>NC_139722.1:110494088-111094088 GCF_964211835.1 Anser anser
TGGAGGGAACTGCTTACCTGTGCTGGGAAGCAGAGGCCACTTCTTAAAGAGGAGACCCTGACCCTTATCTAGCCTTTAACATGGGCAAAGAATTCAGTATTGCTTTCCCTCCTTCTGCCTTTTTTGCAAGACCTAGTCCCCCTGAATTTATGTCAGGCAGGTTTGTGGTGTACCAAATCCCTTGGGAAATTGCGGATGTCAGTAAATCGCCTCTCTTAACCTGTGTCACACGAGTCAAATGTCATACCTACCACACAATGCTCAGAAAGGTGTGTGTGTTGCAGCACCTGTTGGCTTGTTCTCTATAGAATGAGATGTAGAAACTCAAGAGCAGGGGGGGGAAAAAATTTTGGATTTCTCCAAGTTGGCTGATGTGACCCTTTGCCACCTACCAGTGCTCTGGCTGTGCCCCAGCGATGTGATACTCCAACAAGCTGAAAGAGATGGCTCTCTCCACTTTCTTTTGACCTTGTGAGGCAGTCCAGCAGCTGCCTGGTAGGGACCAAATGGCACGGGAGAAGAATATCTGCCTCGCACCTGCTTTTGCCAAGCTGCCTGCCACAATGCCACTGAGCCCAGTGGTCCCCCGGGAGGCAGTCCCAGCCCTGGCCCCATCTCTGTGGAATACCAGGACAGTGTAGCTATAAGGTAGTTTTCTCTTCTTCAAAACATCATTAGGATTGAAAAAATGAATCTCTTGCTTGCACATTTTGCATAAATACATGGTAAGTTATCAATTGATGTTCAAATAGCTTAATTGAGTTTGAGGGGGGGAGAGGTCATTTAATTGGTCTATTGAAATGTTAACAGAAACAGATATGGCAAGGAATAGACTTTAATGGCTGCAGTGTGGCACTGATGTCTGCATTCACTTGCAAAATTGTTAATTAGGGCACTTTGGTAGTTCATTTGCTTTTGTATTGATGTGCTTAGTCCAACGAGAGAAATTGGGTTTGTGTATGGTATTTACACGGGGGCAGCAGAGACTTCATGTACATTCAGGAATAAGGAGAATAAAGTGTAAAGCACAACTGGTTTCTGAATTGTGCTGGTGCCTTCATTCACATGCTGTCAGTTATGCAAGGCATTTCCCATGAGCTAGTGCATTTTCATACGTGGTTAAGTTTGGTACTTCTATATATTTGGCTTCATTTTTTTAATCATTGTAGCAGTGGGCTTGAATAATGCTATAATGTGACTTAAAAAAAAAAAAAGTTAGGTATTCCAAGCTTTTAAAACTACATTTAAACAGTTTGTACTGCAAAAACAAGGAGTTAGAGAGATTCATTTTGCCCCTGGAAGAAGGTGTTATCTCCTTAAACATATACTGAAAGAATATATTAGGTTGCAATTCCTGGCCCACAGTCATCAGTGCCAGTGAAATTACAAAACCAGCTCTTGGTGTATGCCTGAAGTCCATCGTGCCTCTCTTACAGAACATAAACCTTGAAGGTATTGGCATTTTGTATGTGGGAATGGTGAAATTGCACTGATTGTCCACCTGCATTTTCTGAGGGTTGTAATTGCACAGATTAATCCCGGTGCTGTTTCATAATAGACTTGCTGGATGCAAAGCTTTCTATTTGAGTTGGCTGCAAGAAGGCTGCATTGTGTACAGTATATAATAATACATTATACTCTAGGTACTCTTTATAAACAGAGGCGGCAAGAAAAAACAAGCGAAGAACCAGGAGCCGGGAATCCTCACTTTTACAACAGGGATCCTGTTGTCCTGCTGCAGCAGGAAGGGGCTCGGAGAGAAGGTGACGTTTTGTAGCAAGTAAAGCACCGGTCTCAACAGCTCCCAGACGAAAAGGGCTTTTTGTGTCATGGCGGTGATTTCACGTTGGGTGCCGTCTGCGGGGCAGCGCTGCCGTTTCAGGACGGCGCCAGGGGATTTGGGGTGCGCTTTGCTGCAGAGCGTTTCTTTCAAACTCCCGGCGTGCCTGTAGCGAGGGTTGACATCAGCTTCATTTACTCGTATGTAGTTGGGAAAGCACTCGCACGAAGATCACAAATCTGCACGCTGCGGCTATCTGGTTCGCAAGTTTAATCAGAGTCCCAGAAAGTTTCATTGTGGCTGCATGCAAATGTATTTACATAGGAATGGGTCTTGGGCTCTTTAAAGAAGGCAACAAAGTTGAAGACTGAGGCCAACAAATAAATGAAAGTTTCTCTAAATCCATTGGATAATAGAGGCAGTGTTAAGGCTAACCACAGTGTTGAACTAAACAGAGGGATTACTCCTGGGTTTTGCATCAGTTGTTTTCTGCCGGGTGGCCTCACTTGTCAAAAAAAAAAAAAAAAAAAAAAGTTTAACGGGAGAACATTCACATGGCACGTTGAGAAAAGAAGTATGCTTAATTCCATCAAAGCTCAGAAATCAGTCATTAATTTATTCTAACCTCCGATTGTTGGTCATTTGTGAAACATCTGGCCTTGAAGTCATAGGAACCCAAACACAAGTACAATGTGAGCCCTTCTGAGGACCGGGCTTTGGGGGAGCGGGCGCCGGGCTAGCCTGGGGGGGCGGGGGGGCGCGTGCTCCCAAAGTTGCAACTGCCTCTTCAGTCCTGAGACTTTGCAACATATTAAAATGAATCCTTCAGTTAATTTACTCGCGAAATTAGATTATTGTTCATTTGCATCTTGGAAAAGTTGTGCCGTTAAAAAGAGCCGCTTTCTTCATGGTGAGTTAGCAGTCAGATATTTAGCAATCTTGCAGCTTGCGAGTCAGAAATAGTTTCTAATGAAGTTGAAATTCGAGATAGAAAATGTATAAAAGCTTTCAGGAAAGACATACCCTATTTTCCATATGGCTAAGTAATTGTCATGATATTTGTTTTAAAGCTGGACTTAGACACTCCTGACTGCCCTCTAATTTGATATGGCTGGTCCAGACGATTCTTCTTGAGGAAACTTTCGTAGCAGAACGCAGTGGAGGAGATAAATAATTTTGCAGCTATAAGCACATTGCGAAGTATAGAAAATAATTCAGTCCTCTCTGCTGTTGTGCGTGTAACAGTCTCCAGGTTATTTGACTCTGCGAGGAGTTTGAATGAAAAGGAACTGAGTGATTAAAAGCAGATTGGAAATAAAGGTGGCTCCTCGGAGCTGGCAAAACTCTGCCTTTTGTTAATCTGAAAATAATGACTGCTATTTCGTTCTGTGGGCTGGGGTTTTGTTTTCGGCTGGGGAGGGAACAGAGCTCTTCATGTGTAGCTGAAACGTTGCCCAATCCCCCGTGATGAAATCCACTGTATTTCACGTGGGCGTAGGGTGAAATTAGAATTTAAATGTGAGGGGGCAATGGAGACCTGGCAATCTGCACGGCCAGGCCGGTGGGGGCATCTCCCTTACCTGCCTGTACTTTTTTGTTGTTTTTAAAGGCTGGTATTTCCTTGCTGGCCTGGCGGTTTGTTTCCTTGGTGAGAAAAGAAACTTGCCATTTTGGCAAATGTAGCGATGCTGTCTGAGCACGTAACAGAAAGAAAGAGTTTAGAAGGTATTGTGTGAAGCGCTTCTTTCTCTTAGTATTTGGTTAGCCTTTCCCTCATTGCTAAGTAAATAAATCTTTAATCCCCATCCCATTGTAAAATTTACTGTATCGGAATCACGACCATTGTAACTCCTTTCAAGCCAGGTTTTATCCTTTCACACTGAATGGATATCTGCAGTTTTGGCACTTCGACACATTATATTAAAAAAATACAAAGAGCGAACGAGGGCTGAGTTAATACACGTGGATTCTCAGAGCTGGCTTGTTGCTTCCATGGCGTGGCCATGAATTCAGCAACACGAATTCGAAGCACTGGGGATCCCGTCGGTGCTCGTGCACAATGGCTGCACACACGGGACGCCAACGTGGGAGTCGTGCTCCAGCTTTCACAGCCAGTCTTCCCCAAGCACTGATGTCCAAAGCGCCGCCGGGATGGCAGAGATGAGAGTGGAATCTCTTTAAACAGCTTGTGAAATGTAACGTTTGAAACGGCGCTTTGAGAACGTGCAGATTATGTCTGGCGTGGTGGCTCTTCCCAGCGCTCTGGGAAATGAGCTGTTGACATTCTTTTGGGTCATCATCCGAGATAGGAGGGCAACCGCAAGGATTTAGCAGATAAATTCATCCAAAAAGACCTTTATCCATTTCACTGCGACTTGGAAACATTCATGTTGGATAGCAGCATTAATGTAGCCCTTTTAGCCCTTCAAAGTGAGCCTTATGTTTAAAAAAAAAAAAATGAAATGACTGGAGTAATAACTTCTTTAGGTCTTCTGAGAGGTAATTCATTATTTACATAATTCTGGAGTATAAACCAATCTTTCCTTCAAGAGGCTCTGAAATAGAATTGGGATCTTACAGAGGGAGAGAGTCTCTTTTGAATTCTAATCAACTGGATCTGTCTCAAATGCACTCCTAGTTGATTGTAAACAGTGGAATTTAAATTAATTTCTTCTTATCTTGTCTTTTGAAGAAAACCAGCAACATGTTTAAAAGGTTTTATTTTTAAATGCAGCTCAGAGTTTATTTTGTGGGGGGATTTTTTGTTCTTTTTTTTTTTTCCTTGATAAAACAGGTGTTTGGCAGGATGGGTTTTGACAGACAGACAACGATTCTACATCAGTCTAGGTTATTATGAAATAAAGAGGAAAAAAAACTTTTTGACTTGAACTCGAATGATACTATATAGGCTGAATGTGCAGGGAAGGTTCCCACAATGCACTGTGAAAACCTAGGCTAACAAACACCCTGCTGCGTTGAAAACCCCCAAAAAAGACAAAAGCACAATGAAATAGAAAGCTTACCACCGGTAGCTTTCAAAACGACAAACTAGGCAAACTATACATCTCCACCACTCCAATTTTGTCAGAATGCTAATGAGCTTGCTCTGATCTTTACTCGGCTTCCCGTGTTTTCTACATCTTCAAGGACCACATGGCGCTAGCAAAATAAAGACAACTAAATGAGAATTTCGAATGCTTTTTGTGTTGGGACCTGGTGCCTTTCAGTTGACGCACTCGTTGAATATTCTCAACTTAAAAGCATACAACAGGGGGCTGGGTATGAACTTTTTAGCGGGGGAAATTTGTACAAAAGTAAATTAGTGTGATGAGGAAAATATGAGAAAAATTTCTGATTAATTTCCACTCTATAATATCAATGACACCTTCAGCCCCTCTCATACTCCTCTAACAAGAGATGCTGATAAAAGATGAATGATTCTGTGTTGTTCACAGTGAATGTTTAGTGGTTTTTTAATAGCAGCATTCTACATAAAAGGCACCAGGAAGTACTCTGCATTAGCAGTTGAGATCACTAGTTAATAGGATGATGTCTTTTAGCTTTTGTCACAAGATTATTAGAAAGGATGGGTTTCTGTTCTCATCCTGGCATACTTTGGAGTGCTTCTTGAGTACAAGTGCTAAAATACAGGTTTCTCCGTATTGTTTCGCATGCAAAGTAAAAGCCCTTTTAATGCAACACCTTTTACTTTTTTACCAGGTGATTTTGTCATTGATCTCTTATCTGCCCCCCTTTAGCTGTATTAATCATTTGGAGTGTTCTGCTTCTCAATGGGTGCTTAATGATGTATATGTGTACAGATTCACTATCAAAAATAAATCCCTTATATGCTCTGCACCTTCACAAACTTGATTATCAAGCTGTATTTACCAGCCTGCATTATACGGTCTTGAATGCTTCCTACTGGAGTCCATCGGTCTGTAATAGGAATTTGCACTTGGGGAGGAAGGGCTAAGCTAGGAGGAGGTACCACACTCCCCAAAATAAGTTTTGTCTTTTAAAAACAATTGCATTTGCAATTCTCTTTGGCATTTTCAGAAGTAAATGTGGGTTTGTATCCACCGGTGTTAGCACCAAGGGAGGAAAATTATGAATGTTCAGTTTTGCATGAGAGATGGGCTCCGTTTAAAAGTTGTTTTTGTTACGGTCCTCTCTATCAGCAGGAAGGGATACATTTGTATATTAGTCCCTTTTGTATGCTTGTTTCTCTCTTCAAAATACACTTCCTTGGACTAACTATTGCTCCTACCCAAACTCACACATACCAACAGACTGACTGTGCCCTCTCTTGCCACATGGTAAGCTGACTCCTTGGGAGAAGCATAGCTGCAGCTGTTTGCTTGGGAAGCAGAAAGTATGAAAAATATCTGTACATACACATAAGGAAAAAGTTGTAGCGAGATAGGGAAATCAGTATGGTCTTTTCATATTTTCCTATCTTACCTGAACCAGAAAGAAGGAATTAATAACACCATGGTTTTTCCAGCACTGTGCCACACTTGCTTTCCATGTGTGATTGTTTTGCTTAGCTCAGCGTGATTGATCTCAGGTGAACTGAAAGCTGGCCAGACTACGCGATGGCAGAGAGTTGTCCGACTGAATTGTGAAAGACAAAGATGGTGTTGCATACCGAACCAGAGTGAGAGAAAGGACAGTATAATAATGGCACAGAAAATCAAAAAGTATTGCCGAAAGCAGTATTTTTACCATCGATATTTTTGCATTTAATGTAAAGGGTGAGCAAAAGTGTTTTAAAAAATTCTAGGTACATGAATGATGTGTACATGACACTGATTTAGGTTTTTGCTGGTGCCAATTTGTGAGTATTTCCTCCTAGATACATCTGAAGTTTAGGAGGCCAGCAGTATATTACTAATAGCAATTTGTGTTGGGAAGAAGAAAAGGTTTTTGACACTTTAGCACAAGAAGATGGTTTAGTGTTTTATTGTAACTTGATAATATTTCACAAAACCATGCATTAGTAGTTAATGTTTTTTTTTTTTTGGACCAGTAACATGATGAAGCACTTCACGAGATGCTTCTCTCTGCAGCATTTGGGAATGTTAACTTGCCAGAATTATGGGAATGGGAGTTTTGGCAGCTACCAAAACTCTGGATGAGAGAAGTGTGACGACATTTCAGTCTGGGTCACGTTTACAATGTGTTCCATGTTGAGTCTAAGTGTGACTTGAGTGCCCTGAATCATGCTGAAGCGTATAGAGCTCTGGAGAAACGCCTGCTAGCATTGAATTCAAGCAGTGCAAAGCCATTCATTAGAATTTGTTAAGGCAAATAAACTGGCACGCTAGTAAGATGTTTTTCTGACGTGAGTTTCCCAGATCTACTGCTTTCATACGCTCATTCCTGCACAAGCAGTATGTTTGTAGTTGCTGGGATTTTATGAGCAATTGAGAACTTCTTGAGTTCTTGAGGCTTGTCAGCCTTTCTTCAGTTTCCCTGCTGTCGTGCTGCCTCCACAAAGTCTTGCTGGCCAATTTGTTCCTCTCCAGTCTAACTCCTCCTCGTAGCAGTTCCTGTGAAGCAATCTTGGCTTGCCTTCACTATAAAGGAAGATCAGCCAGCCGTACCTTTCCAAATGCCTGGCATTTCTACCACTGAGGAGCTCCCACTGAACAAACACACCATGCCAAACCCTGGAGTGCGTGGTTCTGACCCTCTCATTCACCGCATCTCTTCAGTCTCAGATCTGTGCATTTGCAGGCAGAAGTTCCCAGGAAGAGACCTTTCCAAGACCAGAGGCGGGCAGCGTACATGTTCAGCTTTCCCAGGCCAAGTTCATTAAATTGTAAAGAAGCTCAGCAGCGACGATGACCGTAGTTATTTTTTTTCTCAAAGCAATACCACGTTGCCGTTGGCTGCCTCAGGACTGAACGAGAGGTCAGCCTCCTCTCCATGCACTTCCCTGGCTGTAGCCTCATCGTTGCCTTGAAAGAACCTGTCAACAAAGTGCTTGAAGCCAGCTTGAAGAAGAGAGCCCGAACGCAGTGCTGCCCGCATAGCAGGAGGCTACTCTGGGAGAGCCCTAGGCACTATGAATAGACTTGCAAGCCTTCCAAAAGTCTTGCAAGACCCAACAGACACTTGCTTCTTTTAACTGATTTCCATCTTTCTTTGTGGTATTGCAGTATAAATGGTCTTTCATGTGGTCGGCATAGGCTTTGGCTTTATGCCTGGAAGTTAGCTTTCTCTGCAACCAGCGCCTGCTTGTAAAGGGAATGGCGAGGAGAAAGGCACTTTGGTCACCCCGGGGCTTCCAGCCCACGGGGCCACTGCAGTCTACAGAAAGCCCTGTTATTTTTACTTGGGTTTCTCCTTTTTACCACCAAGATCACCTTTTCTGTCAACACTGGAAACCATGGTGCCCCAGGACACCTCAACCTAGCTGAACTTGCCCAGTTAGCCCTGGGAAGCTTTGGGTCCCAGAGGTACAAACCTGCCAACTCCCAGTAAGACAAGGCATCTTCATTACCATCGGTAGAAGGTCCCATTCAGTCAACGCTAGCTGTTAGCTCCCTTCAGACAGTTGTTTGGGTTAAACTCAGACCTGTCCAGTAAAGAAGTGATTTTTTTACTGTCCACCACCCCTTTCCAGCCCCAGGAGAATACATCCCAAAGGAAGTAAAACAATATTTGGTGAAAATGGGCTAATGTAATAGTAGAGCACAGTCCAAAGACTTTCAGGTTAGCGTCCCTCTTACTTCAGGATTGTAACCAGCCATCGCTCGACATGTGAACAGGCAACTGGGGTGTGAACAGGTCTAAGGAGTAGTCACGAGCCATGGAGTAATTACTGACACTCGTTACAAAGCATCCAACTCTACTTTTTGACCTGCAAGCGAAATAGTTTGTCTGCCAGACCATCATCCTGCTCTTGGTGAATTTCCAAGTGTGAACTACTGTTTTTTTCCATCGCTTCAAAGGTTCAAGTGTTCTAGTTAACAGTGCATGTTTCCTATGCTGCAAGCAAAGGTCTGATGTATGCTTTTCCCAAGTCTGTGCTTCTTCTGAAGTTGTGCTACAGGAGAAAATTTGGGAATAAAGAATTGCAGAGCGTGATGAAGGACACGTGTTGGTTCTGCCCAATGCTAGGGTCCCTGCAGGCACTATCCTCAGGAAGGAACTGCTGCTTCCTTACAGGAGTCTCTCCAGATTTTTCACTTGAATCTCATTTCTTGCTGTCTGAATTTTGGGCCACGAGCTGTGTGTTTTCTTGGTCTTGGTTGATAACCCCACATTTAAAATACGCTCATTTTGATCAAGCCTAGGCATTCTGTTTGTGATGATTTTCTGTTATTTTCTAGTGGCCGCTCTGTTGACTTGTTGTGTAGAAAAAAAAATAAGCAGTCTTTCAGGCAGTTCATCTTTCATGGAAGTTTTGATCCTGTGATAATTTTAGGTTGCCAAGACGGCGGGCCACAAATGTTTGTCTTTCTGTGAGTCAGTCCCACTGCAGGTAGAATAAATCCTTGTCTGTGCTGAGATGTGGTCAGAGCCCTGACCTCCTGTTTACACAGCCCTCAAAGTTTTAAATAGGCTCTCTGATTTATTGTGTCTCGGAAGCCAAAGAAATTACAAGTTTCCTGCTTGATATTAAGCTAATTTGATGTGTTCTTGCGATAAAGGAATTCCCTTGGTCGAGGCTCCGTTTCGTTAGGGTTACAGTATTTTAGGGGCTGAAACAGGCAGACAATGCACTGCAGTGCAATTCTGCCTGGCAGATTCTTGGCAGTCGGCACCTACCTTTATGAGACTTCATTGTGTGGACATCAATGTCTCCTTCTCAACTGCTCTCAGACAGCAAGTTAGTGGCCATGAATTTGCCTTTCTAATGTTCCTTAGGCATTTTCCCATCCAGTTCAGACTAGGAAAATCATTCTAGGGCTTCATCTGATAGCTAGCTCTCCTGCAGTGTCATATATAGAGGGCTTCCATCCTGTCTATCTCTCGGTGGCTACTCTTGTTCATTTTCAGTGATTTATAATAACGAAGGAGGTCCCTGTTCAGTGAAAGGAATAAGTATTCTGGAAGAAAGCTGGGCATGGTAATTCTGAAATGGGAGGCATGAAGCTCAAGGTCGAGCAGATTCATGCTGTGGGGTGCTTACTGCAGGCTCTGTTTTGACACTTGGAGCTTTGAAGAGTTATTTTACCCCAAAATCGGAGTTTTTCCACCAAAGGTTGTCCTCTTAAAGAAGAGAACACAGAGGTCTCTTTTGGGATGCCTCAATTTCACTCAAAGGGAAGAGCTGTGAATGCCTAGATCCTCACCGTAACTTGCAGTCGAGTGGTATGTGTTTTGGAGTAGGTCTGGTGTAACTCGTCTTTATGAGGAGTATCAGCTGTGAACGTGGGCTTTTCTGCTTAAGTGTTTGTTAAATTCAGTAACTTGCTTTCAAAATGAAAGCTCATCTGTGCACAAACTGTTCACAGTGGGTGAGATGAGAAGAAGACTGTTAAAAGCAGTGGAAAGTCTGCTGTTGACTTTGAAGGGCTCGAGCAAAGGCTTCCATCAGCCTTTGCTAGTGACATGATGTTGGTCAGCTACGACACACGATGTTGCTTCTCTTCCCTGCCCGAGCTTCCTTTTTGTAAAGCTGTAATTGCCACGGTGGATCAGCCCCATGATCTGCTCAGGAATATTGTCTCGCAGAGAGACAGGTTCAGGTTGAACCCTGGCAGGGGAAAGAAACTCTGCAGGGGCCAGCTACGGGCTAACCTGTCCCCGGGGATCATTTCAGTCAGCCTCTAAAAATTAAAGGTTCCCTCATGTCCTCAAGCAGGCAGATCCAATTCCTACCTCTTTTGCTTTTTGTTTGTTTGTTGGGATATTTATCGCTACGGCTTTGCCTCCCCATAGTCACCATTCAACCCGGTTTTAATTCTTGCTGAGCTCTTAGTTTCAACATCGCCTTGTGGCAACGAGTCCTACTGGTATACGACGAGGCTTTGAGGGAAGGCAGTTCTTTTAATCGGTTTTAAACACACCACCTTCAATTTCAGTGCATTTCCCCAGGTTCTTAGGAGACAAGATGAGGCACATCCTCAGACTATTCCTTTATTTGCTATTCATGTTCTCCTTCAGGTAAACAAGCCAATCTGTCCGGTCGCTCCTAATACAGAAACTCGTAAAAACGCGTCCCCATGATTGGATGAATGCAACTTTATTTTATTTATTTATTTTTTCCAGCAGGCAAACAAGCACAGTAGTGTAGGTTTTCAAAAGAGCTTCCCGTTAAATTTCTGGAATTTGCTGGCATTTGGACGGCTCTCGGTGGCCATCTCACCCCTGTCAAACACCAAAATAGAACGGCCCTAGCGAAATTGGCCAGTTTTTGTCATTATTCGCCCCGCTCCAGCTCGCATGGGCTGGCATTCTCCTGCTGGCCTCTTCACCCAAGTGTGTTGAGTGAAGAAAGCTTCTTCTATTCTGTTTTAAAACTGTGTGTAAACACCAGCAAATGGGGGAAGAATGGGCTCTGTCTTAAGTAGGTTGTTTTTCATGTAGTTCTGTCGAGGTAAATGGGGAGATGGGGAGTTGTCAGTGTTTAACCGTGACACCATGGCACACACTATACGCAGTGCAAATAAAATTTAAAAACAATTACTGCTCGAGACAGCATGCAAAGTGATTTCTGTAAACCTGTTATTTCTTGCCAGATTGAATGGGCTGGTTTGGGATGCTGATAGAAAGCCTTTATTATTTATCTTCTGTAGGTTGTAATTCATTTTTGCACAACAGCTAAATACATTTACGTTTAAGGATTTTTTTTTTTAAATATGAATCTATTGGCTTATCTTGACAGATTTACGATGGTATAAAGTGTAGAGGAGTTACTGTGTTCATCCATTTACACTGAACTAATCTTGTCCCTGCATGTTACTCCTTTTTCTTCCTTTTAAGTGGTATTCACAGTGTTTTGTAGCACTTTATTCTCTGTTTTCTTAGCAATGTACAGTTTTGCTATGTTAATCCATATTTGGTTTGTCTAATGACTTGCTGCCCGAAAGGCTTAAAAATAATGGATCTAATGGCACATACACGTACTGATAGCTGGCTGATCACAAGGGGTGTGTTGGGAAGTATTTTCAGCAGGAGAGAAAAACAAAAAGCAATCTCTCTTTCAAATTAGTTCAGGACAGCCATTTGTCCAAACGCTCCTTATTTAAATATTTAACAAATAATTAGCTTACAGTTCAAACAGAAATCCATTTGTAAATCCTGGAGAAAGCCAAAGGGGAAAGGTATTTTATAAAGACTGCCTGGAAGCTGTGCAGCACTAAAATAAGCTAGTCCCTCGTATTGTTCTCAAGAAAAACCTGGTAACATACAAACATGCTTGTAATTCTTGAGCGCTGAAGATGAAAATTGCTCAAGTTGTAACTGAATCACAGTCACGAAAATACAATTTGAATACGTGTGATTAACCCCGGGAGAAAACAAAGTTGGGGAGGGGTGGCTGTGTTGTTGTTGTTTGTTTGCCTATTATTAAAATTTGGGCTTCCTAGGACAAAATCACCAAACTGCATGCTGCAGCCTTGCTTGAAGCCTGCGCAGGAGCTGTTGAAGCGTGGATCCACACCTCTGAAGCCAGTGGGAGTTTCTTGGATCCGAGGGCAGAATTTAGTGTCCTGGGCTAGTGCGGGCTTGGTGTTGGGCTCGCTCCTAATCGCCGAGGAGGGTTCTGGTAGATGTCAAGTGAAGGGAAGAATAGAGCACGCATCCTTCACCACTCAAGCCAGACAATGAAATTAGAAAATGGCACTGAGAGTTGATGTGAGAGAATTCCCCTGGATTCCTAGAGGAAGAATAAAACCAGAGTGTATTGATTTTTTTTAAAAAAAAAAAAGAAAGAAAGAAAGAAAAGAAAGAAAGAAAGAAAGAAAGGAAGAGCGGAGGAAGAAAAAAGACAAAAACTAAACTAGAGAAATCTTGCCAGAATTCGCCTCAGAACATATCTAGTAATAAAGCACAACATCAAAGGCTGTATTGTCTGTTTACATAAGGACGTGTGTACTTACTGTTTCGCCTCAGTTCCTGGTTCAGCCTTTCTCAAATCTCTTACCGTGCCTTGTGCGTGCAGAGGATGGTTGCGGCGCTAACCAGTCTTATTTGAAGACTGCTTTCAGAAGTCATTATTGAGCTATGGGATAAAAAGGTGTAACCGTAATTATGTGTTAAAGAGAATGAATCTGCTCTGCTAGATAGTTAACCAGGTGAGGTTAAACAAGATAAGATGAATTCTGGTCTTTTTAGAAAACTGACAGTCTTCATTTTAAGCTACAATGTAAAGTGCTTTATCCTGAGATTAAGTATTGTGGCAGAAGCTAAAACTGCCTTTTTCCCCTAACCGTGCCAGAATACAACCTCCTTTTCTTTTTGCGCTAACAAGACTGCTTTACCACCACAGCCCACTCTAAGTAATTAAATCAATCCTTTGTACTTACCGTATTCTCCTCTAGTGACGGTACTAGATCTGATTATATGCTTCATGCATATTCAAAGTACGGCACTGACAGCTCTTTAATGAGCTCTTACTTAATCAGTACGAACAATGTTCATCTTGTTCTTTTTTGCCTCATACATTAGAGCTAGGAACAGTTGGGGAAAAAATGAAACATCCAGCATTCATTTGAAAAATATATTGTACTTTGAAAAGTGTCTAAGCTGGGGAAGTTGCATTCTGCCCTTTAAAAGTCTGATGGACAAATTGGATTACTAGTATTGGATTAAATAACAAATGGTTAGAGGAGAAATGAGAAAAGCTCGCTGTGATCACAGGCTTTAATATTTTTTGTTACTTATAAAGCTGAAGGGGTCTTTAACCAGTTATTAAAGTCAGGATTAATTTGTAATGGTCCAACTTACTAGCTTTAAAAGGGTTTTGTTGTTGTTGTTGTTGTTGTTTTTTATCCAAAACAATAGTGTAATGCATGTATTATGGACCAAAATTTAAGTTTAAGATCTGTGGGCTATTTATAGATTTTCATCCTCTTGTCCTGGCTCAGATAAGGGGTTTGCATGCAGGTATCGATTTGTCCTCAAACATGTTTTTCGCTTCATTTGAATAATCTGTACAGTATTTTTCTTTTCAGAGAATAACACAGATATTATTCCAATTTTAATTTGCAAACCTTTTCAGCAAGTAAATTAAATCCTTGTTGTACACTTGGAAAGCGGAAACAAAAACGACCACTGCAGCAGCATGGTTTTACAGCGTGCAAATGTGAAATGAGGTGGGGGAAAGGCTTTTTTTGTGTATTTTGGTTTCGAAAGTGCAAACTTGAGTTTAGCTTGCAGTACGGCTGTTGAAATAACACCGAGTTTTTCTTTGTTGAAAGTGTTTTGCGTGCATCCTTCTACCGAAGGGGGGTTGGGGGGGGGGGGGGGAGTAAATTAGCTAATGGCACCGGATTTGCTGAAAACAGTTATTTAAAAATTACATGTATGGCAGTTCATCTTTATTTTGCTTGCCTGGGAAAAATCTGTTTCAGCTCTGTGCACAAGAATTTAAAAGCTCCTGGTCAACAGCAACAACAAAAAAAGGAAATATCACAATCTACTGCTATTAATATTGCACACATGTGTCATTTCACTGATCAAAAAGGCCTTCACCAGGGTACAATTGGCCTTTTTCCAAATTGCAAGCTTTTTCTCAGCTTTTTCTTTTTCCTCTTTCTTCTTTTGTTGCTGCCCAGGGATTTGTGCCTATCGCAGCCACTATCACATGACTGGTGTCAGGGCATCACATGGGCCAAAGTGAATACAAAAACAGCTACCCGAAAAGATTAAAAATTCTGTAAAACAATACAGACTTTGTTAACTCACTTTAAAATAGCCTCGTCAGAGGATATTCCACAGGCTTTACTGGCAGCGTAGAAATATCAAAATAACCCACCTGGTAAGGTCTGCGAGCTTTACCTACATCTTTTCTCATCTTTTCTCGTTATGCATTGCAGCCAACTTAGGAGGAACGTCTTAAGAGAAAAAAGTTTTTATCTTAGGTTTATGTCCTACCCCTGAGATTGCGTGTCGGGAAATTAAAGTTCAGATCCTCAGCTGGTAGAAATGAGGTTTGAAACTTTTCTGTCCCATCTCTGTGTGTCTATTTGTAAAGGTTTGCAAAATGAAATGCAGCAAGGGCTTGCATTCAGAGTGCATCTTGTATCTGGAGATCCCAGACCATCCCTAAGAATAGCAAATTTTGTGCCATAAATTGATGAAAATGTTACTACGGCCACACAATTCTGTTGTGAGAACTCGTTTTCACCTGCAGCGTGGCAATCTCGTGTGTCACAAAATAAACTGATCGCTTTGCGAGGATAAAGCAGCAATCTCTCCCCTCTTTCTTGACACCCCCAAATAAATTCCAGCTAGTTGGTGCACGTCAGTGAAAGCTTGATACTATCGATTATCATCTGCTTCTAAAAGCAGACCCCATTAGTTGGACCGATACAGAGATTCCTTTGATCTGCAACTTAACAGCAAACTATACCTATAGGTCTTAATCCTCTTCAGGGCAGTGCTGAACTGCAGAATATGATTCTAAGTGCTGAGCGAGTGTGACATAATCTTTTCTGCATGAAACCAGAAGTGGAGGTCTTGGGGGCAGAGTGTTTCTACAGGGCAAATTCCTCCCCGCATCACTCCGGCAGAGCCTGGCCACTGCTCCTCCTGCTTGGAAGAAGAACGTGCCAAATGGTGC
Source organism: Anser anser (assembly GCF_964211835.1). Taxonomy (NCBI): domain Eukaryota; kingdom Metazoa; phylum Chordata; class Aves; order Anseriformes; family Anatidae; genus Anser; species Anser anser. The sequence continues at coordinate 110,509,613 of NC_139722.1, forward strand.
AACTTCATCTAGCCACTTGGGCCCACCAGCTCCACTCCAAACGGACCCACTTCACTCGTAATCTCCTTTTCCTTCCCCCATGGGCATGCTCCAAGCCTGGAGAGGCCACAGGGTGAAAGGAGACTGGCTGAGGAGGTGGCTCTGTGCAGGCCTGTGTGTGCGCGCTGCCATTGCACGCGGGTGTGAACATGTGCGCAGCAGGGCACGTATGTGCACGCATTTCAAATGCCCCCATCCAGAAGCTGAAAGCTTTCTCTCAGAGAAAACCAGTATTTTTTCTGGTGTCTTTCCAACTTCTGACGCTGGAAACTACATCTCTGCACCTAGGGATCCTGCAATTCCCTGACTGTACAGCACCTTGCATCAGAAATTTCAAAATGCCTTGCAAGCATCAAAGAATTAACTTTTATTACCTTCGCAAGCTAGGTACGGGTGGTTATCCTTATATTACGCACAAGCTGCTTAAATGCAGAGAGGTGCCCATGGTCTGTCTCCTGGTGAATCAATGTGGAAGCTGGGAGAAGTACTCAGAAGTCCCAGCTCATGGTCCTTCACCACTGTTTCAGGTTTCTTCCCAGGTTAATTTGAACCTTAAGAAATGTGTGAGTTTCATAATTCAACAAGGCCCGGGTTGTTTTTTCTCCTCAACCTGAGAGATGAGAAAGGGAGGTCACTACAAACATGCAGTCTCCATGATGGACTTGGAGGAGTTTCCTCCCAGTCCTCTGGCTGGGTCACCCCGTTGGCCAAGTGACCCAGCTACACCAAAAGGACAGCCACGGACCTCCTGGGTCTGCCTTTCCCCACCATTGTGTGATGGTGCAGAGGTGGCAACGTGGACTCTTACAAATGCAGAGTCCAGGCAGGCTGTGGAGTCTCCTTGATCCTACCCGGATGGGCACAGGTCGGGGAAGGGGCCGCTAGCCCATGTGTATGCACAGGGGGCTCCTTAGGCAGCTGGACCCTGGGTGCTCGCTTTGACTATGGGTGAGGACAGGAGCAACTCTTTCCAGCTCATGGTCTGGAAGAGTAGCCATAGGCTCAACAAAGTCAAGCAGGGACCCGCGCCTTGGCCAAGGGTTCAGGATTATGATCTCCTCTGCAGCTATGCTGATCCCCACCGCATAATCCTGACTGCCCTGGGTTTGCTTGGGTAGAGCAGATCTTGCCCACAAGGGTTGCTTTTTGTGTTTGGATGCCTCTGATGTCCGGGCGTCTTTTAGCAGCAGCAGGACTTTTTATTGGGAACATAGCAACAATAGCATTCTTTCAGAAGAATTTAAGACACAGTACTTTCTAAAAGGTGCTTGTTTAGGTGAGTCTGTCAGCATGGTAAAGAAGACTAAAACATACGCTGCAGAGTGTCTGCTTTCAAAGTTTTATTTATGGAGCTAACAGCATTAGGCTTCAGTTCTTGCATTGTAGTCTTGGGATATTTTTACCATTTGAGAACACGCCTTGTAATGTTCAGTGATATTAGAGACGGGTACTTCAGCAACTGAATCGAAATACATGGCTCAACTTGTGAAATGCCACCTAAGTAATGAAATTCCTTCTATTGCAGGAAGAAACACAGAAGAAGAGGAAGCTATGATGCAGGAGTGGTTCATGCTGGTTAATAAGAAGAACGCTTTAATAAGACGAATGAACCAGCTTTCTCTCCTGTAAGTACAGATGGTTACGTGTAGTTACAGAAGGCTGATTTACAGCAATATTTACCCAGCAGATAGACGCAAAAGTTTTTTGCTTTCTCCCCATCCGACTTCAAAATGTTTCTTCGCAAACAAGTGGTGTGGGGGATTTGTGGAGCATGTCAAGTAACTTGTTTTTCTCATATTTCAAACTTGACAATGGAAAGCGTGCAATGACACGAGATTAGCTAGAGCTGTGAAAAAAAATCTGAAATATTAAGCGTAGTTACATTTTCAAAGGCCCTACAGTAGAATAAAATTACATTTTAGAAATAGGCAAATAGATTTTTATTGTGCCTCAGATGTGACACGTGAAGACTATTCTGAGAGAGCGCAAAATTAGAGTCTGTACCTGCTCCGCAGAAATACTAAATTGCATCCCTCGTTGAGCAGCGCCGGACTGCTGAAGGGATATTAGCGCATCGGTCACGGTGTGATGGTACCGCCGATCCTGCGAAGCGAGACAGGTACAGGGAGGACGAATAAACTTTTTTTCTCTAGCACAGGAGAGGAAGGGAAAAGACGGCGCTGGGTTGCAGAGGCGCTCTGCCGTCGGCGCTTCTTCTCCAGCTTCCTTCAGTTGAGCGATTCTTTTTCTTTCAGTGTGCCACCTAGTGTAGGTGCCTGCGTACTTCCTTGGAAAGAGTCCGTGATCACAAATTTCCTGCCGTGTCTGAACTTGACAGAAGATTCTACCTCAAAATATTAAGCTTTCTAATCCCGTGTCTAATTTTCATTATTCATTAGGGCAGAATGTATGTAGGATAATACTTCCAGCGTTATGTTATCTTGGTGAATAGGCTGATGCTGGAATTTGTTCATTAGATCCGGGGGAATGTTTTATGCTTAGGACATTCCACAACAGCTGCTCCAAGGATGAATATGAAATAATTATGTCCCGTAGTGCAATAGAGTTAAACTGATGGAATTAGAGCCGACGATGGAGAAAATGAAAAGGCCCTGATACTGAATATGCCACCTGAGCAAGGTTTTAAGTTTGTGTATCATTTGTTTGGAGTAGCTTAAAGTTAAAGAGAAAAGTCAGTTACGAGTCCTAAAATCAATGTAAGTTAAAGGTTCTTTTAAGTGTTTAATGATTTAGTAATTAACATATTGATGAACTTTTGCAACTTGCCTAGGGAAAAAGAACATGACCTAGAAAGGCGCTACGAACTGCTGAACCGGGAGTTGAGAGCAATGCTTGCTATTGAAGGTAAGAGCAGCACTGGGTGTTGAGGGAAAGAAAGCGCTTGCTGCCGAAGGTGGCTGCCCAAAATTGCCAACCAGGCAGGCTGCGCTGGAGAGAATTAATGCTGGTATTTACATAACTCTGACTGATAGCACGCAACAGGTACACGGGGTCTCCAATCCCATCCTAAATTTTTATTCCGGGGGAAAAAAGAAATCAAAGACGTGTGGTAAAAAATACGGTCTCTTTGGAATAAACTTGGAGAAAAGTGATGAGGAGGGTAAGGGGTTCGTTGTTTTCGGTGTGGTAATGCTCTCCCAGCTTTCCTGCGGCATCGCGCTGCTTTTTGTACCACAGAAATGGGAAGGGGCAATCCTTACTTCTGCATGTTGGCTAAGTCTCACAACTGCCTTTTGGATAAGTTTAGTAGGAGATGAATGATGAGTTTGTCTCACTGGGGAAAAAAAAGTCTCGTCGTTTTTTTGTGGCAAAACACTACGTTTGCCAAGTAAACATTTCATCAGAGGCAACCTCAGGATTAGTGCAATCCTTTGCACTTATTTTCTCCATTCTCTGCAACTCTCCAGAGTTTAGTCACCTTACCTGAATGAAAACTTATGGGAAGATTGACACACAGGATAAATGAAACAATTGCAAACTTTCCATAGGGCTTTCAAGTGAATTGTACAATAATCCTAGGGATGATTCATAATAAAAAATAAACATCCAGATAGCTTAAACCATTGCTTGCATTATTTTCTTATTTAAATATCTTAAGTGTTTTATAATGCTGTACTGCTTATACCTCTCAGTCACAAATGCTGTCGTATAGTTCAAAGATGTTTGCTTAAAAGTTAATCCTTTGGGCTCTGTAAAATGGACCTTTTGTCTAATCAATGCAAATTGATTTTGCTATTCTGTATTGACCTCTTAACCCTTTGACTGTCCATGGTAATTTCTTTCTTCACCTGATAAGGTACCTGATCCATAATAAATCAATTCTAATTAGTTTGGAGACTTCACTGGAAGCATAAGTTTGTAGCAAAAAAGCAGCAGGTTTCAGGTAGCTTTTTCCTATCTATCCATCTGTGGTTATATTTTTGCATAAGAACTACCCTCACTGTATTCATGGATAAACTTGGGTCATAAACACATGCATTGCTTTCAGCAGAGAAAAGCCAGATTAATTGGGAATCATTCTAATGAAATATTTAAAACGTAAAATACTCTAAAACCAAAGAGGAGTTGAGAGATACTGGATTTAAATCTTAAATTTAAATGCTTAATTGCCTCTTACACGTGCTTCTGTCTTGGGATGTCATAGCAGCAGCCTGTGAGTGTCTAGCAGCCTGTGCCATTCGCATACTGGCTTGAACAAAAAGCTTTCTTTTTTGCAAGTTCAGAGAGATGCCAAAACCCAGTTAGTCTTAGTTTTTTTCCGTTTTTCTTTTTCTCTTTTCTTTTCTTTTCTTTTCTTTTCTTTTCTTTTCTTTTCTTTTCTTTTCTTTTCTTTTCTTTTCTTTTCTTTTCTTTTCTTTTCTTTTCTTTTCTTTTCTTTTCTCTTTTCTTTTCTTTTCTTTTCTCTTTTCTTTTCTTTTCTTTTCTTTTCTTTTCTTTTCTTTTCTTTTCTTTTCTTTTCTTTTCTTTTCTTTTCTTTTCTTTTCTTTTCTTTTCTTTTCTTTTCTTTTCTTTTCTTTTCTTTTCTTTTCTTTTCTTTTCTTTTCTTTTCTTTTCTTTTCTTTTTTCTTTTCTTTCTTTTTTGCAAGTTCAGAGAGATGCCAAAACCCAGTTAGTCTTAGTTTTTTTCCGTTTTTCTTTTTCTCTTTTCTCTTTTCTTTTCTTTTTTCTTTTCTTTTCTTTTCTTTTCTTTTCTTTTCTTTTCTTTTCTTTTCTTTTCTTTTCTTTTCTTTTCTTTTCTTTTCTTTTCTTTTCTTTTCTTTTCTTTTCTTTTCTTTTTCTTTTCTTTTCTTTTCTTTTCTTTTCTTTTCTTTTCTTTTCTTTTCTTTTCTTTTCTTTTTCTTTTCTTTTCTTTTCTTTTCTTTTCTTTTCTTTTCTTTTCTTTTCTTTTCTTTTCTTTTCTTTTCTTTTCTTTTCTTTTCTTTTCTTTTCTTTTCTTTTCTTTTCTTTTCTTTTCTCTTTTCTTTTCTTTTCTCTTTTCTTTTCTTTTCTTTTCTTTTCTTTTTTCTTTTTCTTTTCTTTTCTTTTCTTTTCTTTTCTTTTCTTTTCTTTTCTTTTCTTTTCTTTTCTTTTCTTTTCTTTTCTTTTCTTTTCTTTTCTTTTCTTTTCTTTTCTTTTCTTTTCTTTTCTTTTCTTTTCTTTTCTTTTCTTTTCTTTTCTTTTCTTTTCTTTTCTTTTCTTTTCTTTTCTTTTCTTTTCTTTTCTTTTCTTTTCTTTTTTCTTTTCTTTTCTTTCTTTCTCTTCTCTTCTCTTCTCTTCTCTTCTCTTCTCTTCTCTTCTCTTCTCTTCTCTTCTCTTCTCTTCTCTTCTCTTCTCTTCTCTTCTCTTCTCTTCTCTTCTCTTCTCCTTTCCTTTCCTTTCCTTTCCTTTCCTTTCCTTTCCTTTCCTTTCCTTTCCTTTCCTTTCCTTTCCTTTCCTTTCCTTTCCTTTCCTTTCCTTTCCTTTTCTTCTTTTCTCTTTTTCTTTCTTCCTTTTTTTTTTTTTTTTGCTACTGGTGGTATGGTAAACAGGGGCTTAGGGAGAAAACGTGTAGGTGCTGGTGAATTTTGGTTTTGTATTTTATTTGTGCAACAAAGTCTGTGCTTAGCGTTTTAAGCCTTAAAAGAGGTTATTATTCTGCTAGAAGTTTTAGCAGCTCTCTGCTTTTACCTAAAAACCTATTAAAGGAGAAACTCTCCTAACAAAACGACTGCGAAATGTCAAAATACATGCTGGTGACACCTTGCCTGAGATGCGTGTGTCAGCGTGGTATTGCTTTCTGAGTCTGACATATGCTTGAGTGCAAAGATGCACTTTTTTGGAAGCGCCAAGTGCAAACACGCCATTTACAATGAGCTTTCCCCGAAGAAGAATTGGCTGCCCCAGCAGCACAGGCTCTGCGCTCAGAGGCCATTTAGCCGATTGCTAATGAGCAGTTGGGCTCCGGGAAAGAGTTGAAAGGACAGATCGCACTTTTGCCGGCACCGAGTCCAGCCCTAAAATGTATGGGCAGGGAAGAAAGAGAGAGAGAGAGAGAAAATAAAATAACAGGACGGGACTGGTCGGTTTGTTTGTCTAAAAAAAAGGATTGTAAGGCAGAACGCACCAACCCAAACTGGAACTTAAAAAATAATAATAATATCTAAAAAAAAAAAGCCTTGGAAAGGTAATAATTACTGTTTTGCTAAATTGCTCTAACTCTTCCACGCGTGACTGTGCTGTTTAAAAATCCATCAACCTGTTTACTTAGCTGGCCGATGACGGGGAGGGGGGGAAAAAAAAAGCAGAAGAAGGAAGAAAAAGAGAGGCAGCAGCCTGGCAGGAGGCAGATAAAGGCTCGGCGCTGGCCCCGGCAGCGTGCGGGCAGCGCTGGCCGGAGGCACCGGGAGCTGTGGGGCGCGGGTATGTGGAGCCGGTGTCCTCCCGTCCAGCTGCTAAAACAGAGGCATGGCAGGCTGAGGACAGCCACCGAGGGGGGGTAAAATTTAAAAAAAAAAGGGTCGGACTTCTTCTTTTTCTTCTTTTTTTTTCTCCCTCCCACTCAGCCGCAGAGATAAGGGAGGGCGAGCGGAGCGCTGCCTTCATGGGGCCGCGGAGCGCTGGGGGCTTCAGCCGGGAGCTCCAGCCGAGGAGGACCCGCCGTGCCTGGGTGCCAGGCCACAAAAACCAGAGGGCACGGGGTTTGCCCGGACACGTGTGGGCAGCGAGGTGCTCCTCCTGCCTTCCTGGAGGCCGGCAGGCTGCCGCGGGCACGGCTTTCCAAGCCCCGCTTCCAGGCCCACGGCGGCTGAGCAGTGCCTCGCTTGCAGCCACCTTTCCTCTGGCTCCTTCCCCCTCCTCTTTTTTTTTTTTTTTTTAATTCAAGATTTAATGCCTCCTTAGAAAAGATAAGTTCATTTTTGCACACCTTGGGGTAGCGTGTTCATTTTCTGCCCAAGAAATGGATCTTCTTTAGGATTTTGTACATCTTGATTTATTCTTGGCTTATAGTTTGAAGTGGGTGCTCTTCTAAAAGGATTTATGCATAGGTTCACTATTTTTGTAGTTATGGTTTATATGATAAGCTTTTTATATTTAAAATCAATATGTAATCCTGTGGAGGAGCTTATCCTCTAAAACCCCATTTGTAAATCTATTTTAGCTTTGTTACACCGCACAGCCACAGTATTCCATAGATTGATTAGGTTCAGCAGCAGAATCCTATCAAATGGCCTGCTCTGATGATGATGCAAACTCTTTCAGGATTGCTAGTTGACTGGAACTAAAGATAAGACTTGACTGCAATCCCCCAATGTGCTCTTTACAAAACTAGTGTTAATTTTCATCAAAGTGCCGGGCTTATTTATTAGAGTGGCGGGGCTGAAGGTTTCACTACGAGAACTTTCGACCATTTCTATGAAAGCATTTCTATGGGAACCGGCCGGCCGTTCGCTCCGAGTAATTATCAGTTTAAGCAGTGGGGGGAAAAAAATTTAAAAAAAGACAATATGAAGTCAACGAAGATGAATAATTGAAAACATTTCTGCTTTCGACGTGAATTTAACAAACTCTGCGATTTCAAACCGTGCGGTGCAGGGGCTCCGGTTTCCAGCACTTTTAGCTCGCAGCCCGCCTCGGAGCACTAATCCCATTTTTGTCCAGAGCGTGGCTTTTCCACCAGTCCGACTGGGAAACCTGCAGGTTAGCCGGGGTTTGTGCCTCGCCGTGGCCATGCGTGACCGGCGGCGTGGGCGACCCGGGCTCGGGAGGCACAACAGGTAGGAGTCGGACTCGGGGATTTTTGCACGCAGGGATGCTGCCCCAAAACGCCGCCTTGTTGGACACACCGAGCTCGCCTGCGAGTTCCTACTCCAACACTTTGCTCCTCTCCTACCCTACTGCCAGGTGACTTTCTGGCCGAGAGGACGGGGGTCCGGCTCCTTTTCCAGGACACCAAGTAAAGCCCCGGGTGAATATTCCTGCTGCCGGGCTGTATCTCAGCCGCTAGTAACCAACGAGTGCGGAAAGTGAGGGGAAAAAAAAAAAGAAACAAAAAGCAGTTTTGTCCCGTGAAGTGTGGTGGTGTTGAGCCCACGGGGCTGGACAACAAAAAGTGCCTCTTCCTGGGGAGGGAAAATAGCAGGAAAATGGGCAGCGAAGGGCTGAGCACCAAAATGTCTCGCCGGGCGCCTGCTCTCCCGAGAGCTGAAACTGCCGAGGAAAGTGGGGAGCCGAGGGGAGGCAAAAAAAAAGGAGAAAGGAAAAAAGAAAGAAAGGGAGTGGCTCCAAAAAGCAGAGTTTTTCGGCTAACCGAAAGCGCTCAAAATCGCCTCCTCCAGCTCCTTGACGGAAACGGGGGAAACTAAACCCAAAAGTCGGGCCGGGTTAAAAAAAGAAAAAGAAAAAAAGTCGTGTCCGTGCCCCGCGGGGTTTTTTGGTGTTTTTTTTTTGTTGTTGTTGTTATTTTTCGGTGGTAGAGGCGAGGCCGGGTGGTGCCGCGGGTACCCCGGGGGCGGCCGAGCGGGGCTGCGGGCCGCGAAGCTGCGGGAGGAGGCGGCCGGTCCTTGTTCCTTTTTTTTTTCCCCCTGTTTTTCCTCTTAATTTCGGAGCCGGTGCCCTCTTTCCCTCCTCGCTCGCCCTGCTATCTCCCTCGGCATCTCCTGCTCCCTCTCTCAATTGTTTACCTCCGTAATGAGGGAGGCGGGGATGGCTGCGGCGTGACTGACAGCGCACGGCCCGAGCCCCCGGAGCCGGGCCGAGCCGGGCCGGGCCGGGGGAGAAGCCCCGGGGCTGTCCCCGAGGGGTCCCCTCGGTGCTGCCCGGTTTTGGGGTCCCCAAGGGGCCGGCGAGCAGCGGCTGCCTCCCCCCGAGGGCGCCCAGGGAATTAGCGGGGAAACGAGGCCCCGGCCGGCGCCGAGGGGGGGGGGGGGAAAGAAACGAAACGAATTGGGGAAAAAGAAAAAAAAGAAAATAAGTAAAATACAAATAAAGGGGAAGCAGCCGGGGGCTGCCCGCCGGCTCCGTGCCCGGCGCTGCCCCAGCAGGTGCGCACAGAACGGGGCCGGAGGAGGACGTGGGGGGACCCCTGCGCAGCGGGCTGCTCACCGCTGTTTTTTTTTTATTATTATTATTTTTGTTTTGTTTTGTTTTCTGTCGTCCCTGTCCTCAGACTGGCAAAAGACCGAGGCGCAGAAGAGGCGAGAGCAGCTGCTGCTGGACGAACTCGTTCTTCTCGTTAACAAACGGGACGCGCTGGTGCGGGACCTGGACGCCCAGGAGAAGCAGTGAGTGCGGGGCCGGGGGGGCACCCCCGCGGCGCCTTCCTCCCCCCCCCATCCTCCTCCTCCTCCTCCTCCCTCCCGCCGCCTCTCTCCGCAGGGCCGAGGAAGAGGACGAGCATTTGGAGAGGACCCTGGAGCAAAACAAAGGCAAGATGGCCAAGAAGGAAGAGAAATGCCTCCTCCAGTGAGCGGCCCGCCCGCGGCGCAGCGCGGCTTTTTCAGACGGCTTCAAAATGCCGGCTGGGGGGGGGGAAGGGGGTGGGTGGGAGGGAGGGAGGGAGGGGGGACGGACAAAAAAAAAAAAGAAAAAAAAAAAAGGTTTGGAAAACGAAATTGTAAACTTTTTCCTCTTTCTTTACGTTTTCTTAGGCCAGAGCTAGGCTGCACCGGGCCCCGTCCCGTTGTGGGGTTTTGGGTGTGTTTTTTTTTTAATTCTCCCTTTTTTTTTGGGTTCCCATCCCGGGGGGGGGGGCCGCTGAACGCGGCTTTTTGTCGTCCTAGGGTTGTTAGAGAGGGGGGTGGGAGGGGGGGAACAGCCACCACCATCATCATCCTCAGCCGCCGGGGTCGGGCCCCCCCGGTGCCATCGCCCCCGTGTCCCGCTGTGTCCCGTCCCGTCCCGCCCCCCCCAGCCTCGTTTTTATTTATTGCGCCCGGGCGGTAAAACCCCGGCCCCCCCCTGCCCCCGCGTGTGCCCCCACGCGTGTCCCACGTCCCTCGGTGGAGCTCGCCCCGGTTATTTATTACAGCCCCGAGCCGTGACACAGTTTGCAATAAAAGCCGAATCTTTCTTACCGTGACCGCCGCTCGCCTCCTTCCTTACCTGCGGGGCCGGGGGGGGGGGCGGGGGGGGGGGCGCCGAGGTTTGTGGGGGGAATAAAATAAATAAAAGGAATAAAACCCAAAAAGTTTCGGGGCTGCTCCCGGCGGGGAAGGTCCCGCTGGGGCCGGTGCGCGGCCGGGACGCTGCGGCCCTTTATTTGGGGAGGGGGGGGGGAAGGAGGAAGGGGGGGGAGCCCCCCGGCGCAGGGTGCAGCCCGCTCCCACCCCCAAAGAAAGTAAAAAAAATATAAATATATATATATATAAAATGATGAAAATAATAAAAAGAAGTAGAAAGAAGCCGGGGCTGCCCCGCGCCAAGCCGCGGAGGATGCGCGGAGCGGGCCGGGGCCGCGGGGCCCTCACCAAAAACTGCGGTCCCAGAGCTGGGGGGGGGGGGCTCCGGACCCCCCCCCCCGTTCCCTCCCCTCCCTCCCCGCGCTGCCCCCCGGCCCCTGCCCTTCCCCAGCTCACCTGGGCACGGCGGGAGGGGGCTCCGGGGGGCTCCGGGGCGGAATTGGGGGGCCGAGGGGAGGCGGGGGGGGGGCGCGGGGAACCCCCCCCAGGCCGGGGGCGGCGGCGGGGCGAGGGGTGGGGAAGGGGCGGCGAGGGGAGCGCGGCCGGGCCGGGCACTGGGAACGGCCCCGGCGGGAGCGGGGCAAAACGAGGCCGGGGGGTGGAAGGGGGGGCAGTGCCCCCCCCCCGGGCCTTCCTCCTCCTCCTCCTCCTCCTCTCCTCCTCCTCCTGCCTTTTCTTTCTGTGAATGGGCCGCGGCGCCTTTGTTGCGGGGAGAGGTGACGGTGCCGGTGCCTTCGGGGGGCGAGCGGGGCTCTGGGGAAGCTGCCCGGGCCCCCCCCGCCTCCAGGGGCTCGGCCCGGGAAAAGGAAAAAAAATAAAAAATAAAAATAAAAAGGAAAGAAAAAAAAAAGGAAAAAATAAAAAGAATTAAAAGAAGAAAAAAAAAAAAAGAAGAGCGGGGGGTGGGAGCAGAAGGAGAAGCGCGACTTGGCCGCGGCCGGCGGTCAGCGCCTCTGCGCATCAGCGGCTCCCCCGCGGCGAGCGGGGCTGAGTTTGGGCCCCCCACCCCTCAAAAAAAGCCCCCCCCGATCCCCCCCCTTCGCCCCCCGCCGGCCCCGTCCCGCCCGGAGGAGCGGCGGCTCGGCGGTGCCGCGGCTCTTGGCTCGCTTTTTGCCTTCGAAACCCAAAAGTTTGGGATCCCCGCAGGTCCCCCCCGCGCCTCCTTCCCCCGGTGCCAGGCGCTGCGCCGGGGGGCGAAAACTTTCCGCGAGCGGCTCGGGGGGGCTCGGAGGGACGGGAGGAGGAGGAGGAAGGGGGGAGGAAGGTGAGGGGGGGGGGAGGAAGGTGAGAAAAGGGGGGAAAGGTGCGGAAGGGGCGCGCAGAGCCCGGCGCTGCCCGGGGGCAGGGGCCGGGGCGCGGTGCGGGTGCGCGGGGGAGCGCGGAGCGGGGAAGGTTGGGGGGGGGGGCTGATTTGGGGGGGCGGGGGGGGCCGTCGCCCTGCTCTGCCATTGCCCGGGCTGCTGTCAGTCAGGCGGGGAGCGGCCGGGGATTGGCGCCGGGCTGGTTACGCACTCGCTTTGCGCGCACATACAAGGCTAGGGCGGCGGGCAGGGGCTCCATCCTCCGCAGGGCCGCGGCTCCGGCGCCCCGACAGCGCGGCCCGGCCGCCAGGTAACGCGGGGCGCCGCGGCCCCCCGAGCCGGCCGGGGGCTGCGAGGCCCCGGGCATCGCCCCCCCAAGCCCGCCTCCCCCCCCGACCCCCCCCCCCCCCCCCGCGGTGACCCCCCCCTCCGTTCTCTCCCCCCCCCCCCCCCTTTCCTCCCCGCCCTGCGCGCAGCCCCCGACGGCCCCTCCGCAGCCGCGGCCCCGGAGCCGTCGGGGGGCGGGGGGTGCCGGGGGGGGCGGCCCCGCTTTAATTCCCCCCAGCCCCGTCCCGGCTCCTCGCCTTCGCGCGGCGCCGGCCCCACCTGCGGCCCGGGGGGTCCCGGCCTCTGCCGCCCCCCCCCCGGGGCTCCGCGGGGAGACCCCGGCCCGGCCCCCCCGGCCCCCCCCTCCCCGCCGCCAGCTCGGGCTCCCGCGCCCCTCTCCCCTTTTCCCTCCCTTCTTTTCCCAACTCTCGGCCGCTTCCAATTAAAACGTCCCCGGCCGCTCGCTTTTCACTTAATTATCCTTCCCTCCTCCGCTCCCTCCTTCGGGTTCCTAATCCAATTACCCCGCTAAATAATTGCTTTATCTCTCCCCATCCCGAGGAGCCCCGAGCCGGGCTGCGCGGCCCCTGACGCCGCTCTCTGCTCTCTCCCCAGGAGCTGCGGCCTCGCCCGGCGCCGCCGGGACCCCCTCGCAGCCCCCAGCCTGCGAGCGGCGACTCCCGGCCGGGGGGGACCCAACCCGGAGACCCCCAGCCCGGGCACCCCGCGGGGACCCGCACGGGACGGGCCGGGACCCACGGACGGAGCCGGCGTCCCGCACCGCCCGGCCTCGGCGGCGCTCAGCGCTTATTTCCCCCTCGCCCGAGTTTTTGTGCTTTTTCGTTTGGTTATTTTTTGGTCTTTTTTATTTCCCCCCCGACTCCACGCATTCGTTTGTGGTTTTTTATTTTTTGTTTTTATTTTTTTTCCCTCGTCTTTTTTTTTTTTAATCATTATTACTGCCTTTTTTTTATTACCATTTTTACATTTTTTTCTTCCCGCGGGACGTTGGAGGGAACCCGCCCGGCTTTTAGCATGATGTCTTACCTCAAACAGCCCCCCTACGGCATGAACGGGCTGGGGCTGACGGGCCCGGCCATGGACCTGCTGCACCCCTCCGTGGGGTACCCGGGTGAGTCCCCCCCGAGCCCCCTCTGCGCGCGCCCCAGGCTGGCGGCACCTTCGGCAGCCACGTTCCCCCCACCCCATCCCCAAGATTTCGTTTGCTCCCGTGGGGATTTTTAATTTTAAACAATCCTTTAAAAAAAAAAAAAAGAGCTACGACTACTAACGATGATTTTATTTCCCCACAACGAAATCTCCCCGTGCCCCCCGCTGGGGCTGAGCCCGACCCTTCCCCAGCGTTTCGCCGCTCGCCCTGCCCGCAGCGGGATGGGATCCGGCCCCATCGGGCAGCGCTCTCGGGGCTGGGGAGCTGCTTTGTGGGGTGGTGGTGGGACAGGATGGGGGGTGATCCCCAGGCCCCTTCCCCGGGAGGGCTGGGGCTCCTGCCGTGCACAGGGGGGGTCCGGTGCACGCAGGGGGTCGGTGGTGACCAGGTGCGTGGCGGTGCTTGCCCCCAGCCACCCCGCGGAAGCAGCGGCGGGAGCGCACCACCTTCACCCGCTCGCAGCTGGACGTGCTGGAGGCACTTTTTGCCAAGACCCGCTACCCCGACATCTTCATGCGGGAGGAGGTCGCCCTCAAGATCAACCTGCCCGAGTCACGAGTCCAGGTACCCGTGGGGAGAGGGGGGCTGCGGGGGGTGCCCTGGATCGACCAGCCCTGAGCTTGCTGCCACGCTCAGCGCTGCTGCCTCGGGTCGCACGCGGGTTCCTGGCTGCTTGGCTGTCCTGCCATGGTGCTGCCTTGGGGAAGGGGCTATAGAATATAAAAATATTCACCTTATTTACCTTATTTTTATATATTTTTAATCTTGAATTTAATTTCCCTCCTGCCTACTGCTGGGGGTTAGCAGCCCGTGTGCTCCCTCCGGCGCACCCCACCAGGCTCGGTGTGCTGCTCCTTGGGGAGGGATGCTTGGTGGGGTGGGATGTGTGAGCAGGATCCTTTCCCCTTCCCCAGGTTTGGGGGGACGGAGGTCTTTTGGCTGAGGGGCGCGAGCCGGGCTTACAAACTTGTGAGCGCAACTCTGGCGTACACCCCTGTGAACTTTGTCTGTGGGAAGCGCCAGGCAGGACGCCCCGTTCCCGGCCGCCCGCTGTTGGCAGCCTCGTTTTTTTGGGGGGTTGCATGGGGTGGCCGGGCACCTGTCGGGGTGCAGACAGAGTGGTTTTGGGGTGCAGGGGTGTGCGGTGTAATGGCAGGGTGCGGGTGCTTGGAGTGAGGTTGGCTGCGGGGATGGGTGTGCTCAGGGCGAAGAGGGGACGGGGGACAAGCGAGGGCCCCAGAGGTCCCCCAGCTTGTTCCCTCCTCGCCCCATTACTCACAGCCCCCCTTTCCCCCCCCCCCCTCCCCCCCCAAGGTCTGGTTCAAGAACCGCCGCGCCAAGTGCCGGCAGCAGCAGCAGAGCGGCGGCGGGGCCAAGAGCCGCCCAACCAAGAAGAAGTCGTCCCCGGCCCGTGAGAGCTCGGGCTCGGACAGCAGCGGGCAGTTCACGCCGCCGGCGGCCGCCTCCAGCTCCTCGGCCTCCTCCTCCTCCTCCAGCTCGGCCTCCTCGGCGGCAGCGGCAGCCGGCGGTGCCCCGGCCTCCCTCAGCACCCCGGCCTCGTCCATCTGGAGCCCGGCCTCCATCTCTCCCGGTGCTGCCCCGGCGGGGGTGACGGTGCCCGAGCCCCTGCCGCCGGCCGGCGCCTCCTGCATGCAACGCGCCGGCCCCGCCGCCTCCGCCAGCTACCCGGTGTCCTATGGCCAAGGCGGGGGGTACGGGCAGGGCTACCCCGCGCCGCCCTCCTCGTCCTATTTCGGGGGTGTGGATTGCAGCTCCTACCTGGCCCCCATGCACTCCCACCACCACCCCCACCAGCTCAGCCCCATGGGGCCCTCCTCGGTGCCGGGCCACCACCACCACCACCCGCTGAGCCAGAGCTCGGGCCACCACCACCACCACCATCACCACCACCACCAGGGCTACGGCGGCACCGCGCTGCCCTTCAACTCCTCCGACTGCCTGGACTACAAGGAGCCCGCCGCCGCCGCCTCCTGGAAGCTCAACTTCAACTCCCCCGACTGCCTCGACTACAAGGACCAGGCGTCCTGGCGCTTCCAGGTCTTGTGAGGGGTCGCCCCCTGCCTCGGACCCCCCGCCCCGGGCGTCCCACCGGGCTGCGGCTCCGTCTCGTCCTCCCCCCCTCGGTGAGTGGTGCCGAGGGGCCCCCGTCTCTCCTGACTGATATTTATTTGCTTCCCGCGCCCCTCCGGCGGGCTTATTATAATTATTATTTTTTTAAATGGAACAGAAGAAGAAGAGGACTTTTAACAAAAATAATTAAAAATTAAAAAAAAAAAAGAGGAGGAAAAAAAAAAATAGAAACTAAACGCCTGCTGTCTCCCCGGGGCCCGGGCTGGCTCCTGCCCCCTGGCAGGAGGGGTCCCTTGGTGCCCCCCTGTGCGGGAGCCCCTGGTCCCGGGCGCGCCGGGCTCGCTGTAAATACTCGGCTCCGTTGCAGGGACCGTCGTCGTTTTTAGTTGACGCTCTCGGGTTGGCGTTTTATCATGAGCCTAACACGAAAAACGAAACTTTAAACTATTTTTTTTTATTATTATTAAATTTTATTTTTTATTTTTTTTCCCCCTAAAGGTGATTCTGGCTCCTACCCCACCCTGGGGCAGCAGGGGTCCCGCATCCTCTGTCTGTCTGTCCGTCTGTCCCCGCGGGGCTGGGGCGCCGGGGTCCAGCCTCGTCCTGGAGCGGGGGGCAGCAGCTGGGGGGGCCGCGGGGGAGGAGGAGGAAGAGGAGGGGGTGGGAAGGGCTGCTCGGCTGATCCGCGACCCGCAGACCAAAAAAAGAAAAACTTTTTGAAAAAATTTAAAAAAATAATAAAAAGAAAACCAGGAGGAAAACAAAAAACGGCTTTGGGTTTTGATTGCTGTGGTTTGGTGTTTGGGGTGCTGGGGGCAGCAGCTCTGCGTCGGGGCGAGTGGCGGGGGGAGGGGGGATTTTTGTTTGCCCTCCTGGCAGCTTTGCCCCATGGGCATGGGGCAGAGGGGTGAGGGCGGGGGGGTCCTGAGACCGTCACCCCCCCCCCCACCTCCCTGTCTGGTTTTGGGGACCACCCTGCGGCCCCAGACAAAGCCCAGCGCGAGGCAGCTGGTGCTGCCCCGTCCTTCCTCCCTGTGCCTCCTCTTCCCCCAGGAGGGTCCCGGCAGGACTGAGGTGCAAGGACGGGGTGTGAGGGGGCTCCCCCCGCCCCCCTGCAGTTGTGTGGGCTCCGGGCTCCTTTAATTACCGCCGTTAATTGGTTTCCCCACTCATTGCCCCCCAGCCAGGCTGCTCCACGCTCGCCTCTGCAGGATGGGGACGGGGATGGGGTTGGGGTTGGGTGAGCGCTGCCCGAAATGCCCAAACCTGGCACGCTGGGGCCCGGGGGCAGCCTTGTTGGGGGGGGGGGCACGGGGGTCCCCCCGGACGCACGGACAGGCGGAGCGGCAGGTGCGCCAGAGGTGCTCGGCACCGCGACTTCAGCCCCGGCTCCCGGCGTTTCCCTCCGTGTCCGCCACCGGCTGCGTTTGGTCGGGACTCGGGGGGGGGGGTCATTGCTCACCTGCCCCCCCCCCGCCCTCCCTCGCCCCCATTTCTTTCCCATCCTCTCCCCGCAGCTGCTGGGGGCCGGGGCGGGGGGACCGCTGCTGCTGCTGCTCCTTCCCCCTTTGTCAAGGTGCTTGGGGCATTTCCACGTTGGCTTGGTTTTTTTTTGGGGGGGGGGGGAGATTTTGAAACACCCCCAAATCTCTGTCCTGCTCCCCATGGTCGTGTATTAGTGCCTGGGGCAGCCGGGACCCCAATGTGCCCCCATCCCTGGGGGGAGGGTGTGTGGGGGGAAGGTACCAAGGCGCTGACATGCTACGGACGGATGTTTTGGGGAGGGTTTGGGCATTTTTGGGTCCATCCTCCCCAGGGCACGCAGGTGGAGGTGTTACCCACGGGCGACATGGGCACCCAGTGTCCTGTGCCACCTGGTGTGTCCAAAATAACACCTACATGCCGATGCGGAGCTCTTCTGCTGGTGGTGCTTGGTACCTGGTGCCCCTGCACTGCGCTTCCCAAACCCTAAAACCCTCTTTTACGCACCAAAAAGTTGTTCCATCCCTCGTGGTGCAAGCTGAAGCTACGCGTCAGCCCAGAGCCCGGTATTTGGTAGCCTTGGTAGCCTTATTGCTCTGAACCTGCCCGCATCCCACATCCCAGCTCCTGCCCCAAAACCACGCCGGCGATGCCTCGGCCGGGCACCAGCACGTGCTGCGGGGCTCACAGCACCTACAGGCATCCCCCCTGTCCCCCGCTCTGACCTCCGCGTTATCCAGTGGCTGCTAATTCGGGTAGCAGTGAGCGCGTGGTAGAAATCCCACATTGGTCCCAACCCCGGGCTGGATTTCCCAGGCAGCAGCTCCGGTGCAGCTCTCTCCGGCCGGGGACACGCGGCACCACCGCTCTGCCCCGTCCTGGTGCTGCCCAGCCCCGGGCCCTGCCACTGCAGGCAGCCAGGGCTTCCCCAAGGAAGGCACGGAATGCTTTTTTAGGGCAAAAAAGCGAGATTTTAGGAAACGGCATTCTGGATCCTATGTACATTTCTAGTATCACTTCCTGTATATTTTTAAGCTGAAATCCTCTTAGCATGCAAAGTAAATAGATTATGATATACCGGAGGATTAAGCATCGCTGTCTGGTGTCAGATTAATCCCTCGCGCAGACCGCCACTTGTGCTGACAGGAGCGTGGCTGCGGTTCAGCCGGGCGGCTGCACCTCGGCGCCCGCGCAGCACCGGGCACAAAAATGTACATTTTTTTTCTATTTTTTTTTTTTCAGGCCAAAACCCAATTTCGAGAGGACGGCCGGTGCCGGGCTGTACCAACCGGGCACAAGGCACGGGACCTGGGGTGGGATGAAGCCCTGCGGCCGTGCCCACCTCGCATTTAACCACCCCAAAAACCCCGCAGGGATGCGGCAGGTCGCGGCTAGGGGAGGCAGATTAGGATCTGGACTCCGACGGGATGACGCTTAAGAGGCTCCGTGTCTTTTTTTTTTTTTTTCCTTTTTTTTAAAGGCAAAATAATGGTTATTCAGCTGAGATGATACATCTAGATATGAAAATTGAGAGCATTCTTAGAAAAATGCTGCCGACTGTGAAAGGCTGCTCTTTCACAGAGGCATCCTGAGTGGAGATGTTATCTGCTGGTATCTCAATGGAGCGGTTTTTCAGAGCCTGAAGTGGAAATTCAAATCTGCTTCCCAGTGAAGATTGCTAAAACATATAATGTGGCCAGACCGTCAGAATTTCTCCCGAGAAGTTTTATGATTTGCTCAATGAAACCAGCCCAAACCTTTCGGTGTCACACCATAAGCAGGGAGCCACAGTTACTCTTATTTTTAATGTCTGTGAAGGACCTGGGGGAGTTGCCACCACGGAGTCCTCTACGAAGATGTGTGGGGCAGTCCGGGCAAGGACATGCTGACACAAAGTCAGGGCTCATTGGGAGGTCTCCTTCTTCACCGGGGCTTCACCTCCTGGTCCGGGCTAGCTGTTAGTTCTCCGAAGGGCTTTCCGTGAGCTTCACCAGTGAGGTTCCCCCTGCCATGCTTCGACAGCCGAGGTGGTCCACGCATGGTCACACCAGCCCCAGGTGCACGAGGTGCAGTGAGCTGCTGCCTCCTGATCCCTGCGGGGAGAGGACAAACGGGGTGAGACGGGCACGGGGAGAAGCAACTGGAGATGGAGATCTCGCAGTGGTGACCCAAATGCCACCCCAAGCCAGGGAAAAGGGACGGTTCCCAAGAACAGCCCCAGTCTGGTGCCTAGAGGAATGCCCTGCAGTGTGGGGGATTGCCTTGTGGTGCGGGGCACTGCTCCCCTCCATCACCCTATTTTTACCTTCTCCCCATTTCGTTCTGGGAGCTGGGTCCAAGCCTGCCCATGAGCTCCCTTCTCCAGCAATGGCAAAAGCGAAACTTTATATTTTTGTTAACCTTTTAACTAAAACATACCTCCAGCACCACAAACCTGGGCTGACGCCAGTGGGGAGCCAGCCAGGTTTTCGGAGTTTTACGCGGGGAAGGTGTTTTTGCATTCCTGGTATGAGGGGAACAGCGCTGAGAGCACAACTACACATGCACCTTGGCGTCCCTGTTGGCGACCGGTGCGCGACAGCAAACCGAGCCCTGTGTTTTTGTACGGGACACGGCAATGTGTGCCATGGATAGAGGTTATTTCATAACGCGGGTTAGTGTGCCTGCAAAGTGCGTGAAATACTTTGCCTTGGGAAGAGCTGCGGCCCCGTGAGTCATTGCTTTCCTTTGACTCACAGCGAGCTGGCTCCTCGCGATGCAGAGAACGCTGGGCGTGGAGCTGGGCACAAAGGGGAACGCGTGCTTGTCCCGTCCCCGAGCATCAGAGCTGGCTGAAGGGCAGAGGGGGTGGCATGGCCCCGGGGTGGGGGGTGGAAGCAAAAAAACCCCCAAAACCCTTCCTCTCATGCCTGCTGATGGTGAAGGAACGGTGACCAGAGCAGCAGCCCCACCTCACAGCATGGTCCCCTCCGAAAGGAGCGCTCCTGCTGGGACGTGGGGGCGAAGACACAATGGCTGGACATGCTGAGTTTCATCCCCAGCTCGGTGTTGTCCCTGCGTGGAGGTGGCCATGACATGCCTTGTGCCCTAGACCCCTTCACCAGCTCATCCCAGCACCCAGAGCTGGGTCAGTGCCCAGTCAGCAGAGGGGTTTTGCTGGTGTCCCACTGCTGGGACGGGGCGGGCTCAGGAGGGGACGTGACTGCCTTTTGGTGCCTGAAGCTCTGCAGGCCAGGGGCAGGGGAAGGTGGGCTGGAGAACAAAGCCCTGTGTGGCCACCTCGAGTCCAAGGCCACTTGGTGGGGCCTTGTTCTTGGAGTCTCGGCGTCCTGAGCACCTCAGACGGAGATCGTCAGACATGGGGTTTTGTTTGGGTGATTTCTGCCCCTCTCTGGGGGGAGCTTACCAAAAACCCTCATCCCACACACTCTGGGCTCTGCAAACCTGCCTGGCTGTGCCATTTTTGCATGAGTGCTCTTCGCAAACCCATTTGCAAACCTATCTGGTGGCAACAAGGCAGACCTGGCGGTGTCGTGTGGGAAGCCTGTGATGTGGCATTGAGCCCGCAGACGTGAATCAAAGGATGAGGCGCGATACTGACGGGAGCTCTCTCCTGACATCTGCACATCACCTGAAGCAGCACCCCGGCAATAAAAAGCTGTAATAGTCTGACAAGAGCGTATCTCCACGGTGTGGGCAGAGAGCTGTCCAGGAACAGGGGAAGCCAGTGCAAGGAGCTGCCTGCAGTAAGGAGCAGCTCGTCACCCAGGGAAGTAAAACACGAACATCCTGACAGGAGAGCGTCCGCTTGTGCCCTGCAGAGTTCGGCTCGTGGGGCTTTGCATGGCAATGATGCGGGCCTGGTCCAGCGGGCGAAGGGAGGAGCGGGGCAGGAGGATGCACCCTGTAATCGAGAAGCCACTAAAGCCACCTCGGGCCCGCAGGGGTGGGAGGATGGAGGCGGTGGTTTGCTCTGCTTGATCTCCCCGGTTCTGGGGTGGAGACAAGGAGCCCTTCATCCTCCTGGAGCAGGAAGCAGGGAGAAACCTCGTCCCTGGGCCCGCTCCCAGCAGGCACCGCTTTTTCTGCTGGAGATGAGTCTCAAGGACATGGTGAAGGTGGGAAGGGAGGAGAGGGGGAGAGGGGGGCACAAGTAAGGTCCCAGGGGCTCCTTGTTGTAAAGCTCCCTCCTGTTTTTCCAGGCTGAGGCTGCCCGGTCCCAGCTCATAGATGTGGCTCTGTGGAAGGACACGTATCCTGTCAGATCCTGCTCCTTTTCACTGGGCATGCCTCCTCGTTTCCCTTGGGTGGCACCACATAAAACCTTTCTGGCTGGTCGTTTTGCCATATTATCACTCAGCTAAATAACTGCCACCAGGCCCCGTTGACTTCAGGACCTCAAATTCCTGCAACCAAGCAGGAGCCGTGTCCAGTCCGGAAGCAGCAGAGAGTCGTGGATCCCGTTTTCCAAAGGGCCCAGCAGGTGCTCAGGCCGGTGACAGGGTGCTTGGCGGCCTTGTCTCATTTATGGCTGGGTGCTGCCGCACAGAGCCTCTCTGACCTGACCTAGATAGTTTGCTCAAGACGATCAGCTCACAGCGTGACGCAGGCCGGGAGGGACCTCTGGGGATCACCAGGCCCAGCCCCCTGCCAGGCGCAGGCTGGGCCTTGAGCAGCGTGGCCCGCGAGGCCTCCCCTGTCCCATCTCCAGCCGTTCCTGGAAAACAGGGCTGGACACGAGCGCCGAGTCCTCCTGCTGCACCCATGCACCGAGGGGACGCGGGTGCCTCAGCTCAAAGAGGGTCCTGCCTCTTTGCAGCCTCCCGCAGGGCCGTGGGTTGCCTCTAGACACCAAACCTCGTCCGACTGCTCGGGCGCTGCTTGGCCGCGTGACAGCCGGCTGCGCGGGCAGGCGCTGGGGAGGTTTTGTCGCCCGCTCTTTGCAGTTTCAGGGAGGAAAGGCTTCCTCATAGCTGAGCAGCAGCGAGCGAGGCCGTGCACTGCCACATGCCCGTGAGAGCTTGGGTCCGCGTTGTCCACACCTTCACCAAAGCCTCCATCTGCACCAGGTCACTTCAGCGTCTTGCCAAGGAACCGCAACGGGGGACACAAAACCCCCCCCCGGGTCGCAGCTGCAGCGCTCCTCCTGCAGCGCTGCCTGTGCAAGAAGGGCTGGGCTTTGGGTGTGCTCCCCGTGCGTGGCACCGAGCCCGGTATTGTGAGGGCTTCCTCTGAAGCAACGTGTGGGAAGTGGCGGTGGAGGGACGCCAGGACGGGGAGCAGCAGGGTGAAAGCCTCAGGGACCTCGGGGACCTGGGGGCTTCGGGGATGGTTGCCCTGGCACTGCCCTGGTGGGGGGGGAAATGTGAAATGGTAGCATGGGGACTCGCCATTGAGAGCCAGGTCCAGCCAGTGCTGCAGGGCCTGGGTCCAGAGCTGACGATGAGCTTGAGTTTGGGGTGAATTTGGGATGGGTCGCACTAAAGGCAGCGGCCAGCCCAGTTAGCTGGCTAGGAAGGAGCTGGGTGCTGGTTTCTGTGCTGGTCCCCAGCTGCTGCTGGACACAGATTTCCATACTCCGGTACAAGTCAGGACAGACGAGTGCTGTAACGTGACCCCAGATGCACGAAGTTAATGCTGCGTGGATGCCTCTTCTACTCCAAACCACTGGAGCTCACAAAGGACTCCCTCATCCTCAGCACGTCGTTTCCATCGTTTCCAGATGCTGATCTCAGCTGCTGCCTCCCGTCCCTCGGCCCTGCCAAAGCCAGCAGACCAGAGGGGTGGAGACCCAACTCACCAGCAAGTGGCTCTGCAACGAATGGTGAGGTTGGGGCACCTGGACTGGTGTCCCACCAGAATTCAGAAATTAACTTGTGTTAATTTTTTGGACCTGAAGCATGCTTTAAGTCCTTAATTACATGACGGCTAAGTGCTTTTTCTTACTATCGCTCACATTACACAGCCTACGCATTTGTGCTCGTGGCTTTCATATGGTGGCAACCCAGGGCTTTCAAACGAGGTTTTAAGTTCATTAATTAATTCAGCTGCTCCTATCTTACATCCAGCTCAGGGCAGGAGCAGCGAGCTGCTGGCCAGCTGGGCTGCCAGCCACCAACCTCCTCACCATCCCTGCAGCTCCATTTCACTCCTCGCCACGTCCCCAGGGCCACCGAGCCACCAAAGGTCAGCCGGAGACCTCCTCCAAGCATGGGGACCTCCCTGCCACCACCGCGCCGCCGTCATCCACCCGCAGCCTGTCCCCATCCTCCACCCAGCCCACGTGCGCTGGGGCCCGCGGGAGGCTGCAGAGGTGGGGCCGGCGCGTGCTGTGCTCCAGCGCTTTGGGACTGGTAGAACAGCTCTTAGCACGATTTCACTTGGCACGGCTTCGTAACGAAAGAAAGAAAGAAGTGCCATCCTGCTCCGCTGGGAGGTTGAAGAGTTTCCTTTCTTTCTTTCTCTCTCTCTCTTTTTTTCTTTTAAACGATCTGTTTGTACCGTGGCCAAACATTGAATACTTTGGCCTCGAAAATAAAAGTTTCAACAGAGGAGGCTACAATATAGGCAGCCTTCTACCCTTATCCGTCCTGCCGTGACACAGCTCGTGTTTTATTTATTTTTTTCCCCTGTAAATGAGGACTGGAGGAGTGCGTCAGTGCTGCACGCTGCTGACTCACCAGCCCCACGTATGTGCTCTGTAAGCACCAACACCAGCCCCCCCGGGGCACTGGCCCAGGGCAGGTTCCTGGGGAGATGGTGTGGTGTGCAGGGTCTGGGGATGGGGGCACTGTCTCCCTACCTGCATGGGGTGCTCTCCCCTCTGCTCTGGTGGGCTTCTTGTGGTGCACAAGCACCCACAGCAGCGCAGGAGAGGAGGAGAATGTAAGGCTGGAGGCTGACGGGGGGGAGAAAGGGCTGGGCCACCTTTATTTTGGCAGCACCTAGCAGTTAAATCAGCTTAAAGTGATCGTGAAACCCCAAGGTAGGATTTCATGCCTCTCTACCATGGGCTCGCTGTTGAAAGCGCCAATATGAGCATCAGCTAGCTCGAGTAAGATGAATGTGGAGCGAGGACAAGGAGTCCTTTCTTACGTCCCATCCAGCAGCCACTGGCTAATAATGATTTTTGACTTCTACGCGCTGTGATCAGCTCAGCGCCGCGGACGAAGCCCCGTCCTAGCAGCACGGTATAGGCAGCATTTCTACCAATTTTAGTGAGAGCCCTGCAGGCAGACAGCTTGCAGGGGCAGGCTCTGGAAGTTTCAGGAAGCTGCAAAATAGAGTAAATAATAATAAGCAGAAATAAAAAAAATAAATGAGAAATGCTTTACCTGCTCTGTAGGAACTGCTCTCAAATTTCCTTAAAAAAAACACAACACAGAAGATCACTGTGTTATTTACATTCCATTGAACTTGCTGAAAAACCCAAACAAACAAGGGCAAGGTATTAGGTAACTCTTTCACGTTTTTGATAGGACACAGCTATTTTATATCCTGTTATTCAATGGCTGAATTAAAATATTTAATACATGGCTTCTGCAAGTTTATACATGTAGGACACATATATTCCCTCAAACACTACGCCGGGTTAAAGCAACAGTGATTTTTTGCGGCTAGGGCAGCGTGGAGACGTGAAGCCAGCGGTGGGTGCATGTCCCCATGTCCTCCTCACTTGGTGGGTCCTGCTGCACGAGTGGGATGCTCGCACTGCAACGCAACCTTGGACGCAGCTCACCTCTCGTGCTGGGGGTAAGCCCGAGGTAGCCATAGGGTGGTGGGGCTGGGTGCGGGCTGCCTGCCCGGGCACTCCTCTGGTGTCTCGAGAGGGTTTTGCAGCCTGGGTGCTGTCAGGTTTGCTGCTGGAGGTGCTTGGGGATGAGGCGTCTTCGTGTTATGGCTTGAGCTGAGCTAACAGCTGCCCACGTCAGAGAGAAGTCCTGCTGCAGGCACCGCGCCTCTGCCCCTCGCTGGCGCTGCCTGCCGTGTCCTGTGGTCCCCGGGCAAGGCTTTTGGCTCAGGGGACAGAGCCTGAAGGAAGGGTAAGGGCCTTGCTCACTTCCTACACATCTGATTGTACAAGTGATGGGACACCAGGGCAAGGCAGAAGACAAAAACCCCCTTGTGCAAAGACCCTTAGGTCCTCCTGCCTGGCTGGTGTTGCAGGGTGACTCTTTAGCTGTGACTTTCTCCTGCTGGAGCACTCCTCTCTTGCCCTGCTGTGCTATGTTGAATCTGCTGTCTCCACAGAGGTATCAAACACTGCTGAAGCAAGACAGCCACGTCTGTTTGCTCCAGAACCCCGTGCAGAAGCAGTGGGAGATGCTGCTGCACAAACCCTGCCATAGCCAAAGCTCTGCTGCTGGAGGACCTGGCCACCACACGCCAAACAACATCAACCCAAACTAATGAACACTTCTCACATCTTGCGTCCGCACTGAATCATGAACTGCACTGCAAGGTAAGGAGTTTCACGAGATCAGGTGATTTATTTTATGTCCCAAGAGCTGGGACGAGGAGCTCCAGCTGGGACCTGATGGCTGCTACAGGAGCCGTGGCCTCGTTCCTCTCCCTGCTAAGTACACGCAAAGCGAGCTCGAGGCTTATTTCTCTTCCCAAATTCAAGTTCTTTGTCAAGATACCAATCCCCATTACTTTCCTAGCTCCGTCCTATTGTATATATTCAAAAGCAACTTGTTTGCTTACCTTCCTGGCTCCCAGGAAAGGGCTTCTCCACCAGGGAGGTGGCATGGTCACCGGCTCCAGACCTCCCGTCCCTGTCCTCTGCTTGTCTGCTGCCTGCGGGTCTTTAAAAACAAAACAGAAGTGATAGGAGGGGAGGGAACAAGGGATGAAGAGCTGGGGAGAAGCTGCATAGCCGAGCAAAGTGGTTTTGTTTGTTTCATATCTTATCAAGCACACAGCAGCCTGCACAATTGCCTGGTGACAAATTGCAGCTCTTTTTTTTTTTTTTTTTTATCAGGTGCTAGTAGGTCTGCTGATCGAGCATCACCAGCAGCACTTGCTTGGCCTCGCAGTCACTCCAGGACTGTCCCATCAGCCAAAATGCACTGAAATCCACATTGCGAAGGAGCTGCAGGGAGGAACACACCAGCTCTGTGCCATACAAAATGAGGATGGACTTATTTACATATTTATTTATTTATTTATTTATGTTTCTAGTTTCATTTTCTTCATGCATCATTAATCTCTGCTTGGGTAAGCACGCGGAAAGGCAATCCATTCCCAAAGCAGTGGAACTGGAAATCTGGAAGCCGTCTTGCCTTGCCTGCTCGCTGCTCGTCCCGCTGTCCAGAAATGCCCTGCTAAGTCCAGGGGAGCTTTTCCTTCAGCAAGGACCAGCCCAGCAGAGAAAACAAAGTGAACCTCTCAAGCCAGACCAACTGGAGAGCCCTTGGCCCTCGTTTGGGTGGAATTTCCCCCTCTGTGGACAGAGTCATGTTTACTCTATCACGCTACCATACATAGGGGTGCAATTGCACCGTGTGTTGTTTGTTTTTCAAGGCTGCAAGTCCTCAAAGGTGGCTTTGAGATACAACAGCAGTGAAGTTGTGAGAAGGAAAATGTGAGTGCTTCTGTGTGGCACCCGATTTGTCACCTGCCACCATGCGAAATCTCACTGGGCTTTGGAAGCACAAACAATATGTTCCCAGCACAAAAAGCCCTTTACTACTGACAAGAATGTAAATAATTAAAGAAAAAGCTCAGAATTTCTCCACCTCTTTGTCTTCCCCCTACCCATTGGGCAATAGCTATGCAAGCAGCTGGACATCTATCAAGCCACTGAAAGCGACGCTCTTCATCAGCTTTCCCGAGCCGTGTTTAAGCTGCAGTAATGCACCTCTGCCATCACGCTAAGCTTTATTGGTTCTGCAAAAGAAACTAAGAAACTTCGTTGGAGACCAGATTATGCCAGCTGCAAAAACGGAGGGATTCTTCTGCTGTTCGACCCCATTATCTCCTCTGTAGTATCTTGATCAGCTTTCTAACACACAGCCTCGGATTCTGCCGAGACCCGTAAATTGCTTTTTTGGCTGCCAAATTGTCATAACCCTTCTATTTTTGTGTTCTAAAAGAGCTTAAAGCCGTCCATCCTCTTTGGACGTGTCTTTAAAATTGACCAGTACTGGGAGGATTTCATGTCTATCCGAAGGCTTAGAAGAAGATGTTACTTCTACCGAGCTTCTAGTTTTACAGTCAACAGACGTGAAAAGCCCAGCGGGGATAAAAGGAACTTAACCAGTTCTGTCTAATGCATATAAATCTACCTAAGAGCTCAAGGCACTGGAAGTACTCAATGCGCTACGTTTATCTGAGTCTAAGATACAGAAATGGGTCTTCAGCCCACATGCCACATGTCCCGTTCGGATGCCAAGTTAATATGAATTAAGAGACTGAGATGAATAAACAAGGTCAGTCCGGGCTGGGACAAATTGAATCAATGTAAAATAATTGTCAGTATTTTCTGACAGCGATGGTGGTTTATCTTGGCTTGGGATTCTCGGCGCTATAGATTATAGAATGTTTTCAGTGGAACAGTTGGCAGACATGTTATTGATTTTTCTTTGTTTTGTGAATGCTGGAAAAATTTCCATTAAGTCTACGCGCCGCTCATGTGACGAAGCCAAATTGCTTTTTCAAACTTTTCTTTCTTCAAGTGAGCTAATGTGGCAACACGTTAGCAATCTAATTTAATCAAGAGGACCTTTGTCTGGAATCAAGAGGCCATACAGCACACCTCGATGTGTCTTGAGTACGTACTGGCTAATAAGAGTTAATTTTTAAATTTCAAAGTGCCGTATGCACACTAACTAATTAATTTGCCCAGTGCACCACGTCTGTTTGCCTGCCGTCACATTCTTGATGCACGTGAAACTCCTGTTGCCTTCACCGGGGCTGAGCAAAGGCAAAAATGAGGGGAGGCTGCAGACATGGGGCAGGATTAGCACTGCTGTGCTGCTGGATCCCACCTCTCTGACGAATTTCCTACACCCCATCGCCGCTTCCCCACAGCTCGCCTCTAATAGATTTACTTTGGAACCGAAAATTGCTAGGATGGAAACAGCAGCTTGTAGGATTATGCAGGGACCCATGGCAGGCCGTGCTGGGTGGTGCTATAGGTTCAAAACGTGCAAGCATGCTTCTGAGCTTAGAGTAGGAAGCTGGTGGAGGAGTAGAAATATGTCTATTTTTCAGTACAGAAAAAGCAAGGCAAAAGTTTTGTGACAAAAGTCACTGTGATGAGACACACTTCTGCCTTCTATCCTAATCGCCTGTATTAAAATCAGAACCTAATTGAAATCGGAGTAGTTCTGTGGGGGTGGGGAGGGAGTAGACGGATAACAAGATGAAACAGCTTCATACACATCCTGCCACCACAAATAAACACAAGATATTTAAACCCAGCATGCATTACGGTAAAGGAAAAGAATGAAACACAGACAGGGAAGAAAATCACGCCACGGTTACCGGTAACAATGGCAGAGGAGCAGGGACAGCCCCAGTTTTGTGTTGACTCTTAGGTGCTGGACTCTGGCACAGTTGCAGGCGGTCACTAGGTGACTTGTCCAAAATAAGCTGGCCCCCAGGGAGTCAATCAATTCCTCTAACATGTCGTGGAGAGGATCAGTAAGCTACCTGGGTACTCTGAACAACACTGTTCACATCTTTTAAAAATATTTTCATTATTTACAGGCATCTAAAGACTTATGCTGGTCCAAACACTTCCATAAATAGAAAAAAATAATAATAAGGAGAAAGAACAAGAATTGCTAGACTGTAAAATATCTGCCATTGGGAAGGACAGAGTGGCAATGGTCAATGGCAAACACGTAAGCCAGTGACGAGACCTGTGACTTGTAAAATTATTCACTGGACTGTGCATTGTTGGCTGGTATTTAGCTGGCCTGTTTGTGATAAAGTGAAAAAAAACACACAGCAAATACAGTGCCTCTACCTGCAGCATTGTCCAGCAATCTTTTTTGCCCATAACTCTGTGTGTGTGTGTGTGCACTGTTCAGAAAGTTGATTACAGCTCTCCACCGACAGCAACGCTGCTGCTGCTTCCATAACATGTCATGGAGTTACTCCAATTTTCTCTGTCATCTGTAAAACCTATTTGAGTCTCAAACTAAGTTCTCTGCTTTCTGACTGTTAAGGCAAAATGAGCAGCTAGGCTTGGCCTAGAATAAGTTCTCAAAATAAACCCTTGAGACTATTTTATTAGCAATCAGTTTGGTTCTGGTCTTTTCTGTTCCCGCTTCTGCCCAGGCTACAGCTTTCCTTGTTAGGCAGAGCCGGGAGGGAGATGATGATGTTAAGAGTTAATAGAAGTGATTTGTTAATCAAGCAGCCTGAAAACTGGGCTTCTGTTACACATATGCTCCCTGAAGGGTGTCAGTAGCAAGGTTTATTAAGTAGGTTGAATAGAAGGTCTTCTGCTAGCTTCCACAGACCGCCCAGGGCCTTTGCATAGGTGTAGTTCAAGAGATAACGTCTCAGCTGTCCCAAAACAAAGCTGCTGTCCAAGCTGAAATACAGGAAGGGAAGAAGTTGAGGTATGTGCTGGAGATGAGCTTCCAGAAACCTGGGTGAGATACAGACTTGGGGCAGTATCTGGGTCGGACAGGGGCGGTAGTGTTAGAAACACAGTCATGTGTGTCAATTGATTTCATGGTTTTGGATGCGTCTTGGTGTTATAATGACAAAAAGCCAATGCAGATGAGTAAAAGACTCAGGGAAAGAAGAAAGAGCAGCCATCGAGCCCTGTTCTTGCTCAACACCCAAAGTCTTGCTGTGGTGTCTTACCACTTCTTTGGGGGACTGCTTCTACCCAGAAGACAGCAGGGCTTGGGACTCCAGTCATGTACACTTGAGCTAATGCATGCCAAGTGTATGTGAGCAGTGCTATTGGCTTTGTGAGACTTCTGAATTATGTGAAAAGATGAGGTTGTGGAGGTTTCATTGCAGGATCAATGACTAAACACTGATGCTTGACTTGCAAATAACAGAGGGACTTTAAGGTTGGAGGAGAGCTCTGGAGGTCAACCGGCCCAATCCTCTTCTCGAAGCAGATTCAGCTGTTAAGTTAGATCCAGCTTCGATGTTGCTTCAGCTCCAGGTCTGTGACCCAGCGGGGACTAGTGAAGGATGACAACAGAAATGAACCACTGGCTTTGGCGAACACTGGAAGGTTCAGCATGAGAGCAGCAATATGTTTCCTCTCCCTAAACTTGGAGCAACGTTCCACTCTGAATCTTGTCACACACCCAGAAGGGGCATTTGTTTTAGGACATCATGGGACACTAATGTGCAGGGGAATTAAGCAAACAAAAGTGATAGACTAACTTTGCTCTCCAGACTACAAATCAAGTCCTTCAAGACAATGTCTCATGGATATCAGTGATGCTGAGGAGGTAAATCAACAAGAATGCCCATAGTAAAACATCCAGAGCAGGGCTGAAGTGACTTGGCCAAGACAGGAGGCTGTGTGGTGCATGGGATTAGGGAACAGAGAAGAACAGTAGTAAATCTATTACAAAAATGGAATTTTCTTCTTCATTTTTTTTCTTTCTTGAGGGGAAAGAATTGAGAAATAAGTAGGAAATGATTCAGGATGTACATTTATCTCACTGGTGAGCAGAATACATAAACATTGAAGACTAGCGTTAAACAGCATGAGAAATGGAGAAAGTCAATAACGATACAAAAAAATGACCAAGCTAACGAAGAATGAAGGGCCTTTACAGGAGGGGGAATGTGTCCTGGTTATTGATTTGGAAACTGCAGGTAGTGGTTGGAGGCTGAGAAGAAGTGGACAGTGGAAATGTCAGATATGAATTTGTGATGTGAGAAATCAGTTAGAATAATAATGTTGCTGTGCACTTCCTAAGACACTAAGCTGCAAGGCACTCTACAGCTGTGGTTTCACAAACTTCACTTTATTTTAGAAAGGCATTATTGATGCCATTTTTCAGGTGAGTTCACAAAGGCAACAAAAGCAAATACGATTTCATTTTGGGTTCCTATGTTGAATCAATTTAAAGAAATTTCGTAAAGTGCTGCTTAACCATCCATCCATTATAAACCATGTTGTCTCCTGATGGCTCAGATCAAGCAGCCAAATCTCTAGCAATGCTGGAGTATCTTGGCCAGAAAGATGAACCACTGCAATGACTGCAGAACTGAGAAGGTCCCTCTTTTTGTAGGCTCCTATCACTCTGGACCTTCCACTCTACACAGATTTCTGTACATGAAGAAGCCTGATGCAGAGGTGGCAGCAGAGAGAAAATAAATTCCCTTCTACATGGATCTGGAGGCAGAACACAAGCCGCAGTCATGTGCCTGTAACCAGTTGTGGTTTTATAAGCACAGAGAAGAGGTTTGTTGGGGCCACCTGTGCCATAGCAGGTGACCTTCCCAGCCAGTCCATGTTGTCACAGGGAGTGCCTTTAAAACTCAAATTAGAACTGGCAGGCCTCACGGGGCTGCAGCCAGCCTGGGGAGCCGCGAGAAGTGTTCTTCCACTGCTCTGCAGGAGGCAAGCAAAACCTCAGGGCTCTCCTGGGGGAAGGCGTGAGCAGGCGGAGGAGCTGGCCGCGTGGGTGGGAAGCTTTCTTTGTACTCACCAGCTTGGCAGGAGGCAAACAAGAGCCTTGGGAAATCCAAGCAGTTTGTGCAGCTCCAGCGATTGCAAAGGGCTGCTCGTGAGGCTCAGCAGCTTTTGGTGACCCACCTGGGCTGGCACGGGTCAAGTTGGGAAGCTGGGGAGTAGGAGTGAAGTTGAACTCTGGCATCTCACTCCCAAGAAGCCCAGGGAAGGCAGACGTGGCACTGCCAGGGAAGTGTGAGTCACAGCAAACTCCAAGAGGGAAAAGGCAAGCTGATGGAGGACAGCATGTTTATACCTTCGGATCAGAGGCGTCTTGGGATTAGCTGCTGCTTGAGGACTCTGTTAAAGGAACTCCTTTCACCAGGGCACTTATGAAGTTCTCTGTAGTAAATACCATCTTCAGCACAACCTTACTGCCTTTATTTGCCCATATCACCAGTGCTATCTCCATCCTCAGAGTTAAGATGGAATAGCTGTACACTGTATTTTTAAAACCAGGTGCCATATCCAAATCTTTTAGGTCTCTCTGAAAGCCTTGGATGGCACTCTGTATCCTAAAAACCATAGACTACTTATAAGTATTTCACCAGTGGTGTGCAGAAGGTATAATGGATATTATCTAATACTGAGAAACCTCAATCTCTTCATGTGAGAGAAGAAATAAAACTAGGCAATACACTGATTTCCAGAAGGAGAAAAACATTTGATTCTTTCCCACACAAAAATGTATTCAGCACAATTGCACACAAATACTTAGGATGCCAATATGGTTGTTCAATGTTTTACTCACGCTAGATTTATGAAGTGTTCCTACATATAATAAGGACAGAAAATGAAAATAAATGCATCTATATAATCATTGGGAATATGGTTTCTTTTCTATCAATAATAATCAAGAAAAATAAGAGAAAAAATGCTTTTTAAACCTTTACAGAATAGCTGTTTCATTGTAATTTCCCACCTGTTGCAAGGTGCTGTGCTGCTCATCAGCAACAAAAACATATGAGTGCTTCTAGAATAAACAGAGGCCAGGCCCACTGTTTCTCTCCTAGGAGGTAAGCTCCAGGTTTCATTCAACTTTGGAAGAAGCGCACTCTCGAATAATCATCCCAGGGATTTTGATCACAGGCTAGCGATGAGATTGCAGACCCACGTAAAGATCATTTTTGATTTTTAAAAGTGCTGCTCACTACCTGTGCCTGCTGAGCACAGCGGTTCCGTTGTTCCTTCCCATTCTTTCTTCCGCATATTCATCAAAGTAGGCGGCATCTGCCCAAACGTTTTAGTTCAAAAATGGTTGTGCTAGTGCATATGAAATACTTGCAAACTATCCATGTTTCTGGAGGTTGCTTTGTGTCCAGCCCACGTCCTCCTGGCTTCCACGTTTGTCTTGGTTCCTGCCTAGCTCTTAATGTATCGCGCTTACGATCAGATGCGGATGGGGTTGTCAGGAAAGTTCAGAACATCAAAACATACATTTAAAAAGCATTTTAGTTAATTGTTCCCACCCTTATATTTTCTGTTATGGAACTACAGGACTTTCCCAGCCCTGTGAGACACTGGTGACAGAAGCAGAAGAGAGCAGTCTGCATGGCTCACCTGTGGGAGCAGCTCCGTGCTGGTGGGCTGGTGGACGGGCCAGGAGCGGGCACTTCGTGCTCTCTTCCGTGCGCTGGAGGCTGGTCGACAAAAGCTTCGCGTGGCGTGTCTTCTTCTTCTGACTGCCCCAGAAGTCCTGTTAAGACGGATCAAGTTGTGG
Organism: Anser anser; assembly: GCF_964211835.1. Taxonomy (NCBI): domain Eukaryota; kingdom Metazoa; phylum Chordata; class Aves; order Anseriformes; family Anatidae; genus Anser; species Anser anser. The sequence goes on from NC_139722.1 coordinate 110,542,572, forward strand.
TATCAGGCTTACTTAATGAGAAAGTACCAAGCAAGCTGCAAGCTGTTCGCCTGAGGTGTCAATAAGGACAAGAGCGCCTTCTTGTAATGGATCGAATCCAGTGGAAAACTACATGCTTATACAGCTTTCACCCCTGACTCTTCTCCTTTGAAAAGGAGGCCAAGTAGCCAACCACCAGCAACAATAACATGCCCAAGAGCTTTCAGAAGAAAGCGAATATGTGTTGGCTTTAGCTAGCAAGGAGGAAATGCCTCCTAAATTGTCAGCTACAGAAGGCCTAGCTGGCTGCCAAAGGCTGCTGCATGGGAGTATTTCGCTGTTGCCATATAGATCCAAATCTTATCAATTGGACCAGTCCCCCATGCATGTGTAACTCCTTCCTTCAGAAATAAAAACCTGCCTTATCTTTCTTTCAAAATATTTTGGTTAACGATCACGACCCAAAGCCTTCAGACATGCGAAAGGTGGGCCTCCCATTCCCAAGTTCCAGTCTGAGCCCTGTGGGGAAGGAAATTGTTTGAAAATGGCCAAACTGCTTGGAAATAGAGAGGGGGAACTGCATATTCGAGGTGTAATGCTTAAAATAAATTAATAAATAAAATAACCAAACCCCAGTCTAGCAGAGTTCGGATTACAGAACAATCCTGTTACAGATAAAGACTTTAAAAGATTTTTTTTTTCTCGAAATCATCAGACCCTTTTGTGTTTCTTTTTTCTCTTTGAATCCTGTTTTTCTCCCCTTGTTCTCTGCCTTCCTGGATCCTGTATAAGCTAATCTGCACGATACCCATGGCAACACCATGGGCAGTGCGGAGAAGATTATGCTCTTGTGAGCGTTGCTATACCACTAGTTAACATTTTGGCCAAAGACCCAGGATGCTCGCCAGCTTAGGAGGGCAAATCTACTTGTAAGTGTTTCTGAATCTCTCAGTCCTAAAGAGCTAACACCATCAGATTGCTGCAGACAATTTCTAGTCTCCGTGCTACCTAGGTATCATTAGCATCTGTGGTGTCAGAGTGGGTAAAGTGTGGCAACTGGCTGGGCTTTCTCCAGTAACTGATATTCTCTGCACTGCTGTTTTCCAAAGGTGGAATAATGCAGGGAACTCAGTCAGGGGCAACACACCTCCAAGCAGGCACATAACGCTGCAATAAATAAATAATAGACTTGCCTTGAATAATAAACTGGCCTTGGTGCAATTTCTCCTCTATTTTGAATAAAAGAAAAATCCAAAGAGAAAAAAGAAAGGAGGGGAGAAAAAATGTGTATGACCATTGCTCTACATCTGGGAAACTCTGGGACAAGTAAAGTATGTTCCTCTTAAGGTCTCTTCTTGAAGTCTGTTGCAGTGAGCAGCCAAGAGAAGAAGGGGTTCGATGTTAGTAACCTTAAGGTATTCTCTCTGGGTGTAGGGCTGCAGACTTGTAGTGTGACAGTAGGCAAGATCAGATGCCACCAGTGGTTCAAAGCCACAAAACCATCTGATATGAGCATTTTACCGTTAGGCAATAGATATTTTTGTTGTGGGACAGCAGCCTGCATTCCCAGTGAGAATTGCTATGGCAGGAAAAACAAACGTGCAAGGAGCACTATTTAAAAAATACCGCCCTTCCCAAACCAGGGGCAACATATGCCACATTTAATAAAAAAACGGAAGAATTCTGGCAACAGCATGGCAGAGATGGGTGAGGGTGGTGGTCCTTACATCCAGATGGGTGCGAGGTGAAGACCTGACTTGGTGCTGGCTTTGGAGGACTCACAAATGTCACCTCAGGTTATCTGGGATTGGGATCTTCCTTTGGCATATTGCACAATAAACACTTTCTACTTTTAATTCTAACCTAGTACTTGCTTATCATGATACGATCTGGGGATTTGAATCTGAATTTGAATTTTAAAAACTTGAGAGTTGGTATCTCGGCTGGCATTGTTTTTTCATCATTAAAGTCATCTATCAGATGCAATAATATGAATCGTATCACACTAAAATCTTTAACTACAAAAATCCCATTTGTCGCCATCGATATTACACCAGCACGACCACGCAATGCCCATTCTACATTTCCAAAATTTGCTGATGTATGGCTCCATCTAGCATCTGACGGAAAGAGCTCAGCACATTTCTTTATAAGCCCACTGAAGTTTTCCTACGCTGTAACAAGCAGGACACTCTCTGAACATGATATGCAGGTGATGAGATCTCATGCCTTCCCTGCTCATGTATGTGCCGTGTCTATTCTCTATTGGATTTGTGTCTGCAAATCAGGAGCTGTTTCCATTCTCCATTCTCCTCCACTGGGCTTTCAGGGATAAAAAATAAATAAAAAAAAAAACAACCACCACATTTTAAAACATGCAGTCCCATGGCAAAATGAAAATCGTCTTTGAATATTGCTTGCAAAACTGACAGCTCTACTTAACAGAAGCCATTAAATTATTTACAAAGCAGCAGCTGCTCTTGTAAAAATACAACCTCTTTTGGCATGAAAAATAAACTAGTTGATAAGCGAGAGATAAGCCATTTGACTTCTTCTTTGTGTGCTCGGCATGGTATGCAGAGCCAATTCTGCACAATCTGATGTTTACAGAGCAATCGTAATGTACGACCTCCTTAGGCAACGGGGGACACAAGGAGCCTTTAAAACGCTGACGCAAGCATTTGATCAGAACTCTTCATGCTGATCTTTGAAAAATTCAATAAGTTCAAAAAATGTAACTCCTGCTAAAGATAAAATATCAGGTTTTTGCTTCAGGAGTTGCAAATATATCCCAATGAACTCCCAGTGAACCACGCCGACTTCAGACATACGTCTAAGAAAAAGAAGTAAATAGTAGGTTTTCTGGAAAGAAACAAATCAAGGATCTGAAATAATACAAATGGATAAGCAAAGTGAATGCTGTAAAACGCTCTAGTTTGGGAATAACCTGAACAATCACACTTTTTTTTTTTTAGGTGTTAAAACAAAATTCGCTTTTTAACATGAATAGTTATTTCCATGCAAATAAATTCTTATCTCCTTGTATTCTGGATGCATTTCTCTATCTATTTTTTTTAACATTATTTTGGCATGTTGAAACCCAGCTCTCACATTTTTGTGTTAGATTTTTTTTTTTTGGAAGGAAAATAACTGCAACTGAAGGCATCAGGTTAAGCATGATCTCACTCATTAACAGGTTGCTCCATCTTAATGCTACCCCTGGCTTTCTAAAAAACACGTGAAGATATTTCTGAAGCCAATGGGTAACATTCTTCAGGTACTGAAAGTAGTGGGAACTTCCATTGTTGACTTGAGTGGGGGCAGCTCTTTTTTTTTTTTTTTTTTTCTGGATACAATTGTTTTCCTAAAATGCCTTTCTAAATAAACAGAATCTATTGAAATTGTTTAGTTTCAACAAATTCCTGCAGAGAAACCACTTAAGAACAACCAGCTTTGTTTGTGGGAAAAATATACACGTCTCTGCTTGTTTTGGTCTACTTTTCTACGGCTTCTCATTTTTAGATTATTTTTTAAATTATTTTGTTAATTTCCAGAGCTGACATATCTTCATTTGACAAAAATTCCTTGTTGAGATACTGTTTTCACAATACTTTTAGAACTCGCTGAGAACAGCTGCTGCTGCTGAGAGAGCTGGAAAAGGTATATTAAATCAGAATATCTCCCATTTGTGTTGTAATTTAACAATTTGATACTTGAGAAGATAAGGCACTTCAATCACTACTAAGCAGAAGCAGCCCTTAATGCTAGCATAACATGTCATTATTTCACTAGTTGGATATTAGGCACATTAGCAGCAGCAAAACTGTTTCAGTGGGTGTGCCAGGAAATGTAATAATTTAAATAAAAGTTATGTGATAAAAGTAAAGAAGCAGTTAACATAAACATTTTTTATTTTTTTTTTTTCGGTGGGCTAGGCAGTTATATGATAGTTAGCAGTCTCGTGCAGCTTGCAGTGAGACCTGGCGTTAAAACTTTCTTCAAATGGAAATGCCAAGTCTTCACTAGCTCTGACAGAGATTTCAATCTTTACTACTCATTTGCTCTGCTAGAATCATACACGAGATTAAGTTAACCACTATATAGGCTGAACAGCTCATTTTATGTCTCCCTGGAGCCTAGGTAGTCAGGTTCCTTAGGAACTACGTTAGCAGTGCCAATGTTATTTAATTTAAAAAAAATAAAAAGGCGTGTCTTACAGGATGATCCAGATGTGGTAGCACCAAGCTGTGATGGGTCGCCAGCTGAAAGAGTCTGAACAACCGAGGATTTGCTCTGATTCCAGGCCCTTTCACTTCAAAGGCTTGACTGGTGTCCCAGCAATCGAGAGCTCGCACCTCTAGATTTTATCGGGTTGCCCAAACCATGTGAAGTTTGCCTCGTAATCTTGGCAGCAGGCAAGCAGCTCTCCTCTCGGCGGCTGATGCATGTGAACACGCTGGAGTGCCAAGGCTCAGCCCCAGCAACCTAAGGCTGCTATTGTTGGGTAATTACAGCAGGCATAGGAGGGAGGACATTCCTGGTGACTAGGCATTTTCTTTGTTCGGTAAGAGGTACTTTAGACTTTTTCTTTTTTTCTTCTTCTTTTTTTTTTCTTTTATTTTTTTTCCCCCATTTTAAGTGACTCTCTAGAAACTCTAGTTTTGGAGGAAAGCTGGGCAAAAGCTGCTGGTGAGCATGGATATCCCCACTGCTCGGGGTGCAGGTTGCAGTAGTGGAAATGTGGGTGCATGCTCCAGAGCACCTCGGTGAAAGCTTTCAAGGAAGCCCTGATTTTTCACAAACAATGCTCTGGAGACTCCATGGAGGCACAAACGCCTCCGGCACTGCAAGCCCCAACCCACAGCGGGCGAAGCAGGCGCTGCCGAGCTTGTGTGTTCCTTCGGCTGCTCCTTGTGACGCCCATCCATGAGGCACACCCTCTGCCTGGCACCTCCAGCCCAAGGACGGAGCTTTTCCCCTCCCGGCTTCTGCCCTCTGGGAGCAGGAAGGGGGTGTGCCGGCCAGACGAGAGGGAGGTCGGCTCAGGGGAGAAGAAAACCATCTCGGGGGGTTAATTGAGACAGAGAGGCACCTGCAAGCACGAGACGCAGGATGGAAGTCTGCAAGCAAATGCTGCCAGCTGGAAGTTGGCCAAACTGATAAAGTGGAAAAGAAATTGAGGGTTAAATGTTTCGGATGCTGAAGGCTTGGAGTTCAAAGAGGAGCTCAAGGAACCTCCCAGCCACTAAGTCCATACGAAGAGGCTCCAGGCAGACACAAGCCTTCTGCTGGACAGCTTTAGCCCACACAGTTTCCAAAAGGCTTGGATGAATGGTTAAGGGATATCTTTTAGCATCTGGGAGTGCTTGTGCAAGGAAGACGATGCCCAAGGGTGAGATGCTGCTGAGGGGCAGAAGGAGCTGCTTTGCACAGGGAGATGGATAGGAACTGCATCTGCACACACAGGGCTGGAGGAAGGATGTGGACATGTTTCCACTGCTTGGTAGGAAGAGACAGAAAGGAGCTGCTCCTCCAGGACAGGAGGTGAGGGAAACCAGGGCGAGGGAAACTGGAGCATCAGCTACCTGGTGGCAACCCAGCTTTCGCCAGGTATATAAGGACCGAGGGATCGCAACCAGCTCCATCCCCTAGGTGCTCTTCAACAAGACCACCTTGGTCTTCATACAGCCCTTTCTTCAACCGCCTGAGGTCAGAGTCCTTTACAAGAGAGGTGTGCATCATCTACAGAGGGCACGAGAGCACCGCGAGGACAGCAAGGCAAGGCCACACCACGCGATGGCTCTTGGTGCAGGAATACATTTACAGGTGGAAAAGCCTTAGCTGTGTTATCAGAACTTTTCGAGCAGGTGCATAGCTATGCCATAGCACTGGAGCAAGGCTAGAGTTCAAGAGTTAGCTAATTGTATCTCTCTCAAAAAGGAATTGCCTCAGACCAGTTAATTTGTCAAGATAACGAATTGCAGCAATTCTCCTCCGCTGGAGCTGGGCCACTAACACTGATCTGAACTGTATTTAAACTCTTGATGACAGAGACTGAAAGAGATATTGCAATACTGGAGGTACAGGTTCCGAAAGCAAAACTGCATGTACAGCTGGTGTTGAGAGGCAGCAAGGGCATGCGAGTACACATCCTGCGTATCCCTTAGTTATGAAGAAATTCCCCAGGGCATTGACTCTGGTGCCTGGGCAGGCAGAGTTCATCTTGAATTTTTGGGAACGACTGAGGTCCAGAGAGGATAATATAGCACCTATCAAGTCATTTCTGCAATATGAGATGACTCGAGCAGATCTTTTTAACTCCCCCCCAAAAAGAAACAAATCCTCAAAGTTCTGATTTTGAGTTAGTGCCACAGTTTTCTGGTAGCAGCAACAAGACCCTCTGTGGGCCTGGTGTTATGATTCCCATGGCAATGCATTCTGGCAAGCACCAGGTCACTCCTGCATTTTCACCTTCCCTTCCCTTCCCTTCCCTTCCCTTCCCTTCCCTTCCCTTCCCTTCCCTTCCCTTCCCTTCCCTTCCCTTCCCTTCCCTTCCCTTCCCTTCCCTTCCCTTCCCTTCCCTTCCCTTCCCTTCCCTTCCCTTCCCTTCCCTTCCCTTCCCTTCCCTTCCCTTCCCTTCCCTTCCCTTCCCTTCCCTTCCCTTCCCTTCCCTTCCCTTCCCTTCCCTTTCCTTCCCTTTCCTTCCCTTTCCTTCCCTTTCCTCTCTTTCCTTTCCTCTCTTTCCTTTCCTTTCCTCTCTTTCCTTTTCTTCCTATGCAGCAGTAGAGATGAACAAGTTTGGATCACAGGAAGACCTTCAGTAAAAAGGCACGCTTAGCCCAATGACTGTCCTTCCCTTCTGCTAAGAGTGAAGTAGATGACACCAGATGACACGAAATGACATATGTTGTTATGCCAGACCTTCTCCTCTGGCTGCCAGGCGTTTCCTCCCCAACAAGAGAAACAGAGGAACAGAATAAATCCTGTCCGTTGACTCAGGGGAACCAGAAAGATTTGGGGGTAAGCAACACCATCATCCCTGGGAGGATGCTCCAGGCATGCTTAAGCTGGGGAGCAGGAACAACTTTCCTGGGACGTCTCTGGGGTGCTCCTGCAAAGAAACCAGGACAAAGCCCTTGCTGCTACTGGCATCTCTTGTGCGTGGGGTGGGACGCACTGAAGTCTCTACCATTTGTGCTTTCTGGTGCTATTAAAAAGCAAGAACATTTTCAGGAATTATTTCATGCTGTCAGGTAAACCAGAAATAACGTCAGGTAAAGACAGAGAGCTCTATCACCTTTGACAAAGACAACCTGCCTCTCACCTGGCATCCGGTACTCCCTCTTTGGAAAAAGGACGTGCTGAAACCAAAATTAGTTGTTGATGAATCTGTGACTGTGCCACTGCCTTAAAAAGCAGCAGCGTGAGACATGAGCCAGGCTTCAGAATATGCTGGCTGAATGATCCATTGAGGAAAGAAATTATTTTCTTTCTCGTGTTATTCAGAATAATCATTCCCTACCTGTAAGTCCACTTAATTTAGAAGAGCAAAGTGGCTTTTATTTTGGAATAAGTGCATCCACAGGCAAAGTTCTTTCAAAACAGCTAATCTGGTCATTGCCATATGTAAACAAGCCCTTATAAAATGATGGGGATGGTGAAGAACTTGTGAGGGTATGGCCCTGGACTTCTTACTCAATTTGCAAGCACTTACATACACCTATCTTCCTCAGGGCTAATACAGTGATCAACAGAGCTTACAGGAAGCCAGCTCCAATTCAAACAACACTGGCAAATTGTTGAAGAAGAAATGGGCTTTTCAAAGCTGTCTCCTGCTTGAGTTGGTCCTCACCTTTAAATACCATGGTCAAGTCGTAGTCTAGGACTCAGTCGGTCTCCGAAGTGCTGACTGCCCACAAGGTTTGATCTCAGGCTGGAGATGAAGAGCATGCTACCTCTTCTAGGACAAGCGAGTGACTCCTCAAGGGTAACTTCACGTTGCTTGCACCTCGTTTCTTGGCTTTGGTTGCGGTAGCAATGCCTTGCAGATTGCAAAGAGGGGCTTAAATATTAATGTAGAAAACGATCAAGGGAAGAGATCTTTGCAGCATGGTTTGTTGCCTTGTGCAACACATGTTGGTCTGTTTTGCTTCCCAAGACTTTTCTGCGGCTGGTGTGCTCGTGGGAAGCAAGGGCCCCTCTCAGGCTGGAAATCTGGGCTGAGGCTGCTCTGACTGCATACGTGGTGGCTCAGCGCATCTGTCCACACAGCGTGGTGGCAGCGAGAGCTATGTGGGAGATGCAAAGTGACCTAGATCGGCACCCCTAATTCCTGCAGCTGTGCTAGTTGCTCCGTCCTGTGCAAGTGTGATGTGAACCAAATACCAGTCACGTTAGGGACTGACCTTGTTTTCTTGGAGAATCCTGCATAAAAATGGATATAACAACACTCTTGACACTTACCTCACAGGATGTTGTGAAGCTTAATTAAATGTGCGCAAAAGCATTTTGAGATCCTTAGATGAAAGGTGTTTTTATAAATGCAAATTATAATAATTACTGCTAGTAACCACCACCAACTACTGAAACAATTAATTCAGGTTGCCACAGGCCATCACAACAATGTGTGCAAAGAGGCATCAGCCATTTAATGACATATACGTTGCGTGAGAACTAAAAGCCTTAAAAATGCCGTAAACAAAGAGGAAAAAGCTAGATACTTGGGGCTTGCCCCCGCGGTGCAGCCAGGGGAGGTTTCCTCTGCCGCTTCCATCGCCCCTGTGTCTGCACTGCGACTCCTTCCTGAGGGAAAGAGCCCACTTTAATGATTACATCAATGGGGATAAACCCAAGACCTGATGATTTTTTACAGTTAATATTGTAAGGAAAGTGCAAAAGAGAGCAAATATCTTGGCTGACAAAAATCAGGATAACTCTGTCTTTTTTTTTGGTGAATTCTCCCACTTCCCCCCAGCCCTTCCCGCTTATAGCACCATAGAATAGACTTTGGCTAGGGGGTATTATCCAGCTGACTTTCCAAGGGCGAAAACAAAAGCTAAGCAATCAAGATGTGTCTGGCCAAATAGTTGAAGGCCCAGTGCACACATTTAGCTGACAACTGACTGAAATCTGAACCATTTTGCTCAGCCTTTCTTGTTGCTTCAAAACTGATTTGGGTTTAAATAGCTAAAACCTACAGGTGTTTAAATTCTCTCCCTTGTCAGCAGAACAGCCTCATCAGACATGGTCTGAGGATGTGGTCAGACTGGAAGAGATATCCAAAGACCCCACAGTCGAGTCCCAAAGTGCAGGCTAGCCCACCTGTGCCCCTCAGGCTTATTTCACTGCTCTCCTTTAAAGACTAAAATTCAGAAGAGTGGTAGTTACTAAACATCCAACTTACCAAAGCAATTAGGCTAAATGCACTGCAGCTAGAAATTTAAGCAATGCACCGAATTTAATTTGAGAATTCATGGTCATAAGACTGAAACCTTTAACATTTAACCTAGCAGCAAATTAAATCAGCTTTCTGATCAAGTGAAAAATTCTATGCCATTGAAGTTTGAAAGTGCAAAGCCCACACTTATTAAAAGGAGTTTTCTTTTAATGAAGAAAAAGTTGGGACCAGTTAGTTCCCTAACAAAAATAACAGGAAAAAAAATGGGAATACCATCTATAAACAATAATTAATCAGTAGTGCTTTCTGGCTTCTGGCAGGCAAATGTACTCATAGTCAGTGGGTCTCATGGAAAAAAATGTCATTTATGCTGGAAGGCTGTATAGACTAAGCTTACTCCAATATCAACATGCATAATACCATGTACCATGTACCAAAATTAAAAATGCTTACATGTTTTTTCATTCCATTCAAAAATAATGACTTTCTATAAAACTTCTTGTGCCTTAAGAATGAGGATATCAAGCTTTGAATTTCTTGGATAAGGTTCCATAAAACAAGGGCCAAGTTTTTATGGCTCTGTGTGTTTGTGCATAGAAAATCAGCAGCACTGGTGCAATGTATACAAAACTTGCTACTCATTTGGTACTAACGTTATTTTAAACCTACCTGGTACAAGAATATATTGTGATGTGTACATATGCAAGTTGTGTATTTGCACACACATGCATATATATATATATATGTGCACAATATACATGCTGACATCCTGTTGCTCAGCTCTTAATGACACTTATACGGTGCTCTGTTCTATGTCTCTTGGCTAAATCCTACAATATGAGATAAAACTTGGATGCATTTTCTAAAAGCACCTTAAGGCACTGGGACATAAAAGAAGTTGGGGTATTAGAGCACGCCTTGTTTTAACCATCTCTGGAGCACCCTGATTGACACTTGACAATTTACAAGAAAGGTGTGGCTAATCAAGCCACTGAAGCAGATATAAGGGCAGGTCCTCCCTGATAGGCATTTATGGGCTGTCACTCACCCGCAGAGGGCTTCGCTGCACGGGCTTGCTGATAACCACCAGCACATTCCCTGGTTTGGGTGCCCAAAGGCCTTAAAAGCCAAGGTGACCGTATCGGCATCTGAAATCCCACACTAATGAGTGGACGTTTTCCTTCCCAAGCCTCGCTGTTAGAAAAGGGAACCATTTAGAAGGAAAATGCAAAGCTTTGGAAGGGGGGCATGCTGTGCTTTGTATGGCCTTTGGATGGGGAAATACGTCCTTGTAGAAAGAGCAGGTTTTCATTCCCAGCCTCTTCCTTCCACTCCCTGGGAAGATCTTCCTCTGCCTGGTGTCCCTCAATTATAGGCTGGCATAAATACCAGGGTGGTTTGGGTTTTGTTTTTAAAAAAAAAAACACTCACGGAGGTAGTTTACACGACGCACTGCCTTCTGCAAACACGGCTGCTCTCTCCCTGCCTATTTAAATAAACTCCGTCAGCAGGAGCAGCGGCTGGGAAGCTCAGAGCCCCAGAGGGAGCTGCGGGCAGCTCCTGGCCTTGCTCCTGCTTCTGAAGGCAACCGGGAGGAAGGTGGATGGGAAGCGAAGCAAAGAGCCCATGCCTGGTGCTGAGAAAAAAAAAAAATCACTGAGAAAAAAATCCTCGTGGCCCCTACAGGCTCCCCCCGGCCCTGTTTCAGTCTCTGTCTTGCTCCTCTTCTCACTGAAGTGCACAACAGGAGCTTGGAGATAAGATTGTGTCTCAGACAGATGCTCACCTTTTTAGAGAAATAAAATAATTATTTTTTTTTTATGAGAAGGTAATTAACCTAGAACACATTCTCTGATACCTGTTGAATACAGCGTTGCTTGTCAGCCACTCCTTTCATCACTTAAAGTGCGTTTTGTATCCACGGAAAGCAATTAAGGTTCAATAGGGAAAGTTTGCCCTTACAAAGCATCTTTCCACATTCCTGCATTACCGTAGAGAGCTCTTCCTTTCCTTACATGCCACCACCAGCCCTTCTCACGCAGACATGCATCACCCAGAGGTGTTTGCTATCTGCCAGGCTATGGCTATATCCTCGCAGTCCTTCCTTACAGCCTGATTCTGCTTCTTCTGCCTTACCCCATTTTAGGGTGGAAACTCTTCCTCCCACCTCACGTTTTGTGGGACAATTTCAAGCTGTTTTAGACGGCAGGTGGGGACTCAGCTCACTGCAGGGAGAAGGGACCAGTCAGAGGGAAAGCACCACTACCATCCTTTTTGATCTGCTAAGAGAGCTGTCTGAACTGCTGGCCCAGCTGACGTTTTCACCTTCCCCCTTTGTATCACAAACAAGAAGACAAACCTGGTCTTAAACCACACGTAAAAATAAGGAGCTCTGAAACTATTATTTCTGAACTTTAATTTGGAAATCAAAACAGATGTGTAGAATAGCAGGAACTTTCAAGCCCACAAGAGTACTGGTATAAAGAAAGTTTTAATAACTTTTAAGACCATTAAGACCAACTTTTACCATTTAAGATAGTACAAAGGGAAAGAGAGAGAAGGTGCAGATAAACTGGAGTACAGGAGATGACTTTCTAGGTAAGCTGCGTAGCATAAGGAGTGGGAGAACATCATCGTAGCAACTTTTACTATGAAAATGGTCCGGGATTACTTCACAATTTTGTGTTGGCAGGTGGCCGGAGCCATTTAACCTGGCATCTTCTAATGCCTGTAATTATCTATTAGAAGGACAAGGTCAGATTGGCATATGCGGCTCTTTGTGCCCCATCCCCAACTTGAAGTGGGGCAGGGGTACACATTTGGAAAGTCTTTGCCCTCGTGCAGAGAACCACAGATATGCAACTCAGGGAAATGTAAGAAAGATGGTATCCCCAGGACCCTGCTCTGGCTGGGATTACGCCGCGCTGTGCAGCTGATGCTGATCACTAACCGCTCCTGTGCCGTGCAGTTTTTGGAGAACTGCAAGTAGCTAAAAGAAAAGCCTGCACGCTCAGATGTTTATCATAGCAGCATGGTGCGGCTCAAGATTTAATCTACCAATACGAAGCAAACAAATAAACAAACAAAGCATTAAGCGATGCTCACAATCTCTTCTATCTCAAAAGAGGAAAGAGCAAGGCAAAGCTGCATCCAAAGGATTTTCTTGCACAACAGATTCCCTGATCCTTGGGAAGGCCAAGTTGATTTAGCCTGACCTAAATCTGGTCCAAGTCAATGGTGGAGACATCTCATGTTCCAAAAGTTAGGGGGAAAAATGTCATCCTACAAGTACTTGAGGTATTCTCAACACTAGAGACAACAGGAGAATATTTTTGAAATTAATTTTCTTCTGAAAATATTTTTTTTACTGTACTAACTTTCAAAACTCCCATGTAAACAAAAATTGTTTGCTCCCTTTGTCATCTCATTTTGGGAAGCGCTTGAAACTTGGTTTACAAACAATTGCAAATTCCTCAACATATATCATGTTTTTACTAATTATTAAGCATACCACCGATACACTGAAATAATGGATTATTTAATGTGCAAAAAGGTTTTTTTTTTCTTTTTTTTTTTTTATATTCTTTTCTTCTGAAAGAGTGGAACTCCTGGTTATTTTTCTAATACAGCATTTTAGCCAACTTATGCAGGACCCATCTATAACCATCAACACTGGCACGCATCAGCTTACAGGAATAATTTAACAGCAAAGCCACTGACCTCCTGCAGATTTCAAATTACTAATAGCATTGACTGTTTCTTTTTCCCCCAAATAGGGTGTAGGGGCAGTGTGTGCAGAAGCTCTCCTGATTTTGTAAATATTACACCTCTTTGACAACTGCAGCACTGGGAGCCTGATACATGCCGAGTGAAATGCAAACAGGCTTATCTGTTTGTAAAAAACTTCAATCAGATGTGGGAAAACCTGAAATAAAATGTTTCTGGCTTTCTTCTCCCTTCCCCTTCCTCTCGGTTGAATGTTGTATTTTCCCTGATTTTAGAAGAAGTTTTTGGATGGGGTGGCGTGCCTTTGCCCTGCAACAGCCTTTGTGCATCATGGTTGTTGTCACACTGACACCTAATGGCAGCTAGGAACTACAGTATTATGGTTCATTTCCCAGGGGCGTGTTCTACACTCTGCTGAAAAAAAATCCTTCAATTTATAGAAAATAAGCAAACTTAGAAAATGGACTTCCCCTGGCTGTGCGGTTATCCTCTGGGAGGGCACTGCTGGTAAGAAGGTGCTGGAGGAGAAAAGCCAGGGGGCGCGGGGATGAGTTCGCAGGACAAAGAGCGAGGAGCCGTGGGGGATGCTGCAGGAAGGACGGGGTGCACCCGTGAGCACACATCACAGAGGGCTCATGGAGTCCCCAAAGGGAAACAAGAGCACCGAAGGCTAAGTTGAGCTGGCCAAAGTCACCCCAAAAGTTGGTGGTGGCTGGAAAGGACTACCTTCACCCCATCGCTGACCTGCTTGGTTGTTTCTGGTCCCAAAAAGCGAGCAGCAAAGCTCCCACACACACAAGGGGATCGGTTGAGGCAGTGTAGCTGATAATAATAATAAAGCTTATCCTTCTTCCAGGAGTTTTGGAGGAAATCGGGAGTTTTTCAGGAATGCTTTCCTATTAAAATTCTGTTTATTCCAGTGTTCACAGTGGCAGTGCTGCAGACCTCATTCTTCTCTGATGTGCCTAAAAGGCAAGGGCAGCACAGTTGGCAGGACCACCGGGGCTTTTTTTTGCTGCAGAAGACTATGGCCACACGGGCTCCATGTCCAGGGCTGTGAGATAGGCGCCTCACCATTTAGAGGCAAAAAGCAAGGGCCTAAGGTAAACACTTTGTGGCTGTTTTCCTTTGGCCACGATGTGTCCCACATAGTGAAAAAAAAAAGAAAAAAAAATTTGTACCCATAATCTTCCGTCTGGTTATTAAAAATTTGTATTATTTAGGCAGAGGTGCGGTGAAATTTAGCAATGAACTGGAAGTGATGATTCAAGAGAAATTTAGACCGGGTCCTAAACCCTTCCTTTCGCATGGTGCAGGCAGAGGGTGAGCACTTGTCAGGCTCCTGATGGTGCGTGCGCAGCAATGCTTCCAGGTGGTGTAAGGGGAAATCATGAGGTCTTTCTGCAAGGTCTTGGGATGGCCCCAAAATCTGCTCTTCACCCAATGCATAGGCACGTGAATAACCACAGTATGAGGTACCAGAAGGCAGATTACCTCGAGCAAAAAGGATAAGGTAGCAGTTTAAAATGGACAAGAGGAGGGGGGCTGTGGTCTCCCAGAAGGGCAGGGGAGAAGCAAGGACACGGGAAGCCCGAGTGCCGGGGGAGGCAGTCCCTGCAGCCTGGCTCTTGGCTGGGAGGGCAAGAGGCAGAAATCAAGTGGCTGTTACATCTTTGGTTAATCATAAAGATGAAAAGGTGGGACACTGGCTGCGTACCTGCAGTAAATAACTAATTATAATGATCACCATACATGCTTAAGCTATTATTAACGATATCTTTTCATCTTATTATAATATTTTGCCATTTCATCATGCCAATAATGCAGAGATAACCAATGTTGCCTCATGATCTGTTTTTAAGACTAAATTTTACAGTTTGAAATCCAGCACAATTCAGGACCTTCTGGTGCCACGAATGCTGTGAAGAATGTTATTGAAGGGCAGATATTATGCATGCATGAGTTCAGGAGTTGCAGCAGTCTCACTGCACTGAGATCTGAAGAAGTTTCAGTGCAGACTAACCAACAGGAAGAACAGCTAAGGAAAATATATTTAAAATAGCTGAAAATAAATAGATTTGATGAGGTATACTGAGGAAAAAAATGTCATTTATTCTAAATGTACTCGCTGCTTTGTATTAAGCACTGTTCATCAGTTTTCCATCAATGCTTTATCTCTAACAACCTATTTTGTTTCTTCTTCTGGGCAAGTTTGATGCTTTAGAAAGTGCAAGATGGACAACAGTGATGGGTGCAAAGCTTACCCTTGCACCCAGCTGAGCATTTTATGGATAGCTTTCAACAGCGATATCCAGAGCAGAACGCCAGCAGCCCCAAGACAGGCTTTTATCAGGTCACTTGGTTTTGATGGGCCGAAAGCATTCAACAAGAGCTGAGATCAGGTCATCGAACACCTTCGCTTTTGATCCGGGAATGTTTTGGGGATGAACCGTTAAGCAGTCTCTTGTGCGGGAGTCTTTGGAGGAAAACAGCTCCAACCTCTGATTTTGCCATCGGCAATTCCACAGCATCCCCATGTCCCCATGTAAGAAAGTGTCTGTGGTGTGGCTGGGAAGGTAGTGAAAGAGGATGTAATAAATAAGAAGTCCTTCAATGTTTTTGTTTGTTTGTTTGATTGGAAAACATATGTGCAAAGTATCTCATATTTACAAGAGTTGGTATTTCCGAAAGCATATCTACAGACCTCTCCTGGTGTTTAACTATGCTATATCTGATCACTGCTTCTTAAACTCACCTGCATGGGGAATGTTTGTTGATAATTAGTTGGTAGACCATTATAAAAAGACTTAATGTAGAGATATTAAAACCTAATGTCAAGTTGACACCTTGCATCAGCCCACCATTATACCTCTTTTCCAATTCCTCTGCTGTCATGCCACCGATGTGATGAATTGCAGCCTGTCACATCACGTTACGTTACACAGAACAAACAGGACAAAACACATACCAACTGCCATGCAAATATGTGTTTGCCAACTCTTTTCGGTGCGTGGAAATGCAACTGGCAAGTTCCCTGTTGGAAAACTAGAGACTTAAGGATGGCTCTAGGGTGTGTGAGACAAACATGCCTCTGACACACCGTGAATATACAGATACTCCGCTCTCAGCCAGCTACAGCAATTATGAAAGCATCTCCAGCTGTGATCATTTCTTCTTCTTTCCAAAAAAAAAAAAAAAAAAGCAGCAGAGGATTGATTCTGCAGCTGCTGATGTCATGAAGCAAAATATAAATACGTATTAATCAATCTAGCGTTTGTGTTCAGATTTGGAGCTATTTTTATGACTGGACACATTTTGGCTGCATATGTGTAAATATAACACCCACTTATGTACACACACACGTGCATACTATGAGATGTGTGAATATACATTATGTGGCTTTTAACTGCAGTCTTTCAGCCTACATGTGGGCCTTTTGAAGCTAATGGGAGATTTACCAGGGGCTTTTTCACAGAGCTGTAGGCAAGACAGGAATCCAAAACATATGAATATTATACTATAATGATACAGTGTAAATCATCTAGTTTGACCTACGGTGAATTACAGGTCATTAAATTTCATCTAGGTATCCTACACTGAGCCAGAAAAACTTGTGTTTGACTAATGCATAAATTGTATTTGGTTAAAACCTATTTCCCAGAAAGGTATTCATTTAGTCTCCATGCAAAGACACCTTCCATGCATCAATTTCTGTGATAGCTTGTTTCAACAGTTACTTTAACTACCTGTGTTTTTTATTTAAATTGACTTCAGCCTATGGAGTCAGCACTGAGAACTCAAATTCCTAATACCCCAAATGTCCTTTTTGCGTTCTTTGTAGCTAGCAAGAAAAAACAGGGGGTCGATCTTGTAAAAGGCTTTCCTCGGGTGTGACAAAAGTTACTGACATGTAGAAATGTTTGCCAGCAATCATCTGTTTTAACCATATCCTGACATAATTTCTATATGCATTTCCAAAGCTTGAGCCTTTTCAAATGTGGTTACCATAAATAAGTAGCCTAATTCTACTTTTGGTATTCTACAGCTTGTCTGAACAACTCATCATAATAGCTGATGCCCAAATACTTGGCATTTAGCTAATGTTAAGAAAGCAGTAGGAAAAGAAATAGCATTAATAAAATGATCCCCCCCATGCATCACATTTCACTTCAAAGTTTTCAAAATCACTTCCTAAACTGGTTGATAATCCTAGTTTATTGAGGATTATATTTTTGGGAGTGGCACATCTAAATTTCTCCAACTGCTCACTCTTGTGAGGGTGATGACTAGTGCCTGCAGAACTTACAGAACAGCAAGTTTTTTTATTTTCATGTATATGGTCATGCACATAGACAGAGCTTCATGGAGTGTGTTGTTTGTTGAGTGGAGGGCAACACTCCATAGTGTCAGAGTTGGGAAGTAAGGAACATTGAATTCTGACTGGAATGGCAACAAAGAATATAACCCTGGTAGGTAAAATGTAGTTATCCATACAGAAATTTTGGCTGGATATAAGCATTAATGACATGTTTTTTTAAAAAATATATCTTCTAATGACTTTAGACTTTTTACTTGTAATGCATCTCTATACATACAATCTATTTCTATGTTTATTTTGAAGTAGATAACTATGGAAATATACTATTTAAATTCCTAGCTATACAATAAATTACTGCTTGAGTATTCACTTGTCTTTATTGCAATGCCATGCCGCGGGCATCCCTTCAAGATCTTTTACGTTGAACCATTCTTTGTCATGTAACATCCTCACTCAAGGAATATCTCTGTGAATTGTTTTCACTTTTTAAGTTACTTCTTGATAGGTTGCCATGGAAAATAAGTTGTTTACTTGGTAATTAGTGTCATCTACTCTCTGTTGTTTATGTGCACCAACTTTGCTGGAGGGATAAGCTAGAAATGATCTGTGATGAGAGACGTACCTTGCAATAACCTAATTGTAAGCACAACAAATACGGATCAGACACAGACAACTCCTTTCAATTTCTAGAATTTGGAAATCGTGTAATTTTTTGTTTATAAAAGAGTCACAGTATGTGGCTATAAACAAAAAAATTAATGCCCTAAAACTGTCTCTTTCAGTTACTGATTTTTCTTTTTTTTCTACTCAACACACCATTTGAAATGAAGGCAAAATCTTGTTAATCTATGAGGCCTTGTTAAGATTTTTTTCATGTTAAATGGGGCATAATTTTACTGTTGACAGATATTACAAATATGGGAATCATTAAAATTAAAATACTAAGGAGAATATTGTCTTCATTTCAGACATATAATGGTGTGCTTTAAATCAGGTTCTGCAGTGGGTATGGATATGTCATGATAAAGGAGAAAAAAAAAAGGAATGCCACAATTATTCTAAAGCTTGACATAAAACCATAAATCTCTTTCAAGTGAAGATACACAGATCTTTGTGTAGACCTCTGCAGCTAAGCAAACCAGCTAGGCTTTGATGTACTTATAATTATTAGGGGCTGAGGATTATGTCTTTAGGCAAAGCTGTCTAGCAATGGGAAGGTATAGATCAAAACTGACATCATGACACAAACAAGCAAAGGGGTGAGATGAGGTGGAGCCAAAAATAGTTTGGCATTACTATAGACCTTATGTAAAACAAACAACTCTACTTCTCAAAAAGAACACAAGGAAGGGAACAATCAGTGCCTCTCAATATATTAAAAGCCTCACTAGTGGTTTGAAAATTAAAAAATATAGCTAACAAAAAGAAAATAAAGAAGATTAAGCAGATCCACTTAGATATACAGGAACACTTTGTCACCCCCCCAGTGAGGCTGATATGCTAAACTGTGAGTTCAGAACTGCCACTGCAACAGGTTTGTGTACCGTGAGAATTGGGTGCCACCAGCTCCTCTTGAAACCAGGGGACACAAATAGTTGATACATCAAGTAGAGCATCCTTCCAGACCAGGCTCTTTGTCATTTTTTTTTTGCAGAGGACAGCAGTTCTGGTAATGCCAGGCCTATACCTGAGTTTGTTACTTGCTAACATCCAAAGCCTACTGAAGATGGTGGAAGCCTTTTCATTGTTTTTAGTGGGTTCTGTATCAAGTGCTGTGTGTGCTTTGATACATGCAGGAGAAACTACACATGAACGCAGTTTAATCATTTAAAATTACTATGGATCTTCAAAGACTCTCATTTTCTGTGGTATAAAATTCAAAAAGTACTTGTGGTGAAACTCATTTCTTGCCATAGGTTTATTGCTGATTACACATAAAAGGAACGCTTCATTAAAAACATTTTTCTGGCTCTCTGGAGAAAAAGTCATATTACTAGAAAACTAAAAGCAAAGGATTTGATGCCATAGGTTTTGACCAACTTCAACTGAAAATCTAAATAAATAAGCAGGAGATCTAATGCTGAAACAGAAGGCAACAGAGTTCCAGGAAACTGTAGCATCAACAGGTGTCCCCCAAGTCTTCCCAGATCCCATTTCATCTATATACTGGGTAATACCTTTTAAACAAGTCATAAAAATATTATGCAGTGAAGTAAAAATCATGCCATGAAATAAAAGTCTAGGATTCTTAGTTTACTTGAAATTTGATAGAAAGAGAAAGATGTGTGTGTCAAGGGAGAGTAGGAAATGAAGAAGGTTTTGTCATCAGTGTCGGAAAGGGTATATGAGGGTAAGGAAGACTCTATTGCTTGATAGATGAAAGAAGTAAATATGGACCAGAAGAGGAACAACTGGTACCAACTAGGCTAATGCAGGGACTGGAAAGGTTACGAAAACAGGGGGACAATTCTAAATGTTGTTTTGAAACGCAAGTGTGTTCAGGTGGACTATTGGGATCAGGTGAAGACCTGAGTAAAAAACAAGCAATTTGGAGGTAGCAGAACGTATGTGAGGCCAGACTGGTGATTCAGACGTACTGTGTGAAGACAAAACACTGTGGCATGTGTAATTACGAACAATCAGAAAGAACGTGTAAGCCATTCAGTGTAAAATACTGTCAGAGAACTGAGAAGAAATGAACATTCTCCACTTAAGATTCAACCTGGCGACATTCCTTGCCAGTAAGGTGAAACCTTTAGGGCCCCTATATTTTGAATGTCATTTTATGTACTGTGTGGGAAATTAGACCTCAATCTTTGTGAGAACTGATAAGATATCCTATCTCACTTGCAAGTATTATGGAATATTTCCAGAAGCATTTTAAAATTCTATTTTAAGTGGAAAAACCTCAAGCACTTTCATGAGACGTTACTGAACCACCAAAATGTTAGTCAGTCTCATCTAGCCTTTCAGAACAATGCTATTATCTCAACATCAGTGTTTTTGTTACAATACCTCTGTTAGAAAAGTTGCCTAAACATTAGTGCTACTAATATTCTGAATTTAATTCTAAGTAGAAATACAGGGTTTCCCAATTTGCTTTTGAACTATGCAGCAGTTATCTGTCTTGTCACAACATGAATCCCTTTTGGGTAAAAGCTATTGATTTGAAGGTTAAAATCATCTTGCTAGGCCCTAATGTAATTTGTTGGAAGTTGGCCTTGGGAAACTTTCTGACACAGACTACATATGCTCTTCATTGGATATTCATTGAGCAATGATGTCTGAAAGACTGAGTTCTACACCTCCCTGATCATTATTAGCTTTGGCATTTCTTAACAGGCTGTGCCATGTCAGTTCTTTGCAACTCAAGTTTTACATTAGCAACCTACAGTTTACAGCACCAAGACGATGCACTCTGCTAACATGGACAACATTATACGCGGTTACTTCTGGAGCAAACATACAAGGCTACACCCATGAACAGAATTCATTAGTAAGCCCGTAAATATTGTCAGTATGGCAGAAAGTCCTCTCTGTTTTAATACAGTGAAATGAGGTGCACGGAATATAGCTTAGGCAGGGCTACATGAGAACTCCCTGACCTCATTAAGGAACTCGTAGGTCTACTACAGAAATAATTCAACGGGAAAGCTTTGGCAGAGGTAACGACAAGTGTGGCCACTGGTCTGCCGATCAAATGGGAATGGGGAAAGAGGAGACCGCTTTTGTATTCTCAGAGATGTACAATACCATTATCCTAATCTTCTCGTGCCTCAAGATGCATTTTCACAGGCTGTCAAACATAAAATTGTATGAGAATAATTTTCTTTAGCAGATTTTAATCAGTTGAACAAAATATCTGATTCTGCCAAAAACATAGGCAGGGAATAGCAGCGAGCTCACTTGACACTTCATCTTGCTCAGCAATATTCTCGAAAAAAACTATTATACTCTGAAGGTCTATAGTAGTTTTTACCAATGCACACAGTTGTTACTCACTTTGATGGCGACTTATTGGAAACAGTGTATAGCAAACCATGATCAAGTGTGGAACTCAGAAGAGCTAAAATTCAGAAAATTTTGAAATAATAAATCTATTCTTAGCTTTATCTTGACACAAATCTTGATTTAATATATGTGAGGAATCCACCAGTGATTACAGAACTCTGGATGACATCTATAAATTTAAGTTGAAATTATATTGCCATTCTACATTATTTGGAGGAATTTGAAACTTTTCCAACAGTCTCAGTTCAAAATATATTATGTTTGAAGTAAGCCCTGTACACAGAAATATTCTGACAAATTAAATATATCCAAGGCAAGATGGAGCACACTCAGCAGCTTGGGAATTGGCCAGAAGCACTGACTCATGTTATTTTCAAGTAGCAGTGAGCTGAGTTTTGGGGATGGGCTAGCTTCGGAAATATCGCCAGATGTGGATGTAGGTTCACATTTGTATGGTTTAGGACATGGAGACCAGATATTCCCTAAGGCAGTGTTCACTATAACTGGGACCCAGCAGTACTGATTGTACCTTGTAGTCTCATTTGCTTAGGTTGCTGCCTTCTTGTAGGAGCCTGAAGTGGACATTCAAGGAATTTTGGAGTTGTTCTAGGAAATGTGACCATTGGCGAATTGACTTGAAGAAAGCAGGGGCTAGATCATGAGGACTTGGCTTAGGAGATGGTTAGGGGACAAAGACTTGTTGGAAAGTGCATTTTAAAGCTTTTGGCACTGGCATGATTTTTGTTCCCTTTCTCAAAATGTTAGATAAATGCAATAATTTACATTTAAAGCACTTGTTAGTTCTCTTTTGTTTTCATTGCGTTCAAAAAATCCACACTCTGTGACACTTTTTTTGCTAACAACAGTTTCTGAAATTAAAAAAAAAAAAATCAAAAAGAAAGGACCTTGGAACAAAGTGTAATAAAACAAAACCTGTGGCTGAGACTTTCAAGTGTTTAAGGTGAGATCTGATCTGCAATGAAACAAACTCATGGGAGACTCCTATGTTTGTTTTCATATAAAATGAATTGGATGCAAATTCATTACTGTTAATAGACTGAATCTCACTGACAGTTTGTCCCAGGGGCATTGAATTTACGAAGTATTTTAAATCATCCTGATAGTTAATTATTCAGCAAATGAGAACACTTTAAAGACTTTATCATATAAAATGACTTTAATAATTTATGCTTATGGGGCATTCCAAAGGTAACCGTAGGACTGCTCTGAAGGAGGACTGTGTGCCTGCACATTTGTAACAGAGCTGCAGTAACACATCTATTACCTCCGATAGGCTAGTAAGGCACTTGGAATCAACTCAGGTTTCTTCCCTATCCCTCTCTTTGTGTTTCTAACATTGTACAAGGCTCTCAGTAAGCTTGAAAATAGCCTAGCTTCAGAAATCTAATAATAGTGTTAGTTTGCAAGGAATTAAATGAAGACACAGTTTAAGGCTTAATTTTTCTGGATTAAGGCAATTTTTCAAGACTAATAAACTAAGAGAATAGATAATGATCAGAGATGACCTTTCAGTATCTTAGACACCTCTCTATGAATAAGAGAAGAGAAAGCAAGGAAGATGCAATTGTACACTTTAAAGAGCACCTGGTAACAGATGACCTAAACAAATGCCATTTTTGGCAATTCTAGTGGTCAAAGAGCTTGCTCAAAGGCACAGCTGTGGTGCAAAAAATGCTGGAAGAGACTTAGGTTTGAAAATGAAAGATCTGAAGAAAAGCATTCAGGACAGCCACTGCTTGATTTCTGTTCTGCTGGAGAGGGAAGGAGGTGATACTGTACTGCATAACCTTGAAAGTCAGGGATTTGTATCTACATATATAGAAACAGCCACATGAACTCACATACCACATCTCTGCATTTCCACATATTTGAATGGTATTTGATTTTACGCTCTGGGTGAACTCTTGGATGTTTAGTTCTTATTTTTTGGTCCTAAAAGAATTCTACGTTATTCAAAATCTCAAAGTTTTTCTGATGCCTTCTGAGTTCCACTCATATTCTGCTTTCTTAGCGTGGGGCAAGGACAGAAGCCCAGTGATTTTTTCTAATATTCAAAGATGCATCAAGATAAGCAAAACAACACTGTGCATATTTTACACAAACATTTTGCATTCTTTTCTTTATTTTTTTCTCTCTGTCTACTTTCTCTCCACAGGAGGTCAGCTTTCTAGACTCTTATAGACACTTGCTGCTTGGTTCGTGTTACAGGCCTGAATAATCAGAACAATCTACATATTTGTACACATCTCTTCATGACAATTCAAAGGAAACGCAAGGAGAAAATGAACGAGTTGTAAGTTCCCCTGTCTGAAAAGATGTTTGTGTTTGAGCTGTTAGTCTAACCCCACAATTTTTGCATCAATACACCTTATGGAACTGCAAGAATCCCACTGAGTGCGAAGCAGTTACTTTAAAGCCAGGATCTGAGCTTATGTTATTTACATCAGTAAAAGTTTCCTCCAAATGCTTCCAATGTAATCACGATGTTACTCCAGTTATCAGGACTGTATATACGAGCAAATAGGTGAATGAGATTGCCATACCTGGCCTTTAACATTAGCATGAACAAAGATTTTCCAGTTCAGTTCCTTACCTGATAGGAATCTGAGTTCAGTTTGCACAGCCTGAACTTTTCTATAGAGCCATAGTATGCTAATCTTTTTTGTTCTGTAGCTATTGCATTGACACAATCCTCACGTGGGTACTGAAAGGCAAAGCTGTCATTTTTATAAGCTTCCCTCTTCAGCTACGAATAAAAATACTGTCTCGCTTTCAAAGAAAACAATTGAACCAATAACCCCCAACAAATATAACACAGTGTTGTACAGGACAAGTATTGATTGAAACAAAAAGGACTTTTTAAACACCATTAATTCTTACCAATTCCAGTAGTTATTGATTCTGCATCAATGTCATTAGCCTTTTTCTTTGCCACTTCAGCTAGTGCCAATTCACCCTTATCTAGTGCAAGGTAATGGATGTCCTTTGGAAATAAAAGAAAAATAAAAGATTCATTTTAGATTAATCTCATAGGTGTAACAAAAGAGAATTTGAAAGAAAGGGGTTCTTTTATTATTTAGATCACAAACACAGATGGAACTGATTAACCTAGCATCACGTTTTAATTCTCTCCCAATGCCCATTTATTATCTTACTTGTACTGTTAATACAGCATTTCTCGTTAACAATGAATAAAGCACCGACCAACCATGCATCGATAAAAGTGAAGCTGTTGACTCAGCATATGAATGAAACCAATCTGTATGCTTTAAAGGAAATTTTGGTTGGCACAAAAAGAATTAAAAGAGGGTTGCTAGAAGGAGGGTCTCAGTAGCCAAAACTAAAATACTGGAACTCTTCTGACTCACAGCCCCCAGGTGAAGTTTTAATGCTTCCACCTAGTACATGAGTTTTGTGGCAAAGTTATTTGAGGACTAGTTTTTGTTTGGAGGTTGTCATGATACACTTACTGTCCTTTGAGTAAGATGTGGTTGTCCTTGTGCTGATATTGGACATAATATGAACAACGATGCTTTCTCAAAGGTTTTAACCTCGACACAGGTGACATGATTCCTGAGTCACTCTTGGGTCTCCTGACCACAAATACACGAGGGGCTTTCCAAAAATGTTGTTATCTAGCATGAATAGTTGCCAATACTCTGGATCTAATCCTTAATCTAGGGATAACAATCAGAGGGCTGCAGCAGGGTTTATCATTACATGCTGAACTGCAAGTCTTTTAATTGTGTGTTAACCTTTGAGGTAAAAATCACCTGTATTACATGCAGTACAATTTGCAGGAGAATACTTTCCTGCTGATAAATTACAATCTCACTGCCCTTGGGTTTTGGTCCTTTGAAATGTGAAGTAAAAAGTTTTGTCCATTCATCCCATTAATGAAGACACAATTAAACCCCTTCTCCTTCGGCATCAGAGCCACAGACTGTTCTGTGCATGAATTGGGATAGATGAAGTAAGAAGGACAACCAAGAACATCTGACAAAGTTTTTTTTTTCCCCACTTCTTCGTTGAAGATGGCAATCAGTATCCAAAGATTTAAGTTATTCCTGGCCATTGTTCTGCACACTATCCACACGCAGGAATTTAAAGGGAAAAGAAGTACTTGCTGGAAACATTGACCCCTACATACCATAAAAGCAACTATATTCTCACTAATGCAGAAGATTTCAAGTGAAACTGTCCTTCTCAGTGTGAGTTTACTGACACTTTTATCAACATGAGGAAAACTCTTGGAGAAAAAAGTGACCTTATTCTAGAAGGAGAAGACAGACAGAAAAATGAGAGTAATAGTGGCAGAGAGCAGAAAAAGATGCCGCCTGTATTCTCCCCTCATTTAATTAAAAAAAAAAAAAAAAAGAAGCAGCAAACAGAATACTAGGGAAACTGAGACTGATTACACAGGGAAACATGGCACTGACTTGCAGGATCCTCACAGTCCAAAGCAGACAGCAAGATTTTCTAATTAAAAACACAGGTGTGACTTAAAAAATGTGCAAGTGTCTTGAGGCGAAATAATGACTTACGAACTTGTTGCGAACTCTGTACTTCCTCTCTTTGTAGGTCTAACATGGTTGTCAGAGAAAAGGGCCTGAGTAGCAAGGTATGATTTCTATGAAGATTAAACAGTAGATATTGTCAGCTTATTTAGATAACAATAGAAAACCTAAGGGCTCTCCAACAAGTCTGAGCTTACAAAGATTTGAATGTATAGGCAGATTATGTTCACCTATTTAAAATGTATTCTGACAATGATTAATGTCTCTCTTTTTGTAGTTTCAACTAAGGTATTGTATATTTCAGTGCATTTTTAAATAATAAACTTGGGGAGGTGATGGAAACAATTGCAGAAAATGACAAAGTGCTTTCAGTGAAGAAGATGTGCACACCTTGTGTTTCAAAACATCTGATACTTTCAGATCTTGGTCTTGGCTATGTTCTCTGTTTTGAAGACATTACATATCCATCACTAACTAATGGGGGCTTTGCAAGAAACAGAGATGTAGCAGTCAGTGGCTTTCTGTGTGGTTCCTCAAGTTTCTGCCATAAAGAATTAAAAAAGAAAAAGAAAAAAGAAAAAAAGAAAGACTTTTCTCTATCTCTAAATGAGCTTTAGAGAGAAAAAAAAATATTTTTTAAAATAAAAACTACTAGTTAGACAATTTTGGATCATATTTAGGTGGTTCTCACTCAAATTAGCCAGCAAAATGGAATTTTATAAGAATTTATAACTCTCTGAGTAGGATACAACCAGAAGATAAATAAAAGAAAAAGGAAAAACACTACATTACAGGGTGCCTTAAAGAATGACAGGAAAATTTAAAGAATTAAATTAGCTGAATATTTGTTACAGATTTTTTCACGCACTTATCTAAGAATTTATCAGGTCAAATATCATGTCCCTTTCAAAAACAATGCTGATAATAAACACAATTTTCAGCTGCTTATCGGGAGTTTGCTGAAAGGCTGTATTTTATCATTTAACAGTTTGATTACTTTTTGGACTACTTCCTTTTTACCCTCATCTTTGTGACTCACAGAGCTGGCCCTAGGTGAACAGAAGTCATTTGAAACATCGATGCGCATTTGTCTATAGGATATTTCTGGGCAAAATTCCAACATTTCTTCGAAATACGCACTTTCCTCATCAGTGTATCACCCAAGATCTGACACTTTTATTAAAGTGTCTTTTCCTTGCATTTTTGCTACCTTTGGTACGTGGGATGGCCTTTTGAATTTTCAGCAGCTGAGAGCTGGAGCATACTACAAAAGGATTTAAAGCTAACAACCTTTCTACTGCTTGATCTTTTCTGTCACAGATTGGATCAGTCACTGTCCAATAAATGTAGCTGTTGTTCATGATATTATGTCCTTTTCAGTTTTATTTTTTTATTGAACTTTGTAGGAGATGATAATAATTGAGGGACTTAGATGTGACGTGAGGGTAAAGCTTATGGGGAGACACAGCAGTGCCCGTGTGTCTTGTTATGGCATCATACCAGTGACGCTATAGCTATAGGAGTAATTTTTAAGCCTTTTTTTTTGTTTCTTTTTCATTTTTATGAAATAAATTAGGCCTGAGATAGCACTTCCTCAACCTTCTTTGCATTCTCAAAACAAGTATCAGGAAGGCTACAGAGCTCTCTTTTGTGAAAACAACAACTTTGGCTCGGGATAATTTCTCCAAGATACAGGACATTTCCTTAGATTCAAAGTGTGGATCCTCTCCAGTCTCTGTTATATCTGCTCTTCTGGATCCTTTCTTTGTTTTTGATCCTTCTCTGTTTCCCTTTAATAAATAACTTTTTTTTTTCTCTCTCATTTTCCTTATGTCATCAGGTATCTTCCTTAGCCTACTATTTCTTCTTGAAATCCCATTAAATTAACTAGAAATAAGGTGGCGTCACTCCTAGAGCCAGCTGAGGTTTTATAAACGGATTTGGTCGCTGTGTAAAATGACAGTACAAATAATTGACCTATATATTAGTTATTCGTACTCCACATAATTATAAATACTTTAAATATAGGTAAAGTCAAGTTGTATGTTATTAATTGCATTTTGACCTATATAAACAATATATACAAATTATTCAGTGTTAAGCAGAAGTGAAGGATGCACAAATCTTGCTATGCAATGGTATTATTATTCTAGTACCTAGAAGGACTATAAGTTTTTAGGGAGCAGGTTACATAATTTTATACTGTATTTAGTGCAATAAAGACCAATTCCCTGGAAATTCCTG
This sequence comes from Anser anser, assembly GCF_964211835.1. Taxonomy (NCBI): domain Eukaryota; kingdom Metazoa; phylum Chordata; class Aves; order Anseriformes; family Anatidae; genus Anser; species Anser anser. The sequence goes on from NC_139722.1 coordinate 110,570,785, forward strand.
TGGCACAAATAATTACTTTTTACGAGCTATGCACCTTTAAACTTCTTGAGTCTTGTACTTAGTAGTCCTGCAGCAGTGCCTTTGTTAGTTAATTGTAAAGTTTGTTCATTAGCACCTCACTTAGGTGATGAATTAGCAAAAGGACATTTCCCCAGAGGAGGGAGAGAGTCGACAGAGGATTTGAAGAGGCAGGCATGTGTGCTGCTTGTTGCATAAATTGCAGGAAACTATGAGGAATCTCAAAGGTAATGCAAGGAAAACAAGGAGAACGTGGAACTGGTTTTCATCTCACAATAATGTAAGTCAGGAGGAACTAAATGGGCATTTATATTTATGCTTGTTTAAGAGCATTGGTGAGATGGGATGGGGAGAGGAGGTGCTGAAAGAAGAGGGAAAATGAAGAAGAGTTGGAAAGGATGGAGCCAATTTCTCTGTTAGCCTTGAGCCTCCTCTAGAAGAAAGCTAGAGAAACTTTTTGTTCAGAGGAGGATACATTACCACTTTGGAGCCACACGTTGGCAGGCCCTCTCCTACGTTAGCAGCTTTGCACCCACCTCCTGACCCAATGCAGGTGTTCCCCACCTTGGGACAGTGGTGTTCTCTCAGTGCTGTCATCAGCAGAGGAAAGGAAAGAGAAAAAGATTGTGCAGAAAATGCTCTTAGCCCATATAAGAGAGGGCCCTTGAGATGGCTGGCCAAATACTGGGTCATTTGTTCTGCCAGAATGGCTGTCATTACTCTGGGAGGATTTATTATCTGAGTAGTGGGAGAGCCCCCCTGACAGAAAGATGTATCCTGCTGCAGACAGTTTACAGTCTGAAATTTATAAATGGCTGCAGTGCTCATCTTGATTGGGTATAAAATTTGCATTGACAAAGTTACATTTAATAAAAATGAAATAAAAAGAGAAAAGGAAAAGGCTGAGCTAAAAGGATGAAAAATCAAGGAGAGTAAATATAAAACATGTAATGATTTCCTAAAAGTCTGCCATTTCCATCACTTTCGTTTGATGCATACTTAGAAAAGTTTATCGCAGTATTCACATCTTTCTAATTAGATGGAACAAGCCAGATGATTAGAGCCGTGAAAAAAACATCAAAAGGTTCACACAACTTTTTATATAATTAGAAGGGAATTTTCATAACCCATAAAAGCAGGATTTAATTGTGTAATTTAACATACAATTTAAATATCAAGATCAAACTAGCAGGGCAAGTGACTTAATGGGATAAATGATATTAACATCTAGTGTCAAAGCTTAATTTAAACAACAGAATGTCTTCATTATGCAAAAGAGTCAAGCAAACGAATCGTTCGAAGGGCCTTTTTTTAAACAAGCCCCTTTTCTATTGTTTCTTTGAAAACAATGAAATCAGCTGTGGAGCAGCAACATGCTGAGAGACTAGGAAAGCATGATTGGCTTTGTCCATCTGACCTCACTGTGACATTGTGGTGCAAGATCTTATAAAACAAGAGCCTCCTGCAGAGCTCACACAGAGGACCTTTTAAGAGCTGGTTAATTTTACTTTTGTAGCTAATTAAATGGGAGGGGGCAGAGAGTGCATGAAATGTAAAAACCCTTGGGTTGATGCTGCTGAGCTTTGTTGTTTTAAAAGTACCTGTAGAAGCGTTCATAATTTGTCACTTTTCACAAAACCCTAAGAGACAAACTAAGAGCATTCAGGATCCCCAGGATATGGCCAGCTCTTGTGTCCTGGACTCAGCAGTTGTACTTCTTAAAGGAACGGATTAGAAACTTATAAGCTTATTAGAGTGAAAGATGACATTCACCCACATCAGGACAGATGAAGAAGGTGAAAGTTCAGAAACATATACATTAATTCCTCAAAAATAAAGAGTAGCCTTCAGGCCATGCTAGGGAAAATGTCAATGACTAAAAATACTCAGTTCCCATTGACAAATTTTATGATGGCAAGGGGCAAACGAGGTAAAATAATTCTGTCCAGTATGTTTCTAAGACTGCAAATGACACAGATCCTTTTAAATGTGCACAAAAGCTGACGTCTAACATCCTGACAACAGAAAGGACTCACCATAAACAGGTCCCGAGCACCTATGTCAACAGCTAGCAGAAATGCTTTCTCAAATCTCTGATACCTGTAAGAAAAAGAAATAAGTCACTTGCTGAGGGCAATGCAAGAGCTGCATCAAAGTTTGTTAATGGACAGAGGAAATTCTTCAGTTCTCATCAAAAGTGATGCCAAAGCTTTACTGGGGAAGATCAGTATACTCATACTGGGGTTGCAGAACGATAAGGCACCACAGTGACTGCCATTAACCCTCTTCATCAGTATCTCCTGGAGATGCAGTAGAGTAGGAATGGAGCAGTGTGAACGTAGAACTTCCCCTTTACTATTGACCCAGGAGAGTTTTTTCATGTTATACTGAAACACATCAAATGATTTATCACATCATTTTGGTGGGTTGAAGGCTCACTGAACAACAGCTCCTTCCATTTGTAATGACGTAGACTGCCACCTTCTTCCTACCCAGAGACCACTCATTATCTCCTGGCAATTAGAGCAAATACCTACATGGGAAGGAGATACCGTTGAAGGCTGTATATATCCTCTTGCATGCAATCTTTAGAATACCTACTGAAGCAGCAGAAAAAAAGCCACCCATCAGGAGCTTTCTGAGAATGTATACAGCATCGTACTGGGCCAACATCTCTATTATACTAGATGTACATAACCACTCTATGACAACCACTCGACACTGGGAGAAAGTGATTCTATTTGTACACATTTTCTCCCACCGCATGTTTTAAATGGTTTAAAAATCCCCACAAAAATGGATTTGGAGAGATTAATTTTGGATTTGGGAAACAACACAACACCCTTGTCTTATTTCAGTTGCAAAGCAAATGATTGATTCTGCGTAGAATGATTTCTATATTTTCCTGTTACTGGTAAAGTTTTCCCTTTTCTTCTGTTCACAGTTTCATAAATAAATCAGCTGTAGATACTTGAAGCCTGGAAAGGAGATGGCTCCTGAACCCCAGTGGGGAAAAAGCAGCATTGTAATTTCTCAGTGTTAGGAAGTGTTATTGTCAGCACCATACGGATGCCAGTGCTTACACAGTTCTGCACCTTGCAGCTATCTTAGGAAATGCTGTAGCTCTTCCTAAGGCCGGTGTGAATGCAGAAGAGACACAGGAATCCTCCTTCCCCTTGATAGGTGAATGAGTTTCATATGATGTACCATTCTGTGTTTCTGCCCAAAGCCTAAGCAGTTTTCTGCCTCCTTCTTGCTACCACAGCCGTATTGCTCTCTTCTCTTCCACTGCACACTTGGAAGGATTCAGCAGGTCATCAGACACAGTCGTTGAGGACTTCTCCTCAAGGAATAGAATTCTTGACAAGAAGGCCTAATACGTTAGCTTAAGTAGAAAAGGAAATGCACTTTCCAGGTGAGGTTCCTAAGACCTGAAGTGGGGAGTCCTTTCCTCCCTAAAGCTAATCTCCCTGCTGTGTTTTCCAAGCGCTAATTTGCAGCCCTCCTCACAGAACCTGTTTAAGGGAGGGGAAGAGATGATGTAAGGTTAACCTCTTGATCGCTGGGGAATGAGCAGTGCCCCGTTGTTTTATCATGCACATCTATGTTTCTGAAGCTTTTCGACGTGCTTTCTGTGAAGGATTTTCCATTAAAATGCATTGTGTTGCAATGCTGCTTCTGAAGCTTTGCTTTAATTAAGACAAATAAGTACATGTTAAAATATGTGTATCTTGAATAGCTATCATGTTTATCTTCTTCTGGCACATTTTTCTTCTCAATTATGGATTAAATATACATTCCTAGTACTCAGAGGCGAAATTGGAAACCAAACAGAAACAGATGAACAGACTTTATGAGCAGCTAAAAAAAAAATCTGCATCATGATTTGTTTTTTCCGAAGTTAGAACTATACAGACTATTTGAATGATATTTGCTTTTTCTTGTGATTGCCCTGCAGAATGGGACCATGGACCAAAAGCTGTCAGTTCTTTGCTGTTTCACAAAGGTTTCATCTTTTTTTCCTTTGATTGACACATATACTTTTGTCTCATTATGGCCCCTATTCATAAAACTGTGAAGTTGGCTTGTTATTTTCAGAGCTATATTGAGGGTGACAAAAAAATAGTACCCAATAAATGCTCTTCACTAACCAACACAGCTGCAAATAGCGATCACAGACACTTCATAAATTATTGCATATAATCCATATTATACATGGAATTGCTTTACAGTAAGGAGGAAGTTTCAAACAAGGGTAACAAGTTTGCATTTCTTAGGCAAACAGTATTAAATAAGTCAAGAACGTCTAGTATTTTTAAAAACTTCATTAGAAAAAAATTATTTTGATTTTTTTTTTTGCATGGAAGTTGTGTTGCTTTTATTCTACAGAAACAATTAGAGAGAGTCCTGTACAGCAGGAGAGAACTAATAACAAACTAATAATACCTCTTTTACAAACACGTTTTATCGTGGGAAGCTTTATTGCTATTGCTTGCATATTTCACTTACAGTTTATCAGCTTGTCAAACCAAAAAATCCCCACATCAAAATACTATCCCTTTTGTTCCCATGCTACAAATACAAGGTAAAATATCTGCTTTCTGAAATGGCACCTACAGGGTACTGGTCGTGAAGTGAATGTCCTCCCCCCCTCTCCTCCACCTTGTTACTTATTGCTTGCTTCACAATAACTCCAGCAATCAAGACTTATATGTCTCTTGAAAACGAGAGATAAGAAAATCTGCCTGTAAACCATGAAGTTCAGCCACTTGTTTGGTCAAAGTGATAGCCAACATAAATATGACCTTCAAGATTAAAACCCTCAAACTGCGATTAACTATACAGGTCAGATAGGAAAACATTTCTCTGTGAGCTGTTGAGCACATACAATATTAAGTTTAAATTCCCATAAAATAAAATAATACTGTTAGTAGACACTCGTATGTGATCTTTCTACCTTTCCTACAAAACTCTAAAAAGATGGCTATTAGTGCATCTGTTTTATGGACAAGGAAACAAAGGGGAAATGTGAGTGATATGACAAGAATAATTCAGGTCAAAATAGTCAAGACAGGGAAGAGCCCTGACTTGCCTTCTGGTGGAGTGGCAGACCTGCTGCCTACTTGCATTTTGAGAATGTGATTGACTGAAAAGATGTCGGAAAAGCCACAAATATTTATTTTTAAAAATTAAATATTTTTAAAAAATATTTAAAAAATATTATTTTATCATTGACTTCAGAAAGACTATTTTTGATTCTCACCAGCATAAAAAAAATAATAAAAAAAATGTCCCAGGTTTCCTCTTATCCTATAGATGTTCAGAGATAAGGTGATTTGAAACACCATAGATCAAAATCACATGCACAGATTGGGACCTGGGGTGATGGGAAAAGATGCCTATTGAGTTTTTATAAGAAGTTCTGCAAATATATCAAAAGCAGAATTTTGTCAACTGTATTCCACAGCACTGAAATTGAATGTGATCACTTAAAGATACAGTTTTCAAGCCCAAAACGGTCAACTTAAAAAATATTTATCCACAATATTAAAGAACCTAATAAGAAGGCCAGGAACAAGAAAAAAATCATTTGAAGGGAGGAGGAAGGGAAGAGAGAGAGCTCATGCAAGCAAGAGAGAAATACAGTGCAGGAAAGATGGAAACATTTCTTTAGGGACTAGTTACAACCAACAAGCCTTCTTAGACATGCCCATCGACCATGTAAGCATATTCCATGTGCTAGGCTGATAAAGGAGGGTTGCAGCAGTTTTTTTTTCCTTGTCTTCAATAAGGGTACACAACATTTAGAAAATAATCTGCAGGGGAAGAGCTGTGGCACAAATAACATTTATAAGGCAATCCTTTTTAATGGAAGGAATTTCAGAGTCCTCCTCATCTCACAGTCCAATCAAGGGTGATATGCATTCAAAAAGTGAATATTAAATATGCACAGAGCAAACAGAACAGGAAAAAAATGAATATTGAAATAATTTACATGCAATCAAACTACACTGAAATTAAGTTTTAATTGTTCAGTATTCTGTGATGCATATGCAGATTTTAAAGTATTCAGAATATCAATCAAGTGTTTACTTACATCAAGCAATTGTATTTAAGCATACAAAACAGATGATGAAAATATGTTCAATCAGCTACAGCTCCCAACATTTACCGCAGGGTTTACATGATCACTTTTAATTCAGTTATTTCATTTAATATTTCAATTTAATAGCTCATTCTTTCATTCAATTTCTAGGCATCTTGCCCATTTCTTAAACACAATAATAATAATTATTCATAAAAGGCGCTGTTTCCCATAAGTTCTCATATCAGCAATTTTTGGAACAGAAATGGTTTTCATGCTTTTTTTTTCCCCTTAAAAATGTTGTTATTATGTGATTTTTTTTTCCTTTTAAATTAGACAATATTAAAATAAAAAATGATGTCTGTAAAATGACTCTGGACCCCATTTCAATGGAATTCTGAGCCAGAATAATTAGAGATTATCAGGTTAAAGAATGTAAAAAGTGTGTGGCTAGGTTGCTATGTGGTTGATTTTAAATAGGGATGGCTTGGTTTCCAACCAATTGTTGAATATAAGGAAAATGATTTAGAGTCATAGCTGTATATTAGAATACCTCTTAAACCTCCTTTTAAAAACAAAACAAAACAAAGCAAAACAGGTATAGATGATGTAACTTCAATGCACCCTTACTATTACAACCCTGAAATTCTATTGACCTTCAAGCAAATATTTTAAAGTCAAATTTCAGTAAACACTGAAGACACAGATTGCTATGTAACTTTTCATCTATAAAATACAGTATTTGCCGAAGACTTATATCCTTCATTTTATAGTGAATGTTGTCATTCCGATACTCAGGGTTGCTGGAGAGGAAAAAATATATTAAGATCTTAAATTTCATTTAAAAACAAACAAACAAAGAAAAGCAAACAAAAGAAAACCACCACACTTTAAAAAAAAAAAGACAACTAAAAACTGATCCAATTTTACCCACAGGAGTTCAGCAGAACACCCTATTTTAAATTAGATAGTTGCAGAGAAAATGAGACCACTGAAAGCAGCCCAACACAAGAATGCTCCAAAGAACCTACCTTTTCCTCTCCCACCAAACTGTGATTTTGCATTTCAGAATGTCATGATCTGGGGGACTCAGTTTCTTAATTTTTGTATTTACTTGGTATTCTGATATTATTCATTTGGATAATGTACTATCTCAAAAATAGACTATTCCCAATACCACTAAGTTCCTTTGGCAAAATTCAATTAATTGCTGGATGTTAGTTAACTGCAGCTAGATTATTATTTCTTGTTGTTCAACACGACAGTATGTGCAAACATAACAAAAGTTTCATGTGAGACAACCAGAAATTGAAACCATGACTGTCGTTTTTTAAAAGAAACTATACTGTTAGCAGCAAAGACTACTTTTAGTTAGCTTCTTATGATTCCTCCTATATAGGGCTCAATACAGGAACTCTACTTGTTCCCTATGTGCTCTGCCTAAATATGCTCCAGATAATATACTGTCCTTCCCCAGCAGGGTATACTGAGCTCCCTCCCTCCCAGCGATGGTTTGGGCAAGAATCAGTGTAGACTGTGTGGTTTTATGCAGTGCATTTGTTGAATTGCAGAATGTATATCTGCTGAACTTTTGCTTAGCCTTTTGGGATGGAGATCATTAACTTTATCTTATTTAATGCTAACTGGCTGCTGATATGCTCAAAACTGGTAGGCATTTGCTTACTGCTGAAACTTCTATCCTCTGCAAGGCTTGGTCGAGATTCGTCAATGATTCTTAAAGTTAGTGGGGAACTAATGGAAGAATCAATGGAGGCATTTGTTATTTACAACCTCTGAGATGCTAGTGGTCCTGTTTTGCCAGCTTCATGCTATTATGCTTCTATTTTTTTTGGATTATCAGCTTTTTAGGAAAGGATACATAAGCCTCAGAGTGGAGTCCACAACCTTGTTGCTTTCTAAGATACTCTAGTACTGATAAAGAGAAAGTGCTGCAGAGCCCACCAAAAGGGCAATGGAGAAGCAGCCAACAGGTCCATATGTATGAGAGCCATAGGCATAATCTTCTAAATTGTATTGTGGACGTTGAATCTCTGAAGGTTGTCCAGGTATAATCTATACATCCCTTTAGGCCCAAATTTACCAAACCATTAACGCATGGGTTTACGACCTATAATTTTCTATGGGTCCTAAATATACGCATGTTAAGTGAAGTATTGGATTTGGGGCCTGAGTGACTTGTTTTAAAAAAATCCCTTTTGGAGCCCTTTAAAGGTTATACATGAACATGTCTCAAGTGAAAATTCATGAATAACTCTGAGAAAATTTCAAATGGGCACAAATATTTCAAGCCACCCAAAAGTCTCTGTCACTTGAACCATACTGTCAAATTAGGTATCTCTGAACTTAAGGAAGTACACCTATAACTTTATAGATTGTTGGGTGTAAACCCGAATGCCCTTCACATCAAAGGGTACCCTCTGGTATGAAGCAAGGAAACAAACAAACAAACCAAATTAAAAAAATAGGAGGAAAGAGAAAGTTAATAAAGGGAGCCAGACAGCATGACTCCCTGGCCAGAGAAAACCCTGGAGGGCTGTAACAGGCTGCGAATCTTGAAGACATTCCCAACCTGAAAAAAAAAATAAATCTTACCATGTGATCCCTATCTTGTAGGATTCAGCCCTAGGAAACCTAAATGTGTTCTTGTGTGAAATGGTTCAGATGACTCTGTTAAGCACAGACACTTCTCAGAACAGACTTCAGTGATTAAAGAAAAGCTGTTCAGGCATTTTTGAGTCAGATTCTCAGGTGAACCAAGGTAGTTTAGTAAGAAGGCAGCACTGAAAATTTTAAAATACATATTTAGTAAAAAATAGTCGGGACATACAAAATATTCTAGAAAACGTAGTGGTTTTAGCTACAGAAAGAAAAGCTACAACATTTATTTCTTGCCCCATGCTCAATTAACTACAAGAGAGGAGTAGTTTAAAACTATAGAACTGTCCTGTGTCTAAACCAAAGAAATATTACTTAACAGATTCTGATTTTGTGAACATTTATGCCATACACTTCTCATTCGATGTTGGTCAGTCACGTGAGCCTGGATTTTTGCAGAATGGGATTAACCACTGTTAATGACTGTTGGGACTATTAATGACTGATGACTGATGACTGTTGGGAGAAACAGCAATGTTTTACTACATGTAGCATAATTCCTTCATGTCTGTCAAGTGCGCTGAGATTTTCAATACTAGTTGCTATAGAAGTCTGAAGAACAGCAATTTATTACTATTATAAATTATTATTATATAAATTAAAACTCTGATGGTTTCTTTCTTTTTAAACTATATTCAGTCTTTTCTTGTTGAAATTCAAACGTCCTTTGAATTTCCCACACTCTGTATTTCTTTTTTCATACTCATTTTCGTTCAAGAGAAAATATTTTGTTGCCATAGCAGTATTTCCCTACATTGCAATTTTATTATAGAGTTTTTTTTCTTTGGGTTCCTCTAAACTGCATCTAACACCAACCCAGACAGCCCTTGTCCCCAAATCTCTCCATTCCCCCAACCTCTTACTACTCAGAAACTTCTCAACAGCCTATCTTTATCTTTAAATACAGACACACTCCAACATACTCTTCCAAACTACTCTGGGCTAAAAACAGATGTTAATTAAAAATGCTGATAAGAGTCAATGACACCTGTTGTTTTACATTTATTTTACTCAACCCTGTCTGTTAAATCCTAGCCTTTATTGCATTAATTCTCTTCTTGCTTGTCTTCTATTCCAGCTTTATCCCTCTCACGCTGGTGATCATGTAAACTTAACTGTATGTCTTGAAAGCTGTATTTTATTGAGCAAACATATCAGCATGTCTACACACTAAAGACGGCTCTATAACAGAGGCCCAGTATCATCACTATGGTTAAGGATGAGTTGCTGCCTCTATTATAAATCCCTATTGTATACATGTGATATCTCTGCAATTTCAAACTGGGGCAGATGGAAATTTGGTATTAAAGTTAACATGAACAGACTCCTTTCCTCCTTGACTTTCCATGAAGTATAGGGCCAATTCTCCCTCATGCCTGACATTGGATAAAATGCAGTTTTTTAGTGCTAAGACTTCTCAGAGAAAATATATTAGCTCAATATTTTCTAAAAACTGTCTGCCTGAAGATAAACATCTAATCACAAAATCATGGTGCAGGGCCAAATTTTGAATCACTTGTTGAGTTATATTTCCATTACAGTATACTTATACTGTTTAGGTTTGTCAATAGCAAGCTTCTTTGTTCATACTAAAATAATGCAGTGGTAATGCCCATCCAATCTCCACATGTAACAACTCCATTACAGCAAATATAGTCTCTAGAAGTTTTGTCATGTGAATTTTGGGACATTTTGGGGGGAACAAATATAAAATTAATGAGCGTTTTATGCTTTTGCTGCAGGTTATTACATGTAAGAATGTCAAAGTACGAACGACTGTTTGCTCAGACTAAAGGTACATCTAACCCAACATCTTACCAATAGCTAGGCACCTAGGAAAGAATATAACAATAAGGCAAGCATATGGTGATGCTTTCCTAGGTAGTCTCCTAGTCTCCAGCAATTTGTGGTTCAGGGATTTGCTGAGCCAGAGGTGGTTTCTATGCTGGTATTCCTCAGTGAATTTCTCTTCCCTCAATCTTCCCTTTGAACTCATATACAATTCTATCATCCACAACATCCTGTGGTAAGAAGCTTCATATTTTAATTATATGCTATGTAAAGAATCACTTTATTTTGAACCTGCCACGTGCTAGCTTTGCTTGATGACCCCTAGCTTTTGTATTAGAAGAAGCAACAAACAGTCATTTACTGTCCTCTTTCTCCCTAACACACATGATTTAATAGATCTCTATCTCAGTTGCCTCTTCTGTAGGTTGAGGAGTTCTACTCTGCTTAGTCATTCCTTTCAGTAAAGCTGTTTCATGCCTTTAATCATCCCAGCTGTCCTTCATAAAGCTTTTTGAGTACTACTATATCCTTTTACAGATCATGGGACTCCAAAACTACACACAATATTCACAATTCAGGTGAACTGAACTTCATTGTTTTGTTTTCTGTTCCTTTTCTAACAATTCCTGGCATTCAATGTGTTTTTGTACTTGTACCGAGCACTGAACTGACTACCAGTTATACGACCAAATTCTTCTTCCTGAATAATTATGAGCTCCAACTCTACCATTTTATACATGAAGTTGAGTCACACCCTGCTACCTGCTTCACTTTGGATTTACTTACATTGAATTTTATTATCAATTTTGACATTATGTCACTGAACCCTGTGAAGTCCTTTTGCTATTCTTCACATAAGGTCCTTATCTTTACTAATCTGAATGATTTAGTGTCATTAGCAAATGCTGGCACCTCACTATTTGCTCCTTTTCCACATTACTTATGAGTATAGATCTGCTGTAGTTACAATTTGGTGACCTCCACTCAGTGAGACATCTGATCTTTTACTGTTTCTTACCTTCTAAAAAATTCCTTATCTGCAAAAGCAGATCTTCCCTCTTATCCTATGGCAGCTTAGTTTCTTTAAGACATTTTGGTGAGATACCTTCCAAAAAGGTCTTCTATGGTCTAACTTTCCTCAATAGCAGCAGGATATCCTTTACTGACCATCACTACTGGTATCAAAGAATCCAGAGTTTTATGAGACATGATTTGACAATACTGCTGATTCTCCCCAGGTACATGTTCGTCATCTTATTAAAATACTTGTTTCTACTAATTTGACTGGTACAGAGGCTAGACTTACAGGACTATAGTTCTTTAGGTCTCTCCAGAATGTATTTTAAAAACAGATGATATTTCCCATATTCTTGTGTTTAGGTGCTAACATCATTTGAAATAAGAGGTTACACACCACAGGATGTAGCTAAGCTATTTTATGCTTGACATGCTTTAGAAATTCTCAAAGAATTTTATCTAGCGTTGTTCATATATTATTGCTTATCTACCTAGATTGTAACCCATTTTGCTGATATTTCAACACTTAACAGTGCAAACTAAGAAGTGCTCCCATCCTCTCCTATCCTGGTCAACTAGACAAAAGAGGATTTCTTAAGAGGTCTTTTATGTCTATCTGATTTTTGTGTCTCTCTGTAAACCTTTCTTCAAATATGTTTGCTAGTCAGAAACTGTATTTGAGCACCTAAGATCTTTCTGTTAACTGGACAGTAATAACGTGATACAGGAGCTAGCCATTTCCAGTGCAAATCATCCAATTTATCTTCAAACGGCTCATTTTTACATGGCTAATTTAAGCTAATCAGATAGGTTCCCTTTATAGTTAATTGATAGGGATAGGCACTGACATTTGATTCTTCACACTTATCATAGACATCCCCCTTCAATAGGATTACTCATCCTTTGGGTGCCCACATCCTTCTACTAACTGCAGAGGCAGCCCAGATGAATGTGTAGGACATCTAAATTCTACATTATTAAGTCAGGAGAGGTGAGGTGCAACCCCAAGACATTATATCCAGCTATTGAACAATTGACTATTGCTGACTTGTTCTAAATTTTACTTATCACATACTTCCCTTAACAGGCTTTTCAGCTGTGAAGAACCACAAAAGGGAGCTCTGCATTTGAAGACAGGAAGCCTAGGGCTGCCTGACCGGCTAGCTCTTCCTGGAAGACATTGGATGGAAAGGGAGAAAAGTCAGAAAATTTAAGCTCTTTTAGGGAAGAAAACAGACCATTTTTGTACATAACAAACAGATTACAAATTGCCAGGTCCTGTTCTGTTCTGATCTGATGAATGGCGTTCATGACAGAACTGTCAGATGGCCCACATACAGGAAAGTGAGGTGTGATGGTAGGGCTCAGGAAGATTCCGAAAATGAATGGAGGAAAAGTATCTTGGTAAAGAGATGTATTGGGTTTACAAGGCAAGGTTTTGGTAGCAGGGGGCTGCAGAGATGTCCTCTGTGAGAAGAGCCTGGAAGCTGCCCCACGTTAGAAGCAAGTTCCAGCCAGCTCCAAAAGGGACCCACTGCTGGCCAAGGCTAAACCAATGAGCAACACTGGTTGTGCCCCTGGGGGAGCAAATTTAAGAAAGGGAAAAAACACTGTGCAACAGCAGCTGAGAGAAAGGAGTGAGAAAATGGGAGAGAAAGAATCCTGAAGACACCGAGGTCAGTGAGGAAGGAGGAGAAGGAGGTGCTCCAGGCTCTGGAGCAGAAGTCCCCCTGCTGCCCATGAAGAGGACCCAGGTGGATCAGGTTGTCCCCCTGAAGCCTGTGGAGATCCCAGGTGGATGGCATATGGCCTGAAGGTGGCTGTGGAGAGCCCTCACAGGTGCAGACTCTGGGCCAGAGCCGTAGCCCATGGACAGGAGCAGCTGCTCATGGGGGGCGCTGGTTGTGAAAGAGTTTGTCCTCCAGAGCAGCCCTATCGAGGCCCTGATGTGGCCACTCCAGAAGGAGACAGCAATAGTGACTAGGTGAAGTTGATAAGTAGGGAGTACCTGATGACACGCAAAGGAAAGCTGACTGACTTCCCGCAGCAGCTAAAATATGAAGATATGTTAAGAACTTTTTCTCCTGGTTTCGTCCATGAATATGGTATATTTTTGTGCTGTTTCCGCACTTGATGTATGCCCAAAGTCCTTCGGATTTGCACAGCTGGTACAGAAGGAAACATGACTTTCTGAGGGCAGATTATCAGTTACATAGCACAACACAACACAACAATGGTTTCCATTTGGGCTCAGCTTCTAAAAGCACTAATATCAAAGATTAACCAGCATAGGGGGGATAGCCTTGGCACAAAGAACATTAGTCTGGCATGGCTATTCCATTTTCCTCTTTAAAAGTGTGGTCCCACGGGTAGAGACGTAGCAGAGAACTGGAGGAGGTATGGCACTCTGGGCCACCAAGCAGCCAGCCGTCGGTGGCTGTGGGAAGTTGTACCACAGCAGAGCAGCTCTGGGACTGCCCTAAGTGTGTGGGAGGGGACGTCTTTCCCATGCTTCAAGCAATGTCTCCCATTAGTTTCAGCAGAAAGTCTTGCCCAAATCTCTGTCAGAGACTTCTTGTGCTTTATCTTCACGTGATTTTATTCTCAAGCAATTATGTCATGTTATTTCCTCTTTTTTTTCCCTAATATTTTGCTCAGTATTTCGTACATTGTGTTCGTCACTAGAGAATTAAATCCTGGAGCTACTCCTGTGGCATCAAAGCATCTGCCTGAAATTGGAACCTGTTGTGGAGCTGGTTTAAGAAAAAACTCATTAGCAATATAGGACTGAAGCAAAGACATTCTAAACTTTTCCTGAGATTTAAATATCTCTTTAAATGAAAAAATAATCTAGTTCCATTGAATAGGTGCCTTTATTTCTTGTTTCTAAAACAGGTCAAGAAGCATGACCAGGGGATCTTTTCATGTGCAGTTCCATCACAGCAATTGAAATTCTCATTTATCAGTGCCATGGCTATATGAAAACCTTTGGTTTTGATCGTTCTTACAAGATGACAAAAAATGACTCTTCAAAGTCCTCTCCAGAAGGTGCTACTTTAGTCAGAATGCTGCTACTGAACTTACTCCCGTAGAGATGAATTCTGTTCATGTGGCCACCATAGAGAACCTGACTGACATCAGCGGTCATTTTATCTGAAGGCATAATTTAATGCCTAATAGGTTACCTTATGAATATAAAAGACATTCTCAGTCCTGAACCATGTCATCATTAATGTTTATACGTATTTTGTGACACACTATGTACCAATATAATTATAGATTCTACTTTTAGGGTGCTCTTTAAAAGGATCATAAAAGCTCTTTGCTCACTTTGTCCCTTAGTTCCATACAGTTGGGAGCAAATCGGATTGGGAACTATTATGGTGTTGAGGCATTTTCTCACCTTTGATTTAGGGTCCTGTTTAGGATGGAATAGTCACGGTGCACGTCTACTTTGCAGACCGCACTGTAGCGATACAAGAACCTGCTTACCAAGGGTTAGTTAGAACTGCATAAGTGATGTCACTGCAGGGTGAAAGAGCTTTATTTTAGCTTTTCAAAGGTTGTCTTGGAGGTAAGTGGTAACTGTGTCAAGGAATCATGTCAGGCTGCATAGCAGTACACTTCAGAACTCTCAAATAGTGAAGTGATTGATAAGAAACCGTACTGGCTGGAAACAGATCTCCCCTGATGCTAAGGATCACCTACTTTCTCATCTCCTTTACTAGTTTTTATTTTAAAAAGACCTCAGTCAAGCTCTGTGTATAAATTTGTACTACATCATGAATGTTCTGCCTAACATGTATCTAAATTCTTCTTTGCTTTAAACCAACAGAATCTTACACTGGACACTGGAAGAGTGCACGACACTTCTGGGGTGAAGCATAAAAACAGTAACAGCAAAAATACATAGCTTTCATTTTTGTACTTGTACAAAGCAGAATACTTCTGTGAATCCATTCAAAACTCTCTGAGTGGATATGATCAGAGCTGTGCGTTTCTCTTGAAAGAGGCAAATGAACCGTCCTGGTATTTAGAACAGAGCTTTGCTTCGTAGGGAAACATATTTGTACTTGGAGCTGGTAGAAGGGGGATGGATAATGGAATTACCAGATGGGAAGGTCCACATGGTTTTGAATCTTAGTGTTTTTCCACAGCAAACAAAACAAAACAAAACAAGAAAGATCCTTAAATTGCGCATTCAGAAGCACAAGAAGAGAACTACAAAGGAGGAAAGGGCACAGCAGAAGCACGGAGCTGGGCCTGCATTCTAATTCCACAGCTCCTCAGATGCATTTCAGACTTCACTTTCCAACCCTGCCTTCGTTTCCAGCTCATGCCATGTTTCTTCCTCACTGTCTTTCTGAGAAGGAGAGAAAAGTTTCAATGAAATAGAGCCGGCGCGTGTTTGTGCCTGAGTGTGTCAAACAAACAAGATAATTTCATGCATTAGAAAACATGACAAGTCCAATTTACGAATGCTTGATCAGAGGGAAGCAAAGCCATGAGTCAGCGATGCTGTAGTTAACGAGTGAAAAACTATTCCATCCCATTCCATGTTCTGTGCACGGCTAGATGAGGCTGTTATCCAGAGGCAGGAGGTTGTGCAGCCACTCCCCCATTACACAAATACACTTCGTAGGCAGCGCATAACAAAAGGGTGGGGGCAAGGAGGTTACAGCTCCCCAAGGCTTCCTAATAAATCCGCCTCTGCTCAACATTTTACATAATGATATAATGCATTATATTATTATAAGTAGTGACATCATAATAAAATACAGGAGTGCTGCTCAAGTGGCAAGGAACACCTAAGATATATTTTTATACTTGTAATTCAGTTCCAGTATTTTTTAATTATAGATAAGAATTTAAAGTGAAAATAATTATTCATTCCATAAATACTGTTGTAATGGATCCCTGGCATATAATTAAGAGGCCTTTAATTTTAATTTTGTATACTGAATGCCTGTTTTTGAAGGTATTCCATATTCTTTATTCAGGGCCTATACCTGCAAAACTCTGTGCCTCTATGTTAGTGGAAACCTGAAGATGCTGCATGGATTACAAATAGAAAAACTTAGCTTTTGTAATGAAACATACAAATAACGTGGCTCTGTTAAATATGGTGCAAGACAGTTTCCTTCCTTCTAAATGCAATACATTTCAGTCGTGCCCTCAGTGTTTCTTGGCCCATTCAGGTTGCTGCACCATTTTCTAACCCATACTTGCAATACAGCTCTGTTGTTACAGAGCACCTTCTTTCTAAAGTGCCCAATACCTAAATGAGGGAACCTACCATCACAACACTATTTTTTTTTTCTGGAAACTGATCTTTTTGATGGCAGAAAAATACTTAGCCTATAATCTCACCGATAATGTGAAAATGGATGTCTCCAGTTATGTGCAACTGGATATAAAACCTTTCCGCCTGCAGTAAAGATTAAAATCATTGGCACATGATTATTACAAGGTGAGGATAGCCTTTCTGAAAAGGTGACTGCATTTCTCAATTCTAGTAAACACAGACACTCACATCTTAAAAAGTACAACAATAACTGGCACCTTTTTGGCAGACTCAGCAGGCAGGTCAAAGATTGTCTCAGCATGCAGAATGAATTAATATTTCTCTCCCAAGAGTGGGTCCTTCTAGAAAAGGCTTAAGGCAGATTGGTGGGGCATTCAAAGGAAAGCTGGGGGGGCAGGGAGGTGGGGGTGAAGAATTTTGTTTATATGAACATTTTTCAGATGTAGATCTAGAAACATTTAAGCTTTTTAATGTTTTAATCTTGCATGAAAGACTCCGCCCTTCTCCGTCCACCCCTTATGCTTCTGGTCTCCTCTATAGCCCACCACACACATCCTACACTGTTGTCTGTTTTCGCTCTGTACTCCTACTCTACCCTTTTGCATTATTCTGCATGTCCCTATCCCTCTCTTTAGTCCTTTGCTCTCATTTCCTTGTTTTTCACTTACGTGTCTAAGCCACATTCCTCACTCTTCCTACCCCATGTTTGAATTTCTGGCTCCCAGTGTCTTTCAGCTCACTGTCACCTACATTTGCCTCCTGTGCATATGCTTTTTGCTTTCTCTGACGCCCAAAGGAATTGCTGAAGTCCTTACTATATTCCAGGGGATATTTTTTGAATACCAGCCATACTTACAGTGCATGCAACTTAAGAAGCTCTGCGTTTCCTCTGCTTCTTGTTGCAATAGGGAACAAAGTGACTATTTTGCTTTTGTCTCCTCTTGCTCGCAAGAGAGTAACAAACATACCCTAGTGCTGTGTCAAGTTGGCATTGACAGTTTATGGTGCATTTGCATTTAAGTCTTCTTGCAATTATTTTCTTTGGTCCTATATACACATCTGTGGAAGCACAGATTCACTGTGAAGAGATTCATTAACTATTTGTAACTAGCTTGCAAGTATTTAGTGCCAAATTAATAAAAAAATAAAAAAGGAATGAATCAAATAAGAAGGGTTGAGACAGACAGCATAAAACTGACTTTAAATGCAGCCTTCCTGACATCCAGATAAAGTTGTCATCTCTGACAAACAGGTAGTGGGAAGACTATTCCATTTCCAGTACCTGATGGGTATAATAGGCTGATCCAAAAAGGCAAGAGCAGACTTTTCTTCCTGTTTTGAACCCACAGTCATAAATGCAGGTTGGCAGATGTGGCTGGCCTTGCTGGCTCCTTAGAGAGGGACGTAACAGCAGAGGCTGCAACTTCTGCATGCCTGGACGAATTAGTGAGCTTTGTGCCTCGCTGAGATTCTCCCAGACATTGCAGCATGCCTAGATGGCTTTCTCTCACCCAGAACCATCCAGCTGGTTTACCATTCCTCCAGCAAATCTGTAGCACTTGCTTTTTAGCTTACATTCAAATCATTCTAGTCACTTAAGAAAACATCTAAAAGGAAATAAACAGCAATTAAGGCACAGCCACTTTAATACAATAAAGATCAGCTCTGGACATCATTTCCTTGCTTTCTATCAGATAAATCTCCCATTTTTGAACATTTCATTTTGTACTTGGATTATGTCTTCTCAGATAAACTTTAAGCATTACCATCTCTTCTGCAGCAATCACATGATCCTATCACTTTGATTCAGTTGAATACAAATCCCTTTGACAATAGGGAAACAGCAAAACAACATTCATTTCTTTCAAGAAACTGCCACAACAGTAGATTGTTCAAGGGCCGCATTATAGTGGAGGTAAAACACATGGGGAGACCCTCCTGCACCCCTCCCATCTGTGTCTCATGCTGTCCAGGCAGCGTTCTGACACCGAAGCTTCATGTTTGCTAGGGGGGTTGAGTCAGTATTTCAGCTGTGTTCAGCAGCCCCAAGGGCTGAAAGCTCAGCCAGGGCCCCATGCCTCTGCATGCCTGCTAGCATTTGGAAGCAAATCCTGAGTCAGAGGGAATACACCTTTCTCTAGCAGATGTAAGAGCCCTATACCTATTACACCTCTCAGCAATCTCTGAGGCATTCTTTCCGCATCTGTCCTCTGCAGGCAACTGGCCCACAGCCATTATAGTTGGCCACTGCAGCAACAGATCTTCCCTGCTGGTTTCTAGGAGAAAGGCAAAAGCAGAGCTTGCACCCTGTACTGTGGCCAAATCTATCAAGAAAACTCCAGTAAAAGCTGGTACACATTATGCAGATATTTGGCGCATTCTTCTACTTAGAATAATTACCGCATTGGTACGGACCCGTTTAGCAGAAAGGTGATCCTGTTCAGACTCAAAATTTAGAAGACAGTATAAATTATTTCTCTTTTAGATTTGTAAGAAGCACACACTGTACCATCAAAGAAGCACACACTGTACCATCAAAGAAGCTTGAAGTTCCTAACTTTGCATATGCGGACAACGTATACAATCTGGATGGAACACAGAAAAAGGGCACGTTGCAAGTCTCCTCAGCATGTCCTCAACAAGTCATTACAAACATTTGGGTTATCATTCAGATAATTTCTCTTTCTTTTCACTGACTGGATAATTATCAGAGGGAATGCTTCAGTTGTATTTGTGGTTGAACACATGAACAGGTTGAACTGCTTATATTGATATTTACAACAGATTGAAATTTAGGCTATTAATGTATTACACAAATATAGTCATATATCAACATAATATAAATTCTAGCTGAATTTGGTATTATGAATTTTCTAACATCATATAATTTACAGATGAAAGCAACATTCCATTTTCTTGTATTTTAATGGTGAAGACTTCTAGACCTTAAAGTGTACTGAAAGTGGCTGGAAAATGTCACTCTGAGGGTGACAACAACCAAATTGTTGTCTTTGTTGTCTTTGATTTCAAGGGTGCAAAACCAAAAACGTCTTGCATGATACTGTTCATTTGCAATTTAGCATCTATTTAAACTCAAGATTTTCTCCAAGTTTGTAAGCTGTTTCAATAGTTAACCTGCACGCAGTTGGTGAATATAAATCTCTCAGATGCATGTTATCTTTTTTCTATCAATCTAAAAGGGAAAGAGTGAATCATTTTATGTGTATTGATGATAGAAGAGCTCTGAATAACATTTTATCTGCAATACTGTAGTTGAAAGGAATGAAGTGCAAGTTAAACAAACAGTAACAATGAATGCATTTTTTTCAGGGGTGGTCCTCTTGGAAAATGTTAACCACATTAAAGTAGGTAGTTATTGAAATATGCAATTAATTTTGAGTCGATAGAAGTTGAAACTGTCATTCACCTGAGCAGGTGGTGGAAGAACCTTCTCGCGTATCTGCTGATGGGGTCCCTGTACTCCAGCACGGTTGTATCCAAGAGGGGTCTTGTTGGAGCATAAAAGGTTCCAAGGCTTGCCTCAAGCTGTGCTGTAGAGTTCAAACACAGCAGCAATGAAACAAGTGAAACTGTTTCAATTACAACAGGTTGCTCATGTTTGCAGTCAGTCAAATTCCTCAAACACTGATGCAATGTGATGTTGTTGTAGGACAGATGAAATTAAAATATGACAGCTTGTACAAACACAAATGTGCATATAAACTTTCACTTTGAGGCAGAGCTGACAATGACTTTGAGCAACAAAAGCTGTCAAAAAGATGAAAAAGTTTATAACACATCTAGTTCTCACCAGAAGCATACAATTAAAAGTGACTCATAAGAAAAATACAGTTTGAACAAGTTTGTCCAGTAGAGATCAACTCTGTTAGCTCCAGTTTTCTTAGTCCTCTTAGGCAGGCAACAATGAACTTCAGTTTTTCAGGGATTATTCTTATGTGTTAGGTCAGCAGGTGACAGAACCTTTCTTGTGATGGCCTTGAGGTCTAAGGAACCTCCTTCAGCCAATAGTTCTTTACAAACTTTAAATAAAAGGGTCTAGAAACCCTAAGGGCTTGGCTCTCCTACAGCGTGTAGTGGTTGGAAACAGAATAACCTCCCTTGTAATCAATAAAATAAAGCCCTTTTGTTACAGAAGTTGTCTTCTCTTTATATACTTTCTGACTGGTGTACTCCACAGCCTTAGCTCTGAGCCATTTTGCTACATGTTTTTAATACAAAATTACAAGCAATGTAGGAAAATACACACTAGGCATTCATGTCCCACATGCTTAGCTCAGAAGAAATTTAATGATCGATAATATTTATGCTATATGACTTCTGCTTGACAGTCAACACATGCAGAAGTCACACAGTCCAAACAAAACGACTGACAGAAGTCTTGCTCACTCTGAAGGCACAGGGAGAATTTGCTATACCAGCACAGGTTTTCCTTTCAAGGTGGATGTGCAAATCGCTGCTGCTCATCAGAATTTTGTGGGGGCTTGAAAACCAACATACAACCAACCTATTGTCTCATTAGGCAGACGATATCTCATTGATTTTCTGTTATTAGCGTTTGTTTGAACTAGCCATTTCTGTATTTAGCGATAAAGGTTCTTTATTTCCGAGCATAGTTACATTTTATTTTATTAGGCTTGATTGCACTAAATGTGCTAATAGTACTGTGTTAGGAACACAGGCAAACTGTTAGTAAATTAGGTTTTGTGTTATCTTAAATCTAGACAGTAAGATAAGCTGAACTTTAAAGGTATTTTCTTTCAAAGCAGCAGTCAATTTAGATTAAATTGAATACAGCAGTACCTCGTGAAAACAAGCCGTACGCTCTTGCCATTGCTGTTTTCTTGACAGCATGTTTTGTACTTCAGAAATATTCCAACCTACATGGAATACGAGCAACTACTAGCACAGTTATACATTCATTAGATAGCCCAGCTTGATGTTGAAGGCAGAATAAAGATCTCAAAGATAACTGCCACATCGCTATAAATAAAAGGCCTCACTGGGTTTTTGGTAATAAAAAAAGAAAACAAATTACTATGCCAAATTTGTCAGCTTCATGTAGAATAACTCCCGGACAGAATAAAATTCCATCTGCTGTAAACAGCGTTAGGAAGCCGCATGGGGGAAACACAGACATGTATTTATAATGTGCATATTTTTACAAGAGTGTTAAAATCATATTTTTTTTAATAGGTTCTTTTAAAAGCATGTTGTATTTAGAATTGATACGCTATATTTGCAATACAGGGATTTTTTAATCAGATCCCCCAAAATGCGATAGCTGATGGTTTGGCAGCGACATAGGACACCTTGGAGTTTTTCTATCATCAAACACACCAGAACCCTAAGTATTCTTTCTTGCCACAAAAGATGCCTGGTCCCCAGCTGTCTGCCTGCTAGACTGGAGGATAACACCTTCGCTAAATCAAGGCACTTCAAATCTTGAAGTCTATTGAGTTTCAAGATACACAGCAAATCAAGAGGAAGGCATGACACCAGGCTTCAGCAGAAACGAGGCTGAGCCTAAAATTCATCATTTCTCGTGAGGGACCCCAGCTACTACTGCAGGGGGCCAGAAGACTACAGTGAGGACAAAAGCTGTAATCCTAAAGGAGGCAGCAGAGGATAGTGTATTCAAAGCTTTTGGATCTTGTAGTGAAAGAATGACCCTTCATAAGCACCTTACAAACCATACTAAAATCTCTTGTCCCTGCTACAGGCAAGTGTCCCTCCTTAAGCCAGTGCTGCCTCAGTATGATGATAAAACAAACACTGAAGCCTGTATTAACTAACACTAGCCTGAAGTAAGCTAAATTTATAATGTAACAAAGTTATAACACATATAAGATAGTGCTATACATATTAACTCATGCCTATCCTATATATGTTAAAATACGCATTATTTTACTTTCACTACTGATAGAAACGTGAACTAAGATGGAATCAACACATTGATCTAGACTTTACTGAAATTATTTCTCTACATATGACATTTAATTATGAAGTACCATGATCAAACGATTGTCTGGATTATCTCTATTGTCTTCTTTATAAAGTAAATAAATATATCATCATAATCCACACAAGAATTACAAAGACTCCACAAAAATACATTAAAAATATAATCAGTCCCTTACCTTCTCTGTCTGGTGTAAGCTTTTGTTTAAGAAGGTGATTGACAATGGCACTCAAGCATATGTAACACTGACGACCCATCGTGTTCCAGTTCATGGTGTTCAGGACATTAATTGCCTCGTGTATCTCATCATACTGAATGTACTGGTGGATGATTTCCACCAGGCCCAGCTGTCCTCTCGTGATCACACCTTTTATAGGAAATATTAAAACCAAAGACTGTGTTATGAGTAGTGTAAAACAATAGCTGACTACTTTTCAGCACAGCTAAAAATAATTGGTGTTGGTTAAAATCAGAAAGCTTAAGTTAATGATTTTCACTATTAAATTTTTATGTGATACAGCTACTTATTATCTTAGTTTATTTAGATTTAGGGTGCTTTGTACAGCAGAGGAAAACTATCAGTGAACTTCACGCATGGAGGATAGGGTGAATGTGGCCAATACCCACTAGTGAAAACATAATGTAATGAAGTTTGTTTTAAACACGTTAGGAAAAGCTTATTCTCAGTCTGCTATGGTTGTGTGGGAGGTAATAAATTCTTGTTTCTAGCACCACTTTCTTGTAGAGAAATACTGCTGGACAACAGTAGAAAAAAAATAGCAGCAGTCTCACACAGACTTACCAAAGTATACAAGTTTACAGCAGTTCAGACCTCAAAGAACTCTTCTACTCCCTATATTGCAGTTGCCCTAGAACTAACTTCTAACCTGGCAACATTCTCTAAGGGAGGTATTTCTTCTGATATGTTGATATCATGAAAGATATTAACAACTAGGAACCTTTGAACTTGTACCCATGAAACCATGGCCTTGCTTGCCATAACAGAAAGAAAAAAAAAGTGACAGATTGCCCACTCCATGAGAGCATGATTTACAGCATTCAGTCTCTGGCAAGTATTAACTAAAACAGATTCACAGGTTTTTTGACTTGCTGGTCTCAGCTTCTGAACAGAAAAGGTGACTGAAAAACTGCCGAGAGTAAGGTTTTTATCATCTCTGACTAGCTAGATGATCATGTGCCATAGGCCTTGCATGGCATTTTAGTACTTCTTTCTTGCTTTGTATCACTGTGCTAGCATATTATTTATTGCTACTGCTCCAGATATCTGAACGAGACCAGAATAAACCTACTGTTTCCCTCTCACTAATTAAAAACATTTAAAAAAAGAAATAGAAATAAATTTCAATCTCCATTCTGATGGTGTTTGTCAAAATTAATTTCAAGGAAAAAAATATGATGAGAAAGGGAACAAGCTGATTTTCAAAATGAATTTTGGAGCCATAGGATGGATGGGGAAAAAAGTCTGGTAACAGAGAAAAGCAGACATGGTATATAGAAAAGAGATCTCAGAGAATTTTTGTAAACTTTGTTGTGAATATTGTTTGTGACAGAAAATAAAAATAGAGGGAAAAAAGTGCAGGAAAAACATCTGACTATAGCTTGAGGTGAGGTAACCTGCTGAGAACTTGCAAATACAGATCTGATGCTTTGGGGGGAAAAAAACACTTGTATACATACACACACATATATACACATTTGTAATAGAGAAATATTTAATTTCGTAACACTATTAAAGAAAAGATATGTTTGTCTATTGTATTTCACTTAATATTTGCATATATTAAAGTCTATGGACGTTATACTGTGTAATAGCTATGTTTAATGAGTGCACATCTGTGATAACATCTAATTGTTACAGTAGAATTTATTTGTCTTAAACGTTCCATGCTTTTAAAGCACTATATAAGTTGGGAAATCTTCACATTAATCACTAAGTGAAGATGAAAATACTTATTTGCATGCTAATTAAATATAGCATTATATTTAAAATATCTTTCTAGGCCAGCAGCGCTGAGCCACTGGCACTAGTATCAACTTTGGCGTTATCCAAGGGCTGGGTTGACATCAATGACAAGAAGCTGCAGTGCTTTTAAAAATGAGTTTGGCATTAAACACTAAAAATATTTGCCATTAATGTTTGAGGGTAAATTTAACACGAATCTTTTCCTGAAATAAATCTAACTAGACAGCACAACACAAGATTCACAAATCTTGTCCAAGATCTTAAAATGGCTGCTGGAAATTAAAAAATTATTTGCCTATTCTCATTGACATAGGTAACAGACTTTAATGGGAAACAATTCAAATAATGTTGATGTAATTTATAACTGATAAAAACAAAGCACTAGAACTCCATGAATCCAAGAGAACAGACATTACCTGGAGTGCCAGACATACATAGTGATTTAGTAAAAATATGCAGTTCAGAATCAATTACATGGCTTGTTTTCAGCTGTATTTTCTGGGAGATCTTTCTTTGCTTGAAGGAATTACAGAAAATGCTATGTATGATGCAATATCTGTAGGATCCAAAAAAATTTTTTTTTTTTTGGAACAGCAAAAACAGAGGTGTTCCAGGTGCCAGTAAGAACAGTTTATTCTAAAAAAAGTAGCTGATTACTATATACAAAAAACAAACATTCAAAAACTCTACAGTATTGACTTGAAAATTTTCTGTGTATTAGTATGTAATTCTATTAACAGAAAAATACGTTTAAAAAATAACAAAAACAACAACAGCAAACAAAACAAAACAAAAAATACCATAGCAGCAATTCTACCCTATTCACAAAATTAGAGGCCAAATGTAAGACATATGTGCTGATTCAGCAGTACCCCTTAAGGGAAGCCAAATTTTAAGCACGTTCACAGCCTCAAATCCACTTTTCTGACCTATTCTGTTGACCTAAGTTACTTAGCTGGGCTGCCTTACGTGTTGAATGCTCTACTGCAGCACGAGGCACAAGAGCTACACTGCATAGCCATGAGTTAATTACAGATTTGATTTCAGTCCTGAGTGCCTGGATTTTTCTGTCATGGATCCCTAAGTTTTCAGTATAATTTATATGTGCATTATTTCTTCAGTAGCGGAGATCTAAAAACTGCTGAGGTTGGGAAGAGGGGCTGACTGTTTAACATAGCATTACCTTGGTAGCGTGGAAAACTGAGTGGTGAAGCTGAAAATCAGGATGCAATAGAGAACAGCATGTTTTTGCGCAGTGGACTACAGAGGAGGAGGGAGGGAGGGAGGGATGGACAGGGAGGGCTTTGCCTTCTTCCTAGAAGTGATTTTACTGTAATTATAAAGAATGAATTTTCAACCATGATAACTTTCAACTGTAGAGGTCAACATCTTCCCATTTGGATGCTTGACTTCTCTTGGGTGGTGCGCTTCCGGGCAACCTACTTGGGAAAAAGAGGTGACAGCCAACTCACTGCCTAATTGATTTAGGAACGGTGCCCAGGGAGACAGTCCAATTAAGTTTACAAGCTGGCAATTAGCAGGAAAGGCCTCTAAATCCCTGCACTGAGAGCCTGCTTGCCTCCGTAAGAACATAAATGTGCTAAAGATAGCAAGGGAAAAGCTGTGCTTTCTGGAAAGCTGTTGTGAGTAAACCCCACGAGGGAGGACTGAAGAAAAGCAAGGTAGATGTTGGTAGAGTGCCTTCTGCTTGACAGGTAAGAGGTAATTTAGAGTTGTTTTTTTTTAATGGCCAACATGCACAAAAACATCAAATAGCTGTTTTAATTAGTGTTCTGGGGTGCTCTGCAACTATTAAACCCGTCATTGAACACAATGCAGCTGAATTATCTCAAAATAAATGGTAATTTGTAAACAGTTGCTTTAATAGTAATTTTGGATGACAGCAACATGGTTCAGCTGGTTCAGCTCTGTTTAAAACTGTATAACTGTAAACCAGCCCAATGTTTTTGTTGGTGACATCCTATTATAATAATTTATCTTTTTGCACTGGCATATGTAGTTAAGGTTTTGTAAAATCAGACTTTCAAATATTTAGGTCTGCATTGCTTTTAGACGACATTTTGCCCAGACAACAGCACATTCATGACTTAAACAGTAAAAAAAAAAAAAAAAAAGTAGAGTTTCATACTTCACCGTCACCTAGTTTTTTAAAAAATGGGTTTCTTCCTAATCTCAATAGCTTTATACAAAATAGTCATAAAAACCTCCTGTAAAGATCTACAAAGGCAATTCTGTTTTCTTGGACAGACAATGTGCAAAATGCTGAAATTTTCCAGGATGAGTATATTCGAAATGGCTGTCTGCCACGGTGAAACACTGGGTTGGTAGTCAGAAGATTTAAGCATGATTGTTTTTTTCACTCTCACACTGGGTCTGCACCCCTGTAACTTGCTTGACTTGAATGGAATGAATACGGTTCTCACTGATGATGAACAACAGGGGTTTTATTGTTAGTTCAAGCACTGACTCCTTGTGTAACTCTTAAAAAGCCTTTCAGCTTTCCTTCACTCTTGTTATTCTGTTTGTAAATTAAGAGTCAGTTACGCTTTTACTCCTTAAAGCCTCCTTACACCTAAAATGAGAAGTGCTACATAAATTCTAAGTTGTGTATTATTACATTTTCATTTATTCACAACTGGTAAATTAACTGAGAGACCAAACTTCTCTGAAGGTTATGAAAACTTTCCTTCTTGTGTGAAGTCTTAAAGTGAAAAAATGGTGTAACTTCATGTACTAAAGTCAGAAATAACAGAGTACTGGGACAAATACAAATTGTAATGGAAAAGACAGTTGCATCATACAAAACAATAATTCATTTGTTAAAGAGATAGCATTACTATCCTATTATGACATATAGCTTATTTTGGTATGTTGCAGGTATTACTAGAGAAGGAATACAATTCTTACAATTGCATAGTACAGATGAAAATAATTTTCAATATGATAAATTGTTACGCATTATTAGAGTAGCAGGGAACATAACAGGACCCTAATACAAGAAATCAGGATCCTACTCTGTCAGACCCCACAAGAACAGATACTAAATAATTGTTAAATGTAATGGAGTCCTTGGTTCACATCTTCAGACATCACTGGAATTGTGTACTTTCAACGCTTTGGTACCATATATCTAAAATGAGGATGTTTTCAAGCTACCAAAAACTTGTGAGGTACAAATGTTTCCTCTAGAGCCTAAGGTTCAATAAATGTGCTCAGTAACTTACCTAGTTTAAAGCGAAGTACTCCTAAGGGTCCTTTGTCAAATCTAACCAACAAAAGATCATGGATATCTGTGCCATCAGAGCAGGGAGATGCACCTTGAGCAGCAGCCCAGTGGATCTGGACGAGGCTGCTAGACGCATCAAAGTGTTTGCTGAATTGCAAAGTTGCCTCAGGTGAAAACTCTTCTGCCAGCAGCTGAATTTTAACTGGGGACAGTGCTGTGTCAAAAAGCTGCAGCTCCCCTTGAGAGCTGCCAACCACGAATATGGCCCCAGAAGGGTGGTAAGTCATTAATGAAGGCAATAGTTTTGCTTGGGCTAACAGAGCCACTTGGCTGTAGGCGTCGTACAGAATTACTGATGAATCTTTACAACCCAGGACTAGTTTGTCTTCTGTAACATTTCTGCAACAGCTGATGGCCTTTGATGGCAGTGGTATTCTGGTGACTGCCACACACTGAATTTTGTTCCTAGCACAATCGTAGACGCAGCTGTCAGCCATGGGCTCTTTGTCTGCGGAGATGGAGTGCTCGACTATGTGAACCCGATAAGGCTCCTTGGTGCTGAAGCTAGCATCGAGTGGATCCCATTCCGTACGGACGTAACTCTGAACCTGTAAAAAATCCAAAAAACTTTGGTAGTAGTTTGTAACAGTTTATTCTTGACTTTGATGGTTTAAAAAACAGACTGCTGAAAACACATTTTCTCATTGCTCAGTAAGATAAAACAAGCACACATATTATAGAGTTGTGAGGCTTTTCAAAGGTTACTTTTTGTCATATAGTTTGAGCCATATTTGTTTGCTCAGAGAACACAACAGGTTAGTAGAATAGAAGATTAAAGAGGGGATGGTCCTAGCAGTCCTACTGGAGGAGAAATGAGCAGCTGACATATCAAAGAATAGCTGATTATTCACAAGGAGGATGGGGGAGAAATCCCCAAATTTCTGGAAAAGTTTCTAATAGGTTACTGTGAGCATCACATGTAGAGCATTTTTTATCATTTGCTCTGGGCCACAATAACTGAAAATATTATACTGTAGTGGTAGCAACAATGGCATGTTTAAACAATGTGCACTGTACATTGCCAAGCGAGCAGGTGGTAGATGCTCTTTGGTGCCATAGAATGAATTTGTGATAGTAGAAAATGGGGACAATTTAGGGGTACTTGAAGGCTGAACAAAATGGAAGAACACAAATGCAGAATATGAACCAAAGACAGCAGCTGGCAAAGAACAAGAATTTGTAGTGTGGAAGCATGCAAAATGCCATAAAATGATGGAGGCAACAGTGGAGTCCAATGAAGTTTCATGGTCTACAATATGTGTGTTTGAGAGAGGTATTGTACAGGACTGGAGCAGGGAAAGTGTTGAAGTACTAGTGGTAAAAAAATAAAAAACAAGTTATAAATTGGCTTATAAAAAGCTATTTCTCTGAAAGAGAGAAAGGAAAACAATGTCTCTAGAAGAGTGAGAGTAGTGGAAGTTGGTCAGAAGCATGGTGGTGTTTGTTCATGCAGAAGGAAACAGTGAAAGGAAAATGTCAAACGTAGCCAAACCCCACCCTCAGGTATACCAATAGCATTATTCACACTATAAATTAAAGCTGCTGACCTGCCACTTAAGCCCCTACTTTTGGGACCAAGTGCTATGCAAGTACTATTTACACAGGAAGTGGTAAAAAAAAGGGAGATGGAGGAAATCTGGAAATTTCAGGTTGAAAACAAAAATGCACACATAATACTTAGGCAGTTTAAAGTTGATTTCCACAGATCACTAGACCAACTGAACATACAATTTAGCCTTTCATCTTGCAAAGAAGAAGAATAAGAAATGAAGTTTTTTGGCATACCACCCATTACTTCAGAAGTACATAATGAATTTATAAGCAAGTTATCTGGGATGCTGATCAGACTGATTAGGATGTTTCGTTCTGACAGTTTACTTATTTTGTGAGTAAAAGGGTTTCTTTTGCAAGAAGCAGCAAGAAAAAAGGATTGTTGCTGTTCTGTGGCTGCAAACCAGCTGCTTGTTAATACAGAAGTCTTAGTATAAGATGTGTAGTTAGGGACACAGTAAGAACTACTTAATAGGCTAGAAACAAAATATTGGATGTGAAGGCATCTAATACAGAAGCCAATGCACCCATCTTGTGAAAAAAAAAGTAAGCTGATTTCTAACAAGAGTAGTGATCAATAAAATATATATCAAAAAGGAAATAAAAGATGAAATCAGTTATATAGGCTGAAAACCCTTTTCTCATCTGCTCCATTCGCTCACCAATGAATTAGCCTCTGCAGCTAGTCATTTAAGCCCACAAAATATGCAGTGGCTACTGTGCAGCGGTTTGGTGTTAGAACGGCTTGAAATGTATAGCTTATTAGGGTGTTAAATTGCATAGCAAGGCAACCTGTAAAAGAGGTTATTGTGGACAGAGGATTACTGTGACCACAGAGCTCTGTAACCCCAAATAAAGACAAGGTGAAGTGTTATTTGTTCTGCAGTTTTCCCTAAGACTATGCACAGAGACCCAGATAGCTGCCTTTCAAATATGTGAAATGGAAGTCTTGCCCAAGCAAGTCTTCAAAGCTTCCATAACTTCAGTGAAATGAGCCTTGAGGCCCTCTGGGACTCAGATTTCTGTCTTCCTGTGGCAGGTTTCAATGCACTGCATTATTCACCTACACATTTTGATCCCAAACCAGCGCTCTTCTCTGAACATCTCCTCACAAGCGACAAGAAAATCATGAAGATACACACAATAATCAAGCACACGAGAGATGAAAGATTGAAAGCACTATTAAATTCTGAAGAGAAACTGGCCTTGAAGCTTAAGACAACACAGAAGAAAACATGGGAATTGTGGATTTTTCAACTCCATAGGAGTGACTACTGGAAAACAGCAATGGAAATAGTAACAGAAAAATAAATGTTATCTGATCATTTGAGAGTCAGCAACCAAACAGAATCCAATTAATACTTTTGTTCTGCCATGTTAGAGTAATAGAGGGACAAAATGTTGCTCACTACCTTGAATTTAAAAGAAAGGAAAACCTTATATTTTTTGAAAGGCCTAATTTAACGAACCTTGAGATGAGAAGCTTCCTACCCGCACGTGATTTTGAAAGCAGATCCTTGAAATGAAATCTTGGGTAGGACTGGTTGCTGTATGTAGAAAAATTCTATACTACGGAAATGTTCCTGAGAGGAGAGGAAGACTATTTGCTGTATCTTAAAACAGATGTTTTAACATACTGTTTAAACAAATTAGGCTTAAATGAAAGTTTTCTAGAGACTACTGTTCATATTCTGGCTGAAAACAAGAGAAACACTTTTCCTTAGATTGGAACCGATAAAGTGCTTCTCATGTGTCAGTGGCCTCATTTGCCTCTTGGAGGAAGAGTTGCAAGCCTAGAGACCTCTTTGTTCTGCTTTCCTGTTTTGCTGAATGTAACTGGTATTTGGCACTCTGAGGGGGAAAAATGGATATTCTTTCATCTGAGAGGGAAGATTTGAGTTTCTTTGACAGGAATTACTTTTATTAATAATTCTTCATGCCACTAACTGAAGAACTAAAGCAGAGACATGCCACTACAGAAGCATGTTAATGAGGCTAAGATAACACTTCTGAAAAAAGCATTCCTTCCAGTTGGAAGCTGGAGAGGGACTCTTTATCATGGTGTGTAGCGATAGGACAAGGGTGAATGGCTTTAAATTAAAAGAGGGTAGACTTAGCTTAGATATAAGGAAGAAATTCTTTACTGTGATGATGATGAGGCACTGGCACAGGTTGCCCAGAAAAGCTGTGGCTGCCCCATGCCTGGAGGTGTTCAAGGCCAGGCTGGATGGGGCTTTGGGCAGCCTGAGCTAGTGGGAGGTGTCCCTGCCCATGGCAGAGGGGTTGGAACTAGATGATCCTTAAGGTCCCTTCCAACCCAAGTCATTCTGTGATTCTATGAAACACAGACTAGCAATCAAAACAACTTTTTTTTTTTTTTCCCCCCAAGAAGATGGTATGCCATTACCTGCCAATTGTTTACCTATCTGGTAAGTAGCCACATGCTAGTAAACGTAACATACATAATGCTTTAGCAGTCCATCTGAAGGAATCCACTGGGATTCCTTCCTGGCAAGCAGTAGTTCTGAACTCCCTGGAACTCAAGAGGGGAACATTAAAATCACAATATTTCCTTCAGTTAACAAACCCAACATTTTTGCAAGGAATGGGAAGGCAAAACTGGAGGACTTCCCTCAGCAGTGGGTAGGACAACTGTCAGAATTGTGGAGCAGGGGACAGGGCAGTGGATCGAAAAAGACAAAGCCATAATACCGCACAGTGACACATATAATCCTATTCAATGTTAAGTGCTTTCCATAAATCTTGGACCAAGCACGTAGCCTTGGATTTCAAATGAACGCTTCTGGAAGTACTTTGCACGAAGTAAAAACAATTACTTTCTGTAAAATAAATACATTTTTTAAAAAGTGCTGTTTAGTTTTGTGACATGTACTTTACTAACGTGTAGTAAATGTATTTAAATACTGTCCACATAATTTATGCACATTTCCCTTACCAATGCAGCAGTCAAGCATCGCTACTGCACATTTATATCATTTTCCCCTTGCAGTAATCAGCAGTATGAGGGATGCTACACATGCCAACTTCTCAAACCCAACCCAGAAGTCGTAATAATCCAAGTCAAGGAATCTGTTAATTTTTGTAACTAACAGGCCTGAATTATGCTAGTAAACATACCTTCTTTTTTTTTATGTGTGAAAGAAATAATAGCACTAGCTTGTGTAAGCAGTATCGCTCTCTTTAGTGCAAATCTTTGAACACTTAAAATTGAAGTATTTTGCATAGAGTACTGGGAGAGGATAAAACCCACATATCAAAACAAATATGAGTTTTAAACAGTAGTTCTTAAGCAGAAAATTGGCTTACCGAGCAGATTAAAAAAAAAAAAAGAAGAAAACAAAAGAAACAGAAACAAGCTTGCTGTGACTGGATTGTGTGTCTTTCAGATGAGAAAAACGTTTGATTTATTTTATGGATGCTAAAAAAATGCTTGTTTAATTTCACACAGTGAGGCTGCAAATAACAACAAACACTTTAATTAGAAATGTAAAGTGCGAAGTGTAGTGCACACTAGAGTAAAATAATTTTAAAGACAGCACTTTGAAGGAGGAAGAAAAAACACCCTATTTTTAAACTCTTCTAAAATAAAAATGCAAGGCTCCTACTCCAACTTACTTGGCTGCATTGCATTTACAGTCCCACATGTATTCTTATTATTTAGATCTTCAGCCAACGTTTAGTTTTATTTTCTTTCAAAAGTTATCATCATAATATTCATCCTGTATTACTCATTAAACCTTTAACCCAATGTGACATCAAGGATTTTACATTCTCTGCTCTATGTGTGTGAGAGGTATTTCAGCTATTCAGTCACCTGTTAGATGTTTTTCTGAGTAGTACTAGATCTGTAGGATAGCTCACTCATAAAAGGTCTGCTGTGTGTATTTCACAAGTTTGTGGCATAGTGTGGAGAAAATAACTATTACATGTTGCCTCGTGGGAGAAAGAAAAATAATGTTCTCTCTCAGGAAAATTATTTTTTCCGCA
Source organism: Anser anser (assembly GCF_964211835.1). Lineage (NCBI taxonomy): Eukaryota > Metazoa > Chordata > Aves > Anseriformes > Anatidae > Anser > Anser anser. Next base: position 110,604,507 of record NC_139722.1, read on the forward strand.
AGATTGAAGTATAATTTCAGTGATTTGTACTAGCACTAAATGGAGTGAAAATAAACATGGTAAAGACAAATGCAAGCTACTACAGTAACTGAGCCTTGGTATCATCACCTCCTATTAATTTATGTTTGCTGTTCAAGTTGATTTTTACATGTCTTTCTCTCAAAGCATTTAATCCAAGGATGATTTCAGATCTGATCTTATTTATTCACAGCAAATTGTTTGAAATGATTTCTGAAAGATTCCTCTTCTGCTTTCAAAATCAAAATACCAGCATTATCTCTACAGGGAGACAATTTAAATAACGTCCTTGATCACTGGTACTTCGACAAAGAAGAAACAAACAATTAAATAAATAAATTGGAGAGTGGATAGGTTTACCAGAGGAAACCAATACACGCATGAAAGCAGACAAAGGTTCAACAAACAAATACTCCTGCAGCAACATGAGTGAATGCACAACATACATCACACACCACGGCAGTCATATGCTAACCAGAAAAATGTTATTATGTCTTCAGGGGAAGATTCCTAACCAAATCCTATAGCATTTAACATAGAAAATACTGATCCCTGGGAAAAAAAAAAAAAAAAAAGTAAAAGAAGTCAAGATTTGCAAGGAAAAAGTTGTTTTTGTTCTTAAGGGGATAATGTCTAATTTCAGCCTAATAGTAGCAAATGTTAAGACATGAGGCCATACAGCACAATTCCAAACGCATTTATAGGGTATTTAAAATGTAAAATGGATTTCCCCCATTAAGTTGAAATGCTGCTTAAGTACACCATACCCCAAATACTGTAAGCGAATGTGAATCACTCCAGTGCATAATGTGTAGTTAGAGGATATTATCATGACAAGGGGGTTGGGTTGTCTTGTCCCAGGGCTATTCCTGTCCTCCTCCTAACAAGCAGTCTTGGGGTGGACAACAAATACCACTCAGAAAATATGATAAATATGGATATACTTTAAGGCATAACAATGGCATGACAGGATTTTATTCCAGGTCTGTATCTGAAAAACACTATAAATGGTAAGATAGTAGAGGAAAAGAGAGGCAAATAATCATGTTTACAGAAACACTGTATTTTTTGTGTTACCTGTCCTAGAGAGTAACTGTTCAGAAGCTATCTGAAAATGCTAACTATATTTTTGTTCATGTTTAAGCTATTTCATGATGCTCAGAAGTTAAATGTCTTAAGTTAAAATCCCCCTCTAAGACTCTGGGGGGTAAAGATGTACTTAAGTTAATTGCAGTTTGGGGATTGATGCTATTTCCAGAGCTGCTGGGTTACAACATCCCCTGGTTTGTGAAGGGGAATGTTACTACCACCTATAAGGGATACTAGAGAAATCATCGAAAAAAAAAAACAAAAAACACAGTACTATAGTTTGCATGTCATGGATATATAGGAAGAGCATATAAGCAGAGTGTCTTGAGCATCCAAGAAATAAATATGTGGGACAGACTAATTTACAACCAGCAAGAAAAGAAAAAAAAATATTTATATGTGACTGAATTTTCCATACCAGTGGTATAGTACTCAGTATTTTGTTGACAAACATGGGAAAAGAAATTTCATCCAAAGAGTTTAGAATTAAAACAGACAAGTGCAGACAAAGGATGAGAAAAAGGAAAGCAACGGAACAGTTAAATTTGGCAGTTCTGCTTTTTAAAATAATTTCCTTATATTTATATTACAATATGGGCTAAATTAAAAGGATTATGAATTTAGGCCTAAAGGCTCAGTGAATGCTTATTACCCTTATTGTGTTAAGCACCAGTGATGTGCTTGGGACTACACTAGACAGACTGAGCCCTGAGCAACTTAAAGCATAAACCAGAAAAGAATAAAACAAAGTGCACTGAAAGATGCAGAGTGATGCTGTGATTTGGAATCTCCTTTTAACATATAAAATGGAGAAAGCTTTAAACCAGATGGGTAGTTTCTGTGAATTTCATAGAAGAAACGAGTCTTAAAAAAAAATCTCAGAAAATAGAGATCTCAAAATGGTATGCTGAAATTAGGGAGCATCCTGGAAGAACATACAGAGATGTGGCAAGGAAATGAATGGCATGGGAATGTTGCTGTTAGAACCAGGACATATGGATGTTACAGTAAGAAATTAGAACCGAGCTCTTAGTAGGATGACGTTTCATAATATGAAACTCACACAGGAGATTAGGCTGCCAAAGCTTACAAAGTACAGATGCATGTTTTAAGTACCAGAGTTATTTTTATATGTGATTGGGCACAGCTGCAGGGGAAATTGAGAACTGCAGGTGTGTATCAGGCAGAAGAGAAAGATGAGTCAAAGATGACCACTAGTGGAGAGAGGTCAATTGAAAAGAAATAAAGAACGCAGAACTGGAGGTAATTTAAACTTAAATTCTACAGTGATTAATGACAGAAATAAGAAAAGCTGTCTCAGCTACCTTTTCTCTTTTGCTTTCAACATGTATAGAAAATCCCAAGGGAAAAAAAAAACTCACTGAAATTAATATTAGTTATCAAAGTAATAATTCCAAGACATTAAAACATTTACATTTTCCCAAATTAAAGAGCACAGAATGTTGTTTATAAGCACAGCTTATTCTAAAGTGTTACTTTGGGTTTTTCCCTACAGGGGAATAGCCTATAATAGCTACCACAGAACAGCTATTCCACAGTTGATCCTCCAGTTTGTGCTCTTCTCCCACAGTCAGTGCCTTTTTACTCCATACTAGAATTGGCTTAAACTAAACTGAAAATAAAACTCTGAATATAGGAGCATCTATATAAGAAGTTAGTCCAAAACAGCTTATTCAGTTTAAATTTAAGCTACAGTTCTTTTCAAAATATGCCCAGATAGCTTCATTTAAAAGCTTTTACTTAACATAAAAAAATGGATTCAAATAGCGGATTCTTAAACATGTGAAATAAAAATGAAATAGATGAAATGGAAAGATCTGCCCAAAAATGTAAGCTAAGCAAGTGTCAGGACGAGGGTCAGCCTGTAGCCCTGTTCTAACCCATAGCTTACATTTCCACCTGTAGTTGGGGAATTTTGACTTTTTCTCCAAGAAAACATTCCCTAATTTGATTAATACCCATCACAACAATTTAAGCAGCAGCTGGGTGTAGCTTAAAGTTTGTAATAAAACATTTGAAGTAGACTAAGAAATACCTATCAGTTAACATTGCAGATAATGCAAAATAATCGCATTGGGGAACAACATGCAACAGATACAGCTTATAAACCACGTTAAAGAGTGTTTAGTGGTAGCAGCTCCAAAGCTATTCCGTTTTAAAGACCTAATTTTCGTGCTTCATTTCTCAGATTGCCAATTTTGATGTGAAAATATTAAACATAGTAAATAATGTGTTTTTTCAATTAAATAATGAACTTCTGTTTTAAGATCAAGATGGCTGATCTTCCTCTCTTAATTTTTCCTCTCTTCCTCTCTTAACATTTTAAACTGTTTCTTTTTGTGTACCAGAAAATGCATTTAATTTGAATAGTTATTTCTTTAGCAAGTCTGTAAAATCATGTAACAAGAGAGTTGAGAACTTTACCTCCAGTTTGCCATGTGTACAGCCTAATAGCAAAAGGTTGGCTCTGTCCCTCTCAGAGGAAATAGGAGACCAAGGCCATGCTCCATCACTAGCTGCTGACCACCAGCAAATGACCATGTCTTGCATACAGTTTATTGCCAGGTGACGTTTCATCCTTCTACCTTCTGGTCCAGGTATATCAATATAAGAAATCTGATGGAATAAAAAAAAAAAAAGCAGGAAATATTTACGGTGATAAAATAGCACAGTAGGAGCAATTAGGAGTGTTTACTTTGGATGTGTGAAAAGAGAATCTATATATACACAGAGGACTGTGTACATATATCTCCATATAGGCTGTCTGTAAATGTGAAAAATATCTCCTCAGACAGAAAGAGACATGCTCACACTTTTATCTATGGGGAGGGGATTGGGAAGGAAAGGAATGTGAGTTAAGAAGGAATTTACTGCAATGACTCCAATCAATACCAAAATGTACAGTCATGGTTGCTTGACAGCATCGACCTACACACAGGATTTAAGCTTAGCCATATTAAATGACAAGTTCTTCGAAGCTGACCAGGGAACTAAGGCTAGTGTTTAAGACATAATCGAATATTAAATATATTCTACAGTGTTCGAGCAAACGTATATCTTTCTTTTTCCTCCCTAAATTAAGGAATCCAGATACAAATATCTGCTTTGCAAGAGAATATATACTTTTCTGCATAATGTGGATGAGCTACAGCATCATGCGTAAAGTTTATGCAGCTCTTGAGAATTGTGCCTCTTTCTCAGGAAGGATTTGTGGAATTTATTATTCAAACTCCGTTATTTTGGAGCATGGTTATTTGAAAACATGAGCAGTGCACCATCTGGGTGACACATGCCAAGGAAATATAGATTGCACCGCATTTCTGCTTAAGGAATTAATGGAAGGTTGATAGCTAGGGGAAAAAAAAACTATCTTGCCATTGCTGGTCAGCAATAATCGAACCACTTTCTGGGGATTAAGCGCATGGCTAAGCCTACTGGACCAGACACTAGCAAAGGGCAGGGGGTCTTCTTATCAGAGAAATGCTTCTGGAGCCAGTCTCACTACATGACAGATTGCTTTCATATTCCTGTCTGCAAGGCAACAAAGGATGGCAGTAATGCGATAATGCCAGAGTGCAATGGGTGTTAAGAACCCGTTGCATTTATGTATTGTATTTAGTAAATAATCAGGCTCATCCAAATTGTGATCTCACCACTCAACCAAGGCCATTAAAATCAAGGTTAATGCTTTAATAATCCTTTTCTGGTTTTTATATGGTCAAAAAGAACCCTTTTCTATTTGCATGGTCATAATATTATTGACCTCTTCAACCCCTGAATACACATCAAAAGGAACTGAAATCAAAGTAATTAACAATGTTGTTCTCTCATGGTAAACATTTAACTCCTTGTACTGTCTCCTTCAGTAAATTGAAATGGATTAAAAAATACAGATGTGAAAAACTTGCAAAAGACCAATATTTTCAGAATATCCTGTTTTACTTCTCAAAATTCTATTTAAAAGTATAAAGCACACATAAAAATGAACAAGTAACTTCTATTTGAATTAAAACTACGTAAAAATAATGAATTTGGTAGCAACATGTTCTTAGGGTGGAAAACCACAAATACTTTCACAGATATTAATTAGTGCTGTACTGCAGTGTTAACTGTTGGCAACAATTTCACATCTACTAACAGACAATAATCTTTGCGTATAACTTTACCTCTTGCATTAGACATTACACTTTCAAACATGGACTAATGCCACTGAGAAAAGGCAAATAATAACAGTTGTGTTTTTATTTTGCTGTACTTTAAGACTGCAGTGGTTCACACAATAATTCTTACTTTTTTTCAAAGTGTAAATAAAATTCAAGGTGATATCACTTAGAAAAGAAGAGGATAAAGAAATAAATTCTTCTATTCAGGTATGTATAGTGTATAATATTAACTTTTGGATAAATATCAACCTGTGATGAGAGAAGCATGGTTGACTTTTCTCATTATTAATGGCACTCTGGTAGTCCAGTACCGCCTAGACTTCCCTGCCAATTTTTCCCATCATTTGGCTGGACACTGAACAATGTGAACATGCATCTGTCCACATATCAAAGATATTACTATCTAAATAAGAGAGAAATTTAATTATATTGTTACATATGACTGTAAGCAAGCATTTTCCTCATTTTTAGAAACAGAAATTAAAACTCAAATACTACGTACATTTTTCAAGGCTGAATGTCAGAGGCTGAAATGAAGGCTACACTCAAATTTCCTGAATCTTTGTTCTCTATTTCAATCCCATGGTAGTTCTGTACCAGTGCAAGCCACCTTTTAGTTCAAATTCTCTTGGAAAAAAAATCAAAACTAAGGAACTGTTTTTGTTTTAAGTGTATATTGTTTGCACATTTGCAATTAAGGAATATCTTTTGTTTCTTTTGTTACTACTGGTAGCAACACTACTGTTGACTTTGTCTGTGATTTTTTAGCTTTTGTAAGCTTGACCAAGAACAGCCATGAAGAACTCTAATTCAATGCAGAGAACTGACATAATATTATTGCAGTAGTGAATAATAGTTTCTGCTGGCTCACACTAGTGCTATTCTGAAGATAATAAAAATTATATTTAGCTGCCTAACTAGCAAGCTTCACACAAAAGAATATTCAATTAAAAAATGCAAATGCCTTTTTTTTTTTTTTTTGGCTGGTAAAGAAATAATCCATAGAGATTCCCACTGATTTCAAGAGAAAGCAAAGTTAACATTGGAGGTGTTTCTAGAAGCTCAGCTGTCTCAGCAAAGAACTGAACGTAACAACCTTATTAAGGAGTCCAGCAGATATTTCTGGTTTCCTACGGCAGAGACAGTTTTCTATGGATTAGGCTTTCCTTTTTCCCAAGAAAAACTGCCATAACCATTAGATCCAAAATGTGCACAGTAATACCTACAATGAAAATATATTTTCCAAACCTAAATGAAGCAAGAAGCTATGGCCTTACAATTTAATGAAGGCAATCTTCAGCTCACCACAGTTTCTTAGAGTTTAGTGCCATTAAAAAAAAAAAACCAACAACAACAAAAACCACCACCACCCACCAACCTTGCCTCTAAAGCACAACAAACACCATAGGGCAGGCACAAGTGCACATCATTTTAAAGTAAACTACGTATCAGCTCAGTTCCTGGTGAACAGTGAACTGTCTCAAATCCACGTTATAGAGGTTGGATCAATCTCGCAAACACAAGTCATTGCTGAAAAGAGGCCCTGAACTGAAACAGCCTGGAAAATGTATTAGATATTCATCCTAGCAGAAAGCATTTCTACCAAGCAAGTTAAAACGTACTATGGCAAAACTTAAATTAAACACTTCCTTAAAAAGCTTGCCTTGAAGTTGCACATTCCCTTACGTGAGGAAGCAAATTACTAAGGGGTTGTCAAGGGAAAAATATTTGCTAGCACAAGTTTGTTTTCCTTAACATTTATTCAATTTGAAATAAATACAAACTATCTCTTTTGCTCACTACATCTTTCTACCTTTCTTAGGCAAAGGCTTGCCTCTGCTTCTTTCTTGAAGTGATTGGGCTTGGCCCTTTTCCTCCTCTACCTGTTTAAAGATAATTGCCTTTGGCTGATTATTTTGTTATACTGTTGTAGTGCCAAGCACTTCCACCTAAGGTCAGAGTTACACCGTCCTGAAGCCAAAGAGCTTGTGGTGCAAATAGGTTATGTCTACATATACCAACCCACTCAAGATGCAGTATAATTTAGCCTGAGACGAACTCATTTCTACTGACATCCAAGCCAGTCAGTTTAAAACTAGCTCAACGATCTGTAAACTACCTTTTTGCTACTGCTGTGACTGTGCTATAGACATACCCCTACATAAAATGCTGCAAAAAGGGAGTATTTTAATCAATATGATATAAGCCGGGAATTGAGATACAGAAGTACCAAATCACTTGCCTAAGATCACACACATAGTTGCGCAGTGGCGAGAAACTCAGCTTCTATATCTTGAGTCCTAGCTCTGTGACTTAATTGTAAAACCAACTATCCCAACAATACGATTACTGTAACTAGAGGGAAAATTAAGATTTCTGCAAGGAGTTACAAGAGTCTTAGAACTCAGACAGATGACTGAATTATCATAGCTTCACAAGTTCGTGTATATCGGTTGAGCCTTAGTAATTGACCATGCGTGCGTTTTTAGCCCACAGCAAACAAGAGGCAAAACACATTAGCTTAAATCTTTTACACTGAGGTTTACCATTACAGATTTTACTTCATGCTTGTTAGATGCTGAGAATGTGCAAAGTTACTGCTGCTCAACTGACACAAGGTAATCTGTTAAGCAGGGGTAACTTAACTGTGTGTCTGAGCCCTCAACCTAAATACAGTAGAAAATTGGATCCCTCTTGGCACAGTATTTTTAACTCATTAGCTCAGAATGCCATGTCATTTTTCTTGACTTTTCAATAACTGTCATTTTTAGAATTTGAGCTGTTCTGATCAGTTATACAAAGGTTTTTAAATTTATACTTCTATAAAGAATCCGTGAGTGCCAGTGATTTGTAATATAAAGATACCGTAGCCTTTACAGTCACCATTGACAGCTATACCTTAAAATCCAAACAAGAGAGTTTTTCCAGCCTTCTGTTTACATCAGGAGAACCCATCTTCCTTGTAAACTGAATGAAGCAGAGTTGATTATGGTCCTCGAATGACAAGATGATGAAATTGTCTGCAAGAACAGCTGGAAAAAAAATAGTCACCACTGTAATACCTGTTTCTAGTAAGAAAACAAATTTCTGAACTCTCCACTGAGACGTTGCAAAAAGCAATTTTTTCAAAACAGTGTCTTAAATATTACACTGAAGCCTCTGTAATCTCCTAAAAGACATCAATGTGTCATTCTGCCTGGACCTTCTTGGAAGTGAGAAATAAAGCTTAGGGAGTACTCAGATTACATAAACCTGAATAAATTATCTCGTATCAAGTTACCACTACATTCAAATACGTGCCCTTCCACATCCATTTTCATCTTGCTTCAGCCTTTGGGTTTTTTTTCTTACAGTAGCATCCGTCGTATTTTGGAATTCTGGAAGTGCACCTCATACAGCATTGCTGGTATTGAGCATGATAAATGAAAATTAGTACATGAGGTGTATCTGGAATTCTGACATTGTAAGACTCTGGGTGGCTGTTACATACGGAATTATGCGTTAGAGGGGTTATGAACTTGTTGAAAGCTTAACTTGTGGGTACTCAAGCAATACAGGAAACCAAGACGGAACAAACTCCCTTGAAGTCTGGGAAAGTGCAGTAGAATGGTTCAATATAAAACTGATTAACAGACCAAAATAGTTCAATATAAAACTGATTAACTAATTTGACAATGAAAATTAATTAGACAGTGCTATCTAGGATTTTTCCCAAGTGTTTTCTTATCCAGTTATTGAAACAGTGCCTACATTTAAAGAGATGTCTGAGAACAAGATGAGGCATCAGGGTAACCAGTATCAGATCACTGAAGAATTGCTAATGAGAATCAGGTTTAAAGTAAAGCTAGCAAGCTGTTTTCAGAAAGTAAACTCAGAAACCTCTGCTAAAAGAAACATGACAAGAAAATTGGAACTGGATTTAAAAAAATAGAATAATCCTGCAGAACAACCCCTTAAAAACAACAAAAAATTGCATTTGTGACTAATGTCCTAGATTCTTAAATGTATTTTTAATATCCTTAAGTATTTTCTGTCGACAGTTGAGTCTTGCACATAAGCAGTGAAAACTGGCTATTCAGCTTTGCTTTGATTTAGTCTGTTTTACAACTAGTTGCATTTTCCAATAGTCATGTACTGGCACAGCTCTGAAGTATCTGGTATGCAAATGCTAAAGGGCAAAATTTAAAGCCAAATAATTGCCTTTGAAATGTAACATTAACACTAGCTTTTGGAGAAAAAAATAAATAAATGGTGATAAAGTATCTGACGTGGTGAGTTAGAAGCTAAAACAGACTCTAAACATAAATGAAATATATGCCCATCTGAAGAGCAAACCTAGAAACTCTGATGCCAACTAAATCTACTTGAATGTAACTATGGGCAATTATACTACTGTTCGGAGAGATGCCCTGAAGAGAACCCATATGCTGCAGGGTCAGATTACCCTAAAGAGATGGGCAGTGCAAATTATATCCTACATACTCCTGCCACAAGTCCTCAGTGCCACAAATTAATTTACAAAATGAGAAATGCCATTGTCTTTTAAGAAGGCAATTTTTCTATCTTTTCCAATTAAACGTTTTTTAAATTTTACCTATATAATAATAAAAATTAACAGCATTTTGTAAGAGGCAAGCGGTTTACAAAAGCAATCTTCATTCTGTATTTTGTGCATGCAATCTGACCTTTATTATTCCAAATGTTAAGAGGGCATGCTACTCTGAGTTATAATTAGAATTACAACATTACAGATGTAATTGTGGCAGATTGTAACCTTTAACCACACTTTCGTATTTGTTTTTTAAAAAACCAAACTATTATGTTCATAAAGACCTCTTGTATTAAATATCAAGTTCTTTTTGGCCAACATTAACATCACAACCCAGATTCCAGCCTAGATTTGGAAGGACGTGCAATTTTGTTGGATTACAGTTAATTTATTCTAGGACAGTACTGTCTTGGTTCTCAGTATGCTTAGTTCAATATATATATATATATATATATATATTTAACACTACTGTGTGGGTAGCAAAACTATCTTCTTTTGCTGTCCATAAAAATATGTATTACAGTGACAAGTATTTGGTGGTTTTGCTTTTACTGAACAGAAGCTGTCCTGTTTCACCTTCAGACATGCACATTAACAAACATAGAGGCAAAAGAAATTCTTGAATAAGTGAATACAAGGATAAATGATTACATAACCTCATTTATAGCAGTTTGAATATATAACTGAAGGAAAACATATTTGTTGCTCTACTATTGCTTTAGTTGTAAATTTTATTAGATAAAAATATTTTTAAAGTTGTATTTATGTAACATACTAAGGGAATATAATGCAACGTATGTATAATTTATTTATTTTTTATGAAAAAAATAAAAGTGTATGCTAAATAAGTTCTACAAACAATTTCAGTTTGGGCATAACCCTAGCTTCCATGCTTTCCTACTTCTTGTCACCTCTAGTTACAAAAACCTCCCCCTGGAAACAAAGGGAAAAAATCTGAGTTGGAATTTGTAGTCTTAGCAGTAACTTTGGCAAAGGGTGAAAAAAAGGAGTCAAGATGCTAGATGTGTTCACTCTGTAATTAGTTGATACAACAAATGAAGTTAGTTAAATTTTTTGATACTAAAGATTCTACTGACATAGTTTTATTAATTTTATTTTGCAGGACTAAACTTAAGATGATAAGAAAAGATGAAAGGGACACGGCACTGCAGCTTTCTGAAATAACCAAGCCAATATTCAATAGATACATGGGTATGGACAAAAATAAATCATTAAAGATCAAAGCTAAACCTAGCATATAATCATATCGAAAGGATGTAATTTGGGTCTACTTTTTAAGAATTTGGAAGACAGTGCACATGTAGTGTGGCTCACACTGAATTTTCTTATTCTTGATCATGCAGATGCCAAGATGGTGACAGCTGGTTAGGCTCAGTGGAACTAAGTAGGGACAAGCTGAAGAAGCTATTGCCATTCTATAAAACTATTGAAGACAGGTATATTTACTTAAGTTTTCCCCTACATTAAACAAGATCTTTGTAGTTAGTCACTAGTTAATCATGCTTGTGAGATGCTGGAAATCTAGAAACTAAATCAGAGCACCTCCACATACCTAGCGTTCTAATAAGAAAATATTTTAATAATAACTATCCCATGTAATTAATCAGTTGGCTAACGTTTGTTTCTGTCCCATTTTCCCAGTTATGAAATAAACACAAGTTCAAATGGCATGTTCCCAGTGATTGAAACGCATAAGAAACTAAATTTTAGAAACCTATTCAATATTTGACAAGCCTGAAAACTTTGATGTTAAATATTATTCTTAAAGTGTTCTTAGTCCTAAGGGTTGTAACTATGGCATTACATGCAATTACTTGTTGTGTTTGCAAGTCCCCAGTGGCAATAATTAGTCTACCTGTTGACATACTGTTTCTCTACTCCATTGTTAATGTAAGGCAATTGATTTGCACGTGGGTGTAATTACCATCACTGATGGTGTCGGAGATGAGCTTCCCCACCAGGGTCCTGTCAATCACCACTTTCTCCAGCTGTGGCCCAGAAAGGCTTAGGGACACCAATATTCCTGAATGAAAGAGGAGCTAAATCCAAAAAGCGAGAAAACAAGACATCAGGAATCATTAATAATATGAAACGTTCCAAGGTACATATTAGTGGCTGTCTGTTACTTACTAATTTAATTTTCAAAATTACGAAAAAGACTTTTATCTTAGATGTGAAGATGTCTTATAATGACTTAGAAAGCTTTTCCAATGAAAAAGAGAGGTGTAATATGACACAGAATTATGTGGCTACAAGAATTACAAATGATGAACAAGTGAAGATGATGCATGCTAAGTCCCCAAATGTTGAATAAAATGTACTGATTTTTTTTTAATTAAAATTCTGTCCAGAGTGATTAAGGGAATGATGCTGATCACCCTTAATTGTCAAAAAGTAATTTATATTACATTTCCTGCTATTACTTCTTCTGCATCATTAAAAAACTCAGCCAAGGCAGCCTTCTGTTATTTAAATGCTTCTGTATGTGGACGCTGAGTCAAGAATTTCCGATATGTCTAGTAATGTTTGTTACACTGCAGGTTTTGGCTATTGAACGTGAGAGACTTTAAAAGGACGTGAATTTGAAAGTCATCTACAGACCTTCAGAGTGTCATTTTTTTCTGATGTGTTTATACTGTGTCTGTCATCACTTTATTTTTCTTTAAAAAAATATAATTGGATAGCCCAGATAAAAAAGCATATAAAGTTGTGCTTCATGTAATTTTCTATTATTTTCAGAGATTAAAGAGAGCACTTATTTGCTAGCCCAGTTATTTCTGATCATTCATATATTGTTTAATTTAAATAATGGTGCCTCACCACGACGATAACTCTGAGCTCCTAACAAATTCAGATACTCCTTGACATATCATCATAGATGTTCCTCTTAGAAAGAAGAAATATAAACTATTGGACAGAATAGTCAGGTGCTTATTTCAGAGTTAACCAAGTATTTTTGCCAAATTAATCTCAATTAAATGATACATACAATCTCAAAGACTAAGTTACAATACTTACCAGCTATTCCTAATGCCATATCTTGTATGAGAGAGATACCACTTGGTGGGAAGAGTCATGAAAACCATTGTTTTTTGCATAATTAAGTCATTAAATTTAGTAACTTTCTGAACGCAACTACTACTACAAAACAATTCAGAAAACAAACAACCAAAACACTTCTATTTCCCCATTCCCTTTTGAGTTGACCTCACTTTGCCAAGTTACTCCAGTAGCAGTATACAAAAACCTTTACTAAAAAAAACTATTATCTTAAAAAATAAACAAACAAACAAAAACCCTGACCATATAATTATTTAAATCATTTCCAAAGTTGGATTCTACAAAAACCTGCATGTAAAAACAATGAAAAATTCACTAGTGTGACTTTGATCTACATCAGCAAAACTGAAAACACTTGCGTATTTTAATTTGTCTTCCAGTTCCACCTCTGATCCTGCAAGCTGCTTGACTAAATGACCTCAGCATGGAAGTTAAAGATGTTTCAGACCAGAACAAATTCCTTCTACATGGTAGGAATCCTGAAGGACTCATCCTGGCAGCTAGGTTTGTTTCCCTCTAATAGGTAAAAAATAACAACAACAATAATAAAAATCATCACTTCATCAGAGGCTATGCTAGCCTTATACTTGAACAATCTTTTTTGCCCAAGGAATGCTCAGTGGGAGGACCACAGAAAAAACATAGCAAGGACTCACCAAAGGCCAGAAATCTGAGCCTCCATCTCTCACCTAAAAACAGATTTTAAACAAAATCTCTGTACTATGAAAAACCTTGCTGCCAGACAAGTAGTTACTCTTGCAGTTGAATTTGGCATAAAAATCCCTGTCTACTTTATGCTACAGCTGTGAGACAAACAGGGTTGCAATATGCTTTTTAGCACAGCACAACAGTGTATAAACACCGGGAAAGCTTCCTTGCAGGGAGATCTACTAGACTGTAAAATAGATCTCCAGAGAAAGTGGCAGGAACTCAGTTTTGGTAGTCTTTTAAAACGAATTGCACAAGCACAAGAAGATGTAATTTAGGGAGCAATCCTGAGCTGGCAGTAAGATTAATTAGGTAAGACCCCACACCTCTTCTCTCTTTTTCATACACATCACAGGCATAATATAATTTCTCTGATTCTTCTTTATTTTTGTGGATATATTATTCACTTTCTCTTTGTTTTACATGTTTCTTTTTCAAAGTCAAGAGGACAAAACCATTGTATGACAGTGCTAAAGTAATGCTAGTGCTGGGAACCAAAATGTAGTGATCTAATTGAGCTGCTTCTTGTTCAATGTTCTGCTCCCAATAATTTACCTATGAAAATTGTCAGTTATGCATATTTTGCTGTATTACTACAGTTCTGCACTCTCTGTACCAAAGAACAGGACAAATATGTTTATTTAAATTACCTTCTTGCCCTGACTACTATTTTTAACCAATATTTTTCCATTCTATATTCCTATCAACTCACAGTAGTTTGCAAATAAATTCTACTGATATCTGAAATAGAAACCAAAACCAGCCGTGACATGAAATTAATTAGTAAAGAACAACTGATCTTTTCGCATCCCAATAAAATCTAATTATGCATTAGTTTGTAAAATATATAAATTCAGTGTTTCAGTACTCCCTGTCTTTACAGATGTCCTCTAAGGCTTTGTCCTAGTAAAAATGTTAGACACAGTTACACTCATGCAGCTCTTATTACAATCTTTCAAAACTTCAATTTATCCTCATGTTGAAGTTAGATTAGATAAAATCACAATTTATTTCCAACTTGATAATGGAAGTCCAGCAAGGCTTGACTATGGTTAGCTATAATTGTCCAAAGAGCCTAGCTGAAAAAGTGAGGGTCGAAACACAGAAGTTGACGAGCTACTGTGCAATAACATATTTATCAAGGAAATTTACATAAATACTCCAGGAAAAGGAGTTCTAAATTTCTCAATGAATATCAGCCAGCCAGAGAAGGAAAACACCATCCTAAATCTTTCAGTGTTAGGCACCAACAAGAGAGCTGGTGCAGTCACTAAAATAAACCTTCCACCTCGCCTCTTCCACACCACCTTTCCTTGGGAGCTATGCCCTTCCTGCAGAAAGCATCACTCTAATGGTAGGGTTGGTCTCATGCTTCTTTTCCTTGCAGAGAGTGAGAAAAGTATCCTGGAGTTAACCTGGGAAAATAACCTAAGAGAATCAGAAGTCTGTCTGTAGTCTCTTGGATTACCTGACAGAGTAGGGATATACACTGCCCCTCTCCAGGTAAAGCCTGGAAAAAAAAAGTGTTTTGATTCGTAGATGGCCAATATATTATTGAATGACTGCATTATGGGATGAGGCCATACGCTTATAATTCTGCTGACATTTAATACGTCCATCCTATATGCTGCGTAGAGACATGCTTGCAAACCCTTGGCTTGATAGCAACAAATAAATACAAGGTTAGGTTTCTTTAAGTCTTAATGTGTTTCAGAGTGTAAATTTGCTTTCTGCCTATCTGTTCATTTCCTTCTAATGACATAAAGCACACCTGTTACATAAACAGAAAATTACTGTATTAATGAATGTCCTTCGTTTTACATGTATGAAACTAGTCATTGAACCAATGTTATGTATTTTCAATATTGCAAGATGATCAGCTGGAATTCAGGACTGAGTCTATTCCAAGTGTAGACGGTGGCATGAGAGAAGGAGGTAAGTTCAGAATTTATGTATATCTTAAGAAAATGGTTAGGTGCAGCACAACCTTCCCTTCAACTTTTCTCAGATGAAACCGGAACAATTTCAACTGGATTTTACAATAAATAAATGTGACATTACCAAGGAACACCAAAGTTTTTTTTACAAGATAAACAGTACTGGGAAATGGAATTAAAAGGAAAAACAAATATTTAGTACAAAAGGCCTGAGATTAAAATGATACTATGCAGATAATAAATATATATTTTAAAAATACTTCTTAAAGTTTACCATGAGATACAAGCAGATATTTAAACAAAGCACAAACACATTATCTTTTATCAATAATATTTTGTAAAACAAAATATTTATCTGTTCACACTGAAACGTCACTATTTCAAATGCTTACACACTGTGTAGTCTATGCAAAGACTGCTAGATGATAATAAGATTTAGGTGCTGTTGTACATATGCTTGCACAGTTAAGCTCATATTTTAGTGGATGGGAGCAGTCCAATGATAAGCATGAATGAATATAGAGGAAATGTTAAAGATTGCAAACTTGGCTTGAACACAGATACACAGTGATCCAACTCCAAAAAGTACTGCTTAGGGGAATTGCCCATCATTACTAAGGAATAAAAGCAAATGTCAGAGGCGTTATTTACAGAAGGCACAAAGTCATTCCATCTGTGAGATATCAAATTAGGAAAAGAAACCCACAGTAATGAAATACATCAACATTTTTCAGACTGAAGTACCATGATGTGAAAAATGGAAACCAGAAAAGACACCTCTACAGCTTTAAGAGTCTCAAGGTGTTCCTAAACAAAAAATGAGTGCTTGACTTCATACCTATTGGAAGAATAGTCTTTATGCTTGAACATGGTATGAGTAAAATGTTTGGTATGAGTAAAATCACACACGGGAAAGGAAGGGTCACTGAGTTTCTGTGAGCTGAATGTGAAGATTTTGGTAGAGGGCATTATGTACTTTGTGTGCCAAAATGTACATGCTCCAAACTTATGGACAACAGTAGAACTTAACCATGTACTTAAGCAGATTTCTTTATCCTCGGAAGCATTAGCCTTTGACTCCTCATTCATGCAGCTTAGCTGCTTATCAGCCCTTCTACCAAAAAGATACCTCCAGAGCAAAGCCAGGATTTGCCTCTATCTGATTAAAACTGGAAGAGAAGGAAAATATGCCTGTAAAAAATATTGCTGCAAACTGTTTTCCCTTACAGATCCCAACTGACAAAGGAATATGCAAAAGGAGAAGAGAATTGCAAAGCATTTCTTGTTCAAGCAGGTTCCGAGGGTTTTTCCCCACCTCTTCATTCCAGATTGCTTTCTTAGCCACCCTACCGTAATTACTCTGTTGCACGCCTTATTACAAATGAAGTTACTGTTGTTACACGTTACTGTTTCACAATAATCAATGCATTTGTACTTCTAGCTCCAAATCCCTCAAACCACACAACCCATTAATGGTTGTGATCAAAAGCAACCAAAAGAATTTAATATGAGGGCAGCGTTCCTCTTAGTAACCAGTGATGGATACTGGCTTCTCATGTATTCTAGCTCAAATGTCTTCATTTTGATATCAGATGTGCTCCTGTATGTCACCACATATCTTGCTAAATCAGTTTGCTTATGGGCACAGTAGCCGATATAACAAGCCATGTCAGCACATATTGCTGTGTATCTCGATTCAGGATCCAGTTCTAAGCATGTCAATGATGGTAACATAAAAACTGTTCACATACATATGTAAATTGCAACACAAATCAAGTTA
Source organism: Anser anser (assembly GCF_964211835.1). Lineage (NCBI taxonomy): Eukaryota > Metazoa > Chordata > Aves > Anseriformes > Anatidae > Anser > Anser anser. The sequence goes on from NC_139722.1 coordinate 110,621,853, forward strand.
AATCAAAGTAATTAAGCACAGAATATATAAATCTTTTACACTGGCAGGTAACAGATATGATTCAAATCCAGTGCTTGGCATTTATAAAACAAAATAATTCAGTGTTGGCATGTGCTCAATTCTACACTGTAATGCAAATGTAAAAATAATAAAAAAAAAAGTTGGAAATCAAATGTTTCAGCTACATCTCATTAATGTTACTAACCTATAGTGTAAAACCAAACCTGGACCAATGGCATCGTTTCATAGGATTGATTTCATGATTTTGTGGCAAAACTTAAAAGCATTCCAAAGAATTAGAGAAGGAGACCAGAGGAAGGGAAGAAGCCAGAGCTTCTTCGTAGTAAACTAAAATATTGATAAAGGTAATTCCTTAGATTATTGCTTCCAGACAGAGAAAACCAATTTAATTATAAACAATTCAGTGGCCTTTTATTGTAAAGACTTCTTGTCTTTTTTCCTTCATACTTCTTTCATGGTCTGTGCATTTTCTTTTGACGCCAGCTAACAGAAGATTACAGGATTATTTCAGCAGCTCATCACAGGTCATCAAAGTTGGGGTTCAGAAGTACCATATAGAAATAGTGTGCATTCAGGTCCTTCTGGAACTAGGAACATGGTTAGAGAAAAGAGCTCAGTCCTTTAGGGCTCAACTAAGCTCTTTTAAACAGGAGAGCAAATTCCTTGACAAAAATCTCTGTACAGTCTAGGTTATGTTTATATGAATTGGCATATCTTCTATTTCAGAAGCTCTAAGCAGTACTAGAACTTAGGACCTCAAAAATAAAGGTCAATAGATTTTTTTCGGCAATGCACAAGGAAGTAAATATGAAACTTCTAATGCACTGTGTAAAAAAAAAAAAGTAATAGGAGAAATTTTGATGCATAAAGTGACACATTAAGAAAGGTAGAAAGCTGGGCCAGCATTACAGTAGATCTCGCCAAACTCATGTCATCTACAAGAACCAATTCTGAGAAACACATGCATACAATGGACAAGATAACCTGCATGCAAACTAACTAGATCTGTCAGTGAGGTATATGCATGAAGGCTAATTGGTCATTTGCACACAAACAGTTAACATGACAGCACACATATTTTTAGCAGATGCACATTTAAATTTATAGCCCCTAATTTTTACCTGCGGGCTATTTAGAAGCTGGGAGATTTGGAAGAGGCACTGAGGGATTAGGAATAGTGATTTTTAGGTTTCAGAAAGCACACTAACAGCAGTCCTATGCTTGTTCCTCACACAATCTGAGGGAAATCTGTTACTCTTTTAGATAATAGTAATGTTATCATTGTATCTCCTGTCAGATATTTTTTTTCTATTCATTCTGTCTTGCTAAAGATACAACTGACATTGAGTTTTCACGTAGCACATTGTTTTTACAAAAGAAAGGGAACTCCTCCTGGTTCAGCTAACGCCATGGCAGATTCAGATACATTGAACATTTATTAAAAAGTAACATGGTTGTTGAGTTAAATATATACATTTCTATAACTGAATTTATTTGGCATCGCACTGCTATTACAAAATGAAGAGCTAAAAACTGAAGACACTATAATACAACCATATACTCAGATTTGGCCCAAATTGGTGAAAATTATGACAGTCAGGATAATTCAGCCCATGCTTTCCACTGTGCTTGAAAGTTAATGCAAACATGGCCTCTCATTTTCCCACCGACTGCTGCTCTGGTATCTATCCAGAGTAGCATGTGAATGCAGTTGTGCTGTGGCATAGATCACACCATTATGGGCTAAACACCTGCTGAAACAGATAATTAGCTTCCCATTTTAAATTAAAAAGTGGACAACCTCTTTCTCAGAAGTTCAGAACATTTGTATCAAAAAGGGAGTCCAGATACTCCTGCAAAATACTCAGAGACACAAGCAGCAGAAAAATAATTTGTTTAACATAAAAATTGATACAAGGCAGGTTTTCTAATCTAGACTCTTGCAAACTATTCATTTTTCTGTTTTATTTTCATTTCTTGGACAGCTTATATTTTGAGGAAGACAAAGTGGAATAACAATTATTTTGGCAGAACATTATAAACCCACTGGTAATTTCAGGTATCAGCCATTATTATATAAAAATAATTTGTTTCGTGATTCAGAAACCAAAAGCAGAATTTAAGGAGAGATGACTGATTTTTTAACTATAACTTCAACTCTGGCTTCCTTCTATATAAGCCATCTAAAAAACACTAAAAATATATTTAATTTATCAAGTTATCCCTTTATATGATTCAATCCAATACAAAGGCAGACATAACCAAATATGCTAAGACAAAAACAGTCATCTCTTTTCTTTCCCATCTTGTACAAGAAATGAATTAATTCGTATTGTCCCATTTCTGTTTATGTAAGCCTGAAACTACTGAGAGGACGCTAAGTGAAACCAAGAAGTGTTTAAAACACAATTGATTGTCAAATAGAAGTGTTATAAAAGCAGGACAATCAAAGTTTGGCAAGAAGTCCACTGTTCCAAAGCATGAATTGGTAAGGAATCCATGTGTACGCAGATACAGATGGGAGGGGAAGAAAAATGATAGAGGGAGAAGAGACTGGGAAAGCAAATGAAGAGAACAAACTGGGAAGCAAATGAACACTCTCATGGCTAACTGACTCAGTATTTCTTAACCAAATTCCTTTCCTAATCAGAACAATAACAACAGAAAAAATGAGTCCTCTAAATTAGCGTACAATTAATATTTAAATCAGTTCTAGAAGATTAACATTCACAGAGTAATACTATGTAATCTGTACATGAATGATATACACTTGTTAGTGATAAGATCTGATAGGCAAAAACAATCTGATAGGCTTAGACAATATCTTTATTATTGATACAAAAAGACTTTATAGTGTTTGGTGTATCAGGTGTTTAGAAAAAACTTGCTATTCCTAAAGACATTTCTGAAATTTCAGCTGTATATTGTTCAAATACTTAATATTCATCCAGCTGACACCCATTTGGTACTACCTCGATTAGAAGAAAAAAAGTTATGAAACTGAAAAAGCATAGAAGTTAGAACATAATTTCTTCTTAGAAACAATATTAATAACACTTATAAGTATTTCCTATGCCAAGCCAGCTTTAAATATGATACACATTCCTCATGAACAATGAAGACTGTAGAAACTTATAAAATACATTACACATTTTTCAGAACAAGCTCTTGATTAAGGAGCTGGAGCACATGCTTCATGCTCAGATCTCCCACCTCCCTTACTGTTCTGTGTTAATGATGATGTGAAAAGCTGTTTTTTGTATACAATATATGGAACTTATATGGACAGAGAACATAGCTACATGTGTGCTGAATGTCACAATATCTTTTGTTCCGTGACTCGATTTATGATTTAGCTAGCTTAGGTTTATAGTCTCCTTCACATATTATATAAGCATAAAGTAAAAAGATTTGTGACAGAGATGTCAATAATTAAGATATAAAAATGTAATATAACATATATTCCAGACGTGTCTATATACTGCAACCACTCCCTGAGCCTGCTTTCAGGATGCTTTCAGGATGTTTCCCCCCAAAATAATTCTCTCAGAGAATCAGGCCCCTTTTATATAATTTTTCTTGTGGATAAAAAACAGACTTCTGTCTCATAGTATCTACTGCAGATTAGTAATTTAAATAAATACAATCTAAGTAATAAGAGCCCCGTACATTAAAAAAAAAAACAACAATGATCTTCAGTATTAGTTAACATTTTAACACTATCGCATCAATCACTGAATGGCTGTTCGGCTCCACTGACTGAACATTGCAAGAGCTTGTCAAAACATTTTACCTGACAGATACGTTTGTTCTTCCATTTGCTCAGCACACATTGACTGTTTTGAATTAAGTCCTAAAGGACAACAGAAAACAGAACAGAAAGTAGAGTTGGCAGTACACATTGTCACTATCAGTTAACATACTTCTGATTTTCAAGTTTATAGATGAAGCATGCCACACAAAGATGCAGCTGTTTTGGAACAACCCACCAGACAAAAGCACATTTATCAACACAGGGAGAGTTGAATCTTTATGAGAATTAAAGTTGTTGAAAGAGGTTTGAAAACTGGATTATTTGTTGCTGTTCTTGAAACTTCCCGAAACGTACCTCTACCTCCTTGAGAGTATCTCGCAGTTTTTCTGGCCGTTTGTTTTTAAGTATCCAAGGATAATCTCGAGCTGGCAAATAAAAGTGTCAAAAATGTCAAAAATGTCAAAAAAAAAAAGTATGTATAAGTGAGTACATATGTGTGTGTATATATGTGTGTGTGTGCAAACATACATTAAATATAACAAAAAAAAGTTCTTCAACTTGAGCTTCTTTTGCATTGGAAACACAAACCTAAGATTTCTAGGAGTTACCTTAAACATAAAATATACCTGTAATTGGAAGGAAATGGCTATGTTTTCTATTGTCAAATGATATTCTTTTGAAAAACTCTGTTGTAGGAATCATTTGCATGAAATATCCACACTGACCATGACTTCACCATGGCAATTGTGCACAAAGCTCTCAGGATGGAATATCCTACCCAGCTGCTAAGCATTTGCAATGAGAAAGCATCTCATATTCAGTATGTTAACTCAGATTCAAGTTATCAAATCCTAAACAGATACTAATCTTTTGAACTAACATTTCATTGCCCAGTTTCAAAAAGCAGGCACTAACGTGTCCGCAAAATATATATGCATGAATATATGCATATATAGAGGTATTAACAACAGGCAATTGTAAATACCATAACTTATATTATAGAATACACTTGATTTATAGGATTTGTTCTTTGAAACCAGGAGGCAAAGCTTCTTCTGGAGTTGCTTAGTAATTGGCTTGTTTCATTGCTGAGAATGAGGCTCTCTAATAGCTTGTGAAATTTCATCATTTAAAAGTGAGCAGTTTTCTGTTCGTAAGTATACAATAAAAAACTATGAGAAACTAGAACACATGGTCTTTTAAAATCTAGTCTATTTAAAGGAAACCTGATGAAAAGTTTTGAGCTCTGAGCTGTCAGTTTGTATGCCAACTTCCAGACTGAATGACTTAACAGTTGTGTTTAAACCCCCCTGCAAAAAGGAGCTTACAATAGAAGTGCTATAGAGTGAAAAAAAAATGAAGGATTTCATATATCAACAAAGGAGCACACCGACATACAACTTCTCTTTGTGTTTTATTGGACCAAAGCCAGTGTTGGTGGAACTGTTATGATAATATTAATTAGGCATGTAAGATCACATTTTCAATGGATGCCTTCATAAATACTGGAATATTTATCCACATGTGCAAAATGGGAAATTGCCCGTACAGATACCAAACTATATATACCAATCAGCAGCTGTGAATAAAGTTACGCAGTATTCCTCTTTAAGAAACGTACTATATGGTGTTTTCTGCCTAGGCCACCCCAATATTTATAGCCACAAGGTGCAGCAGCTTATGCTTCTGCTGCATGCCACACACATAAAAGATAGCAGTCAGGGCTTCTGTATAACTGTTTATCTGGGCCTGCTTCTCTTTTGATACAGGCAGCACCTCTACCATAATGCTGCATGGAGCACAAGGGATGTAAATCCATCGTGCTCCTCCCTACTTAAAACCCTTTCTCACCTCCCTACCTCTGCAAAGCTGTATTGATTCTGACAACACAACCCTCTGCAGCGGGTGTAGATTTACCCCGTGGCTGTGTGCACCTCTACACCCATCCCCAGCAGGGCTCCATCCTGCTCCACACACACCTTACGGTGCTGCAAATAACATGTCCTTCTGGATCATGTTCTGCCTTCAAACACATGCACAACCCCACACAAATTTTCATTATGGTAACATGAAATGTTAAGGCAATTCTCACAGCATATGTATTACTTTGTGAAGTCTTCTAAAAATCAGTTTTATTTTTCAGAGTGGTCATGTAATAATGTTTGAACGCAAACACATACACTGAGCAATAATAAATATGCAGGAGCTGTAAAACTTGAGCTAAGAAAAGTTGCACTAATATAAAAATTTTTAACTGTCACAGTACTACTCTGTGATAGTATAGGCTGAAATTGCTTTTAACCAGATAATGCAGGAACAGTGTACAATGTTTGAAAGCTAAGAATGTTCTAAGAAGGCAGCTGATTATTAACCTGTAATTTGATTTTGGATGAAAGTATTTTAGTTATAAATTTCAGTTTTGAGGCAGTTAGTATTTCAATGCAGGAGCTGAGTGGGAAATGTTTATTGCTCATCTGCTGGGTAAATGTCCTAAGGAAAACTCTGGATTATGCTTATTTTTGTGACTCCTCTTGGCAATGGATTTGAGAAGCAATATTCAGTACTGTTTAATGACACAGCTGCGAATATACCAGGAAGGACGAAGTACAACTTCACAACTGTTTTGTGCTTTGTAGTTCTGTGACAGCCTGTCTTTTTGTAAAGGGCATGTGCAGAAAGTTACTCTGAAAGCAGTCTGAGATTATTTTAATGTTTTTCCAGGGGCATCACCAATTCAAAACAATAATAATTCCATCTTACTATAACAAGAAACTGAGAAAATGTCCTTACATTCTGCTAGCTTTTGCTTGTCTTCTAAGTAACCATGCTTCATCTGCGACGCTAGGGGAAAGAACAGATGAAAAGGTGAATGATAATCCTTACAACTGCTGTCAGCAAATATTAATATTAGAGAGAAAAGTCATACATTTTGATAAAACACAGAAATTTACAAAAAAATTAGGACAGCCCTGATGTTTTCACCTCGTAAGTCAGATATCTTAAATTTGCAGTGAAAGAAAGGCTTATGCAGCTCAACAGGTGGGCCAGTATTCCTGAGCCTCCAATCTCATCAGATAGTGAAGTGAGCTGCAACTGAACCCAGAAGAGAAGCTGAGTCAGTCTGTCAGCAGAGCCCCGGTGACAGCACACGAACCGCCAAGCCAAGCCCACGGGATGCCCACACAAGCCTCCGCTCCAACCTGGCCGCAAACGGGAAGCAACTCTAGCCGAGCAGACCTTTTGGCCCATCATGAAACTTCCAGGATTAACAGGATTAATCAGATAAAGAAAATTGATCATTCACTCTGAAATGGCTATTTCAGATAGCAGTTGGGGCTGGAGGAGGCTGGGCACGCACTCGCGCGTCCACGATGCCCTCTGCTGGGATGCCAGCAAACCCTGCAACAGCCAGCATCTGCCTGAGCGGCAGTCCCTTGTAGTGGTTTAGTACTCCGCAGCAGGCAAAAGGAACAGAGAATCAGAATATAAAATAAAAATAGAAAATCTCAATGAGGTTTTAACGACACAAAGCTCATTTTATAATTGTGTTTGTACTGAGGAGGTATTAAGTTACATGCAGTAACTTTTTATGTAACTATTTCCCCAAATCTTTCTTTTTTCCCTGTGGAATAGAGAGGTTTTAAATACTCTGATGTAGCTTGGGAAAGAGAATCTCTTTCTGTGCTTCCTTACTCTATAGAAATAGAGGCATACATTAGCAAGAAATTCAAGTTGCATATTTTCAGAGCAAACAGTCTGTATCAAAGTAGGCTGAACATTTGGAAGTTTTGTTTAGTTTTGGTTATAGTTATACATATTTTACCTGGTTGTTTCTTGTCATAGTACTGGTGAATCCCAATATCTTCATCTATACAATTGAATAGAAATGTAGTTAATTATGGATGTGACACTGGAAACAAAACCACATCTTAGCAAGCAAAGTCCAGCATTACGATTTTTGCTAGCTGGAGCAGAGTCTTAGGTGTTAAAATGCAAGCCAGAGTAAAAAAATACTGTACGTAGTCTGAATACCTGTAGGACTTTCAAGAACCAACTAGCAAGGGCTGAAGGAGTATGTGACAGGTCCTCCTATTTATTTGTTGCTGCCATTTTCTTCATGTAGGCTTTGATTCTTTTCCAGCTGCCAACATGCAAAAATGTTTTGACCACCTTCCTAATGATCATATTTTTTATTCTTTCACAAGAAAAAAGGTACAGAACACAACAAAGGCTGTACCTGAGAATAATTTAAAATGTCTTCTGAGCCAAGCTGAAGACAACAGTTACTTTTTAACATTCATGAGCTCTGTCAAGCTGCCCTTCCAAAAGATCCCATATTCTTAATCTATACGAATCTATATGAATCCCAAGTGTATACCACACACACAGAGCTCTGTCGTCCTGGTCCCATGGCAAAGAAATTTGGATGCTTGGGCTACAGTGAGACTGTGAGCCAGTTTCTGACATGGCTGTCTGGTAAATACTTACGTGGACCATGGCGAGCTCCACCAAGTAGGTCTGTCTGATTTAAGGTTGCACTGTTTCAAAATAATCAGTTTGACACTGCATGTGTCTCATTCTAAATTCAGACAAAGATATTACAGGGAAAAAATCATTTGGAGAAATGTAGGAAGGCAATGCAGTGGCAGGTAGCTTTTAAAATAAGATAGCAGTCCTCTCTTCTGCCTCAGGATTTTATAATGAGGCGTGTGGACCATGCATAAATGGTCACAGAGGAAGCAAGAAGGCGAAAGGTGGAAAATAGGCACAGTACACCTTCAATTACAACAAACCACAGCTATGTGTTTACTTAAATCATCACACTTTCCCATGAAATACAGCTTTTTAAAATATTATTGCTGTTTTTAATATTATTGTTGTTACTGAAGAGAACAGTTCTCACACACAGATAGGTTGCTATGGCATACTGAGTCAATATTTGAATAATAATAATAATAATAAACTAGCATTGTTTTTCAACAAAAGTACAGTACACTGCAATTGACATGAAGCATCATAAACAATATTTTTATATGATCCATTTAGAAACCAGTGGTTTGAGTTTTTGTGTTTGATCAGTGTTTTTTGTTTGTTTATTTTTTCCTATTTTACTTTAGTAATAGCAAGGGAAGATGAATGAATGGCTGGTAATTAGTCATTTGTCTCCTGGAATGATCAATTAATAAGATAAATATGTCCCTGCACGTACAAAATTTCAAGTAATTATGCAAAATACCCAGAACATGCAACATTTTTAAAATTTTCATACTAAGTACAAATCATAATGCCTCTACAAATCAAGAAGACTATTGATCTTCATTCACCCAAACTAGTCATTACACTGAAGCTTACAGTCAAGTGAAGCATAGCTTCCTAAAAGGGAAAATGCATCCAATTAAATATAATCTTAACAATTCTGAGTTGAAAGGACACTCCAGTTCTATGATGAGATAAGCAAAGAGGCTGACCAAGTTCAAACATCATCATGCTGTCCAGTTTTCTCTCTCATAAGTACAAAAACCACTTAATTTGGTTATGCGGAATTTTATATCAATTTAATATTCATCAACAGGTTTTGCTGTTTTCTTTTATTAACAGGTAACAGCTCACCTCTAATATGTAAGGTAGTCTTCAAAGACCACAGGTGCATCTCAGTCAGGAAGAAAGTCATCTGATGGCAGATGGGAGCCTTAGCACTATCAAAAGAAGGAAAGAAACTGCATGAACAAATTAATTACCCTCTATCACCAGTGAAACTGCAAGTATTTTGGAAACTAAGCCTGGAAGAACCTACCACTGGTGCTATTTTGTTGTAGTTAAGTTGTAGTTTTCAACCGCAACAAAATGAATGATGCATGGGAAATAATAGAATAAGAAAAGGATATATCTCCATATATCCATTGTATATAGAAAGAAATCAACACTTGCTTGAATTTAGAGCTGCTCTTACCACAGTGAACAACTTCGTGAGTGATGCTTCTCATATACATATTATAAGCTATTTTCACTGTAGTTATTACCTTGACACATGCAAAAAGTTTAGCCCCTACTTAAAGATCTGGCTTAGACATGAAAATCTGAATTTCAGGACTAATTTTTTTAAACTCTGTACATTGGAAAATGTCAATATAGTCACGAAACAGTCTTGAACATGATATTTGCAGACATTAGTTATAATGCTACATAGAAAAAAAGATGCCTTTCTAAATAAAAACACAGCATATTACATCAATTAAAACTGACAAAACGGCAGATGTGAAGCAAAATATATGAATTGAAATATTATGTATATAGACTACAATTATAAAATGTTTGCTCTGCTTTTTTGAACAATCCATCTGAACATTCCCATTAGAGGATGTGTTTTATTTCAAAGGAACATTTCAAATCTTCTGAGACACATTAACCAAGAGACTTGCTGGTGTAGTTTCCTGTAGGGCTATAGTTATAAGTGGGCCACTAGACCATTTACTTCCGTTCCTTTTGCTAAGCCCAAGAAAGCTGGACTCTGAAGGGGACTTTACACAGATACAACACACTTCAGAGCCACTATTGGTATGGTACTGCACTCGAACTTTATTTTTGTAAGTGGACTTTTCATTCCCTTTCCATTAGTGCAACCTAGATAATGTCCAGTTGTTGAGGGGATGCACCAATTAGAATACGACTGCAGAATTCCCATCGCATAAAGACTATCAGATGTTTATGTCAAGAGTGCTATGATGAGAAATATGTGCAAGAATCTCAGGTAGCATCAAGGAAACCATCATAGTCCCAGCAAATCTATGAGACCTTGAGGTATTATCACTGAAGCTAATATGTATGTTTTGATGCACCGCCTAATCCACTGAAATAGCACCAAGTGGAAATAGCATTTCCTTTACACTGATCCCCAAACGTACAGAAAGTCTTGCTGACTTACTAAATCCCATAGTCCTCTAAAAAAAAAAAAAAAAAGGAAAAAAGCTCACAATGCACATCTAGTAAATGGAATATACTCTCACCTTGGGTGAGAATGAAGTTTGGAAAAAAAATGCAGAGATTAGTAGTATGGTGGTCTGTTGAACATGGGAACCACTTTTGGTATAAATATGGATGAGGGCAGACCCTCATTTTCCATGTGGACTACCATAAAAGGAGATTGTATATTATAATTTTCTTATTTGAGTTCACTTTCTTTCCTTTCTTACTTTAGCAAGTGAAACAAAACTTGCATTCCCCAAGGCCCAGAGATCCTAGATTAGATCTCTCGCTAATAGGAAGTCACTGAATTGAGTGAACTTCTCAAAATCCTATCATGGTTTGACTAAAAAAATAGAAAAAAAACCACTTTGATTGGCAGACGATCTGTTCAGCTGGAGAGAAGGCATATCTTTCCAGAAGTCAAGGTAAGAAGACTAGGAGACTTTAGCATGACAAATAACCAAACATAACTTCCCAAAATGACTGCAAAGCTGTCGTATGTAGTCACCACAGGCTTTTTCAATCGTGTTCTCCAGAAAATCTTCAAGGCCTATTTCTTTCACTGAATGTCAAAGATACAGGGCAAACCCTCCAAAAAGAGAGGGAAGCTTTCAAATAGGCACTACATACTCATTCTTCCCAGACACACACTTTAAAAAAAAAATGCAACCAAAAATTAAAAAGACAGTTTTGTATGTAAATGTAAAAAGAAAAAAAAAAAAAAAAAGACTTCCTAAAAACTGTATTTCAGTTCTGTACTGAACAACCCAGATGAAGCAAAATTCTCTGCACCTCTAATGAGGTAAAAGAGATTTTGTCAAATAATCTACCCTTGAGTTTAGCTTTTTGCTTCCCGCTTTCTTTGGGCTCTGTGCAACCCCAAATCTGCTAATTATTTGAATGCTGGTTGCTGTTGGGCCAGTGAAAATAGCCATCTGCCCCCAAAATACCAGTCCAGCCTATCAATACCCTAATCTGAAATACTTTTTAGTTATAGCCTACAGATAATTTGCTCTGTAACAAAATACAGCATTTTAAAGTCTGAATATTTTGTTCAGATTAATTTTTTTTTAGTAGTTCCATTTGAAGGAATACAGGCCAACTTTCAGAGTTATGCAATCACATCTCACCATTTATCACATCCCTATATTCCTACACAATGGAATGATGACAACAACGGCAGAGGGATCTGTCTTCAGAAAGTGCCTCTTAGAATTCACAGACTTCCTTTAACTATGTGAGTTGTTTGCTACTGCAAAAAGTTCAGCATGAAAACATATAAAAGGAATCCATGTCCCTTCTTTAAAACTGAGTAGAATTTGGGAAAAATAGGTTAAAATAACTCTATTGTTAAGATAACACTGGAATTCAATTTAATAGCTAGTTCTTTCTCTGGCTCACGCAACACTGGCTGTCTGCCTTCACAGTATCTCCACAAACAATAGGCAGGGATATTTTGGTGGCTGCGGAAAGCTTACTGACAAATGGAGATGTTCTGCAATGGTTAGCCTGCTTCAGTATCTGCACTCAGAGTGCTTTGTTTAAAAAAGAAAAATGCTCAGTTTAGTAAATCTTTGTTTAACCGCAGATACAGAAAATAACTATTTGGCCACTTTCTGACATCAACAAATGCTGAAATTGATATCTAGGGTCCGCTCTGACACCTTCAATTTAACTGCTATTGTGCCAAATAATTGAGAACCCTGCCCCGTGCGAGAGATTCAGAGCACTGGTACTGTATTTCTCCCTCCTGTAGGTTTACCTGGCACAGTGGGGTGCCTGTGAAAGGCAATGCCCAGCTCCCAACACGAGTGTATCCCAAGAACATGGGCCTCCGAAAACTTGTGAGGAGCCACCCAGAGAATAGGAAATGCTGACGACAACAGGTTATCTGAACTTTGTCATTTATGTGCTGGAGGCATGGCTCAGCACCCCAACATGGTCCCAAGCCCCCCTCTAACAGTAACTGCTGTATGGCCGGGCTACGGGATGGGCTTTGACAACCACGTGTCTGTTCCAGTGAAGTTGGGCCAAGGTGCTGCCAGAAATCCAGTGCTCCTAGCAAAAGGAAGAGAAACACAGGGGGTCCCCTCCAAAATATCTCTGTAGATTAGGGGACACACTCCTAGGAGCAGAAACAAGGTAAAACGGAAAGCTAGTCAGAAAGTGGGTACCTCTGTGCCATAGCAAGGTTCCTAACCTATTGTAATATCGTGTGTATGCATCCTGGACTAGGTGCTTCAGATTTGCGCTTGGGCAGATGTTACAGGACAAAATTCCCAAATAAAAGAAAATGCTACTAAATCCATTTCCACAGACTTAACTTTTCCTTTTTTGAAAAAACAAACAAACGAACAAAAAAACTATATAAAGCTATAAAGCTATAGTAGGAATTATTTTGTAAGAGTCAGCATAGGACACCCTTTTGTTTTCATAGAACCTTTAAGGTTGGAAAAGACCTCCAAGATCATCTGGTCCAACCATCCCCCTACTACCAATTTCGCCCACTAAACCATGTCCCTAAGCAACACGTCCAACCTTTGTCCTACTCCAGCTTGCTTTTATGTTGTGGGGTCTTTTTTTTTTTTCCAAAAATGTACATTAAATGAGTAGCTACTTGCTGTACACTTTGAGTAGATAAAATTTCTTTGTGTAAAGCATGTAAAATAAAATTTTAAACACACTAAACTTTTACATTTTTAGCTATATTAAAATGTACAGTGATTATTCCTTTAAAAATAAACCACTAAAGTTTCTTGCTCAGTCAAGTTCCCATCGATGATAATTGCAAAATGGCCTTCCCATCTTACAAGATAGATTTCTTCTTTTTTCCAGATATATGAAGCTGAAGCCTGTTTGATATATAAACACATTCAGAAATGAAGTCAGAATTTGTAAACCTTCAGTCTGTATTCTGGCATTAAGCAGAACTAATTCAGGTTCTTCTCATCTGTGACACTGGCCCAAATGTTCAGAGCAGATGGTGCAAATAGGTAAGTGTCACTGGTTTCTTGTCCCTGTGTAGAAATCCAGTGATGCTGGGAGGAATCCAGTGAGGTTTTAAGGACCTGGCTCCATGGGTCCATTGGTAAGATTAGCACAGAATTTTTAGCCACGGCACTTTTAAATTTCACAAAAGTTTGGATTTAAGACGTTGTAGAAACAGCACAAAATTGCAGAGTTAGTTTGGCTGGAAGTTCAACACTTGCAAAGATGGCATTCTGACACGTCTTCACCTGGTGCAAGCCTGCCTTTGGATTTCATAGGTCAGAAATTGTATCACCTGTGCAGAAAATGAACTGTTCTCATTTCATTCTTGAATGTTTCTTTCATTTCATTGTGGAAACTTAACTGCATTTTCTGACTAGCAGATATTCTAGTCTTCATTTTTCACTTTGCACTGGCAAAGCCCGAGATGTGTGTATTGTAAATAGGAACTTCGCAGTGCAGAATAAATGACAGTCAGGGTCAGAGGCCTGTTTACAATAAGATTGTGGTTAACCACAACAGTGAATGCTGCTCATTCAAGACCAGACCAAAAATGCCATAGCTACGCAAAGTAAATGCTTGCACCTGATAAAATTTGGATCAAATGGGTTACCAATTCTTCTCTAATGGCAACTTCAAGCTGGCTTTGGTAGTCTCCATGCTTCCCGCTGTGTTGACACCCATGACCAGACCTCTTGCAGCTGGCTCACTGGTGCCTCAGCCACTGCTCTCTGCTCCCCGATTTCTTTACGTACAGGTCCTAAGTTCAGTATGTCACCTTCCCCTTTGGAAGCAGACCTGGGTCACCTTTGTCTTTTCTCTTTCTTAGGTGCTTGTTGAACTCAGACACTTCCTTGCCTGCTGCTGCTTTTTCTGAGCCTGGGCCAACCCCTCCTCACCACTGCAATCTCCAGAACTGGACACTGAAACTCCTTGCCTGAGTTCTTCACTCTCTTTAGCAGCATAATGGGCTTTATTCTTATGTTTATTTACTTCTCCTTTAAATCCCTTTTCCACTGAGAAAAGAAGTGCAGATTTTGTAGTATAAATGAAAATCAGGTCCTCTGCTCATAAGCCCAACCTCTGATTTTAAGTAGAAATACAGACATGCTCTTATAAATCTTCTCAGTGTCTAATAATTCATATTACAATATTGGTTTAAGAATATTTTTAGCTTATACAAATAACAGGTTGTTCAGTTATCATAAATCTTAAGTTCAGCGCAAATATTTGCTGTTGGTACTTCCTTTCTCTCTAAGGCAGCAGACTTTGATGACTGAGAATGTTTATTCCAAACACACAAATGAAGCAATTTTTTTTCCTTATTCTAAATTCCCCAACCTAAATAAGAAAACTGTTTTGTGAACAACACACGGAATATTCTGTATTGAATCACACAGTGAGGCTTCTATTGTAAGAAAGGCCTAAATATGGCTTACAGAATAATCATTGAAAGGAAATACATTATCTGATAACTCAAGAATTCTGGCATGAAAATTATACATTGTAAACTTATTCCCATAGGCTGTGAAGTTGTAGCATGCTCCACTGAATTACTTTTTTATGAGGTCTGTTCTACTGTTTTACGAGTCCGAAAATAATCCTTTTTTGCAATGACAGTTAGTTACATTTACGGAGTTTTCATACTTCAAGATATCCGCATAGCTCCTTAAGAACAATAAGACTATTTGACATATGCTAACACACTGAAGTTCTGTAAATGCTGGAAAACAAAACAAACATTTCATTTCCAGTTGTTACCAGTTAAGATTACTTTTAACACAATTATCTTGGGCTTAACACATACTCATCTGTTTTAATTGCATTCAAAGCATTGAGGCGCTGATCTTGCAACTGGTTCTGCGTTTGCCACCTCAGCAAAACTCATAGTAGGACCGTGTCCATAGACAGTTACCATAAAAAAATGTAACCAGACTTAATATCTGAAAGACTAGTACTTACTATATATTTGAAACAGATTAGTTGTACATGGCCAAAAAGCCATGCAGGCCATTGCTCAGGATGTGAATTGTTGGATGAGAGACAGCTGTCATGTTCACTCTCTGAGCTGGAAATTCAAAAAACATTTTGTACTTACTAGATAGAGGGTGTGGAAGTTCAAGGACATGTGCAGAAACACTACAGGAAATCTATATGGGGATAACTTGTTCCCTCTAATTGCTTGCTCATGTGTTAAAACCTAGGCACAATTTTTGCTGAGTTGCCACCCAAGATGATGATAACAGGAACAGAAACTAAATTCTTATTTGGTAAATTCTAGCCTACTGCCCGAACCGCTCTGCTGACTCTCCTCCCTTCAGGAACAGACTTCCAATATATATTATTGGTAGTCTCTTTGGAAAGACAGCTATTGACTAAGTGAACAGATAAGATTAACAACAGCCAAGCAGAATGAATTTGAGGGAGGTAATGCCATTTGTCAAGAGGATATTTAGTTTATGTATCAGCCACACCTCTGACAGCATTAATGAAGCCAGCAATCATTCTCCAATTGATACTGCAGGCAAGTATTACAATCTATAACAACTCTGACAGAGTGGGTGTGAAAAGTCAAGAAGGTCACAGAAAATAGATATAATTGACCCAGGTTTTTACTTCATAGAGTGAAAAGTTCATATACACATTTTGATAAAGACCCTGAAGGCCTTTATATAAACTAGATAGTAGATAAGTGATCCAAACCACAGATATCCAGGGCTGACACATGACATAAGGTAATTACAGAAGTATTAAATGTCAAACTGTTTTACACTATTCTTTAAGATAGTGATTGTTGTTGTAAATAAACCATTTTTTCAGAACTAAAGGTCAGTAGGTCACAAAATTTCACAGTAGTGATTTCTTACTGCAAACTGAAAGAAAAGATAATAAAATCTCTTTTTTAAGCTAAGCAGAAATGAGTATCAATAGGTGAAAGGACCTGCACATTATCCAAGTACAGGTAAAGTCCTTGCTCCATTGCCCTACCATTGCTGCAACTCCTATGTAGAAGGAAAGAAGGAGATTTATAACAGTGGATCTTTAAAATGTGAACATCAGTTCAAATTAGAAATTAGTAACAAGTATTTTAGTTCATCACCTGGTCATGCAGCATGGGCTGCTACTATCAACAAGGATCAGAGCAATAGTTAAGTCCAAAGCAATGAGTTAACCATAGTGCAATCTGAATTTTAACTGTACTTACATCTAAACAAATAAGGTTCTTACATACTTTTATGCAGTACTTCAGATTTAGCTATCAAACTACTAACCAGACCTGTGAGGGCATCAGTCAAGTCTTACAAGTGCAGCACTGAAAATGTAGCATGAACTAGATCTATTTAGTTTTGCTTTTAATTATGTGATGTACCAACAATTTTCTCACTGACCTGTACAGCTCTTGCCTTTAACATTTTATAATGTTTATAATGAGTATTTATTTCAAGAATTTTTCAAAAGAACATTGGCAAACACATTGATTTGATATACAAATCGTGAAAATTTGCAAGCTGTCTTTAAAAATAGAAATATAATTTCTAAGTACATTGTATGAGCTGAATAAATTTACTAGAACAAACATTGATTATATTTAGATCGACAGTATACTTACATATGTTTTTGGTATTCTTTTTCAGAATGTTTTGCCAATTAAATAATTTACAGTAGCTTCTTTATGTTGACATTTTCTTCTGTTTTTGTTTGTTGCAAGCAATAAAGTAAGCTTTGCTAATATTTGAAAATTACCTTTGAATAGCCATTTCTGAGGCTCATTGAGATTCTTGTTTGCTCAATGCATTTATTTTTAAAAATGGCTTTTCTGCTATACTTGAATTCCAGCTAATCCAGTGAGACTTGTATCTTGCTTTCTTCAATGTAATATTAAAAAAAAACACTACAATGCCTATGTGTCAGACTTCCTTTTAAGAAAGATTTGATTGCAAACACAAACAAAAAGCTTTTCTTCTTTTGTACTCCCTTATGATCTTCAAACAGGTTTCTATGAAAAGGACTAATATTTTTCAATTTTAAGCCATACTCACCTTTGCAGTAAGACAAAAAATGAAAATTTCATGTTACAATAATTAATTTCTGATTGTAATGCTACAGTATAGTTTATGTTATGTTTTAATTACACAGATATGCATTAGAGAAAATAACTTTGAAGAGAAAATGCATTTGTTTAAACATTTTCATAATCACATTTGAAAACGTTGAGCAGTGGGGTCATATACAAAATAAAAGGTACAGATTTTAATAGTGAACTAGGAACTATTCTATTACTTTTAGGAGAGAGGAAATTGAGCCATGAGAGCAAAATACTTGTTTCGTAGGTAGAGCCAGTTTCAGAAATTTACCTTATTAAAAAAACACAAACAAAACAGGTCAAGTGCATGGTATGAGGCACTACCAGCAAGGTGGGGCAGAAGGAAAAGACGGAGAGAAGAGAAAGATCAAGCCAAGCCGTGTGTTTTTGACAACAAATGATGATTTTAGGAATCCAGTTACCAAAACCAAAAGGAACATTTCCTGCCAAACAGAATGAACCAGAGATGCTTGGTTTATTCACCAGTTTTCTCACCGTGTGAGCTTCCCTTAAAGACTGCTCTCTGTAAGATGGACAGAAACATGACGGCGTTTGGCTATTGCAGCGTTAAATGTTGTCCAGGAACACATACATGACAGAAAAAACTGATGGGCTCAATCAACCTCTTTCCATTGACTATGCAGAGGATCCAAAGTAACTACATTAATACAAGTAGTTCAAGGGCCAAAAGCGCAGTCCAACTTCATTCTACCTATTATGGGAGCAGAGTAAGACAAGCTGTTAATGAGATACCTGGAGCTGCCTTTGCCTAGTAATTGCAACAGTTGCAGTCTCAAACCTGTCATACAACAAAATTACAATAGATTTAGTAACAGTCCAAACCATCCCTATAAATTTGAGTATTTATGGTAAAGATGAATTGAGTTCCAGGATGTCATCCAACGCTTCCTATGGAAGATTTTCCTCTGGCTAGTAATACAGTCACCCCTGAATAAAAACTGGTAGATCTGATATTATGACCAGCTTCACCCACCTCAAAAAGCTGAGAATTACAGTATCTTTATTTGATGTGCCAGATGTTGATGCTGACATACAGGTAATTTCTTTCACCAGCCCCAGTTTCATGTCTTGAAAGCATGCATATGACTCTGTAGGCTAGTAGTTCTTGATTTCTGTAAGAACACGCATTTGTGGAATTTATATATTTTATGTTTTGTTACCTTCATTAAATATAAAATGGACTTTTGTCAACTCCTGGTACTTCAGAAACAACCAACTACCTTGCAGCATCTTCCCCATGCGTACTTGAATTACAGAGAGGAGTGTAAATTAGTTCTCCATAAAAATGACAATCTACTTTTTTAGATGATGTTGGTGATGTGCTGTCTGGCTTCAGGCTTACTGCCTTACTTTTCCAGCTGTAATACAGAGTTTGCTTTGTTTTCCTAGTGGACAGATTTAAAGGAGATGAGATTGACATAATCAAAATATGTGCATCCTTGTGTTCTTGCTCATGAGTTAAGATATCCAATATGTTTTATCATCTGTTCTTGCTTTTCATGACTAAGCTTAGTAGCTCTACTCCCATCATTAACTGATGGATTTATGCTACTTGTTGAAAAAAGTATTATGAAATAGGTCTTGCTGATGTAAGAAATGTTTACTGATCGAACAAAATCTCCAGACACTGGAGACAGCAAGACCCACAGCCCTTGACACAGAGATGGTACCACAAACACAGCAACAGACACAGGTGCAACAAAAACCTGGATACTTATGCCCGAAGGGATGTTTTGCTACCTTTTATGTTTAAGTCTTAGGAGGACATATGGCTTCTTAAGAAGCTCTTGAAAAAGACTTCTGTCTCTACCCACCTTCTGAGCTCAGGGACAGTTCCACCAGCTGTCCCTCAACATTTTACTAGAGAAGGTCTTTGGAAGCTTTGTCAGCTTTCAAAAGCAGTTGGATATCAGAAATGCTTAGCTATGCTATCTGGAAATTTGTGCAAAGATGTCTCCTGGAGAGCCACGTTCTCTGGGAGCAGTATTTTCAGTATTTCAGGAGTATTTTCAGTCACCATCTCTGGGGACTGGCTTTCACAAAGATTTGCAGGTGGTAGATTTCTTTGCTGAGCACTCATCATCTAAACATTATTGGGCATATAACTGAGAGGTACTGCTTTGTTCTATGGACCACTTTTGAAGTGTAGTGACTTTTATTCAGTCTTGGGAACTGATTCTGTAATGGCAGAATTTTCTTTCAGAAATTTTCCTACCTCCATTTTCCTTCCCTCACTTTGTACCAATGTTCAAAGGTTCATAAGCGCTAACTTTAAAACAGTATTCCTGAGACAAATGGTTATAAAACCAGGTCCCAGTTCTGCTATCTTCCAGCACAGATGTATCATTTTTAAGGTTGCTATTGAATGTGAGGTCATGAGAATTCAAGACAGAAAACCCATTTATCCTCCTGAGAGTTTTAACTTTTCTAGAAATAGCAAAAACTTATGAATTATATCTATTTTACTATTCCTACTGCAACTGCATTCAGTGGAGTTACAAAGAATGAGCCCATTTCTAAAAGGGACAGTAATATTGTAAGCAAGTGCTATACAGCACAGATGTTCATCTGTATCATTTTTCAATTGCATGGGGTCTATATACATTTTTTTTTGTTTTTACATAAACAATTACAAAATGTAGTAATTAACTGCTCTGAGTCATTCCACCCTCTCTGAATCACCTATAGTTATCCCCATTTTAATCCCCTGAATTCCAAAAATGGCACCAGGCGAATTAAAGAAGAAATTGGGTAATTCTGGGATACATAAAATGACTCTTCACTTAAAGTTTAGCAAATAAGGTTTTAAGAAGAGCGTGCTCCTTGGTGCAGAAGCACCCTCTAATGGCTGACTATTGACTGCTCTAAATAATAACTGCAAAAGGAATGGAATAGCTCCCCTACGCTAACGCACAAGAGAAATAGAAATGTGAACAAACATATGAATGCACGCCCACATTCACATTTCAAGCACAATCTCTGTTGCATGTTCTTAACACAGCAAAAAACAGGAACAGAAATCTGATAAACCTTTATAATTAGTCTGCATTTCCTTTTAAAACAATATTAATTTAGTACATGAAATATTTTAAGTTTGCCTAGCTTTCAAACGTTCTTCAAAATTTTACAATAAACAGAAACTGACTTTCCTGTCTTTTCTTCTACTAAAGAAAACTAGTCCAAAAAGGTGTTAAGAAAAGTGCTACATTAAATCTAAATCATAAAATAATTTAGGTTAGAAGGAACTTGGAAGTCTTTTGGTCCAACTCCCTGCTCAGAGTTGGTCAACTCTGAATTTAGATCCTAATAATACAGCATTCATTTTATTTTTTTAAGTTATACTTTCTATTTATGCTAAAGCTATACTAAAGATACCAGAAATACAAACCAGTTCTGCTGTCTAAAAACATGCCTTAATATATATACATTTCTTTTTATTCTGTGGCTTTGCTGTGTTTGGTTGTTGGTGTGTTTTTTTTCTGAAAATACCCCAAAGGAGTATTCTAAAATTTGCTCATATAACTACACTAGTGTACCTCCATATGAGAATCAGTATCTAGTATATAGTCCTTTATTAGTAACTGTTAAGTATATCTCAGTGCTCATGCAAAGCCAGTGGCAGATAGAGCAGTTAATAACATGAAAGTAATCAGGCTAACCGACCAACTTGCTTCTCAACATCACTTTTCAAATCTCTTTGGGCTAAATTTTCAGCCAGTGTGTGGGGAATTAGCCATAGAAATCCCATTAACGTTAATGAATGTTCCATGGTTAACTCCCTATGCTCTGTGCTGAAGATTTACCCCTATATCTCTAAAATAAATATGTCCAGATGCCCAAATTCTTTTTATAGAGCCTGAAGAAATTAAGGGCTTTATTCTCAAATAATTGACTCGTGCACATATATCTTTTTCCCCTATGGATCATCTTCTACATATCAGAATTGGTGTAATGTCTGCATTATTCTCTTTGAAAAGATTATCCAAAGTGCATGTTTACTGCATAAAGACCGAGTTTAGTTAATTGTCTATTTTACAAAAATAATACATACATTGAGTCAGACTTCTCTCATAGTTAAATACACAACGCACAGGTTGAACAATACTCCATGTTGCAAGAACAGCCTGCATTCGTAGGTACGTTTCTGATGAAAAGCCAGTATTTAGGAAACTCATTAGTCTGACAGAATTGGAATATATACTGGATTCTTATATATATGGGAATCATATATCCCTACAGAAAGGCAAAACAAGTAGGGTAATATAAGCCTCTGCAAGCGGTGGCAAAGGCACTGTTTAACAGTGATGGAGGATGCCTGTTACACTAACCAGGAAAAAATGAAACTGGGAAGTGCTTCCAGGACCACAAAGAGAAACTGCCCTCCATTTTTGAAAAGTGGGGGGTGGGATAATGGGGATGTGTTTCTGTCATCTCTTCAACTCTCACTTGCAAGAATATGCCCTTGCTATTTTTCAGGTTTCAATGTAGATGCCCACTTGCCTAGATTAGTATATCATTCCAAGGTCAATGTTTGGTTTTTAAAAAAGTGCCAAAATGACTTCTTTGCTCTAAATGCTTCTTTCTTCTAAAATTCACGTTTATAAATTTTTGGCTTCACTGGTACTAAACATGCTTAAATGCTTTATTTATCTGAGGTCTGCTACTGCCCATAAAGACATAAAATGATGCTGACCTTTCAATATACTGAGACTTTTTCAGGCTTCCAATGCATTTCAGAGGTGACTCAATCCCTCGAGTCAGAGAACTGCTTCAAACCATATTAATTTTCTAAAATTTGGGAAATACTTCTTTAGTAACATTCTTTTCATATGCAAAGATTTACCTAGCCTTTATTGAAATTACTATTTCCACAGATCAGATTGGAAGAAGTCTGAATACCCAACTGTCCGCATCATCCCTAGAAATAATTAAACAGACACTATAACCTCAAAGAGGACAATCTACTTTGTCCCTGAATACAGAACTGAAAAATCAAATTGTTTTCTCTGAAAATGATATACCAGCTAAATGAAGATAGAGAAAGCCCCCTGAAATTATGTAGTGAAATCGTATGTGAGAAAACTCACTCAGAAAAGACCCCAATCCTTCCAGTTATGCCTGGAGCTGAAGATGGCACATTTAGATAGGACTTCTTTTAGCTTATGTGCAGACTCTTAAAATCATTTCTAGATCAAAGATTAAATGTATAGTCCTCTTAAGAACACCAAACTACGTGACCATAAACCCATCCTCTTTCAATAGCAACACATTTAGACTGATTCCCTCTTTCCACTGAAAGGTCTTTCATACAAGTCTTTCATAGCCAAGATAAAAAAAGGGAATTTTTCTGGTACAGGAAAGCACAGAAATGCTTTCAGCTAGAATCAGGAATCTGGAATGAGGTAAGGCCAGGCTGCTGGGGGTGGGGATAAGAATCGGTCATGTAAACAGGTTTTATATTGCATTTATTACAAACTCCCCTTATTTTCACTTGCTTCTTTGGAAATTAGCACAACCATGACTGGATTAATTCTCTGTGGGTTTCCCTCTGCACTATTATTGAGCAGTCATGGGAAAACAGTCAAATGAGTATGGCTCTAGTGGAGCCATACATCTAGGAGGAAGGGCAATCACCAGAACACAGGGCTTGTCTAAAAAAAGACATTCAAGCAGATAGGGCAGTTAAGCTGACCTCCCCAAAGTGATGTCCTCAGGCTCTAATTGAGCTGAATTTTTGATGTTTTATGTCACCTTAAATAATCTTTATTGGCAAGGGAAGAATTTTATAGAGGGCGTTTGTTGGTTTCCTGGCTTTACAGACACATCCCTACCTATTTGTCAGGCTTTTTGTCACTTTTCATCCCTCACTGCACTGCTTCACATCTGAGCAGGTCTTGTCTGCATACCTGTGTGCCCCCCACAGCTCCGGGACTGTCTTGACCAGCTGAAACCTCTCTCTTTAAAGCCCTGAAAGGTGACCAGAAATGTCTCTTTTCAGTATGGTGAGAAACACAGCCATTGCAGCAGCCATGCCATCCTCACATCTACAGATCCTGAGAGAATAAAGGTGAAGACAAGGCATGAGTTTGGCATGCCTGCTGCCTGATCTAGCACATCCTTCCCAATGGTTTGTGGGTTAAGAGTTCCCTTTCCGCCACCACATTCCCAGACAGAGTTGCCATCCTGGTAACCAGCAGCACTGCCATCTCCTCTTGGTGTGTCCAATGGTTTTCCAAACCTGCCTCAGGATAACATACTCCAGCATCAAGACACCTTACAGGGTTTTTACTTGTAGTGACCAAATTGCTGGCATCTGTTCTCTTGCCTGCTCTCCGATTGATACGCTTGGCAATAGTAGCTTGGAGGGCTCGAGTCCACTTGTCCACATGTGACACTGTCTGCTTGTGGCATCCTAAAAAGTATTCTTTCTCACCAACATTTTTGTTCACATTGGGTAATGGGGAAGGGGAGAGAGGATGGGCACTATTTATGAAACTGCTTCACTCTCCTCCCTAAAATCATTGGAAATTTCCACAACAGTCCCAACAGATTTCTCAACGTTCAACTAGTTTGCAACTGACTGGCATCAAGCGAGCGTAATGAGCTTCCAGAAGGTATGGCAAAATGCCTGCTGGCACTGCCACGAACTGCCCCGTCTATATATTGTGGAGGGAGTTTGGAGATGGACAGTGGCCTATGCCTCACTTCATTTTTGCTTCCAGAACTGGTCGTGCAAGTTGCACATCATTACCCTGCTTCCCTACATGCAGCTAGCTGATCTACCCCTCAAGTGGCACTCTACCAAATCAAGCTGCTTCAGCTAAATGTCCCGGGGAAGTAACTATTTTTAATCTACCCACTCCTCCTCCTTCATTAGCTGTATGGCCACAACTTCAAAAGCTTTATGAAATCACAGCTCCAAAACCATCTCTCTGCATGACTACACACGCACGTGCACAATCTTATTTGCATTAATGATTATCACAATCGTGATATATCCTCTGTGCTGTCTTACAGCAGTTCCAAATGGAGTGGCAAAATTACTGGACATAGGGAGAGGAGCCATATCCATTTCCTAGCTTCATTCCCAGTCCTAAAATTCCTGCGTGTATTCCAGGCATCGGCAGATGGAAAAATGCATGAACATATAAAAAAGCAACTGATCCAAAGCACAGAGCTGAGCAGCATAATAGTGCTATTGCCAGGGTAGCCGGTGGTTAAATCACAGATGTAGGGAACACAAAAAATGTTACCTTATCATACAGTGGGGTCTCAGTTTGATATAGTCAAGCTGTTCCACATTGAAACAAACGATTCCAGTTGCCCCAAGCGCTCTTTGTATCTGACAACACTTTTCTATACAGATCCTTAAGGATCAAGAAGAGCACAGGATACTGCAATTCCTGCACCAACACATGTTCTAGGGCTTTTTAAGACAATTCATCACAATAAAGTCAGTAAAGGTGTCCCTGCCTTGTCCTTTCTGAGGATTTCTTCATGAGATGTGCGATATTTAGTAACCACATTCCTCATTTGTCAGCCTTCTTTCAGAGTTGCAAAACACACCTAAAAAATATTCCACTGCTCGATCACGCTAACACGAGTCATATTAATTAAGAATATGTTTGTGTAATTACATGGGAGAGGTGCTTTGCACAGCAGTTAAAGTACATGCAACATCTATAATAAAGCAACCCTGTGTGTAAGATATTATTACAGAACAGGGTTCTTGGTTGGAAAGAAAGAAGTAATTTAAAAATTGATGCCAACTCTTTGGTGTTTTCTAGGTCACATAAATTGTTATTAGGACCTTATATATTTAAATAACAAAGCACGTGAAAATGTATTTTATCTGACTCAATAAGAACAATCATTCTATGCCATTTGCTGGATAAAGTTAAACACATTTCTCCCAACAAGTTAATTAATAATACATCATTTACATATAGCAACTCTATCTGAATGGTGATTGCAAAACTTTGATTTTCTTTTAACCACTTTACCTAAAAGAATAAACATTGATGTAATCAAATTTTCACATCTTCAAATTATAATGATCACTTTGGTCAGAGCTAACTCTTCTCACGGGTCCAATAAAACAGGGTTGCACACGCTCTGTGATAAAGATTAGCACGCTAAAAGAGTTGTTAGCAGGACAGTCCAACTGTCCTTAGGCAAGCAAGCTCCCCGTTTGCTGCTTAAAACAGGTAGCAATAAATAGAAATAAAGCTGCGTATGCTCAGTGAAGCCATTTTTTTGTGTTTTCTTTTTAATTTTAATATCAAAGTATCCCAAACCCCAATTATGCTTCATTAAGTGAAACTGTGACTATCCCACTTAATTATTTTAATATCTCAGGATTAGACAAGGAATGCAGAATTTTGGTGAAGTAGACAATGAAGGAAGCACATAGGCTCTTCCAAGAAAAGAAAAAAAAAAAAGCTGTATTTCATGTTTTGAGCCAATCAACAATGAGCCACAGATATTGTATTACAGATGATTGCTTTAATCCTAAGGCATTTTAGGGTGTATTTGAAGTAACACAAGGGAAGCTTGCTTTGATATATTCACTATATAAAGCTGCTAGGAGATGGCTCGTAGATTCACATAGTATGAGTTAAGTTCTCTATTCCCATGTGAAATAATAATAAAATAAAAAAAGGCAAATACTTTCAAGCAGACCTAAGGTTAACATAATCGAACTCATACAGCTCTCTCTCCCAGGCTATTCGGTCTCCATCTGCAT
Source organism: Anser anser (assembly GCF_964211835.1). Lineage (NCBI taxonomy): Eukaryota > Metazoa > Chordata > Aves > Anseriformes > Anatidae > Anser > Anser anser. The sequence continues at coordinate 110,648,430 of NC_139722.1, forward strand.
ATTACAAAACCACTCGTCCTGTGCCACAAACCTCTCATTTGAAATTGCCAACTTCTCTGTACGCTTTCTTACTCCCGAGTTTTCATAACATCGTTTTCACCTTCGCTGTCGTCAGGAAAGGCAACTTTACACAATGGCACCACCTAGTGTTTAAAACACCCATTTTCAATCTTTACACTGACCTCAACTGCTTTACTTTCAATCACATTTGATGAAAAACTTAACTTTACAATTAGAGAGCACGTCTCCTCTTCAAATGAGACTCACCTGCCTTTCTACCAGTTTGCACTTGTGCTTTTCTATCCGAACTGCCCACAACATGACCTCAGCGAGCATATTCTTATTTTAATTTCTACTCGGTTTTCATTTGAAAGAAACATTCATGTACTGGAGGAAGACCTGTTTTGTGATTAAAGTCAATATCATTGTCTCTAAGGCAGATTTACACTGGTTGGTTAAGCGGAAATAAGACTATACCTCCATGTATTTCAAATCGATTTTGAAGAAAGTAAATATCCCATAAAAATTTACATCTTGAAAAAATGTTTACTTAAAAGATTAAAGGCAGGTGCTATCAGATCAGAAAAATGCATCGTTCAGTGCCCAAACTTGTCTTTTATTGTCGTGGGCAAGCTGGCAGCCTTGCTATTTGCAAGTGTCAAATCATGTTACTACTTTTACAAGTTTACTTAAAGTTTTCAATAACTTTGCAAATCTTCATCGGTGTGAGCTGAAGTACTCACATATATCTTCACCAGGTTGATGACTTTCCTTTTCTGCAGGTGAGGTAACATTTCAGCAAAAGCGTCTCAGTTCCTTAAAATTCTGCTGCCTTTTTCTTTAAAACAACTTCAAATTTGGCAGCATTGCCCTTTATTTTAGAAATACAGCTCACACCGTACCTCTGCTGGACCTTAAAAAAATATCTCTGACCTCCAGTGGAAAAAAACACCATGTTGTTCAAAACAGCTCGGTAAAAAAATTCAGTTTTAGCAAGTAAGGTCCAAAACGGGATGCTTGGGATGCTCCAGTCTCCCAGTTCTTAGTGCTGGCTAAGGACTATGCACCACGCTCCTCAAACTCCTGCATTTCAAATAAAAACACCATTTTATTTCCATATGGGCTGAGTCCAACACACACCGGAGATGCAGCGATTCAGAGTAACCTTCCCATTTTGCTTGAGGCTGAGACTGCTCCAGAAGCCCGCGGCAGAACAAGGACCCAACCGAGCATCCCCAAGCCCCAACAGCTACTTTCTCTCCATTACTGGCACAGCTGGTCCCAAGCACGCTCCTCAGGTACCATGTTTTAGGTGGCAGGTGTGTTTTGAAACACATAGTGCTACTGAAAGAACGCACAGATACGGTCTCTATCCATGAATTTTTATTTAATTACTCGGTGGTTACAGCAACCTGAGCCACATTAAAAAACCTCTCTTCTTCAACACCCCAACCTAACATACAGCTCAGAAATCCTCTGCCCTTCTTGTAATACTGAAGGCTTAGCACTGCATAAATATTCCCATCACATCAATCCCACCTAATTTCCCCAATCTAAACGCTTATTATCTCTACTTCTGTGTTCCTCCTTGCACACCTAACCCTTGCTTCAGCCTCAGTCCCTCTCTGTTCTACTCTTCCACCTGCTAGTCTCTTCTTTACCTCCTGCAAGCATTTGTGTTATTTTCAAGTACAGTTTCCTTTTAAATTACTAGCTATACTCAAGTTACATTTGTTCAATATAAATAAAGGCAAATTTATCAAAAATACCTACATTATTTCCCATGCATTTACAAAGGATTCAATTGCATAGTGTCTGAGACCTCCTGGTTTAGCGGTCCCACATTCCCTCGAGTCACCAATAGGATGAAAACACCAGCTATCTAAAAACCTTCTGAGCAAACCTTCTACACATAGTCTTTGCAAAACTTTTGCCAATTTTTTTTAGCATTAGAGTCTCATGGGAGTTTCAGGGGGGCAGAGCAATGTGGGAATGGGGGTGCGTTGCATATATAGGAGGGCAAAAAGTCATTGCTAATTTTACTTTTAAAAGGTGATGCTGGGTAGGAATGGGGTTCATTATGGGCATCTCCAAAATTCCAGAATAGATTCCTAATAAAGGCTGTTCAATGGACAGAGGTTGGGATACCCTGTAGCCCAACATGTTCTTTAAATTGGAAAACCTCAACCTTAAGGATAACAACATTACCTTGTTCGGTATGGGAAAGCACAGAACTGATCCACCAGCAACTGTGCTGCTACCCTCAGATCCCCAGCACAGACAGTCCTGAGAAAGGAGCTTGTAAAGAAAGACACAGAGAACTGTTGATCCTCCCTCAGATGTGCTCCTACAACCATTTTGTAAGGCCATACAAGGAAAATGTTTGATTTAAAACCAGTTCAATTCCCTGAACCAGCTCATCAGGCATCCCTACAAATAATTTACCAGCACAATTATGGCAGTGATGCAAGAGTAAAACAAGAGCTGTGTCAGCTGGTAGGGCTGCCAAAAAGATGCCTCTTGAAACTGCATTCTCAGGAGAGAGATAATGTGAACCGCTGACATCTACAAGGTGTTTTCAGCTGGAGACAGCTGGGCATAATAGCTCCAGAAGGAGAGGATGCCTTTAAAGGTGACAGCAACAGCTCTGCTTTTGCTTCCCAGCAGATCAGCAGAAGTTGAGGATGGGCAGTGTCACCAAGCGAGCCTATCTTGTATTTATTATCTGAAAGCTTTGACTGGGCAGAAATGATTTACCCCAAGACATCTGTCCTCGTTCTTTTCACCCGCTGCTCATGCCCCTGCGCTGCAATACCCACAGGCATTGCATAAGAGCTTCTGAGCAACCACAGCCTACAGCCTGGCATTCAACGAGAAACCAGAATCAGTCACAGTTTACATGAGTGCAGTGGACTAATTTGGGACAATTCCACTTGTTTTTATAAGCAGCATAATCTGGAACAACTACAGCCATCTCACAGTGAGATGTTTCTTCAAAGGCTGAGCCGTACTTACACGCATTATTCTCAGATTCTCTCTTCTCCATATGGCAGGAGGGGGAAAAACAACCTTTTCTCCATGCCGCTTCCTCCAGGAGGGTAAATAACCTGTTTTTTCTGAAGGGTAAGTGGACCAGATTACAGGATAAGAAAGGGATAAAAATGAGAAATGCAGTAGCAGCACATGAGCAAGCCTCAAATATCCTGTACTGAGTTATAGGCATGTAAACAGAAGCTTTTTCTCCTTTTTCCCCCTTTCTGAAGAAAAGGAAGCTAGAGGCAGAGCAACGAAGGCTATCAGCTCAGCTGCTGAAGTGAAAGGCACAAACAAAACGCAGACTGTGACAAATGTTTTTGTTCTTTCTAGATAAAATGGAATTATAGGCAATTTCAAAATTTAGTTTCCCTGTACTGGTTGGTCACAGCCTAGGAAAATGAGATATACTGTGATAGATGAAAAACAAAGGCAAATTTAGGCACAAATGAACATAAGACCACATTCTAACTCCATCTCTGGGGACTGAAGGGCCGTAAAGGTGACAGATACTTCACAAAGGTGATGAAGACAATGATAGAGAAGGGTATTTTGAAAAGCGGACATACTGAAGGCTGTTCAAGCTTGGGCTTGCACAGTGAAACTTGGAAGCATGGCAGGGACTATGCTGAAATCCCCACTGGGATGAAGGCCTTTCACATGAGACTGCCACTATTCAATCCCCAGACTAAACATGAAACAGCAGAACGACCAAATACACATTCCTGATCAAATTTTGTAACCGGAGAGAACTGTCATTGCATGCAAAATGCACCTGCATTTGCATACATGTCAGAGCAATGAGTCCCATCCAACACAAATAACCTACTAAAATCTGAAGACATTCAGAAGTTTCTGAGAACTGCACGTCCTTGTTTGGGTCCTTCATAGGCAGAAACATCTTCTGATTGCACAACCACTAATTTCCATACAAGTAGAGGAACACTGTAAAAAATTCCCTTTTAAAAGCATTTTTATTGCTGGACAATGGATCTTGGTGGTGAACTTGACATCTCTGACTGGCTAAGGAAGATCTCATGACATCACACCAGGATGAAATTGTTTTTCCCTCACCCACTTTGCTTTTGAGGGATTGGACACTGAAAGAACGAGGGAGAAGACAAGAGGGAGAAGATCACTGTGGAGTTCAGGGCTCCAATACTTGAACGGGGCAGATTATCACAGGACAGATGCAGCAGCTCTCCTTTCAGCTGCCCACCTAATCCTCTTTTTCTTGGGGGCAAGGGGTACTCACCCTGCTGCAGGGTGGCTCAGCTCCTTGTGAAATGAGTGTTTCACAGTTCTGAACTGATGCAAGGCACAGCTCGGTTGCAATGGCACACTGGCACCAATTTCAATTTTCCTTCGCTTGCCAACCTGTAATTTGTGGCAGCGCAGGAGCTGCTACATAAGCAACTGAATTGTCCCTGAAGCAGAGGCAGAGCACTAACCTGAACAGTCATCCCAAAGTAAACCATCTCGGATTGTGAATCAGAACCCCGAGGCACCTCGTGCCCCTGCGAGACCTCGTTTAGGAGCAGCAGCACTTGGCGCTGTCTGGCTGATTAATGCATACTCCCACCTCAAGAAAAGCCTGAAGATATCACTGAGAGCTTGATGAGTCTATCATGCTGATTGCTTAAAGCAGATGGTCATGCATCATCTTCCTTTTCCAAGTAGACTTACATAGCAAATATGAAGCGGATAGCCAAAATTTCCTTGCATCCAGAAAGACGATTGGAGAAAATGAGTTCCTTTACTTCTTAAAACAAAACACACGTAAAGCTGTTGTGTTGCCTAGTAGCAATCAATTTGTACCTGCGTTACTTGCTGTCACACAGAACGAAGACATTAGGCCTCTGGATGTCTCTTAGACAAGGGAGTGATACCCATGGAAGTCCCAACAACATGAGGCCCAGCCTAATTCAGAGAATCCTCTGTGATTAAAACTGAAAGAGAGGAGAACCAAACGACCGTGCTGAAGCATGGCATCTGCAATGATTTTCCAGGCACTCAGAGAAAGGCAGAGTAGCTGACTTTGGTTTTAGGCTTTGTATGCTGCTGAAGCGTGACTCAGTATTAGGGAAAGTTTGGATCTTAGGCAGAAAAACAGTGTTAGTGCAAAAGCTATGGGGATGATTTTCTGTGCACATTGTGGCAAAGACCTCTTTTTTTTTTAATGCTACAAGGACGCCCAAAATCAGAGTCTGTTGCTCTGCACTGTCATGGGTCGTCGAGTTTTATTCAAAACATCTGATTTTTCTCCAGTTTCAAACTTCACTTTCCTCTCCCTCCACCTCTCGCCCCACCTGACAGAATAAGACAGACTCCCTGCTCTGCCTGAGAGCCTAATGCTGTATCAATCCAGCTATTGATAGGATTACTCAGGATCTGGCTTTATGGAGAAAGTCCAGCTGTGTCCCTTGGGTGCGTGAATCTCCGCTCAGTTCATGTGCAGCCTGGTCAGTGGCCCAAAAGTGAGACAAGCATGTTTAGTGAACATGAGCTGTGGAAAGCCAACTGTTGAAGGTCTGACAAGATGTAAGGCAGACTCAATTGGCAGACTCAATTTTCTCAAAATTTACAATTCCTGCTCCAAAGAACTGAGGTATCAGTGACTTCAGGATGTAGGAAAAACATTACAAATTTTGAAGAGAAAATGCTCAGCAATTCTTTGTAGCTCCCCCATTAGACTGGCAAAATCTTTTTGCTTTCTTCCAAAAAACAAGAGCCCAAGACAGACTCATAACATTCACTGCAGTTACAGCAATTAAAGTCAGAAGCAACTGAAAGTAAGTTCTTACAACAAAGAATTAGGCAACCTTTCTGACCTCACCTACAGCAAATCATTCAGTCCACTGAACAATTTCATATATAGTTATGCATTTGGGCATGTCATTTGTTGCTTATGTGTGCCTAAGTGATTCTCAAATTTATGTGGGTTTGGAAATAAATGTTATGCTGTAAACAAATCCCAGGCAAAGTCTGCAGTTGGCAGCAGGTGAAATCCTTCCTAATAGAGCATTTATTTCACAGGGACTGCAATAGTCTCTATTAAAAGCTGTATTTTAGTAGTCCATTAAAGTGTGTTCATTCTCTATCTTTAAAAATGTAAAATGCAGTTTTGGTATCTTTTCACTAGGAGAATGCTGACAAAAAAGCAAAATTTTTGTTTGGGTTATTTTCCCTCGACAGTTAATTTAACATTACTGGTATTAATATCTACACGGTATTAAAATAAGTTACATGAGCTAGAAAAGTATCTGAAATCTGATTTAACTTGGGAAAAAGTAAACTTTTTTCCACAAAGAAAAAAATGCTTCATAATAAAATTTTTCCCTCAAATCTCCCCTCACCTCCAAAATCAAGCCTGATAATTCATTACATTTTCTTCTTTTTCTGCAGCTTGAGGAACGTTAACCATATTTGTGTTCATAGTGACAAACATGGATGACAACCAAGGAAGCAATTACAATAAATGTCTGATCTGCCTCCACTAGAAATATAGACTTCAGCTTCAAAACCCCGTGCCACTCAAATTGAGTAAACCCTACCTGACACAAAAATTACCAATGCTTGTCATGCCTAAACACATTTTTCAACTGAATTAAACAAGCATGTCTTGCCTTATCAACTCTTCTAAAAGAAAAAGAATATTTAGCAGCTTAAAAAGTAAGTCCTTGTTGTGTGTTTCTGTCACTTTTTCTTAAAGAGAGAGTTCTGGGCACTTGTAAACTGTGATTTATTTTTTTTTTAACAGCATATAGATTCTTGGTGGATTTCACTGGCAGTTGTGTTTGCAGCTTTGAAGTCTCCTCCAGGTCTGTCATTTGGTAAGGCTGTTGATGGGTGCCTGGGGTGCTTTGTCCTCCGGGAGGCTATTTTCCTTTAATTCATCTCTGATTAGAAGCAATTTATGCATTTTCATCTGTTTTATGTAAAGATCAAAGGAATCACGGATCCCAACGTTGACCCTATTATAGGCAAAAGAGGCAGGCTGCACATTTTTGCTTGGTTTCGGTTTAAGCCTCACAGCACCCGTCTATACAGCTCAGTTCTTGATACATCTCTCATAAACCAGAGTTTTATATGGAGACCAAGTGGTACCAATTCTCTCGCCTTTAAATACATGTATGCTTTCATATTTATATAAAACAAAGTTGTGTGGTGAAGTTCCCATTTTCAAATCATCGAAGATAATTATTTGCCCAATAAGAACAGAGAAAGAAAAGATTAAATTCAGTATTGCTACGGCAATACTGTTCTTAGTGGTCCTATTAATAAATTCATGACAATGCATCTAATCACAAACTGATTTAGTTGGCCCTCCAACAGACCGTTCTTTCAAGGCTGTCTCAATTATTTTTTTTTTCTGTCTTCAAGTTACAATTAAGCAAAAGAATGACTTTTACGCAATTTAAATAGAATTTTTCACAACACAAAGATGACTTTAAAATGTGTTCCAATACAATCAATATTCCACAGCCACTTATATTAATGACATTAATATTAATATTGTTGCCATGAACACAAGAGCAAGAATAACAGTATCACCAAAGCTTACTTTAAGTGAAAGGAAATTCATAAGGAAGTTTTATTTTATTACTATTTTTTAAGCTAACTTGCTACATATGCCAGCAAACACGCAGATACAGGGAACTTCCAGGATGTTGTCCCATGCCAGAAAACACACATTGTAAATGTAAATGTCTATTCTTACTTCCAGTCAGTTCAACATGATCTCTTCTCCATAGGGCTCAACTCCTCCTTTTGCTTACTGAGCATGTGTGGAACAGGGAGAAAACACGATGAAGATCAGCAGACAGAGGGGAAGGAAGCCCCTCCAAACCAATTTTGGTGGAAAAGAGATAGCACTACCTTTGCGAAGGCTTCTCATGTCATAACATTCGGAGAACAAAGATTGCCATGAACAGTTTGTCATGCTGAGGACAAAGAGTTAGGAGTGCACTTAGTAAGCAATGTCCCAAAGAGGATGCTGCAATTGATGGACCTGCAATACAGAATGACTCTCACCTCAAGGACAGTGGGGTCTACACCACCATACCCCACCCTACACCACCCCACAATTGTATAAACTTTGCTAAAATTGATCATGGATGTTCGTTCACAATAATTACAGAGAAGCTGCATGAAGTACAAGAATATGATACTGAAAACAAACAAACAAACAAACAAAAACATAAAAGCCACCAGGAATAACCTAGCTTATTTGTTCTCAAGATAATCCTAAGAAGATTTAAGAACATCTAGAATTTACATGTTGGAAAATAGAAAAAATGTCCATTACCTTGTAAAGGAATGTGCAACTTTCTCCTCCAAGTCCTTGTTATTGCTCAACCTGAGTTACCACATGCCATTAAAAAATAAAAATAAAAATGTATTGGTACTTCTACCATTCTTTTTGAAACTTGTGACACTTCCTACGGCTTTTCAATTCTTAACATGCAATGCATGCATCAATTCTTCAATGCATTGAGAATTCTCATGCATGTGTGCTTCCACAGTACACGGTTTACTGAGGAGACCCATAACGCAAACCATTTTTATTTGTTAATATTTCAGTGGGTTTTGTTCATTTCCTTGCTTGCTCTGTTTAATACATTCAAAATAGAAATGATACCAAGACCACCACATCTATTTCTTACAGGTCACCAAGTAATAGCAAGTTTGGATGCTTCCACCACTGACAAAAGTGATGCAGAGCCCAAGACAGAACAGGCTCTGTATTCTGCTTCCAGGCTCAGAAATCACCCACCCACTGGTAACCATAAAACACAGTCTGGATGTCACTGTATACTAAAAGAGAAATTTATTTGTCACAACAAAAAATAGTTCCTGTGCTGGCAATGTGGACGGAAAAGATGTCACTCATTCTAAGTTTAACTTGGGCAGTGCAACTGGTAAAACATCAACAATAACCACTATCACTTGAAACACAAACTAGTATGAAAGCACTCTTTCTGCCTTTGATGAAGCAGGCATTTGGTATCAGAAGGGAAGAAGTAATTAAGCTGTTCTGAAACATGTCTCTTCAACAACAGCACGCTCCCCCCTGCTCTTTTGGAGGGTCTGTATTGATTCTGGGAATGTCAACTTGTCACCTCGAGAGCGGCTCTGCAGGTGGTAAGCAGAGTGCCACAAACCACTTACACACGGTGCTCTTCAGTCTCTGGTAAGACATCGCTTACATTAAAGGCAACTGCTAGCAGACTGACAGCAATGGCACAAAACTAATTTTGTTCAGTTTTATATGAGCCTTTGGACATGAAACAAACAGAAGAGTCACATCTTACCTTATAGTAAAACAAGCTGTGGAAATTTTCCTCTGCTCGAGACCATGCTTCCCCATCTCCCTGTTGCGTTTCTCAAAAGCCGCAGTCCCAAACAGACTGAATTTTCAGTTTACATCATTAACACACACTAAACTCAAGTACTTTGATAGTTTATAGTATATAAACCCCCTAAAAAACATATAAAAGAGGTATTTATTTATATCTGAAAAACTGTCTGAATTCAAGACAAATTCTACAAAACAAGGAGTCACGTGGAAAGAGCCACCACTGGCAGAGAAAATGCAACCAGAAGAATTTCATCATCTTTGAATTTCATCAAAGAAACTTATGAGACCCTTAGGGGTGAACACTCCAGGACAAATGGAAAAAACTACACACAGAAAAAAATGCCGCCTTTGAAAGAGATAAAAATTACCTTGAATGTACATAAGCAAACTTCCAAACTCATTCCCAAGGAGCAGTAATCCTCTTCCTTTTTTAGGCTTGCCCTATCTATTGTCTAGAGATCCCTTAAATTGCATCTAGTGACTTATTATCAAGTTTATAGGGTAAAGGAATTGGGAAAAAACCGCCCAAGACCAAAAGAAAGGTAATGTTTGGGGAGGGGGAAGGCAGCGGGCCGGGTGAGGAACAGAAGAAGAGACCTTACGCTTCCTCTCATAAAATCATTCCAAAGTCACCCACAGAGCCATGGTGTCTGATTTTTGGTAGAGGTTCTGCATCTCCTTAGCAGAGACCAAGAAAAAGTTATCTTAGAATCTATTAAAATCTGAAAAGGCATCAGTGAAATCGTAGATATAACAAACCGATGGGGGGAAAAAAGGACATATGAATTACAAGCCTTTTGTTGTTGTTGTTGTTGTTGTTGTTTCTTTAATCACTTTGTGCTCCTTTGAACCCTGAAAACATTTCCTTGGACGTTTTTTCTCTGAGCCCTCAGACCAAGACTTTACAAAAGAGGAAAACAGGTGGCTTGACTGAAGTTGGTTTATTGTTTAGGAGAAACAAAATTTGCCCGTTAAAAGAAGTTGGCCTAGTTTTCTTTTTGTGGAATCTCGGAGTTCACTCCAAAAAAACTGTGGAAACACTTGGCATTCATATGTTATAATTAAGTAGAAGATAAATTACCTAGCTAGTCTTAGAGAAAGACTTAGGCAGTTTGTTTCCACATTGCCATGAGGTATGATCTAACGCTCCTGTTTATTTCAAATTTAAAGGTCTGTTTCAAAAATAAACAGAATTGCTTTGCTCCACTATTGTCATGATGAGGACCTCTAAAATAAGAAGCATATTAATTTTAGATAAAGCCCTATTTGGCTAAATATTAGTATCTCCAAAATATTATTCCTCAATACAGAGTGCCTTGAGCACTGCAAATTCAGGATATACTTGGATATATATTTGGATATATCCAAATTCAGAGTGCTATGCAAGGAAGGCAGTTCAGGCACTAGATACAAATTCCTGCGAGCCCACCAAAACCCCAGAGTACCAGGCATCAGAAAAACAGCTGCATAAAGAAATGTTGCAACGTCCCCTCAAAAAAAAACAGACACAAAGACCTTAACAGGAGGCCAAGTCTCTCTCTGCCCTGCTAGTTTTGGCAAGGGGTCAGGGTGATTAGGAGAGAAACATCCCTCCCAACCGTCTGCTGTACTGAAATGGAGAAACTAACACAATGACATGTGCAACGATTATTTGCACAGCTGTTTTTAGATGTTCTCATCATCTCAAACTTTGTATGGCACTTAATTGTCACTTACACAATGTAGAGAAAGTCAGGATTCCTCTTCCGACAGTCCACTGCAGACAAAAATCAATACATTTATCCTAAGGTATCTCTACAAACCAACCTTTCTGAAGAAGCCACCAAGTATGTTTTCTGAGAAGTCAGTCTTATTTAAGATGCTAAGCAGCTGCTACTTAATACAGCTGCATTTATCAACACTTTTTAAAGAGTAATTCTTTTTTTTTTTTTTATCCAGCATTCCATACTACAAAATATCAAGCCAACTACCAGAAAAGACTGCTTTGGAGAAAGTTCATGGTAGTGGTTGGACTGATTTCCTTCACACAGAGCATGTAAAAGCAGCCTGGAAAAGCCCGAAGATGGCACTCCGCTGCAGACCGAGAGGCCCTGGGCATTGCATCATCCAGCAGTCTGCAGAAGCAACAGAGATATGATGTGTGAATAATGTAACCGCCTCACAGGCAAAAACAAATAAGATGCTTACATGTTTTTGTAGAGGAATGATCTGCTCTTTATTGCGCAGACATGTTGTGCGTGTTACGCATTACATGCATCCCAACACAAATGTAAATGTGATGACAGATTTATGCTTGGGAGATACGATAACCTGTGTGATCCTCAGTCTATCCTGAACTACTCCAATAACCAGAAGAAAAACATCGATGAAGTAGTCAAAAATTTTTAGCAAGCCCAAAGAAACAAAAGTTTCTTGCATTTGTCGTGTGTTTTCTGTCAGTCCAGAGCAGACAAACAGCAGATGCCTTCTGAGCAGGCCAGCGCTGCCTGGATAACGCTGAAGGAGGACTGTCACTGACAATGAAAAATGGGTATTTTCTTCTTGTGCAAGCACTTGGCCCATTTCCATTACCTTCTGGCTCGTACACTTTAAGCCCACAAGAACACAGCAAGTACTATGTTAAGAGGCAAACTTGAGGGTTTGCTTATGTAAAATGTTTAGTTAAGGTAATATTTCCAGTTCAAAATACTGGCGCGTCCATGATGTTAGTTCTGGTTAAGATACCAAAACAGATAAGAGGTAAGAACTAAACTGTTCCTATTTATTGTAACTGGAAAACAAAACAGTGTGCTACCCACAGGATAGGACAGAGAGTCATTCAGCCAATTCTGTTGAAAAAGCATAATTTACAAATTCCGATAACAAATTAATCTAGAATTCAGTTATGGCTACAGGAAAGTTTTGAGTCTACTTTGCAAGACAGCAATTTGAAAGTAATTTTTTTTTAAACAAGCAGGCTAATAACACAAAACAACAAAACCTGAAATTTTTAACTTAATAACCTCTGTATTTTCAAATTCTCTCTTTTTTTTTATTTTTAACTGTTTTTGGCAAGTAAAGATGACTATAGTTTCTAGTTTCACAAAGATTTACTTTCACTTCCACACAAAGTCAGATGCCTGGTAAATCACTGAAAAAAAAAAAAAACAAAAACAAACCTTGAACAATTAAAATACAAAGCTGGTTTTAGAAAGAGGCATGCAGTTTTACGTAGCAGATTTTTAGAGATAAGTCAGATTAAAAAAAAAAAAAAAAAAAAGCTTTTGTTCTCAAACATGTGTGTCCTGGATTAATTTCTAAAGTCTTCTATAAATCTTCAACTTTATTCAGATATATAATATATACATGAAATGTGGCATAAGTCGACAAGTTAATTTATTACAGTATTTAATCAACAATCTATACTGATTTTCAGAAAAGATAAAACTAGAAAACAGATTCTCATCCTGTGGAGAAGATAAAAGTAAACGGGAAACTCTGAGAGTGTTCCAGAAATGCAAATGCATACATCATTTGTGCTAAAGGCAACACCAACACTTTCCCTTAAACGAAGCAATATATCAACATGTAAGAACAGGGAAGCATTTTTCTGTCAGCAGAAGACATGGAAAACATTGCCTGTGATGAGTAAGCGATCAAACTAAAAAAAAAAAAAAGGCAGCATGTATTACACTGTACTTAAAATTTTATTTTCCATGTGCTTGTATGCCTCAATACATACAAGTTGTAATTTAAAAGATATATAATGAGCAACACTGTAACTTGCCCGATTTTCTATAGATTGGTGATCTACAGTGTCATTACTATGTCCTCTTTATCTCCCAAACCTCCACATTATGCTCCTTGCATTTCCCTCAAGTTTCCCAAATTCTTTCCACATTGCTTCCAGTTCATTCACTTCTTCCTGGCCGTGCACTTCAATTCCTTTTCCCATCCCCTCCCCTGCCACTTGACGCAACCAAGCACGAAGCAGCAGGCTGCGGCTGGCCCAGACCTACAGGCCTTCTCAGCAAGCAGTAAGTATGTACTTAAATATTGATCTCGGAGGCCGAACAGAAGAAATCTTTGAGCCCAGGTTGCAGGCCTTTACTGAGGAGTCAACTCTAATCTGGATGTCCTTGGATTTTCACAAAACACGCATTTGGAGCTTTTCAGACCCCAACTTTATCTGTCACTGGAATGGGCCAACAAGCTCCAAAAATATATGTGAGGGAACAGAAAAGCAGTCTGTCTCTCTTTAGGTAACCAAAGAAAAATGCTGTCCCTTTACTCAGCAGTTTTTGCTTACACTCAAGGAATTAGTCAAGGAATTAAAAAAGGGGAAACAACGCTGTTCCGAATATACCTGCATCTGTTGTCTCCCTGGAAATTACAGCTGTTACTTTGAGGTAAGCATTAACTCTACTTCTAAGTCATAATTTGAAGACAGGAAAACTCTCACACTTCTTGTTAAATAGCGTTGTGACACCCAAACCTATTCTAATACTTCGGCATTGCAGATTAACTGATTTAAACCCAAATCTCAATAGAGACAAAGTTTCTGTGACCAACAGGACTAGTATTTACTCATTCCAGAAAAGTAATTTTTACAGCGTGAAATCTATTTTCATACATTCCAAATCTGCTTACCGTTAACATTAACTATGAAAATTGCAGTTTTAAAATATGTTTATAAAACTATACAACAAACTCATTAAAACCATCCTTCCTTAAAGGCTCAATGATTGCTGTAAGTTAAGTCACTCACTGCCCCCCTCCCAAAGTACATTACCACATTTCACCTGCCACTGCTCAATGTAAGTATGTAAATCCGGACTTGCCTCTGACTTCTGAAATCTAGAGCACTGATAAATTGGCATTAGGACCCTGAATTCAAGCACTCTGTGATTATAACAAGACTCCACTGCAGAGCAAACATGCAACTGGGCAATAAATGCCATTCTCCGATTCAGTTTTGAACAATTTAACGTTTTAATAATCAAAAGGAATGCTAGCCAAGCTCTGAGGAAAGATGCATGGATGAGTGATAAGACAAAGTAATGTATCTTCAGAAAAAAAGCATGAAGAATAACTCATTCTTCTCTGAAAGAAAAGGTAAAAATTGCAAGGCACCTCTACCTGGTGACAGCCAAATGGATTTCAGGAATGTTTTCTGCACTTTTTCTAAAATGTGGGAAAAAATGAAAACAAACCCTAATTATTAATACAATGCAGCTGTAATAGGGGTCATGAAAAAATACATTTTTGGGTGCATGGAAATGCCTTTCCCCAGAGGGATAAAGTTCCTTATACCCAGTTTCTGGCATATCCAACCACAATCCTGACTTTGCTGGGCAGATCCACTTTTTCATCACTTGCACTTCATACAAAAGCGTGCCCTGGAGCTACAGCTCTGAAAGGCAAACAATAACTCATTTCATACCTCTTCCTCAAGTGTGGACAGTGAATTCTCATGTACTTCACAAAATCAGAAAGAAGCGGGACTCGTGAAAATGTGTGTCAAGTAAAACCTGGGCAAGGCCCAAGAACACTTGAAGGTGTCAACAGGACTTGGAGGGGTAAAGCCCATTAATAGTTCTGGAGAAATGGACAATAGTTGTCACGTTGAGGAAACTATCTCAGTTCTCGCTGAGCTCATTTCTACTTTCACATTCCCAGGCAGAGACTACAGTTAAAACGAAACCAAACCAAACAAAAAAAACCAAACAAAACAAAACAAACAGAAAACCAAGCCACCAAACAAACAAACAAAAAAAACCACACTTTTTTTTTTTTCTCTGTACTGATTCATCAAGATAGCTGTATCTTTTTGCAGTATGATGAGTGTCTAATTACAATGATTCAAATCTCTTGTCACCTTCAGGCTAGACTACAGATAGCAATGGTTTTTAGCCAGAGCTGATAGTGAAAATGAACTTGACACAGCACGCAATGGTTTGTTAAGCATGATATAATATTAAAAACACCACTCCCCTTTTTAATCTAGCCAGGAGGAGGAAGAAATCACAAGATTTCAAGTTCAAAGTTGCTAAATCCCTTCTCCAGCAGGGGAACATACTTGTCTGATTACATTTTCAGGTTGAATGCATTTGTCAGTCTATCACCTTTCCCTACATTCAGTCCTATTTTGAGCCCTGTTGGCTTCTGTTACTTCTCCTGTCTCCTAATTTTGCAGTAATTTCTCAGAAGTTCCTTCAGTTTACTACATTTTTCTTCTTGGAAAATGGTTACATGCAGGCTGGGCCCTCTAGTGCATCTTGATGTTAATGCAATAGACACCTGTGATATACATCCTTGGTGCTTTTGTGCGATGTGTTTTCCTCTACCAATAAAGTTGTGAAAGAGCATCCACTTTGTCCATATGCCTTTTACAAGTGGGCTCTGTACCTGCTGGTATAACCTTAAAAGAAACACAGGCTGAGAATGTCCATGCCACAGTTGCTTACTGTCAAGACCCAAACTCAAGTACTCAGCCCTATGAATGGCACAATCTGCTAACCCACCACAAACTTGAGAGATGAGTTCAGAGAAGCAGCTTCCTCACCAGGGGCAGAAGCTCAGGAATGAGAACGTCTTCATACTTCAAACACAGGTCCTTTGCAGACAGAGATCTGCACTGTCCCTGGAGATCAAGACTACAACTTGTACACACATACACATACACATCAGGCCTATATAGGCAATGGTAAACAACTTCAGATCCTCAAAATATGTTCAACTTCTGCTTAAGTCAGAGAATGAACTCCAAGAGACTGTAGATCTCACTAGTCATAACACTGCATGTCCTATCCAAGCCAATCTCAAGCTTCAGCATTTAAAAAACAACCTTGATACTCTCGCATCACAAATTTTAGATTCCTCAAGTTCCATTTCATGACCATTAACATCATTATTCACCTAATCTTGAGCCATTTACTTGTCTTTCACTTTTAGTTTCTTAAGATAAAAAAGACCTTGCTAACAGGCAAAACTGGAGATGGTTAAAATGCTTTAAATAAAAAGCTGCAATTAAACAGAAATTGTTATGTAACGTAAAATATTTATGTTTTTAAAGCAATGAGTGAAATGTTTTAAAAATAATAAATATTATGTACAAACCCCAAAATGACACTGACAAAGCTTGCAACAGTCCAGAGGAAAAGAACGAGTCCGTAACGTAACAAGGAAACTGGTCGTGGTACAATTAGCATGAACAATATCAGGATTATCACTATTAATTCTCCGTCAAGTGTGTATATAACTTCACTATGTGTGATCTCTAAACCAATAAAAGCATCAAAGATCAGCAAACACAGATATGAATCTCCTCTGTAAGAATGATAGCTATTTACACTGATGAACCTTTTCAGTGAAAAAGGAAGCCTAAAGGAACAGCAATCCGATGGTAGAGGCAAAGCTGCACTTTTGTTAGAACTTCCGAGGTTACTAAAAATCCAATGCGCCTCTTGGTTGCATCACACCCTGTCTAGATTTCAAAAGAAATTGTGGAAAGATTGTTTTAAATTTTAGAAGTAATATAGAATTGTAAGTAATGAGTAAAAGTAATGATTTGCAATCAGCAGATGTGAAAAAACATGAAAACACATGAAAAAAACAAGGGGTGAGAGGAATCAGACCATTACAGACCTCTTCAGTCCACTTGAAATAATAACCTCGCTTAAAATAAGGCACATTTATTAGAAAGATTCTCCTGTGATTAATACATACGACCAGTTTGATGTAAGGATGAAACCTGGCCTGGCTGACTTCTAAATAAAATAGAGTTAAATTCTTATCACTGACATAGACTATAACAGAACAATGACTGTTTATGGTTTCTCTGTGAATTCTAGTAGTAAAACTCTGGATGCGGTCACAGAAATTATAAACGTGCTTTGTTATCTAGAAAACAAAACAATTATAGCAATTTTCTGCTATTACAAGCAATTGTCTTTAATTACCCCAATATATTAATTCATTGTCTGAAAAGACAGGATGTCAGTGTGAATAGCATTGGTTTGGCAGCCCCAAATTATCAACAACCATCAAAACGGTACATGCTCTTTCTCTTCCCTTCCCTGAAGACAGTACCTGAGCTTTCAAAGCAGCTTGACTTTTTACCTTAACATCATGCAAAAAGGAAAATTGAAGTGAAAGGAATCAGACAGAATTTTTAAAAGTGCAAGTGGTGTGTTCATGGCTTCCAAGTCTGCTCTCTGCATCGTGCATATCCTTTAATTACCAATCATTTCACAGTTTGATCCGTTCTCCCTACCAACCCATTTCTCATTTGACTCCAACTTACAACAAAGGTAAGTGGCAAAATAATGGAAACAATGGTACTGTGCAAACCCCCTGTTACATGACAGTAGTTCTGCAGCTAGCTGTGTAAGGATGCCTTTACAGGATCAGCCAACCACTTGCAAAATTCCTGATCTTGCAGAGTTTCCAAAGGAAAAGAAAAAAAATAGAAAAGTGAGAAAAATTCAAATAAAAATAAAAACTGTATCAACTCTCAAGTCTTTGTCCTTGTGTTTGTAATTCTGTAAATCCATATATTCCCAAGAATTTTTTTATCACTCACAATTTTTGGAGTATGATTTTTCACGACGAAAGATCATAATTGCCATTTTTAATCAGTTCAAAGACTTAGAATCATAGAATCATTTTAGCTTATTAAGGACATTGTTAAAAATGCATTAATTCTGGAATTCCCATTAATTTGGAATGATTTTTCTCTCAAATGAGAGCCCTAACTGACCTGCCTATTTAGCTGCAACATTTATTTATTTCTATTTCTATAGCTATAAAATAAATGATTAAATTAACTCATACACACAAGTTTAATCTTCCACAGTACTGTCAGTGCAAAACCAAACCATTAAATGGCTTCAGCTGTGGGAAGCAGAGCTAAGTGATTTCTGTATTTGTATATAAGTCTTTATTTTACAAAAATCTTTTATGACTGATATAGCATTAGGCCTTCTCACTTTTACCTGTGGATTTCTTTTCCCAAAGTCTTTGTCTGAGTCGGGGTCGCTCAAAGTTATGTCTGCTGCTACACTTCTGTGTGATGATACTTCCTTTTCACCCACCTTCACATGTTAAGAGAGGCAGCAGTATTTTCACCATTGTCACTATTCCTGTCCTCAAAAGAAGGCCAACATCATAATCTCCATACTAATCCATGAAACAGATGATGATTACTACATACATGAGAAAAAGATGCAGAGCTTTAATTCTTCTGCTTCCTTGTTCCATTCACCAAATATTGTATTTCCTTTCATGGCAATTACATTTCTTTGATCCCAGCAAAGAATTTTTTAAGAGTTTTTTTTTAAATGAAGTTAGTAATAAAAGTAGAATAACTAACTTACATGGCCTCAATTACAAAATGACATTTACTACAGTTCAACCATGACTGGGGGGTTTTAAAATTCACAGCATGTCATCTTCTGAAAATCAAGCAGCAGCACCTTCACAGGTATGCCACTCCTGCAGCTCTATGCAATGTTGGCACTCTCATCACCTTGAATTCAGATTGACTAGTAACCTCAGCACAGCCCATACTTTACAAGAAAATTCATGCCGAAGTTGTCATTTATTCACTGGCATTACAGGTGGTGTGTTCTCTAGGTTGCTTTTTAAGGAATGTTCGACTACTTGCATATTTTGCATAATTTCAAGATCACCACAAGGAATTTCAGCTGTGCACCAGAAGTGAACGTACTGCACAGATTTGCCAATCAGATTCAGAAAACAAGCATGACAGCAGTGCAGCTAATTTGCTAAGTCATGCACTGAAAAGGTATACACCTTGATATACTGCGAAGGAGAGAGACCAAAAAAAAAAACCAAAAAACCTCTACCCAGACAAAAAAGGCAAACAAAAAAAACTTTGTGAAAGAAAGGTGATACAGTCAAACAACATCACTGACGGATGCTAAAGAAGCTATTCCAGCTAGTTCTTTATGGAATCTAAATACTCAGTTTTCCCTTTGATGAAATGTCAATTAATCAAGTTATTCTGAAATCAAATAATCCCCTGAGGAATATGTTCCACTTACTACTTAAGTATTATTCCAGGGAAGCTGCCACTGACGCCACTGTTTCATTATCAGTCTGAATTTTGTATTTTACCACATGAATTGTGTTATGAATTTTCCAGTACTAATCTTACACTGAATTCCACATGAAGAGACCTTTGCAGCCACCTGAAACTGTAATGAAGTTAACAGGACTCCCAACAGGTATGGAGCTTTGCCAGCACAGCGCTAACGAACAATCTGAGCTTTCACATAAATTCTGTCTCAAGCTGTACCTCTTTCACTGCCATTACATCACAAAGAATTTTGTTTCAATTTGAGTGTATTAATGCTATTTACAAAGGAATGCAACTCCTTGAAGTACCTAAATGTTACCAATACTTAAAAAAAGGTGCCAGCTTCTTCACATGGCATGATGTTACAGACTGTCCATTCACCATTCTGCTTCGTGGGACAAGCTGGCCAAGCCATCAGAGCTAAGACGGCAGAACGATGAATTGGTAAGCACCCACTGAAATACGTAGCTCAGGTAGGAAAGTGCTGACATAGCTTCGTGCACACATTAAGCTTCACGTTTGCTTCTGTTTTTCTTTATGTTATTATTTAAAGAGCAGTCACTTCATATAACCATTGGCAAAGAAATACAATCACAAAAAAAAAGGCAATAAAATTGGAAATAAAACCATGTAACATGACCAATTTTGAAGTCCACGTAGACTTACTCTTTCAAAATAATTTCTACTGCATTTTACAAGCCTTCCATTTGTCAGGGAAGGCATGCTCAACGTTTAAAGAACCATCTAGCTTTCCTCCAAAAAAGCTGAATATTCTCTAAAAGTGCATTTTTTAAGAGTTTGGTCATTTCCATGAAAAGCTAGAGAGTACTCAGGTTTTATTGCCCCGAGGTGGATGTTCTTGTCTTCTAGGAGGTGAATTCAAGCAGATAAGTCTCTCTCAGACTTCGCACAATGGAACTGCATCTGCAAGACAGAGTCTCACTCTATTGGCACAGAAGTTTGGGTACAACTGCATGAGACCAACTGTGATGGAAAAACAGTCCATCATCCTCCAGTGGGCCTCAGCTGCCACGAAAATGTACGTGGTTGTTCAGAGCCCAAGAACAGGAGCTCAGCAGGCACGCGGTGTCCACCAGTATTGCCACGGAGCCTCCAGCAGTGAGAGAAGATCTCGCAGCAGGGCTGCAGTATTCCAGTAGCTTTTGTTACAAAAAAGCATGATTAATTTGGCAAGAGTGCAGTCTAGTATTACAGTTAGCCTAATGGTAACATGAATGAAGTTCCACTAATTCATGTCCCGCATAGCTTCATTGTACAAATACATTATGTATACATGATATACGTGTACACCTGCACTCACAGTCACAGCATCCACATGATGAAAGGCAAGTTTATTAAACTGCATTTATCGTGCATCTTAAACCACCTGGAGGACACTCTTCTTTCAAATTCTCTCGGCAGTCTCTAAGCCTTTAAAACAAGTTCCCCTCTCCTCCCATCTGGTTTATTAGGCAAGGCGTAATGCTACACTTTCACAGGCAACTGGTCCACTATTGTTTAAAAAAACCTGCTCACCATGAAACTCTGAGCAGGTATGAAATATCACAATATTGACATTTGCATGGACACTGCTCATGTCTATGTCAGTCAAAAGTACTAACAGGAAAAAAGTCACCTACAGGTAAAAAAACAAACCAAAACAAAACAAACCACTGTTTCTCCAAAGAGCATAGATCTTAAATTTCCAGCAGAAATGAAACACTCTTACTCTGCCAAATACTGAGATACTTAAAACATAGGATAAGAAATATATTTATGTTAGAGATTCTCTAAAGGTTTTGGAATTACTCTTCTGCTCTCTCCCAAGGAATTTGCAAGCTGGGGACTCATTGCCGAAATAGCTTTGCAATCAAACATGGCATATGTGAACTATAAAAACCTAAAGGTTTAATCAGCACCTTTTTAGTTAAGTTCACAAACAGGTTTGACAAATTAACCCGCCCAGAACTGTGTAGATGTATCATTAAACTACATTTTGTATTTGAATATTACCTGTCCCTTAGGAGCGTATTCATCCTCTGGGAATTTTATGTATTTACACAGATACTATAAAATACTAAACTTTTGTCTTAAGAGAAAAATCGCATACAATGAGGGAAAACTTCTGCAGTAACTTTGGGATCTCACAGCTTCTAAATTAACAAGGAAAGCATTGAGATAAGTCTCTGGGAGTACATTTGAAGTTTTAATGAAGAGTTAGATTACAAAAAGCCATAGCGGGAGTCTTATATAAGGAAGCTTTAAAGTTGGTTGCAATGTATTAAAAAACAACATTCAAATAAATTATTTTTCACTGCAGTATGCCAAGCTTTTGGAGATAGAATTAAAATTGGGCTTTCATTTTATACCAAGCAAAGCATAATATTAGACTATAATACTGCATATACTAGTGAGATCCAAATGCCCATGGTGTTGCAAGAGAACATTTTCCCTCAGGCATTTGAAATTTAATGCTTCTTTAATATTCTCTGTTGGATATTGTTAGAATGGAATTTCAAATATTTCCTGCAATTTGAGTTAAAGATTACTGAATAATGCTGAGCAGCAAAAAATTTTTGAAGCATACATCTAAAGCTGGCGTAGTAGCTTAATGTCCTGTTGTTTCTTGCTTTAGCAAAATTAATTTCTACAGTCTTCAACCCTGAATTCAAGCACCACCTGGAGATTCAAACCCATAATTTAACTGTAGCGTATTTCTAGCTGCCTTGCCTAATACACTGAGGCTAGACCCTGGATGCCAGACAGCTATAAAAGGAAAAGGCCATTGCATAGCAATACTTTATATTCTTTTAAGTCAGGCAGAATTCAACTGAAACAGTAGCCGGCCCATTATTGTAAATAAATGGGATTACCTGCCATGAAATAAATGTAC
This sequence comes from Anser anser, assembly GCF_964211835.1. Classification (NCBI taxonomy): domain Eukaryota; kingdom Metazoa; phylum Chordata; class Aves; order Anseriformes; family Anatidae; genus Anser; species Anser anser. The sequence goes on from NC_139722.1 coordinate 110,670,798, forward strand.
ATGGTTTTGCCTATATTAAAAGTATATAGAAGTACATCCTGAAAGAGTAACATCTTTCCAATAGGACTCAAAATATTCAAAAGGCTTTTATCCAGTTAAGTTACAACTTTTTCACCATACATGTGTTAGTGAATTACCAGGGCTGCTCAGGAGCTAAGAGTAGGCTGCAAATTAAGGCTAAGAAAAAGATGCAGCTGTATCACTCTAGAAACAAACTAGAAAAAAAATTAACCAGAATCATGATTCCCTTTGCTCGATTGCTTCATGGAGAAGCTTTCTTCACCCAAAGATGAGGTTACTTTCTTTTCCATCATTTGTGTCCACACTATGATGTGCAGGATGCTCTTGATTTTGTTCCAGGGCCATGGATCCCTTATCATTCATACTGGGCACACACTGATTCACTCCTTGGCTCTCCTATAGCAAGGTTTTTAACTCCCCTCAAAATGGTTCACAACACTGCTTCAGAAAGCATGACTACCACAAGTTCATATGAAATAATTCCTCAACACCATCCCTGCAAGATAACGCAATTCTAATTGCCTTTGTGATATGCTCAAAAGTTTGTAACATTGATCCTCGGCCTCACGCTATAAGAAATCCACTCTAATGGGGTCCAGCACAGCCCCTTTTGACACTTTGAACTGAAAAAAAAAAACCACCACCACCAACAATGTATATTGCATGTTTCAGAGGCATGGGAAACCTGAAGTTACGCAGCATGGGTATAGCCACTAGGTGCCACATAGCTGGATCCAAGGGCTTTTCACTTTTATCAAGAGATGGAGGCAGTCCAGCCTTACAGTGTGCAACTGATCGTAGGCAAGCATGTGCAGAAACTGAGTACTTGGGTTTACGTGAGCAGAATGAATAAATACAATTTCTTCTTTCTTTCTTCACACATCATTTAAAACTCTGAATAAGAACACTACTAAGAGCAACACTAAAGCCATCCATAGGCTCTGCTGCTGTTTACAAATCAATTTGGTAAAGTTCCAAACGCAGGCCAGATAGTAAAATGGATGTATGAAGCTGCAGAAAAAAACATCCATACAGGAAACAAAGGGTTTAACTTGCTCTTACACTTCTTACTGATCAACTCTTGTTTTAAAAGTTATGTTTTACACAGAAAAAATGTCATTAAGATAAAAATATTAACTATGGTAACATCTATTGGTATTTCCCTTATGTAAAGGTTTGATTTTTTTAAAAAATTAACTTTTAAGAGTCAATAGCATAAGCCATCATTCTCCCTTCCTGGATACTTCTTTTGATATTTTACTTAAAATAATTCTTAAAAGAGAGAAATTCAATCTGCATAATGATAGCTATTAATAACTTAATTCTGTGCAAATACAGAAACAAATACAAAGGGATATTGTGTAACAAGCTGAAATATTTTAAATAAACACTGTGTTCATAATTCACGGAAATAATGAGAACAGTTCAACATAGAAGAGCATCCATCAGTCATTTGGACAGGATGGATAAACAAAGCCAATGGACTCACCCACCTGCACTGAGTCTAAAAAATGTGAAGTAACCATTATGGCTGGTAACTTTTCGTATCAAAAGTTATTCTTTGATTATCAGGTTATCATGAACAAATGCCAAAGAAAATCACTATGAGAAAAATTAAGCACTGATTTTCAGTAGAACCTGTTTTACCACTTGATTAAATGTTTATGTTGTTTGAAAAAAAACTACATGGACACCAGCTTAATGTCGAGGTTTAATGTGGGGTTTTTTTGTTTGTTTGTTTGTTTTTAAAACTGTTGTAATAAATTAATTTAAGAGTATCGTGCTTGATTTTGCACAACTTCAGTTGTCACTCAGATAATTTATTCCATGGAAAACCAACCTACTCTTCTGATTGGATTTAAAACACATCAACAGTTTTACTATGTTTTATAAAACTAGAGGAAAGGGAATGAAAAAACTTTTGTATAATAGCAATAGTTTTCCAATGTTTATATAAAAACAACAGCAACAGATTTACAATTACTCATATGCTTTCAGGTAGCATGTTAACCTGTTAGTTTTACTGAACAGCAATGTATTAAAACAAGCCGGTTTAATAATCTTCATTCAAATGTCTCAAAAACGTCGATGCTATGGATATGCCTTGGAAACCCACTACATAAACACAACAATTTCATAACACTCAAAAAACAAAATGACACAAAGAAATGTACCACTTATTGTGATAAATGCCTAAGTGGCTTTTTTTTTTTTTTAATGTGAATCCCTAATCTGACATTCTTCTCAATAGATTTTAAATGGGAAATCACATTTCCAAATGAAGTTGCTTTATTATGCTCATAAATCTGTACAGAAAAAAAATAGATGCTCTTTACTGCAAGCATTTCAAATAGCTAATAGAATCCATGATGTCCTGATTATGGATTTGCAGTTTTTGTCACTAATGTACAGTTAGCTTCTGTGCTCTGGAAAACTGCTTGACAGAGAGAGCCAGACCACAAATACAGAAAAGCGACTTCTGCCATACTCATGCCATTCTCCTGCTTGCAAAGGATGCTCTTACTCTTCCCTTCCTTCCATTTCCCATCTCCTGATGGTTTGCAAAAACCTCTACCACCACAGCTCACCTACTATGGGACGAAGTACCTAATTCACCCAAGTTACAAAGCACAGTCAACCTCCACATGTCAGCCTTAGTGAGCAGAAAATCTGTGCTGCTGATACATAGTCTCTGCATAATCAAGAAAAATACAAATTTCTGCTACGTGAAAGGAGTGAAACCAAGAAGACTATTTGTCAAATGTGTAGCAGGTGTTTGTACTGGTGGTGTACACAAAAATAAGCAACAAAAAAGAACATTCTGGTCATAATTTGTGTTAAGATTTAACTCATGAATAGCTCATAAATATTACTAATAGACGTTACAAGTGCGTTATACGTCATTTGTTTCTTCACACTAGGCACATGAGTACAGAATGTTACATGGCATCCTATCCACCTACTGAAAACATACTGGAAGCTTTATAAATAACTTAATGAATGTTCGATTACCTCTAATTACGTAAAAGCACACCCAAACTATTAAGTAAAAATGAAGCTACAGGATGAAACAAACTGGTTCCATAGATAGAAAGTAAAACTTCTTAAGAAAGTTTTCTGAACCACAGCAAAAATATATAAAATAAAGTCAGGGTTATTAGAAGAATGTCTAGATACTTGACTTTTTTCACACCATTTAATACCTGTACAGTATCACATAACTGAAGGTTAGAAATGAACAGTGAAAAAGGAAGAATTGGACATTCGAGTTGGGAATAAAAAAAAAATCTTGTACAAAAACATCAGTTCCTTATGCAACTTATCTATTTTCATTTTCTAAGCTAAGATCTTTATTGTTCTTGCTTATATCTACATGTTTATCTTTTTTAAAAACTTACAGATTTCTCATAATTTTAAAAAAACAGGTTTTGATCCTCTTAATCTCCTTTCACTATTTTTTTAACACTTTATTTCTGAAAAATCCTTTACTATTCCCTTGGATCATAATGGAGAGTAGGCTTCCAAAATTGTTCAAATTCTACTATTATTTCTAGGATTGAAAGCAGCAATTATATAGTTTTGTTTTTTTTTTACTTAGTCTTAAACAATTCAGGAATTACTTATATCACATAGGTTTAGCTACCTGAGACACATTTTTGTATAAAAACTGTAAGCAAGTGCATTAGGTAAAAGAATAACTGTATTCTAAATGGAGAAAATAAATAGATAACTTCACAAATTATTGGAAATGAATGTAAAAACTTACCCAAAATAATTCAATAATTTCTATAGATGGCAATGAAGAAAAAGAAAATCTGATCCAAAATATAAAGAACACAGCCGCCTGTTAACAGAGAATAATTTATTTTAAAATATTGAAATATATATATGTGTACTTATATAAATAAAACATAGAATTCTGGAAGAGTATCCTTCAAAACTAATAGTCACGTTGAGAAATAATACTTAATCCTCACAAGATGGAGATCGAAACATCCTGAGTATTAATTGCATTGTTTAATTACACCAATTTCCACATAATTCAATTCTACTGAGTGAAAAAACTGTAAAATATATTTCAAGAATCATCTTAGAGTCCAATCTGTGCGCATGCTGAAGTTCCATTACTTCTTTTGCACTTAATTTTTTGCATTTACACAGCTCTTTGTCTGCAAGCGCTACTTAAGAGATATACATTAATAAAATATGGGGGACGCATTAAAGAATTTTTAAAGAATTACATGAACATCTCACCATCTCAAAAAATAGAAGATGAAACAGTGGCAAGAAAACTATGAGACAGTAACAAATTGGAGGAAATCTGAATACTGTAACAAAATTGATCGGGAAAAATGGTGTTAAATTTTCAGTGAAAATATCGGAAACATTGAAAAGGTGTTAAGACTAATAAATCAACAAAAAGAAATCAAATACATCACAGCTCTTGAAGATAAAGAGCACACGGATTTGGAAGAATGGGATGCAGAAACTCAAACACTGTATGTTCATAGATTCCTGCAGTGACGACAATCTGAAGTTGATGACATGAGCTAAATGCAATAGGAACGTGACCAAGAACCAACATTTCCTGGCAAGAACGCCAGAAAGGTTTATATCCAGAAGCAGAGGATTTTAAAAATTAATAAATATCAGGAAAAAAAAGGTGTAAAAAACAGATGGAGAAGAAGGAAGCATCTCGCATTCCTCTTGTTTAGATTAGTGCAGTTATGTTTTGCTTGGAAGACATAAAAGCCTAGCAAATATAAAACAAATTTAAGCCAAGAAAAAAGGAAATTGCAGAATTGTTATATTTTGCTAACTAGGAAAATTACACCACATTCACAAAAGGCAAAACTTTAACATATCTTCAGTTAAGTCAGCACAAAAGACAGAGTTAAATTGGCTTAAGACTGCACTATCTGGGACTAATTATAAAAGGAACAGATTTAAAATAAACTGATATACACATCTCTGACAAATCAGTTTCAACACTACGTATGTTACCTTTATTAACAAATAAGCCAAGGAGCACAAGCTTGGACAGAAGAGGACAGAGAATGAAAACAGATCCTTACCTACAGAATAAATTTTAATTAGCTTAACTGAAATCCATTAAACCAATATAATCTGCCACATTGACAAGCAAATCAGTTTACAGCATGCTTACATTGATTTAGCTGAAAATTGATAAGGAATCAACTTAAAATGAACTCATTATAGCAAGTGGAAATTACCTTATGTGGGTCCACACCAGCTTTTATGTAAATTTACATCTTAAATAATCTTAAATAGCAATAATTAAGTCTGTACAATGTCTGGGTGCAAAAAAATACTAGAGCCACTAGTGTAAAGCATCTTAGGAAGCTCTGGGAATACGTTTTGAAACTAGGGGCCCTTCTACATAACAGGCTTCTCTGTGTTTCACAGCAAGCCAGAGCCCAGCTTTGCTTGCAGCTATTTAGCTTTGAAATTCACCCCCAGCACAGAACTTGGGTATAAACTTCATTCATGGTAAAAGCGTATGGTTAATAACGGGTACAAGTCAGTACAGTGTTGAGGAGTTTGGTATTTAAAATAAAACTGAGCACAACTATACCTTTCCAACTCTGACACCGCAGTTTTCTGTACGTCAGAAGCTGCCAGAGGTTCAGCTAAAGTCTCGGCCAAGCCACAGGAAGCCTGGAATTGTGGCATAAGGACAATTAGCGATGAGACTTGCTAAAAATGAGCACACTTTGCACGACTAGCACAAACATTTCCATTTTACACCCGCTGCCCTGGAGGAGCAATTTACTGCTCCCTGAGGGGAAACTGACGGATATCAGCCTGCGCGCTGCCTGGAGTATTAAAAACCAAATCACCTACGAAGCCTGGAATAGGATTAACACATAATCCTGCCGCAAAGCGTTGGGACGAGCGAGCCTGGGCTGAATTATGGGATTTGTCCTCTGAGGAGCCCTGTGGGGACCCGGGGACGAGAACATCAATTGTGCCACCGCCGGCCCGGCTGCGGGCACGGACGGAAGGCTGGATCCTCTCCCCCTCCCCAAACAAAGCACGACCACGCCGATTGTTTTATGGTTTTATTATTTTAACTGCCCGCAGCCCGGTGACGGGGCCCCGGCTGTGAGGGAAGGGGGGGGGGAGGTTCTGAGGTGACTGGGGGGGAGGGCAGCCCCGGGGTCTCTCGCGCGCGCGCCCGTCACCTAGCAACCACCGAAGCCCCGCCGCCTGCGCACGCGCGGTGACCTCGTCCCCCCTCCTTCCAGGCCGGGGATTTCCCGGCATACCTCGCGCCCCACCCCCAAGCCTGGCGCATGCGCAAATCTCCGCGCGCTGCCGTAGCCCCCGTCCCCCTTCTCTCCGGCGCGCATGCGCAGTCGCCGCCTGCTGCCCCCGAGCTGCGTCCGCTCAATGAACGGGCCCGGTGGGCCAATAGCGTCGGGGGGCCTGGCGCGCGTGCCCCGAGGCACGCTGGGAGTTGTAGTTCCTCCCTAGCAGCCACCCTCGGAAGGCGGCGGGACGCGAGACTACATTCCCCGGGCGGCTGCGCGGGGCGGCGCGCCCCGCCCCTTGCCTCTGTACCTCAGCGCGGCGCTGCTGGCGGTCGCAGTCGCGCCGTAGAGGTGACCTCGAGGTTGACGGGCCCGCCGCTCCCAGCCATGGTCGGTGCCGTTGGGGGACCGTTGGGGGGCCGTTGGCGGGCCGTTGGCGGGCCGTTGGCGGGCTGTTGGCTCGCTCCTTCAGGCGGAGGTGGTCGCGGAATGGCACCCGGCGGGTCCCCGGAGCTTCCCCAAAGCCCTCGCCTCGGCTTGGGCCCCGCGTTCGCTTCCAAAGCCTGTGAGCGTTTGCTGGTTTTGTGGGGCGTCCAAGGGGCCGCTGCGGTTGTCTTGTCAAGGAGAAATGCCGGCGAGGTGTTCGCATCTCGGGTCTCGGCCCTGCGTGCTGTCAGAGGTCCAGGGGGTTTGCTAGGCTCTGCAAGTTGTCAAGGAGCTTCTCCAGCTCTGCACTGAGGGTGCATGGATGAACGGGAGTGCTTGGGTTTGTATGTACACGCACACGTGTGCATGCATCTTGTACAGAGACCTTGCTTTCCTTTATAATCTTGAAAGTATTTCTTTTCGCTTTTTCACCTAGCCATTATACCTTCTCGTTCAAACGTTTAATTTTAGTACTTATCTACAAAAAAGATGTCTGCGTGACCTGAAACTTGCCTTTTTTTTCCAGTTATATCCTAAGATTACATAAGCCTGTAAACTTTGTCTGTTCTACTTTTTTTTATTATTATTATTATTATTCAATATATGTGTTGTCAGGAGTGACCTCAAGTCAAAATGTTCTGTTTTGCACTTGAGCTTTCAAAATGCTGGCTGCCATGAGGTTGTTGGTCTCCAAAGGATCTCCTAGTTGAAGATGTTCCTTTGGTGCTCAGACTCTTCAGAGTATTGCTCTTTTCATTCTTTCTTTCAATATTCTAGGTATTCTTCTGCTGTTGGGCAAAGGCTTCAAACCTCTGAAACAAAATCTTCTGTCTATTGATGCAACCGCTGTTAGCTAAATGAAACGGAAAAAATTTTTAAGGGCACCTTCCTGAAGGTCACTTGGGAAGGAAAGAATTCCTTTGGAACTCTGTCTGTGAACCACAGCGCTGCTGGGTTACTAAAGTACACGGCTGTCTTGATTCCTTCTGCCGCATTTCCAGACAGATTTATTGTGAGTGCTTCCCTGCTGCACAAAGGGAGGCCCCAGGTTTCCAAGGCAGTGCGGTTAGTTAAGCTCACTGGTACGCTTGAAGCATTCTTGTCAGCAAGGTGGGATAGCTTCGTTGGCATTGACGGTCAGGAATAATGCAAAGCTGATGGCGTGTTACAGAAAGTAAACTTCAGCAGCAATAATGCTTATTCAGTTCTTTAGTAATTGCAATTAGTAATGCAAAGTCCATGAGTAGTGTAAACAGGCCATAGATTTTTCTCCTTTCCACACCTGGTATATAGCAGGCTATTTAATATTGCTCTTTAACCAAACTTTGTAACCTGCTGATCTGTTTTGCACTGTAGTGCTATTGTCATGTATGGCACTGATATTTTAGGTCTGCTGATATCACAGGTCATTATATTAGGTCAGCAGTAATCACAAAGATAATTTAGGCATAGAGTTCTTAAGCCAAAGTTGGATTGGGAGAGGTGTTAAACCCACAGTTTCATCATTTGGTAACAGAATCTTCACTTTTATCTGTGATGATTTGGAGGCGGGGGGATCCTACATGATTGTTGAACTAGAACATTAGGACAAACATATCTAGGGTTGCAATATTTACACTTTTTTGCTTCCTTCTTATGATTGTTCTCTTTCTGTTTCTTAAAACTCTTAAATTACATATCTGATTTACGCAGAGTGGAAAAAACTTTGGAATTAAATAGCTCAGTTAGATTTGTTATATTTTTTTTCTCTAGCTCATGTCTACCTGAGGGTGAATAAAGGTCACCTCTGCAGTTACCAACGCATGAAAGTATTCTTGTTGGAGGCCAGCGCAGGAGCCAAGTCACGGATTAAAGTGCCTGAACACAAATGTGTGGCACCTACAACTGCCATGCAGAGAAGCTGTCAGCTCGAGAGCTGCATTCTTCTCTAAGCTCCCTACTCCAAAAGTAGCCTCAGATGCTCAGTGCTACCAGTTCTTAGATGTGATGTGACATTAAGTTTTCTAGGAAGAGTTAACTCTTATTAATCCAACATACTTAACCTTGTTAATCCAACATACTGAGGGCTTGGAGAGAAAAAACTAAATAGGAAGAACTCCTCACTTTGTTAGCTGTCGCATTTCTTCCAGCCCAAAATAGAGGGAGGACAACAGGAAGGATGGTAACAAGCATTATTTTTTGAGAGGGTGGATCTGCGTCAGACTGAGGGTTTTTTAACAAGGCTAAATGCTAAGTCTGTCCCAGGAAAAAATAGACCTACCTCTGGCATTTTTATCTTCTTGTTCTGTTGCTGTGCTAAATATGCACCATAATGTTAGTAGATTTATTAAAATTTTTAATGTTTAAATCCCAATAACATATAAAGTGGAAAGCATATAGTGGAAAAAAATTTTGTTGAATTTGTTCACCTTCTGTGACACCAGCGTAGATTGGCTCACAGTTTGTGAAGGAGAAAGAGCCTAACTTCTTAGTCTTCTATTTCGGCAGAAATTCTCATGTCAAATTCAATGTTGATTTAAGTTACCATGTAACACCAAGAAAATGCGTTCGGCAGTTTTCGCCCTGAGTTCTGGCGTAGAACGTGTAACACAGGATCTGTTTTTATATGCTACTGAGACAGGATTTTACCAGGCCAAGTTCTTGCAACGCAGTAATTTTTCCAGTACTTACTTTCTAAACTGATATATGATTAGCTGCCTTAAAACGGCGTTCATTGTTCCATTTGCTTAAATAAAATGTAGGTTCTCCTTAAAAACACCTGGAAATGTTGGCAGCTAAACCTGCTTAGTCTGTGCTGCCCATCATCATTCAGACATTATAGTACATTTGTAGGGTATAACTTCCCTACTCTAGAACAGTGCACTGAAACTAATTTTGAGATTTTAAAATGGGAAGAATTGATTTTCAGCTTTCTTCCTCTCTCTTCACATCATTTTGGTGAGGTCTGAGACTCCCAGTAGGACAGGCTCGAAAGAAAATAATGCAGTTCAACACCTTAGCTGGCAGCTATTTAACTAAATATTTGAAGAGTGTAATGCAAAACAAAGGTGAAGTCACGTTGAGTTCTACATCTGTGTGTTCAGGAGTAGTAACTTCATCACTTCTGCTCTCATTTTATCTATTATGGGGTAGAATGGGATGGCTGCTGGGTGGCCTCATTTTTGTGGTTATCTAATGCTAGCTTGATGCAGCTGTGCTTGGCTGGTAACTACTGCAGGGAGTATATACTCAAATCCCTAAATTATCTCCCTATAAATATTCATAGCAGGAATGTTGTTGGGAAGGATGTCTAGAGGTCATCCAGTCTGACCTCTGTCTTGCTCTGAGGTTGTCCACGGCAGCCCGACAGCAAATCTTTTTTACTGCTGCTAAATTGGGCATTGCATGGCTTTTTCATCTGAATCTTGAAAGCCACCAAGGGTGAAGTTTGCACAAACTCTCTGGGTACCTTGTTCCAGTGCAGCAGTACCCCCTTAGCCAAGAATTTTTCTCGTAATGTCCACGCTGAACCTTCCAAGCTGCAATTTGTAGCCTCCTTTTCTGCCATCTGCCATTACCAAGAAGCATTTGGCAGTGTTATTTTTGTAGCCCTCCTCGAAGCAATGCTAGGCTGCTGTTGGAGCACCCTGTGTCCTCTACCTTTCCAGACTACGTGCAGCTTCCTCAGCGTCATCTTACAGCACGTGAGAGCTGGGCTCCAGCCATCCAAGTCATGCTTGTCTGGACCCTTCCTGGTTTTCGACATTCCTCTAAAATTCAGAGCCCCCAAACTGGATTCGGTATTTTAGCTGCAGCTTCTCCAGTGCTAAGCGAAACAACTGCCTGTAGTCTGCAAGCTGTACTTTGTAATGTAACCCAGTATGCAACTAAATCGCTTCAGACATAATTAAATGTGTAAAGTGATTTGTCTGTAACTTGAACAATCATCTTTTAATTATCTGAAAAAAATTGAGTGTGTAATTCCAGCAGACTGGTCAGAGTCTGCTTGTTCCTGTCTTAGCATAGTCTACCGCAGCCATAATGCCTATAGGGAAAAAGGGAGATGCAAAAAGCAGGCTTAAAGAATATCAGATTATGAACAACAGCCTTTGGCAGGTTTTGCCTTTTCAGTATTAACTAGCCTCTGGAGTTCCCAGTGTTCTGGTTCTGATTAACAAAATGGACTTTTGCTGCTGAGTAAGCCTTCTGGTTGTTGTTTGTTGTTGTTCTTAGTTACAATATAGCAGCATGTTGGCACAGTGTTCTCCCAGTCTTTTTGGAGTTTTTGGTTACTTTGATAATGGACAGTTATATCAGGGTTATTAATGTCTTTATTTGTCCATAATGTAGCTTTTGTCTGTGGATTTGTTAAATTGCTGTGTAACAGTTTAGAGAGGCATTAGTTATAAGTCCAACAGATCCCTTGGCTTATGGCATTCAGCAAGTTTTTGGTTGCAAGTAAGCATTCAAAATGCTTAATAAAATCAACCGTCAGTATTGTAAGAATCTGAAAACTGGCAAAGTGCAACAACTTATGAAATGTCTCAGTGAGGTTAAAGTGTAAGCGGGTAGTCTAATGAGTGGGTACGTGTTGCAAACACCTTATGCTAAAAAAAAATAGCACTGTTAAAAGGCATACAGAGTTTTTCAGACTGTCATTCCTGGCGTTTTAGGAGCTTTTCCAGGAGTGTTTCTTGTTGGGGATATTTTTGAAAGCGTGGTTTGTTTCTGTAAAGGCAGGTAGAGAAGTTGCTGGTGGTTCCAGCGTGATCCCAGGAGCTGGCCTTGATCCACATTTAGGCACATGATATCATCCAGGTTAAATAACCTTATTTCTGTAGTAACTTAATTTTTACTGCTCTGAGGTGGTGTGAGCCTGCACTGTGTGGCTGTGGATAAGTCTTCCCAACTTTCTTCCAGGGTGAACCTATCAGAGTCCTGGTGACTGGAGCCGCTGGGCAGATTGCTTACTCGCTGCTCTACAGTATTGCCAAGGGAGATGTCTTTGGCAAAGAACAGGTAAATGTCAACTGAATTTTCACTCCTCTCTGCTGTGCACTAATGAATAGTATCAAAACTGCCGAGTTCTACAGAGCTGTCAGAGGCTTTTTTTTATTTTTTGTAGGCACTCAATTTTACCAATATGCTAGCACTTTATTCTTTAGGAAAAATGAGTCCTGCTCTGTTAGGCAAGCTTATGTAGTTGTTTGTGGAGAAGTTTTACAGCTTGTGTAAATGGATTTGAAGTTGATACCCCTTGCACTAGATAATTTGTCCTGTTATCTGCTAGAAACTTAATCTTCAAAGCAGGTGACTGACCAATTCACATTCAATTGTTCTTTTACAGCCGCTTGTGCTTGTGCTGCTGGATATCACCCCCATGATGACTGTTCTGGAAGGTGTAGTGATGGAGCTGCAAGACTGTGCCCTGCCACTGCTGAGAGGTGGACAAAACAAGTTTTTCTTATGTTTTCGTATACTTAACAAGATGTTCTAACATAGCTACTGGATTTATAACTTTCTTTAAATGGTGATAACCAGAAGAAATATTTGGACGATCCTTTTCTTGGTTTTATATTTTGTGGAAGTTAAATTCATTTGACTTAGGCAACGTGCTAGAAAGAGTGTCATGAAGTACATCAATTGACTAAGTAGATATCTGAGTTTTGGTGTACATAATCTAAACCTTGGTAGTTAGCATGTACAAAAAATCATCACTAACCTCTACATATACATATACATTGCATTCTGGCCTAAAGGTGAAATAACTTTGAATCTTTGGCTATGGCTACATGCTTCTACCAAATGAAAAAGCTTTTCTTTAGAAATACCTTCTTCATAAAGAGACAAACTGAGAAATTGCTCCTCAAGTCACATAAGCAAGTTAAGTTCATCTGTTCTAAACAAGCAGAAGAGAGGGAGCCAGTAGAAGCTACAGTAATTATTGCAGTACTTAGTTGAAGAACATGTACCTTCCAGCTCTTGTACAAATCAAACCTTCTTCAGTTTGAATTGTTGTTAAAGGTAAAGGAAAACCTCATTTATGTTGGTACTTGGTACTTTACATTGTAAATTAATTATTTTGGCAACAGTGAAGAGCAACATATATATGTATGCGTGTATGCATATGTATTTATAAATATGTATACACGTATGTATTTAGAGAGAAACAAAAGGTATATTTTGACATACATCTTTCTCCTGTACTTAGAATTTATAGTTTTAAATATTTGTATATAGAAACTGTTGACTAGTATGTATTTAATCTTTGGCTTTAAGGCCAAATTACTGTATTTGTATTTTTGGAAAGGAAAGGTGCTGCTGTTTTCAGATTGCATTAAATATTATTTATGAACTGAGGAATAATCCAATTAATGCTTTGCCATAAGTATTTATCTTACTCAGATTTTTGTTTTCCCCTTTCCTTTTTTTAGAGGTCATTCCAACAGACAAAGAGGAAGTTGCATTCAAAGACCTTGACATAGCAATTTTGGTTGGCTCCATGCCGAGGAGAGAGGGCATGGAGAGGAAGGATTTACTCAAAGCAAATGTGAAAATTTTCAAGTCTCAGGGTGCAGCTTTGGACAAGTATGCCAAAAAGACTGTCAAGGTAAATACAGAAACTGAATTTTAAAAATTAACTCTTTAGTGAGTTATTTAGAGATCTAAATACATTGTAAAATGATACTGTGCAAGGTGGAGCCTATTCAGTGAAGGCATTCCTTTTCTTAAGCCGTGGAGAATATACCACAGTCAAGGTTTGAGATATGGTATGTTAAATAGGTAGATGACTTAGTTCTTAATTCATTCAGTGGAAAAGGTAAGTCTTAGAATGTATCGCTATATTCCACACATACTCTGGAGTGGTTACCAGCAATTCTTAAATTAATAAATAAAAGCCTATATTTTAAAAAAGTATTCTGCTTGTCCTCTCTTCTCTGGGAGAACTGTATTATCCGCATGCAGCTGCCTACTTTGTATCCATCTGTGGCTTTAACATAATGACCCTTAACTTCAGCGTCAATATGGAATTACAGTTGCACAAAAAATTGGCTTTATTTTAGTTGTTTGTGACTTGGTCTTTGGAACATTGGAAGCTTTTAATTGTTCTCTCTCAGATCGCTTCAGCACAGTTAATGGGATCATGTGGCTGCTCTCCTACTGCTCTTAATCTCGGACCCAAACTCCAACTGTGCTTTGTAACTGACTTTTTAATGTCTACTTCCTCTGCTGATGGACTTCCTACTGCTTCTAAAGACTTGTTTGCTGCTTTATACAGTTGGAATAAAAACTATCAATATAACTATTGCAGAGTAATGGAAAATTTACTGAACTTATTTTCAAAAGGGGGAAATACAAAGGAAGGTTTGTGGATTAGCTTGTGTGATTGAGATTATATGGAGCTAGACGTTAATCATTTGAGGCATATTAGTAGATGAAGGGTGCATAAAAATTGGTTTTCCCATTGTAATAAATCAATCTAAGTTCAGGCAATATTTTACTTCTGCCTATGAACATTGAGATAAGCAACTGTTCTAATTATAAAGCAATTATATAAAGCAGTGACAGCCAGTCTAGGAACAGTTTTTAAGGTGATAGTGAATTTCCTGTTGACTGACTAGTATCTATATATCGTGGCTTTCATGCATCCAGTAGCATGGAATTTGAATTCAGGCTGTGGGTCAATGTGCAGATCTCTCTGGAAGTCTTGTTCTTTCATATTTGTCGAACTGTAAAGGAAATACCTAGCTAGAATTTTTTTCTGTGCGCATACAGAAGACTCAGTGACTATGAACAACACTTATAAAACAATCATGTTGGACACAACCAAGAGATTGTTGTGTCAAAGGCAAAGCCATTCCCTATATACAGTGTTTTTGTATTTCACTTGAAGGAGTTGTTTTGCAAAAACAGTATTTCTGACTAAGTATATTTTTTGATGCTTCATCAAGGTTGTGGTAGTTGGGAATCCAGCAAATACCAACTGCCTGATTGCATCAAAGTCAGCCCCATCAATACCAAAGGAGAACTTCAGTTGCTTGACTCGTTTGGATCACAACAGAGCTAAATCTCAGGTAAAAAGAACCTTTTCAAAGTAGAATGCTTTCTGTTGTGTCTGCTAAATACAAACAGAGCAGCACTTTCAAAGAAGTTTGTGAATTGAGAAGTTTAAGTTAATACAGTGGATGTCTTTAATTTCCAATTAGATTGCTCTCAAACTTGGTGTGACTTCTAATGATGTGAAGAATGTCATCATCTGGGGCAACCACTCCTCCACTCAATATCCAGATGTTAACCATGCGAAGGTAAATGTGAAAGGGAAGGAAGTTGGAGTTTATGAAGCGATAAAAGATGACAGCTGGCTGAAGGGAGACTTTATCCTGGTAAGATCTTGATTTTTCTTTTTTTTTAAAAAGAACCTTCTGTGCTTCTGCTTTCTCCTAACTTCACACAAAACTGTAAACTATATACCTAACTGACTTAGTCCACCAAGCTCTTCCTGTGTCAGAACATCCATTTATCTAGAGTAAATCATCTTCAGATAGCTTGTCTTAATCAGTTATTTGCTCTTGAAAATTCAAGCCGTTATGAAACTTGTGTAAACACCGATAGAAAAATCCACTTAGGTTGCTCAAATGATTCAACAAAAAAAAAAAATTTGGTCATAACTTAGGCGCAACTCATCTGACACACAAGCACTATTGGCAGCTCACTGTAGTGGCTTTGTGGATGAAGCAGGCTGCTTCCCACCCAGCCACCAAAAAGCCTAGCAGCCCTCCCTGCTGTGTGTGTGGTGCACCCCGTTCCCCCCTCCCGCAAATCATAATCTATGGCCTCATCATCAACATTTCTCAAAAATCTGAAGAAAAAAAAAAAAGGAAAACATGCAAGTCTTTTAATGTGGGTTAGTAATAAGTGAAGGTATTAAAACAAAATAATGGTAGTAATAGACAGAGAACAGCCTACCTAACTGCAATATAAAGTGGAAGAGAATTACTAAAACCTTTCAACATGACTCCAAGCAGATGTCCATTGGTTGGTATTGCAGTGTTACTGGTATGTTGACAGCCAAATTCTACTTCTTAGCCAAGACACATTTAGTATGGGGCTTGGGGTGTGTTTTGACACATGACTGTGCTCTGTCCTATCTTGATTTGGATACAACTTATTCTACTCCATGCTTGCTGATAAAGAAAAAATGATTGTATAATAGCAACCAAGGTTCATGAGCCAGTGTGTAAGCAGAAACCTGTTACAGGAGTTTCTCATTGACATGTCCTTGATCCTGTCTTGGCCATGCAAAGTACAGGAAGATACTGGTTTTGCATTCTAGGTACATTGTAATGCTGATCTGTGCTCGTATAGTTTGGCTAAGATAAGGAGGGGCTGAAGGAATCTTCAGGGACTATGTGAATTTTATGCATTAAGTACCATAGGATTGAGACCATCAAAAGTTCATGTTGGCATTCAGCTAAAAACCCAAATTCCCAATGAGGCTCTAAGAAGTCTGTTACTATTGACATGCTTGAAGTCTCTTGGTGGTAAAAGCTTGAAAGATCTGGTTAGTAAGAGAAGTTAGTGGGCTGCTAACAGTAAAGCAGGTATAAAGAAGTGAGCAAGCCTTTAAAATATTCCATCGTGTTCTTGTCTTAGCAAAACTCTAATAGTATTTCTGCTTTGTATGCCATGTTCGTTTACTGATAGAAGAGCATCTTGACTGATGAAATTAAATCACGCTTGGAAGGCGGATTTTCCGTATGGCATTCACTAGCAACAGTTAGACCAAACCGTGATTTTGCTGCTTATAATTTATTTATTTTCTTAATTGCAGACTGTTCAGCAACGTGGAGCAGCTGTTATAAAGGCTAGGAAGCTGTCCAGTGCAATGTCAGCTGCCAAAGCTATCTGTGATCATGTGAGGGACATCTGGTTTGGCACTCCAGCGGTAAGATGTAACTCTTGAGTAAGTCCTTGTTTGCCTGATGCTTTGATTACATGCCAGTGTCTTTGAACTCAGGCATCTATGTGTGTTGAGAAGGGGAATAATCAAACTCTCTTCTAGTCTGTGTCAGGAGGTGCAATATATTGGAAGTTAAAATTTTGCTTACTTTTAGCAGTGAGAAAATTATCTTTGTTCTCTCTTTCAGGGGGAATTTGTTTCCATGGGAGTCATTTCTGATGGCAATTCTTACGGTGTTCCTGAAGACTTGCTATACTCATTCCCTGTTGTGATCAAGGTAACTCGTCTGTATTTACATCTAAGTGTTTTCTGCAAGTCCTAGCTAAGTTGTCACAGGAGCTTCTTTAACAGCAGTGCTTTTGGTATGGAACTGCAGTGGCTGGGACTTGAGGGTTTTAGCAGTCTGTCACAGAGAGGACTGTTGTTCACTGTTTTGGAAGTAGTTGTCAAATAAGTACAGCAAAGCAATCTGACATGACTAGCTACTTCTGGAAGTATTCTTTGAAAACAAAATTCACTTCTACTTGTTGTAAACTTTTTCTGACTGCATAGATCATGTTTGAAAAAGCGGTCTTACTCGGTTCTTTTACAAGTTCAGATCTTTATCCAACAGCAGGAAAATACGATTTTTCATTTAGCTGTGAACAATGCTTACCACCTTTACTAAGGTACAAACTCAGTGTTGTACATCATTAAGAGCAAGCTAGTTTTAAATTAGCCAATTTGAAAATTCTCTTCAAAGGTGACATTTAGTTCTCTGTAGTTCGTAGACTGTAAAGTTTCCTTTGTGCACACTGAGTGAAGCTTGTTCTCACGTGGAGGGCTTTTCTTTTTCCCCAAACAGGACAAGACCTGGAAGTTTGTTGAAGGTCTTCCTATTAACGATTTTTCTCGTGAGAAGATGGATCTGACTGCTAAGGAGTTAACTGAAGAGAAGGAGACTGCTGTGGAATTCCTCTCTAGTGCATGACTAGGTGATCCAGAAATACAAGATCACTTGACAATGTCAGAATCTAAAAGTCGTCTCTAAGTCTGCTACCAACACTATTACTGTATTCAAGTCAACTGTCTGTGGCAATTGTGCATTTTAAAGTTCATATGCTCACTGGTACTGTTGTGCCTATTGAGTTATTAGCGAAAAAGATTATTAAGTAAGTGAAACTAGTTTGTTGACCAAACTTTGTTCAATACTAGTTGCTTTCTGTGTATGATAAAATAATTGAGTAATTGTTTGCCTCTGCCTTGGCTAGTAACGCACAACTTCAGTTTTGATTAGAATTTGGCACTATTGGAACATATCCTGGTCTATCATCACTTCAGCATCCTATGGCTCAACTGGGAAGGAAATTAAAATGCCAATAGGTTTCCTTGAACTGGTAGTTCAGTGACAAGTCTATCACTGGGCATACTCCAAATATATACTGTTCACTCTGGTCATGCTTACAATGTTTGTCAAAAATATTAAAAGATGCTTAATCACATAATGTCTAAGAGTAGTCTGTTGGACTTTACTTGCATGTTTTAATTGTGTAGGTAGAAGAATTTAATAGTACAACTTTCTAAAATAGGTTATTAAATTTTATTTTTTAAGCTAGTTATGAGAACTTTAACTCACACTTCCATTTGTCTCTCCCAGGCAAAATTACTGTATATCAACATCAGACATGAAAGCCTGAAGGCAAATTTATACTCCAGCACTACAGCTCCAAAGCAGTTTTAGTACTGTAGCTCAGTACTAATTTGGTTGTGGCTTCAAAGGCAATCAGAGCCTTTTGTCCCAGGAGACAAGAACCTCGCTTGGTTAAGGGCAAGAAAGGTTAATACATATGCTTGAGAATTCTTACTGCAGCCTCCAACCACTTCACTGCAGGAAGCTATTTCAAATATATTGAACTGTAATTATTCCTTTGCAATCACAAGTGAATGTTTCTGCAACTCTTCTAGACTCCTGTTTTGTCTATATCTAGTGTAGTAGCCCACCTTATGTATTACAAGACTTGGACTAGGTTTGCTCAAGGAATTTCTTAGATGTGCTATGTGTTCTACTTGTTTTCTGAGCACTAAGTACATCCCACCATGGCTGCAGAGTACAAACTCTCGTGGTAATGGGATTTTTGCTTAAACAATGTTGGTGTTAAGTTTTTGTCTGCCCTGTTCCAATATCTGTCTTGTACTAAAGTAAATCTTGAGTCTGTCACAGCTGGATTCATCTCATTTCCATCAGTTAAGGACAACAAACCAAAAAAAGGATTGAAGAAATAACCATTTTAGAGAGGGAAGGAAAAAATACCAGACCTAAAAGCCTTTATATATTCTAAGCTAAAGAAGTGGCTTCTTTGGGGATTTATTAATTAGAATATAAAATAAGTCAGCAAACACCAGTAAGCTAATCCTTAAAATAAGTTGCTCTTGTAACACCACTGTAGTTGTTAAATAAAATGACAGTATGTTGCAAAGAAGTACTAAACATAATCAGTTGAAAGGGGGGGGGGAAAAAACAAGCATTTTAGAAAATGGAGCAAAGATGAGAAGCAAACTTCATACATCTCTTTACATGACAATTTGGGAACTCCTACAGGAATTAGGGAAGTAAGGAAAGCTGCCAATGTGATGAGTGCCTTCTGGTGCTCCACACACAGTCAGTAAAAATTTCATTTCAATGTGAGCCAAGGGACCAAAGGTGTTCATGCCAGTAATTACCATGATGCATCTTGTTTTAAGGCAATGTGTTTTACAGTAAATGTTACAGGGGATAGCTGCACTTCGCACAACTCTGCTTGACAAGGCTATGGGATAGTGAAAGGCAAAAGTACAGATCTGTGCCTCGATATCATAAATAAGAGGTGATAAATCTTGCAGTGTGTTTTGTGCCATACCTACAGAATTATTACAATATGGGGAGACTTTTTTTTAAAGAAAGGGAAGATCTGGCTTTCCAGGTTGTGTTTTTTTGGTTGGTTGTTTTAAAGCAGCCTTTTCCAGGTGAAAACATAATCACGTAAAGTGATGCTTACAACGCTCGGTGTGTCAGAACAGATGCATAATTGACCTTAGTACTTGATGGACTATCTGGTCATACCCTCTCAAGTTAACGCTACCTAAATTGATTGATCTCATGTTATGAGTTTTAAGCACTGTTTGTGTTTCTTCCATACTTCTGTGAAATAATTCAGAAATCTTACTAATTCTTATTGACCACGTGCTTAACTACCAGCCTACTACCTAAAAGCTCTCAAACTAGTGAGTGGCGGATATTGTTTGCATTCGCTCTACTTTCTCTAGTTTTTAGATTTCTGGGAGATGCCTCCCTCTATGGTTAGCTATCTCTTCTGCAAAGTGACAAAAGCCACAAGAAGTGCAGTGTTTCTGCAGGCAGCTTTGCTCTTGTAGTAACAGACATATGAAAATATGCAGATGAAACCAGAAGTAGTAGCCATCCCTTTTCCTTCTAGCCTAGAGGCCGTTACAGCTTTCTAGTACAAGAGGAAACTTGCATCTTGCTTTTCATTGAAATATTCCTATTCTGGGATTATATTTTTGAGTAGTAATGTGCTGGAGGACATAATGTATGAGAAGAGGCTGGGGTTGTTCAGTCTGGAGAAGGAAAGGCTCAGGAGATGTTACTGTCAACAGCTACTAAAACAGAAGTTGCAGAGAAAGCAGAGCCAGATCTCTCAGCAGCATGCAGTGGAGGGTCAAGAGGCAACAGATTCAAGCTGGAACACCAGAAACTGATTAATCAAGTCTGAGGATGATCAAGTACTGGAGCAACCAGAGGTGTTGTGGAAGCTTGGATGTAGCCTTGGGCAGACAGGTACAGGTTGGCCTTGCGTTCAGCAGGAATTTGGGCTGGGTGGCTTCTGACCTATGTGTCTATGAAAGCCACTGAGCCTTAGACACCCCCTCCATCTTCTAAGCAACTCTAAGTGGGTAAGTTAAAAGGCATTCTTCAGTTAGCAAGGAGGGTACTTTCAGTAAACACAGAGTTCCTGGGTAGCAAGGAATCTCACTTCCACTTTATTAGCTTAGTTACTTCCCTAAGAGAACAAAAGTTAGGGCTCCAAGCAGCAACTCCAAGATGAGGACGCATAAATCTTCCTTGAGAATCGAACCCAGGGGAAATCAAGATTTGAATTGCAAAACCCACTCCTGGAAGGTTTCTAGATAGAGCAGCTAAGAACATCAGGGCTGCTGGCTGAGCTCATGCATCAGCAGAAAGGCTCCCAGGGAGGAGAGGAAGCTGTTCTGCATGACTGGCATGCTTTGTCGTGGAGTCCCTGGATGTTTGGCATGAGAAGAACCTGGAAAACCCTGCGGATCCCAAATCCTCCCTCCGTGCTATTGAAAGCTTATCAAGACAGTTCTGCAAAGCTGATCTTCGTGTGTGCTTTCTTGACAGTTTTCCATTCCCAGCAAGAATTCTTTGAGAGAAGAAATAAAGCTGTTCCCCAGTGAACAAAAAAATTGATTTTCAGTTTTTCTTGCATTGTTGTTTTTCTCCTCTTGCTATTTTTTACAGTGACTGCAGGTGAAGCTAGAAACTCTATCTCATATAAACAAATCTAAACATTATGCTGATGCTTGCCGTAAAGATTCACACTTTGGGCTTATAAATAAGGCATCATGTCACAGTAAATCAACGTGATTTGAATCTCGCATTGCATAAGGTAAGGCAAAAGAACTCTGGCAAGTAAAACAGACACAGCATGCTCTCAAAGTACCTAACTTTACAAAAATTAGGACAATTCTACTGAAAAGAGTTTATTAGCAACATTTTTTCCCCTTGCTGCTCATGTTTTTGTTTGGTTTGTTTGCTTCAATAGAGACATTTTACATTTGAAATAGCAAATCCCAAAGTATGACTGCTGCTCAGACGAAAGGAAAGTGGAACTTCTGTAAATATAACTATTTGCAGCTCGAAATGCAAATAACTATTTTGTGTTAAATACCCACTTCAGTTGAAAAACATTCTGACAGTTTTGAAGCGTCAGCTTTGCGGAGGAGCATGGCAAATGGTACATGCAGCATCTAGTCCATGATCACATCGTGTGTTCCCTTCGCATGATGATGGCCAAACCTCACCTCTTTGGCTGTGTAGATTGTTTGGTCCAGAAAGGCAAAGAGCACAGTAAGGTGGGGAAAGAATGAGGCTTGATCAGCAACAAGGAGGGCGTAGAAGAGAATTTAAACTCTCAAAGGTTTTATCTAAGTTGAAAAGAAATGTCCAAGAGGCAAAGTTAAATTTATCTCTGACATTAAAGGGAAAATTGACTCCAAAATAAACGTAGGCCACGTCCGGGCACAGCCACGTTATGCACATATCCCCCAGGCACATGGGGATGTCCGTCAGGACAAGGATGAAGAAGGGCAGCACACATTAGGTGATTGAAAATATATAGGTCTACTGGGGTGAAAACCAGGAAAAATAGCTTAGTAGGAAGTAAAAGGTAAGATTCTTCCAAGTTTCTACTTTCTAGATCAGCAGGTGGTCCTCTCAGGGACATACGCTTCTTCTATTGATTTCCCTGTACCTCAGGTGAGGGCCCCAGAAGGGGAGCACATCTCTGGATTGGTAGCTGCTCTCCAGCTTTGTAAAGAAGTGGAAGCTGCAGCAGGAGGAGAGTGGTCACCAGCTTTGCAGCCCAGCTGGAAGCCTGAGTCCCAGGAGGATGTGCAGGAGGTCAGTGGAGGACAGCTTGCAGTTCAAGCTGTAACAGGGGTCAGGGAGCCTCCAGAGGGGTGCTGCTTCTGGTTACACCGTGTCATTGCGACAGGACAGGAAAAGATAAGGAGTGCGGGTCTAGGCGATTTCAAGAGGTGATTTTACTGCATCCAAATTTTGCCATTGTGCCTTTCACGTGCTTCATGACTAAAAAAAGGGCAGGTTATTTCCCAAAATAGCCTAAACTAACAGACTTGCCACCGCACAGCTGTTTGCAGACTCAGAGTTCAAGAGCAGCGGGGTTGGGCACGAGCTTCCAGCATGGATTCGTTATCAGCTAGAGGAGAAAAAATAAATTTGGCAGCTGACTTAGGAGCACGCTGGGTATGTTACACAGCGCTCTGGTGCTACTCTGGCTGGGTGCGTCATAGCATCCAG
The DNA here is from genome assembly GCF_964211835.1 of Anser anser. Lineage (NCBI taxonomy): Eukaryota > Metazoa > Chordata > Aves > Anseriformes > Anatidae > Anser > Anser anser. The sequence continues at coordinate 110,693,560 of NC_139722.1, forward strand.
CTTTTGGGATGATTTTCTAATTCAGAATTGTCATTCCTTATTGACAGGAGGGTCCTTCTTTATCCCCTCTTTCTGGTGCTCTCTCCCCATCGGCACTGGCCGTCAGTCACAATGCATCTTAAGCATTTTGCCTGGTGAGAAGCACAACTCCACAGGCTGCGGGTGGTTGTGCAGGTGGTTCCTAAGCAGGAAAACCTTGGAGAAAGGGGGACCGTGGAGTGGCTGCTTCTGCTCTCAGCTGGTCTGGCATGGTCCCTGCCCTCCTCACTTCGATATTATCAGTGACTGCTCTGGAGAAGGGCAGTGTATGTGTCCCTGATATGATTTTACTCTAAAAACAATTTGTGATTAAGCAATCTGGTATTTATGCCAGGATAGAGTTGAGGAAAGCAATTTTAACATGGATTTTTGAGCTGCATGGGAGACAGTGCTTCTAGCTCTGCTTCATGGGTCAGACAGAAGCAGAGACAGCTTCTGGAGCTTGTTTAGATGCACGTACTCTTCTCACCAACATCATTTTTATGCATGAAGATTCAGGAGATCTCGCCTGCACCGTTCACAGAACAGAAGCAACAACGCTGTTTTGGTAATGAGAGCAAACCTCCAACACAACATCTTTTCCAGGGATGCTCAAATGGCACATCCCTGGAGTGACACCAGACTTCTGGAGCAAATGCTCTTATCCCAGAAGGTTGTGTCAGCCAGTTGTGACTCCTTGTTCCACAACCCCTCTGGCCAGGGCTGCTCCTCTTGTCTAGTTAGTCTTGGGACCTGGGTATGCTGAAGACTGGGCATTAAGCTTTTTGGCAGTAGTGTTTTTCAACACCAAGGCAGCCTTGAATCCAAAAAACTAAATAAACGGGTAAATAAATACATGAAAAAAAATCAGATTTTTATGGAGCCTCCAGGTGGAGCTAGTAGAGAGGGAGTTACACTGGGAGGACTTTTCCCCCTCAATCCATGAGCCTGAAGAATTCAAATACTTGACCAAGAAAAAATAAAAAGGCAGATCTTCTTCCACTTCTGCAGTTCCAGGTCTGGAGCAGCCAGGAAACACTCAGCAGGAGAGGTGAGGTATCTGCTACCCCGTGTCCCCACTATGAAGAGGCCCGTGCCAAGTCCACACTGGTTGGACACCTACCTCCAGCCACGGGAGGACAAGTCTGCATGAGGTGCAGATTCCCTTGGGCAAGAAGAATAAAACTCAGACACACTTTGTGACAGACAAATTGTGTGTGTGCATGAGTGTGTGTGTGTGTGTTACTCGTACTGGTGACCCTCCCTTCCATTCCCAAGCAGGAATAGTACTTGAGATTAGGTTATAAATTCAGGAAATGATTTCTGCTCCTGGCTCTGCAGGAGATATCCTCTCCACCAGCAGCCAGATAACCTGTCTTTGCCCCTCAGTTCCTTTTCCCAAACCAAGATGATAACATGGGGTGAACAGTATCTAAAAGTTAGCTGATATTTGCAAAATGAGCTGAAATCCTCAGCTGCAGGATGTTATTAAGGGTGTTGTCAGTTTCCTTCCAAAGACTTTGGAGGAGACAGGGTGACTGTGCACCAGGTAACACTGACATAAGAGCTATACAGAGAGAAAAAAATATGGAGAAGTTAAATACAGGTGAAGATGGTGAAGATGGCTAAGTTACTTTTTCAGGCTTTTAAGGAAAAAAATAATTAATAATAATTATTATTATTATTAATAATAATAATAATAATAATAAAGTGCCTCCCTGTAGCAGCAGGAGGAGAGGGCCCATGTGAAAAGCTCATCTCAGAAACGGCCATGGTCCACCTCTGCAGGGCTGGCTCCTGGTGATATTGCTGCACTGAAATATCCAGAGGATGGGGGGAGGCACCTGGTGTGTTTCCAACCGTTCCCATTGCTCTCTGTGCAGCCGCAGGAGATGAGGTTGGCTTTTTTGGAAAGTGATTCATCTGTGTTTTGCACAAATAGAGAAATAATGAATACAGGCTCCACATAAGCAATGCTGCTGTCTAGCACTATCCATCACTGCAAAACTGGGCATGGGATAAATTAAGTTTCTCTTGAGCGCTCAGTCTGATAACAGTAAAATCCAAGCAAACATTTCATTTGCAGCAGCTGCTACAAAGCAATTCCCCCGAGTGCCGGGTGCTCCCCATAACCGAACCCCCCGCAGCACCATTGCTGGGCTGGTGGCAGGGGGCACACCTCTCCACCTGAAAATTTGGGGATTTCAGCTCAGCCAATTATTGTTCCCTTAGGAAGGCTTCTGTCACATATGCATTCTACAGTTATTCTGATTTAAATTCCATATTCGATGCCCATGCAAAATGCATCTAAAATTTATGTAACCCACCCAAAATCCACGTGAATATTTCAAAATAAAGATTAGGATCATATTCTGGCAGATCATCACAAGCTTTCTGAAGCGTGAAGAGCTCTGTAGCAGTATTTCTGAATTCATGCATGCGACTTTCATCGCTTTTATAAATTTGTTTGTCATTATAAAAATACAATGATTGTATATTGTCACATTGCTTGTCAGCAGCCAGTTGTTCACTAAAGTGTGTAATAATGGCATGCTTGCTTCTACCTCTGTTTCTTTATCTCTGTCCAGCACAGCCTAAGCGGATATCTCCCTGGCACTGCTGGAGTTTGGAGGTATGCCGGGAAGAGGATATTGTACTTCTGCACAGCAAAACCGACATTGCCTTCTGCTCTGCTTCAACACCGGACACATACAACAAAAAGTGCACAGTCTCTAAAATACCATCCCTTCCTCTGTCACCTTTATATCCTTCTCTTTCGTGGTGGAGAGAAGGAAAGAGACCTATGTCATCATCTAGGCACACGTGCCCTTTGCTGGAGGCAAGGCATGTGGCTTTGCCATCGCTGGGCTCCTGCATTAGTGGGGAGTGTCTAGGAAAGCCTGGTGGACTAAGCTGTGCCAGCTCACGATCTTATCCCCCTGTTTTTGTCAATTTTCTGCTTGTGTTGGAGCTCCTACCCATCTTGAAGCTGTAACAACACTCATGTTGTCCTGGAAGAGCAGACCTCAGTATCCTCCCTGCAAAACATGTTCTTCTTCTTCAAAGATTTACAGGAGGCAATAGTCCCTCTTTAGCTGCCTAGGCTTACCTGTCAGAGCTCGGGGTGTGTAACCATTGCTGAGTAATCACCTGCTTCTTTCTTCTTCCCACTCCAGCTCTGGGACTGTCTGCCAGCAACGCTGCAGAGGTTGTGTGGCAAAAATAAAATGTGGGAAAGGACAAATGGACACACATGCATGTATGTGCAAGTATCTGGGCATCAGATGGCAGCATCCAAACCCGATTGCCATTGTGAGCCTTGTTTGAGGGAGCTGGTTTGTGGTTGTCTGAATGAATGTTTTAACTGCAACTGTAGTGTGCAACATTTCCCTGATTTTCTAGTCTGCACCATTTTGTTATAAATCAGAAATACCTACTTACCTGCAAGACTCTTTGTAAGTGGTAAAGTTCATGTATTTTGATCATGTTCAGGATCTCTGCTTAGGAAAACAGAAAATTTTACACAAGGAGTCACTAGCCAGGGTTGCCTTTGCCACTCACCTTGGAAAGTGGAGGCTTTCCTGGAGTGCTGTGACTGTTTTTGCTAGAAGGATCTGACTTTCTGCTCAGCGTGTTCTTCCCACAAGAAATCCTCTTTGATTTGCAGTACCTTGGGAAAGCAGCACGTCAGGCATCAGGGTGGTTTTTCCGAGGCTTTCTTCTCCCTCGCCAGCTTCCCATCTCTTTCCTCTCACTCAGGTTCCCAAGCTCTGGCTCTCAGAGCTGTGTTTTCTTTAACAGCAGGGTGCCGTGTATCTGTTTGTCTTTCTGTCATCCCACGCACACACACACGCTGTTTTCATGTTGCCTGCCACATGTGTGGGTCTGGCAGTCAGGTTTTCTCTATAATACCCCAGTCAAGAATTTGAGCCAAAGAAGATGAAGCTTTTCTTTCAGATGCTTGCTGATTCACTTGGTCTGCTGGCGTCTGTTGGGCCATCTCGGGGGCTTTGCCACACAAGCTGGGTGTTGCTTTGGCCACCATGCCTGGATCTGGGCCCTTCCACATTTCTTCCACTTTCTCAGGTGCTCCACAAGCCAGAAGCACCATCAGACACAGGGAAACAATGAAGGAGGTGGGCTTGGAAAGACCTACAGCCTTCTTTTTGTCCCTCCACCCCACTTCAACCTTCCCCCTCCAGCTGGTGAGCAGTAGACCAGAAGAAATTATGTTCTCTACGGAGAACATGGAGCTTTCCTGGCTTGCTGGCTGGGGCCTGGCTGGGAGAGCTAGTGGTGAGGGAAGAGGACCTTTCCAGAGTCATCTGTTCTCCTGCATTTTGGAAATGTAAACCTTATGGTTCTCGAGCCCACTTTGCACTGACAACTGAGGGAGCCTTTGTGCAAAACAGGGCGCAGGCCTGTCACGCCTGTGGTGAAACAAAATGGCGGAGGGCCGGAGCTGTGGGGGAGGCTGGTAAGGCAGACCCGCTCCTCATCTCCACCACGTATCTGCCAGAGGTTATCTTCACTGGACAGAAAAGGCCCAAGCTGCTTGCCCTCAGTCTTTGTTATGGCAGGGGAGGGAAGCAAGGCCTCACCACACCCCGCTTTTGCCTTTTCTGGGCCCTTCTTGCCATGAGCCACGTGGCTGCCTTGTCACCTTGGTGAGGAAATCATATCTGGATGTTCCTGTAGAAGCACTCTGTTAAGTTACTCACACATTATAAATATGCGTAAGAAACAAAGTAAACAATGTAAAAATAGTTACTGTTTTTCCATGTGGATGTCCAGGCATCCAGGCAGTACCTAAGATTATAGGCAGAGCAATAACTGCAGGGAGGGACGTCTTTTATTGTAGGTGCTGATGCATTTGGGAAAATCAGCCTCTGTTAGGCAAACAGGTCTTCACAGGAAGAACAGATCCTTTTTTTTTTTTTTTCCCAAGTAGAATATTTGTTTTAGTAATAAAGCAAATACAAATCTCTGAGGGGAAAAAAATTATGGTATTATATAGGCAACGCCAGGAACAGAAAGACCTCGAGGTCACACAGAGAGAGGGAGCAGGACTTCCCCTGAACAGGCCGAGTTCACACACATGTCACTTGGCTCAGCCACATCCTCGGAGCTGCGTGACACACGGGGAGATGGTGGCATTGCAACACAGTGCCGGCAAAGCAAACACACGGCTTGTTTGCCTTAGGCTGAGGTGGTGAGCCATGCTTGAGGGACGGAGGTTCCTGCTTGGGGCAGCGGTCTGGTGACAACGAGGGCTGATGGTGGGGTTCTGGATGCGTACAATGGATCAGCTGCAGGCGTGTGAAGACTGCAATTGTGGTCCGCCAGGCCCGTGGGACCTGCCTGGGACCCATTTGTCTTCTGTGAAGCCAGTAAGGCTTCTGTAAGTCACACTGCACCCGAGCTGACCATGCCCATGATAAAAATGCCCATGCAGACTCTGTAGCTCAGGAAGTTTTGTGCAGGCACCGGAGACATCTCATAAAAACAACACACGGTCCCAGATGATTAGTCTCTCTCGTGCTAAAGAAAGCAGCAAGAAGAGATCAGACAGATGGGCTTTCCACCAGGAGGCCAGCATGACAAATGCACCAGAAATGAATAGCGTCACCTCTCTCCAGTATAAAAAAAATAAACAGATTTTCTCCTCTGTAGGTCATCCCAGACTTCTTTCACACTCAGCATGACAACAGTGAGTCTCTCACAGATCTTCACCCAGATTCTGTCACATCCCCGCCCACGGCCAGCTACCACCACAAACCAGAGGCCAGCGTTTACCACAGACACACGGCAAGCACAGCTCTAGAAGAGGAAAAATATCTGTGGATGCATGCACACATTGTTGGTTCCAGAGGGACTACTGCCTCTCCTAAGTCCTTGGAGGAAAGGGATGTGTTTTGTAGGAAAAATATTAAGGTTTCTTCTTCCAGAAGGGTAACATGAGTGCTGGTATAGCTTCACGATGGGCAGAATTTTTAAACAGAAAATAACAATTTTCCCTCTATGCCTAATAGACATGTGATGGAATAAATAACTTAATTAAAGTCTCCATCAATGAAGTGCCCATGTTCTGGTCTGGTTTTGATACTCCCTGGCCTAACTGCTGATTTCTCAAAGATGTGTGTCTTAAAACCTTAGGAATTTGAAAATGGATTCATGGCTTTATTATCCAGCAGCAGGTCCATTTACCATATTGCTGTAGAATCACACAGGTTGTAAAGGATCATGAAAGTTCCCTGCCTGGTACAACACCTGCTCAGAGCAAGGTCAATGACAAGATCAGACCAGGTTGCTCAGAGCTTTATCCTGTTGGGTCTTGAAATCAAAGGTGGAGACTGGGCAACCTTTCTGGGCAACGTCCTCCAGTGCTTAATTAATCTGGTAGTGATTTTTTCTCCCCTAATACCTAGTGAGAACCTCCCCTGTTTCAATTCATGTCTGTTGTCTCTTGTGCCCTTGCTGTGCATCCATGAGAAGAGAGCGCCTGCCTCTGTCTTCTCAGAACCTCCTTGTAGGTGTTGGTAGATGACTTTTAAGTTCACCTCAAGCCTCTTCTTCTCCAAGCAGAAAAAATCTCAGTTCCCCAGCCTCTCCTCATACACCATCTTGGTGGTCTCCCCTGTGCTCTCTCCAGTTCGTTAACATTGTTCTTGATTCAGAGGCCCCAAAACTGGCTGCATCATTCAGACGTGGGATAACAAGTGCCAAGGAAAGTGGAACATCACCTCCCTCTATCAATCAACTGGCTGTTGGCGTGACCGAAAAGTGGCAGATACTCAGGGTGACCAAATCTCTCATGCTGGGTTTTGTCTGAAATGGGTGTTAGCAGCTAAAAATCATTAGGAGAAGAGTAAGCATTTGGCAGAAATTATAGGCCAGACTTGTCCCGTTTAGATCCCACCTCCAAATTTGACTTCATGTTTCACCTCCCAGATGGGACCAACAGTTTTAACCAACAGTTAAAATGTTTTGTGCAGGTTGTAGAGCCAAGGAAGAGGTGCAGTTTCCCTGAAGCCAGCCAACAGCACCCAAACCGGAGGTGCCTCTTGAACCACGAGGTGTCCCCACAGGGCAGCTACATGGGCTTGGGAAGGACACAGAGGGAAGCCACAGGAGAGGACTCAGCCCTGCAGGGTTGGACATGCAGATCTACCTCTTGATATTTCAGAGATTTTTTAATTATTTTTTTTAAGGGGAGTAATGTTTTCATTTTGTATTATGGTGGAAATGGTGCTCCCCTTTCACTTGGAGAGAAAAATACTCAATCTTTTCCAGTCTCCCTTGGACTCCTAACCAGGGTAGGTGAAATACAGGTGCAGGAGAAAGCAGAAGTGTCATTTGCCTTGTCCTCCCCTGTTCCCAGAGCCCTGGTTTTCCCAGGTGGCAGCCAGGCAGAGGCAGGGAAGTGATCTGAAGAAATGATGCTTCTTGGCTAAACAGTAACTTCACAAAAAGTGATCATTTTGGTGCAGAAATTTTCCATGACAGTTCCCATTCTTCTGATCCAAAGCACAAAAAGGTGGGGTAAGGCTATTTAACTCCTCATGGAGATTATAGAAAATGGGTCTTGAGTGTTTTTGAGTAGGTTCCTGCAACTGTATGACTATTTCTACAGGGTGAGATTAGGAGAGGTTCCCTTTGTGTCCCAAATTATGCAGGAGGCTGGGCATCTTCCTGAGCAATTCAAACCCTCTCAGGCAAAGAGGACAGCAGAAGCAAGAGCTCTTTGTTAAGCTCTGAGCTACTTGACAGGCACAACCTAAAGCACCACTGCTATGTGAAACTAGCCCTTCCTTTCTTTTCCTTTTCATCCGAGCACTGAAACAAAATGCATCGTTTTGATTCACAGAGAAGCCTTTGATGTTGGATGAAAAACCCAGACATTTAATTTATTTTTGGTGAAAGGAGGAAAAATGGTGGCCCCGCATTCATGTTTCTGCACTTCCGTACCTCACTAACTGGCCCTTCCTCCATTACTGGTATTAATTTAATGAGGTTGTTATCCTAAGACATAACAAAGATTTTGGCTGGTGTTGATGCTCTTCAGCACTGTTTCCCCTCCCAGACTAGAAAAGCTGATAGAAGGAAAACTGAGCAAAATCTGACCAAAAAATATGTCTGCTGAAGCTTCTCTCCAAACCTACCAGCTAGCTGCTTTAAGACATGGCTCTGAGTAACCCATGCTGAATAAAGTCCTTGGATTTTTAACCAGGTCTTTAACCTGGATAATGACCTTGGTCATGCAATGAGGGACTGTGAGTAACCCCTTATCTTGGGATTTGGCATGGAAATTGCTGACGATGTGTTCAGCGAAAGCAGAGCTGGATGGTGTGTGCAGGGTGACTGCCCTCCCATATTTGCTGTGGGCCAGACAGAGGTACCCAAGGCTGAAGAGTTGCTGCAGCTCCTCTTCCAAATCCCTGGTGGTCTTGTTACAAAGCATCAATGACACTGCCAAAACCCTGGGAACTGACACGTGTCCCTCTTGAAGCACCCAAACTATATTCAGATATTCATCAACACAGCTGTTACCCATATACCTGACTCCTAACTATGCCTGGCATAGAGATAATTTGGGCAAAACTGCTTGAATTCTATGGGGGGAAAAAAAAAAAAAAAGGAAATGTCAGAAATATTGTCTACAAAGTTCACCTACTTACATGCGCTACATACCTTTATTAAAAACACCAATCAAAAAATCCCCAAATACGTCAGCAGTGAGAGAAGGGCTGCTGTGTTCTGTACCTTTATTATCCATTAAAGACACATGGCTTATTACATTTTTTCACATTATGAGCCGCCTGATTCCCGGTAGGTCCACAAAGGCGCTGATGAAGTCCACACCTACTTGGGCACAAATTTTCTCCCAAGGCAATGGGAGTGATACCTGGGCAAATAAATTGGAGTCTGACTCACAGCGCTCCTACGTGGAGTTCCTCGGCCCATTACGCGGGCAGCGCTGCGGAGGCACAAGGAAACGGTCAGGGAAGTGACTGCAGAGGAGCCATCCATCCACGTATATCTTCAGGCACACAGTTAAACAAACAGAAGAGTGGCAGAAGAAGCCATAAATGATTACTCAGAGTTTACCTTGGCTCTTTTATTTAAATGAGCTAGAAAGGTAAACGTTGGGGTAACATGGCACAGACTGAGTTCTGGATACTCTTTTTTAGGAAGATCTAATTGCAAAAAATCAAGAAAACAGAAAAAAGGTCAAGTGACCTCAAAATGAAAATCAATGCCACAAAGATGTAACCTGATCAAAGCTGTCTTGTGGTTTCCCAATGAATTTTGCTATTGATTTTGATTGGGGTTTGGTCATGGACTTCAATAAAAGCATGGCCAGGCACAAAATCGATGCTTCTTCTCACCCTTATTTTCAGTCCATTATGTACTATTGATAGCACCACGTATTTTTCATCATGACAAGTATTTATCTTACCCTGGTTACTTCATGAGCTTCATCTTAAGATACCTTTTGCCTGTCCAGCAGGTAGACATTGTTCTGCCCAGATAACTTATTTTTTAAGAGAGCTGTAATGAGACCTCTCGTCTTCAGTCCTAGCATCCTTCCTCAGCCTTCCTTTTCGTTTAGCATTCTGTGCCATTATCTTCCAATTGTTTCAGATGAAAGATATGTTCTTTTTCCATTATTTTTTTTTCTCTTTTAGGAAGCACTGAAAATATTGTGTATATTTATTAACAAAAAGAGCTTTCTTAAATTTTTCTCTCAACAGAAGGTGTGTTTTTGACTCTAGCACAGGCTAACCTACTTTTTGGAAGTGAAGTAAAAGAAACTAGTCAGGAAGAGTGATTAACAGCATGAATGTCAAGAGAGGGGAGACAGGAGAAAATGAGGAGGTGAGCCAAATGAACCAGTAGCCTGAAGCTCACAAGAACAGTGGCTGAACACCAAAAAGAGAAGACGCGAAAAGGAAATGTGTGACTGCTGTAGAAAAGCAACCTGGCTGGGAGGGAGGACGTGAAGGTCACCTCAACTTATGAGGAGCCGATGAAATGGCGGTGATAGGAGAGGGAGGAGAGTCAGGCTGTTCTGAGGGAGAATCTGAGTGTGGGAGAAGGGGAATATGGGCAGAAATAGGGAGAAATCAGGTCAGCAGAGAAAGAAGGATGGATTAGTAAGGAAAAAGCAGGAGGGGAGAAGGGACAGAAGGTGGTGGTGGGAGGCAGATGTAGGGCAGAGAAGAGCTGCGTGTTTGGAGACATGGGGTGGATGGAGTCCATCCCATCACCCAGCCCAGCACTTGGGCAGGTGCGAGATCTGAGGCAGCGCCGTCACGCCTGATGCCTGAAGGAAGCTGGCAGAGGACCAGGCTTCAGCAAATGCCGTGATCAGACAGCTGCGAGTGCACGTGGCATGAGAAGTGCCTTTGCCACGAGGTTCCTCTGCCGTGTTTGCTTTGGCGAGGCAAATGAGCGTAACTGCAAAAAGCAGAGCACGAGTGGCAGCCAGCCAGCCTGACTGGGGAGGGGGGGAGGGGGTGGTGTAGGGGGGGGTTATCTTGCCCTGCTGGAGTCGCAGCAAGGAGGCAGGGACAGAGAAAAAATGTTGCTCAGGCAACTCTGGTTTTCACTGTCAGGGCAAAAGCCAGGTTGCAGGAAAGGCTTAGGAGGAAATCATGTGGAGCAGAAATCAAGACGGAGGCACTGGCAGCTGGGGAGGGGTGGAGCTCGGAGGTGATCCAGGGCGCAGAGTTTATTTCACAGAAATCTGTGAAATACTCATGAAAGGGGCAGTTCCTCCACCTCCAGTTCCACCACCACTGAGCCAACACTTTTGGTTAACACTTTTGGCATGTCCATGTCACCACCAAGACCTCATCATGGTGGGACACGTCTGGACATCCAGCAAGGACCCGCTGCTGCCAGCTCTGGCTTGTTTGGAAATTCACCCACAGCAAAAACACATCCTGCTGCGCATTTGCATACCTGAAAGAAGAGGCTTTTCTTTCATTTTCAGGCATCTACCACCTAAAAGGTTTTATCTGAGCCCATGAGCTGACCTCCCAGAAGCCTGGAGAGCAGGTAGTTTCCCGAAAGTGTGCTCATTACATCAAATGGGCATGGCACTTTGGTACTTAGACTTAAAGGCTTCTCCTCCATTTATAGCACTTGACTGAATCAATATTATAAAGACAAATTGGCCAAATGGCTGTTTCCCTTGAGTGCACACATTTGTGTTAGCTTTTGTACATGAGCATAGCTCTTCAGAGATTTCTGACGTTTGTGTGAGAGGGGAAAATCATTAATCCCCATCATCCCCACCTCTCCTGACTCCACCAACCTGCAGAAGACGCAGGGGGTGAATTTCCACAATCCTGTTCATCCCCTCAGAGTTAGTCTTTTGGCATCCTTGTGTAGCTGTGTAATCACTGCTGAAGTCGAGCTGTTGACGCGCTCGCCGCTTCTCAACAGATCTGCCAAATACAAAGGAGATAGAAATTAGCTGCAATTGCATACAGTGCCTATCGGGGTATTGTGAGTGCAGCCCTCACTTTCCAGGTGTTTCTTTTCCTCCTGTGGTTTTCTAATGACTACCCCGAATTTGCCTCTTTAGAGAAGAGGCCAACAATTTCTCTCACTGTTCTGCAGGTGATCAAAAATTTTGTCTACACAAAAAGCTGCAACCGGTGCTTTACTGAAGAGCATTACAAATACAGAAACTGAAATCATCCTGCCAGCGGTGAGAGGAGTGGTTTGGGTCTATCTGCCTGGACAGTTTCACTCAAAGGCATGTGACAGCCCTTCCCGAGCAGTCACCGAGCAGACGAGGTGAAGAAATGCAATAACCAAGAGCCTATAAATCAGTCTGGAGGCGTTAAATGGGAGCTAGAAGAGAAGGCTGGATGCTGCCATGCTATTTATAAATTATGCCATCATTACGCTCTTAAGGCCATCCCAAACAGAAGCAGAGCACGAGCTCACAGCCTCACCCACCCCCAGCACTGGGCACTGCAGCAGCTCCACGCCGTTCAGCCACTGCACTCTGGGGAGAAGGAGCCTGCACCGGACCCAGGGCAAAGCAGGAGTATTGAGGTAAGTGTTAATGTTTAATGGCACGGGCTCACCAGCGTGCCGACACGTGCAACATCAGAGGCCTGAGCTCATGCACTGGGATCCATTCACGGAGTGCACATGCTGTCCTGTCAAGGACGAAGTCTCACACTGTAGAAAGTACCAAAGTTCCTTTGATAAGTTGAATTGGCTCAGCACTGCTCTCACAGACAGAGAAAAAAAAAAAAAAAAAAAAAGGTCAAGGAAGTTCTGAAAGGGCTGGGTTCCTGCTCGGGCTCTCACCAGCACAGCAGCAGAGGCTCCAGCCTGGGTTACACTGCAGTGAGCCCAAGCACCTCTCATGCTGCCGTTTCGAGCCCCAAGCAGCAATGCTGCAAGGTGCATCGCCTATCTGCCACCCCTTGGGATAAAGTCACTTTTCCATGTAAAAGCCTGTGGAGCTCGCTTGCTTCCTTAAAGAAGAACAGAGAAACTAAAACTACCTGCCCTGAGCCAACCACCTAGGCACTTGTAAAGCACTGCCAGCAGTCATAAGTCCCCCTGATGTCACCACTGTCAAAAATACCTGGCTTGGCTTCAAGAGGGAGGGCAGGTAGTGGAAGATGTTATCAGAAAGGAGAAGGTGTTTTTGGTGCTTGTTCCCTTTCGCACGGAGCTGTTTAACTGGCTGCAGTGCCAGACAAAGTACAAAAGAGGAGATTTGAGGTGCTGAGACAATTATAAGTTAATGAAGTCTTGGCTGAGGCAGGAGGTGACACTAAGAGACCTGGTTTAGTGATGGGACTTGGCAGGTCAGGTGGGGCTTGGTGATCTTGAAGGTCTTCTCCAACCTAGATGACTGTAGATATCTCATCGTGTCAGGAGGCTGCCCAATTACAAGTAAAAAGGCACCTAGAAAGTGCCTTTTACAAGTAAAAAGTCATCTAGAAAAAATGGCAAGGATGTCTGTATTTTAAGCTCACTGTCCAGGGACAAGCCACTCCACAGCACGGGTCATGAGTGCTCTTAGCCTTGGCTGTTGCCCACAGGACTTTTTCAAGAAGCTGACAAAAAGCGACAAATCAATTTTATTATTCCATTTCACTCTGTGAAGCTTCTGCCTCTCTTCCATGCCCCTACCCACATGTGAGCATCCTTCATCCTTCCTCCTGCTTGGCCCCACAGCATCTCTGCTGCCACTCCATTTGCAAGAGCAACATTCAAACCCAAGAACGGGCAATGAGCAGATGTTGCATTACTGCTGCTCGAGATTTCTGCATCGTCTTAGGTGTGCGGCCATCTGGGGCAGACTGTGGTTTGGGAGAGGTGGTAACCTCGGAGGCTGAGCAGAATTCATAGCGACAAACAGGCATCTGTTAGAATCACAGCCCCGATGACTGCCCCTCCTCTACGGGGGCAGGAAATGTCGCCGTACGCTGGGTACGTGCTGTACGTTTCAGTCAGAAAAAGCAACGCAGAGCCTCACAGATGCAGGGTGCTTTTAGAAATGAAGACCCAGAGGCACGTGTCTGAGGATGTGCGTTGCAGGTCTGTCTTACGGGAAGAGGAGAATCTCTTGGTGGGTCTCATTATGGGCTGAATTTACAAGATGGTCGTTTTATTGCAGGAAAAATATATTGTGCTTAGCAGGAAAAACTCCTGGTAGACTGGCAGGAACGCACGGAACAGAGAGGCAATGAAAAGATTTAAAACTACAGCATTGTTAGGACTAGAATTCCTCTTGGTGCTCACAGCTTTGTCCTTGCGTCATGCGTAACGCCTATATGGCAAACGCTTGCGGGCAGGAATAACCCACTTTCTCAGAATTTTACAGCAGGAACTGGGTTCGGTCCCTGCAGTTGTTAATGTGACTCAGTTGCTTGCTTATATCCTCATTCACAAGATTAGGAAATGAGTTCTCTATAACTGAGATTACTGGCCATTTCGTTTTCATTTATCTGGAAATGAAAAGTTGTTAGCAAAGTTAACAGCAGCTGAATATCAGAAGAACAATATCTGGTAAGAATTGCTGACATATATTTAGTGTCTGTCCCCAGTAAAGTATTTGAAGAAGGCAGCTGGATAAAACCAGATCTAAAAATAGCACTTCTTAAGAACTGATGACAATAGACATGCTGTCTCCTGCGCTAGGAAAATGTGCTAGAGGTTTATTGTCATGTTTATTATTTAACCACAGGACAGCAACTCACAGCCACTGGAAATATTCCACTTAAATCCCAGCGTACTGCTGAGTCCAGCAAGGATATATTTTCAAGAAGATGTAGAAAGAGGGGTGTGAGGAATTGTAAGCCATTATGTTATCACAGGCTTGGGGGAAAAATAAATAAAAAAAAAGGTATGGAGACATTCAGATGGCCAAAGCTCCCCCCAGAACACATACAGGAAAGATTAATGTGAGGGATGCACTGCCAGACTCCTCCCTGTCTGGCATCCCTCCTGCCTGGCCGCGCTCATACAACAACAGGGCATTAACTTCCCTTCCCACCAAGCATTGCTGCCTGGTCTGGCATTTAGCTCTGAAGCATCCCATGCCCCCGCAAAGTGAGAGCCCTGAGCTAATTTCTATTTGCTGTTTGTGCTGGAACTTCAATATGCCTAGCAACCCTGGATGTTTTTTCCATGTTGGTTTACCATTATTTATACATGTTTGTAGGAGCAGATGCAAACATGCAAAAGTTCCCCTTGGAGCTGTGCCAGCAATTTACCCACAGAAGGGACTTGGATCCTGTGCGTGGGATTACCCCTGACCATCTTTGCTGTGCTGGTGTAAAACCAGGCTGGTTTGGACCTTTCCCTCCTGGGATTTTGGAGCAGTTCCTCCTGCAAAGGCATCTTCTTGGTGAGGGACCGGGCAGCCTCCACCTCATGCCCTTGGAAAACGTGAAGCTTTGGTTAGGTGCGGCTTTATGATTGTCCTGTCCAGGCTGGGAAACTGCATCTCAGGTGCTCTTTGGCACTGGGAGCCAGCAGCAAAGTCAGCTTGCACCCCGACTCTGAAACTCTGTCCCCCCGATCACATCCAAGCTGCCTGGGAGGAAGGTCTCCGGCCACGCCGCTGAGTGGGACGCTCTGAAGGGCTGGGACAAAGTCCGGTGCTGCTGATGCAATTGCAGCAGAACTGCAGGTTTTACAGAAGTGGCAGATATTTTAAATTCTGATATTTTAAATCTGGTATTTTAAATAAAAATAAATAAATCTGATATCTTAACTCCTGATATTTTAAAATCAGTCTCCATATTTTCTGCTCGCTAACACACTTTTTGTTATATGCCTCCATTCCTGGTTTGGTGCCGGGTCTATAAAACATCTAAACCCTCCCAAGCTTCAGAGGAGGTGGCTCAGAAATGAGCAGCTGGACCCATGTTTTAGCAGAAACTCCAAATCAGGATCTGAGCATCCCATGTGTGGGAGAAGAGCGATTTGAATTTAGATGGCTGCTGTAGCATTTCTCTGACCTTGCAGCTGCTGTGCTTTAGGGCTTGGTATGGCTTCTGTCCTCTGCAGGGTGCAGTCCAGCCAGCACGAGGGCTATGAGGGAGGCTTTTCTGCTCTTCCCCAAAATGTTGCATTACGCAGAGGGCTGCAGCTGAGGAAGACATGGACACCACTGCCCACACACTGGTGCAACAGGGCCAGAACCAGTGTGTGAAAGCCAAGCATGCTGCAGCCCATAAAGCAGAGAAGATCTGGGAGAAGGAAACGGAGAGGGAAGAGACCTTGCAGATGAAAAGGATGGAGCTGCCCAGGGGAAAACAGAGAAGGAAAGCACAGTGTGCTTTTCTGTGCTGGCTGCACCCAGGATGTGACTGTTCAGTTGCAGCTACACCAGTAGAAAGTGTTTTGAGCTTGAGCTGCGAGGTTCCTTCACCCCTGTCCACCCAGCCTGCATCCTTCCGCAGCATCTCTCCCGGTCCAGATGCTTAGACAGGTGAGGGCAGCAGGGCATGAAGAAATCTTTATATCTTCTTATTTGTTTTAATATGAGATTACAAGCCATGCAAACATGTATTCATCTCTAAACCAGGAAATGCTTGTATACACAAACACACATACATGGATGTGTGTATTTATACACAAGCACCTCTTCGCCATGCAGAAACCTGGTGCTTCATCCTACTGAACCCACAATTTCTCCTAAAAGAGCTGTGGCTGCGATCCAGACTCTAGTTGCTTTGTTGTTGGAGGCATCCACGCTCATCCTGTCCCCTCCATTAACTGTCTGGCTGTGGGGCTGCCACTCCGTTTTATCCCACAGCTTTTACAGGCCCCCCCAGCAAAAATCCCCATTTCTGAGGAAAGTCCTTCCTCAGGCCTCTCATCTACCAATGCACAAAGGTGGCCACAGAGGATTTTGGCACCCCTCCTTGCCCGAAGCCCTGGTTCTGGGGAAAGGCCACGTGTCTGGGCTGAAGGAGATGGAGTCCCAGTTTCCACCAGCCAGGGTCAAGCCACTCTTCCTGATACTGCCAGCTGGGCATACTGGTTTGGCCAGGTTTTCCACATTCTTGCACCTATCACGGGTTCCCCTGGTGAAGTAGCGCTGCCTCTGCCCTGGGAAGTGAGTGGGAGGCAGTGTGGAGAGTTTGGGCTTCTCCTCAAAAAATCCCATGGCCACCCAGATGGTGGCACCCAGGACTTGGTGGTGCCTGAGGTGAATGGAGGTGCTGCTCCCGCCGCTCATCGCAGCACGGTTCGGGGCACCGGCCTGGCTGAGAAACAACCTTGCACCCTGCCAAATTTTGCATGGTTTTACTGGCAATGAAACATAAACCCTTGGTTGCACCTACTTGCTGAATAAAAGCCGTGACAGATGATGCCGTAATCCAAATGTCACTGCAGCGGTAACCTTACACCGAGTGACTGGGGCAGCGGGTCTCATGACTATTGTCGTATTTTTGGAGCTGCACTTCACCCGGAGATAAGGCTTCCTTTTGCAGCTCCCTTCCCACCAAGATTATTGCTGTGTGTGCCTGGTCTCCGCCCTGGGACGCCCTGGGACATGGGATGGAGCAGCTCTCGTGCTGCTGGGGCCGGTGGGGTCCTCTCCCAGAAGTTGTTCTGCGGACAACAGTGTCCACAGTTGTTTTGAGTTATTTTAAAACCACTCAGCAGGTCGTTTTCTTTCTCTGTGCCACTGATGTAGAAAAGTTGAGCTCTTCTTTTCAGGTTTATATCGAGTTTAAAATATGCCTCAAGTTTAGGGAGAGCTCAGATGTGGTAAAATCGACCTGGGGAGGAGTTCTACCAAGTCATTGAGGCCTTCTCTTAAGACAACTCTGGAGGCGCCCACAATGGACTCCACAGGGTTTTGTTCTGCTTTTATCGGATCGATATCAGTCAGCCCTTCAGGTGGTTGCCTGATTTTTATTTATTTATTTTATTAAAGTTTTTGGTGGAGGACCTGGCCCTCTGTTAAGAGAAAGACGCTTTCAGCTTGGTCGAGGGCAGATGAGGCCTCTGAGAGCCTCATCGGATGCTGGCAGTCAGTAGCGTGCGCAGGCTGGCCCCTTGGGCCACAGACAGATTCCTCCCATTTGCTCACAGAGCACTTTGCATTATCCTGGTGTATTTTAAGGCCAGGTCAGCGTAAAGTGGCTTTTGTATTACCGAGTATCAGACCCAGCGATTTTATAACTCCACTTACTGCAATCCTCATAATCAGCTTGAAGGCTCTAATTAGCTGCAGCAATGACTCAGCCTTGTCGACAAACCTTGAAGGTGAAGGGCAACATGCTAGAGCTGCTCTCTTATTAGGGAAAGGCAGAGATATATCATGCTTTTTTTAGGGAAGAGCCAAGCAGTTAAAAAGTTTACCCTGTCCCAGGTTTCACTGGCGATGCGCTGACTGCATCCTATTTATTTATTTTTTAAGCCATCCGATGTGTTCAGAAGCCAGATCTGCCTCTATTCTCACCTGATCAGAAGTCTCCCTAAATCAGCTTTAAAAGATCCAATTGCCAAGTGGCGCAGCTTCCCAGGTGCCACCTGTTTGACCTCAGTAGAAGGTGAACAGCAGAAAGGAGGAAGTTCTTGAATACAAAAAGAGTCATGCAAGTACCACACAGGAATGCACATGTTGGGAGAGGCCCAGGGAAAGGATGAGAAGCTGATAAAGTAAAGCAAAGTCCGCGAGGTGTGGGATCCTTGCACATACTTGCAGCTCCTTGCCACCTGCGAGCGGCTGATGAGGTAAGCTGTGACTGTGACATACACCTGCTGGAGCCGAGCCACCTTTGCATTGCCACC
The DNA here is from genome assembly GCF_964211835.1 of Anser anser. Classification (NCBI taxonomy): domain Eukaryota; kingdom Metazoa; phylum Chordata; class Aves; order Anseriformes; family Anatidae; genus Anser; species Anser anser. The sequence goes on from NC_139722.1 coordinate 110,711,878, forward strand.
AGGCTGGAGGACAAGCTGGCACCAGGCTGGAGGGATGTGGTGAATGGCTGGTGGCATATGGAGGCAAAACCAGCACATCCTGTGGAAACACAGCACCTGCCAGTCTAACCTCTTGCATGGTCATGCCAGCTTTCTGACCTTGATTTTTTCAGTCTGTTTTCCTTTAAGAGATAAATTTCCATTTTTTTTCCCTACTTTTTTTGCCCTGTGCTTCCCAGAGAAGCAGAATGGCAAGCCCTGCCTTAACGCCCAGTGTGGCAATGCAAGTACAACAGATGGCAATGGTTGGGCTGGCTTGGTCGCCCTCGCTGCCCGTACAGAGCGCCTCCAGCTGCTGCCTGACCCAGCACCAGGTCACATCTGTGTGGCTCACAGCCACAGCAGTGCTGTCCCCTCACCGTTGACACGGGAACGTGGCCCAGCACATTCACCACAGCAGTACATCAACTTGTTGCTTTTCTTCTTGGAGGCTTCCAGCTGGCAAACCCCACTGTTTGCTGTTCCTAAGGAGTCGGTTTCCAGGGTTTTCACTGAAAGCTGCAGGATTTGGCTCCTGCATGCAGTCTGCGTTCAGGGAATGCTTTGAGCTCCTCCACCAACTAGACCGAAACTTCTGCCAAAGCCTCTTCACTGAGGCAGAGAACCTCGTGTTGCCCTTGATAAGCCTGTAAAACATCTCTGACTGTTTCTGGATTTCTCCAGAAAAGTTGTGTAGCAGTTATGTTTCACCACATAATAGAAACTGTAAAAATGAAAAGGGCTTTCAGACAGATCAGGTGAGGTTGAGGTGGGATGACTGGCTTTGAAGGACCCACTTTGGTATGATCAAGACCCAACTGCAGAATAACAAATGCTATTGCTGATGATGCTGATGGAGCAAAACACAGCTCAGAGCACACCACATTATACGCTCCCAGTACCAAGTACAGCCCAAGGCAGCTGCGAGGAACCTGGAGATGACCCCGGGTGTCCTTTCCTTCAGCAGCTTTAGCTGTCTCGCTGCCAGGTGCTGAGGTGGTGGTTCAGGCTGCCCACTGGCCCCACGTTGCCCAGCAGTCACACGCTCGGAGGCCTGCTTTTCAATCCTCCCCTATATTTTTTTCCCTTGATAGAGGGCTTTTTGGGGCGAGTAAGACTTCTCCTGGGCTTGTTGTGTGCCTGCCCTAGTAGCTGCACAACCTGCACTGAGGATTTTAGGAGCTCCCATACGAATAACACCGCACCAGGAACGGAAAGGTTTTGCATCATGTTTGTGACCTTTCATTCCCAGATTTGGGCCATGGTGACGCGGCTGGCTTTGGAGAGGCTGCAGGCTGTGTTTTCAGCAGCCTTCCTGGGGTCTGCTGTGACAGAGGAGGCAGGAATGGACCCGCCCGAGAGAGGCTCCCCTGCCATGGAGGACGAGGAGTGGAGCACAGACCTAATTTGTGCCTGGCTGGGTTTTAGCATCTCTTACTCACGCACTACGTTAGGCAGCAAATCACTTGGGAGTGCTGCAGAAAACCGAAACATATGTGCACCGGGACTGTCCGCCTCTGCAGAAGAAAACATTGCCGTGCGGGAAATTGTTGAGTAATGGGGAAAATATGCCACTGCTCCTCTCCAAGCCTCCTCCCAGGACATGACACCTCTCAGCAAATGGGGTGCTGACGCAGCCCCCTCCCTTGCTGCCCAGAAAAGCATGGAAAGGACTCACAAGCTTTGGAGTCTATTTCTGGTCACAAAAAGGAAGATCCCTTCTCTTGGGAGATACTGTGATACCTTCTCAAGAAGGTTCAAGGTGCAAACATGGCTCGCTCTCACCCACTTTTGCTGGAGATTTCCTGTATGGCTTTGGTGGGGAGAAGAGCCCCACTCTGTGATATAGGGTTGCTTGCTGGTCTCATTGCAGTCCTCTCCTCCCCTCGTGCTGTGTCGTACAGACACCACCTGGCTCCAGAGGAGGGACCACTGTGGCCCTCAGGACCTCACCAAAAGTGTGGGCAATCCAACAGTTAAGCCTCTCCTTGAAAAACTGCCAAAACAGTAAATGTGATTTGTATTCCACAGACAGATTTAGAATCCAACAGCAAAGGAATGGCTCTGGGACAATGTGTGTTGCCACCAGCAAAGCCCGAGCAATGGTAACATGTCATTAAAATGAATTTGAGACTCCGCGTTTGGCACCACAAGGAGATACAAGGGAAGTTGCATGTGTCACTACATGTACTGTGAGCACTAGAAATAAGTTGTTTTCTGGCATTTCATTTAGCTTCTTTGTGAATATTTAGTACTGTGAAGAAAACTAAAAGCCAGGGTTCCAGCCGAAGCCTTTTGTTCCTCTGTAACTAAGAAAGGGAAGAAAACATGGCATTAATTAAGAGGATTTACTAAGCGGTCTTCCTAGTGAAACAAGCTTGTTTCAGCTGAGATGAAGCATGTGTGAGCAGGGAAGTCTGGTGTGGGGCAGAAGAGAACCAAAAGGATGAAACCCGCCGAGTTCCCTCAGAGAATGGGGAAAGGAGTGGTGCAGGCTTTGTGGGGAGTTACTGTGCTGGGGAAAAACACAGTGCAGTTTCCAACCACAAAAATTGTGAAGACAGAGATGGAAACGACACATGTTGCGGTGGTTTTGGGGGTTCTGGGAGGCTCACCTGGAGATCACAAACTTGGCTGAAACTCTAAGACACAGAAGAGATGAGAAACATGCTCCTTTGTAGCAATAAAGATACAATCTTCTCCTTTATGCTACTGACTTCAACATGCCCCAAGCCAGCAGAACTAAAACCAAAAGCACTAAGTCAATGATGACAAACCCTTTGCTTGAAATGGCTTAGCAGCTGACACTTCTTGACTTCCTCCTACATCTCCTGAAATATAAGCACCCCAAGGGACAGCGGGGACACAGGGACCAAATATCTCTTGCAGGTTTCTCCTAACCGTGAGAGGATGCAGGTCGAAGGGGCAGGACATCCTCAGTGAGCTGGGGCTCCAGGCTTGTTGAGGCCATCCTGGTTTTTGTTCCAGCAAGAGTCTGCCAAATCTCACTGGGGATGCCTCATTCCTCTACTGTGAAATTGCTGCAGAACAACCTCACACAGACAGCATTCACACAACATGTTACATGTACCAGAAGAAGGCATTGGGTGGCACTGGGCTGTTGGGAAGCCCCATGTTGATGGTGAAGCATTGGGAAGCCCTATGTTGATGGTGAAGCTTTGGGAAGCAGCAGCAGCTTTGGTTATGGCTCTTTGTTGGATCTTCCTCACCCTCTCACAGTGACACTATTCAAAAGCAACCAGTGGGCCCAGTGGCGTGTCCCAGTTTCTCAGGTGGCTCCCCAAGGGCAGGACTGCGGACACGGCACAGGGCACATGACATGGATCAACTGGGAGAGGTCGCAGCTCCAGAGGCCTCCACCAGCCTCTGTTCTTCGGCAGATCTATGACTCATGAAGAAAAACCCACAGTCTACTGGTGGAGAAACCAGAGAACTGATAATCCTTTAATCTTGTTCTTAACCAGTTTGTGTGCTTTTTCACTGCCAGGTTCACCATGCTCCAATGCACGCCTTGTCTTGCTGCAGGTACATTTAGTTTCTAATTACTTGCCAGTCAAATGTCTACTCAAGCTCTGCTTGGCCAGGTGGAGCACGAGAGGCCTGAGCAACCCTCTCCTCCTCACCTCTGGTGGTCTGTCAGCTACCAAAATCCTCCTGAGATGATTAACCAGACCCACAGGAGGAGTCACCACCCGGACTAGGTCTTCAACCACCAAACGGGCCCATGGTTTGTCAGGTCAGCACAGAAACCTCTGCAATGAAGCAATGCCAACATCTGGTGGCATCTTTGTGCCTTGGTAGGATCACTATGAGACTACCTTGACTTTGGTGGCCTTTGGTGGCCTCAGCTGGCCTGGGAGCGCAGTTATCTCACTCCATGGGGCCTCTTTCTGCTGCTGAAAGATCCTTCAAGGGATGGTAGCTAGAAACTTGGCCACAAGCAGCGTGACCCTGATTCCTCAGTGCTCCACAGCCACTCCATGGCAACTTGAGAGAACATTAACAACTTTCCTCCCCCTCCCAACCAATTTTTTTTGTTGTTGTTATTTCATTTTGTTTTGCCTTTTTTTCTTGTTTCTTAGCTACCCTTCAAGGGAGAACAAGCCCCCTTTTCCAACCCTCCCCTTGAGCCTTGTGTTGCACCAATTAAGTTGGATGTCTTCTCTGCTGTTCAATGGCTGTGGGGAAGTGGTTAGGGCTTCATAAAAATGGCACTGGGTGGTTCTTCGTTAGATGAACGTTGTGCCTTGCAGGCAAGTCTGTGATGATAAGGCTCATCAGATTTTGGATGCGCTTGTGTTGCCCCACAGGGGTCATGCCCAGCCTCGAGGGCTGTGAGCCCAACCTGGTGGGCACACAGATGTTTAGGTGGGCACACAGACACATAGGTGGGCACACAGATATCTAGGTGGACACAAAGAAATTTAGGTGGGCAGACACATATTGGGGAAATGGAGCCCATTTCAAGCAAGCAGCAAAATGGGGAATGCTCCGATCCTGTGACAAGCTTCTTCCCTCCCATCTTCCACAGCTTGGCTTCAGGCATTGAAAGGAGAAGCTGTATGCCAAGAATTTTAAAGGCTGTGTCCAGCAGAGCGAGCCAACACCTGATTTGCCCTTAATTATAGCAGTGAGAACGGGGCAGGGGACAAATGGGAGAGGGTGAGGAGCAGGCGATGACGAGGACAGGACTGGCCTGTCATGTGCCAGAGGCCATGCCTCAGCCAGCACCACATGGGCTGCTTGCGTGCCTGCATGCCGCTGGGCAGTGTGAAGGGAGCACAGGGGGAGCAGGATAAAAGCAGTCACCAAATTACACCAGAGCTTTTGTCGAGCCCCTATTCCTGTGTGACATGGGAGCAGCTCAGGGGGTCCCCATGACCACCTCCAGAGTTGTTTCTGTGAGGGGACATGGACACCTCGAGCTGCTGGCAGGGGACCCTGTGTTGGTATGAAAAACGGAGAAAAAGGGTGTTCATAGGAAACCTAACAAGAGGGGGGCGCAGAAAGCCTGTGCTTTCTGTGCAAACAGGAGCAGGTGAGAGGAGTGATGCGTGTGCTTGATTCACACAGTTCCCTAGGAAAAAAAAAGTAATAATAATAATAAAATAATAATTAAAAAATCTGTATTTGGGCAGCGGGGGGGGAGAAGAGCATTTGGGGGTGATGGGGACCCCTCAGCCCCACGCTGCATCTCCATTGATTAGAGCCCAGCAGCACCGACTTGAGGCAGAGGAACGCAGCCCCGCCTCCCCCCTCAAAACTGGCCAAAATCGGGGTTTCCCCCCCAAAAACCTTCCCCCCCCCCCTTCCCGCGCATGCTCGCCCCCGCGGGGCCCGCCGGGAAGACCCCGCCCCCTCCCCTCGCTCCCCCCGCCCCCCACCGCGCCGCAGCGCCCAGGTGGGTCCGGCGGGGCCGCGGCCATGGCGGCCGCTCGCGCCGGGGGGGGGGCGGGGCCGGCCGCGCGCCGAGCGCCCGCTCCTGAGGAGAGGGAAAATGGCGGGGGGGCGGGAAGGGGGGGGGTAGGGGGGGAAGGGAAAATGGCGGCGCGGGGGGCTCGGCCGTGCCCTGCCGACCCGGCCCGTCCGGGAGCGGGGAGGAGCCCGCCGGGAGCCCCGCGGAGGCGGGAGGCTCGGCCCGGGGGAGGGTTAGGGGAAAGGGGTGGTGAATGCCGGCGCGCTGCGGGTCCGCCTCTGCCACTGATGAAATTTAAATTGCTCGGGGCTCGCACCGGGCTGCGCCGGGCTCGGGAGGCTGCTCCCGGAGGGGACGGGGCCGCTGCCTTCCTCCTTTCCTCCCTCCCGGCCGGGTGCGGCTCCCTCGGGCTCGCCTCTGTTTTCCCTGCGCTCGCCTTTACCGAGGAGCGAAGATGTCGTTCGCCAAAGGTAGGCTGGCTCCTCCGCCGCAGGGACCTCGCTCCGTGCCCGCTTGGTTTTATTTCAGTTATTTTGCTCTTACTCTGTGCCGTCTCGTTTTCTCTTCCAGCAGCAGGCTGCACGGCGTGCCAGGCTTTCCCCCGGCAGGTGACGGGGCCTCGCCGGTGCCCGTCCCGCTCTGACCTCCGTGAACGTGTCCGTGGATGTGGACGTGTCTGTCTCTGCCGTGTAGCGGGCCGATGGCCCCTTGCCACGGCTGACACATGCAGGAGGCTTCCCCCCATTGCCTCTCCCCATCTGCCCAAGTTTTTGGAGGTCTGAGTGTGTTTCGGTATTTGCAGGTCCCTGCCGTAGGCTCCGGCACGCTGCCTCGCTCCCTGGGAGCGTATTGCCTGGTCTTGAGTTGGGAATCCTGCGTTGGGAAACGGGGAACCGGCCCGCAAGGGGTCATTTCAGGAAGAAAAATTACTTTGGTGCATTGCCGTGGCACTTCTCCCCCTCCCTCCCCTCCTTTCTGGTATTCCTAATGGTGCATGTGTGGTTTTCTGTTGCGGATTTCATGCCTGTAGGTTTTTTTGATATAAATCCATGCAGGCCTATCACTGCCTGTAGAAAAAAGAGTGGGCAATAGTAGGTCTTTTGCTATGTGAACTTGGGTCCTGCACAAATCCAAGAGCTTTTGCAGGCTGTGGGAAATCAGTTGCTCGCCCAGTGGATGTCCAGGACTGTTCAGCACTTGCTGTGTAAGTGCAGTGACAGTTTGTAAACGTCCTGTGACAGCTGGGTGAAACGCACAGCGCTGGTCAGGGGAAGTGCTGAAGTCACGCTGCTCACCTGGTGTCCTGAAAGTTGTCGAGACAAGCCCCTTCTTGCTGTGAAACGAGTGACAAAAATAGGCTCTGAAGCCTTCTTTTTAAGCGGAATTGGCTTATCTCAGCCTACTGCTGGAGGTAGCCATCTTGCAGGCAAGTGGTACTATGTTAACCTATGTAAAGATAAAAAACAGTTCTTAAAATATTGCCAAGGTTTTGACAACACTAGAACCTTTTTTAAAAAAGTACTTTTCCTAGACTGATAGCATCAAAACACGTTGCTGATGTCAGGTGATATTTTTAGCACAAGGATCAGCCTCTAGACTCAGAAATCGCGCTGTGTCTGAGCGGTAACATCGCAACCCTTGGTGTATGCAGCTGGCGAGGACAGCGTCCCGGGTTGCAAACTTCTGCATGAGCTCAGGGTAACGTGCTTCTCTGCGATGGGGAAAGGAGAGCGTGGCTAGGTTTCACTTCATGTATGCTTCGGTGCCATGTATGTTGACAAATTTTGCCTGTAGTGATAGGGAGAAAGAAGTGTGCAAATGCTAATTGGGTGTGCTGAGTTCTCAAAAATCAAGCAAAGTAATAATTATTAGTTTTGTGTTGGGCAGTGTGGGTGTCTGTGAGATTTTTATTCCTGTCAAGGATAAAAATTGCCTTGAACTTTCCAGTGGAGTCGGTGGAAGTTAAGGCATTCACTCTGTACCTTCAGCCCCGAGTTCAAGGATAGAGCATTTAAAGTTCAGCTGCATGTTTCAACTTACGGGCCAACCTTCCGGATTTTTATGCAAGTAGTCTGGCTCCGAGGAAATAGAAATAATTTTCTGGTGTAGCTCTTTCAGTGTGCTTACTTGGATTGCAGTACTAATTACAATTCTCAACCCTCAGCCCAAAAGATCCCTACATTTTCACGAGAGGACTTCTTGCTTGGCTTGTCCCGTGACTCCTTCCTGTGCCGTGACCCCATATGCTATGTACTAAGGCAGTGAGTTCTCTTCTGAGTGAGTTAATGAGTTCTTAGGGCAACAAAACTGAGCTTTGTGTGTTCCCCCTTTTAATGTAAAATAAAAGGAGGGCTGGCAGAAAGGAAATATGCTGCTGTTCTGTTCATGTGCAGTTGGGGAAGTCTGTCCCTTATTTTATTTCCGATGGTTCACAAAGATCTCCTTTTTAGTAACTTGATCTGATTTATCGTATATTGTTTTTTTCCCAAATGTCAGTTATAAAATCATGCACCATAAACCTAAGAATAGTGTGCTCTTTACCATAGTTCACAGTGTGAGAACAGTGGCAGGCTAACTGGGAGATAAGAGCAATGTAGAAATAAAGGCGGGGACAGTAGGGTTTGAGTGAAACTCTCCGCTGGTGACTTGATTAAAGGTCTTTCTGTATGACTTGACGGAGCATTTTCTGGTGAAGGCATTAAAATAAGTTGTCCTGGGTGGTCATTTTTTTTTTTTTTTGAAAACCCAGTGTTTTCTGGAGCCTCATCTATTTCATCACATGTTTCTGTTCTGCACTCATTCCTGTGTGGGCCCATCCCTTGTAAGTCTTCCACTGCCATATCCTACCCCTTTCTTCCTTCAGATGGGAGTTGAAGAATAGCAATCCTGTAAAAGTGAGCTTCGGCTGAAATCCGAGGCAGTGATTGCAATGTAGCTTGGAAGAGGCATTTCTTTTTAAAGGTAGTTTGGAAGCTTAGGGCAGCATGTCCCCTGGGAAGTCTCTTCCTGCAGTTATCCAGCACCCCTGCCTCCCATCTGGTTTTACAGAGGTGCAATAACTACTCTTCATTACAGCCTTAGGAAATTCGCCTTGCCTGTAGGAAACAACTGCCTTTAGAAATGCAGTCGCACTGGCTTTTCTACATCATTGCCATTACGGTGAAGAGGGAAATAAACGTTAACTCGGGCTGTTAAATTTAACAGCAGCTCACGCTAAAGAACAGTGGCTGTCCTCCTGCCATCGGTAGGCTGGAGTACATAAATACCAGCTTCTTCCCAAAACCCCGGAGGGATTTCCCTTAGGGAAGAAATCTCAGCAGGAAGGCTGGTGCTGAGCTCCTCGACGTTGGGACCCTCATGGCTGTTGGGTACAGCACTGAAATTCTTACCCCTGCGCAACAGATCCCTCCCTGCACCCGTAATACTTGGGTCAGAAGTGTGTTTTTGTAGATTCCAGCTGTGCTGGCTCTGTCATTCCTCTTTCCCCCAAACCATACCAGTATGGGCAGCACCAGCAACGCTCTCCCCGGGCACCCACGTCCAGGTGGGCTGGGTGAGGCCAGGCGGTCGTGGTGGTTGCCAAATGGTGGCCACAAGGCTGCGGGGTGGTGGCTCTGGGTGCGGACGAGGCGCGGGCCATTGGGCTGCTGCTCCACACGCCTTCAGCATTTGCTCATTAAGCCTTGGAGAATGCATTATAAAAAAAAAAAAAAGAAAGGAAAAGAACTAGGACGTTATCACATGTTTACTTTTACTATGCCTTATTCTTCTGGTTTGCTTCTGATATTGCTTAATCTCCAAATGCTCTTTTTATCTGGGAGATACGTGTCTTTTGGCCAACGCGAGCCAACAGGATCTTCCTGCTTACATGGCAGCCCGGGACGGTTGTTTGCTGGCTCTTCCTTAACAAATGACAGCCTCTGTTGAATACTTGGTATTTGCAGAGTTTCTGCTGGGCTGTGTTGCATCATATCGGGAGGTTCACATGTTTTACAGGCTGATGAGCTGCGAGAAATGGTTGCTGCTGTTGCTGTAACCCCAGCCCTGGGTTACAGCTCCTTGCAGGGAGGATTACAAACAAACATCTGAAAGTATCTTGTAGCTGTTGTTGCCTTGGAAGTTTAAACACTGTTTCCACGTGCATCAACTCAAAATGAGGGAATGAAAGCTCAGCACTTGCAGCAGTTCTGCACAAAAGTATTCAGGTGGTGTAGATCTAACATTTCTGTAGGAGGAAGTACTTTCAGCAAAGAGCTCTAGTGTTTTTACATATTTCACCTGGAAAGATAAGCGTAAGATGCTTCCAACTGTTACCTGTTTTTATTACCAAGTGAAGCACAAGATTAAAAAATGAACCTATTGTTAATTGTCCTATTCATCTTGTGCTGGCATTTCCCCTGTGTTACACCACGGCGTGTGCACTGCAGCACTTGCCTCTTTTTTTTTTTTTTTCTTTCCGTACCTGCGAAACAGTGCAGTCAGGAAAATGGCTTCTGTGGGCTTCAAAGCAAGGGCTCGACACTGTGACCGAGTCTGAGGCTGCGGAGTATTTTGCTTAAAAATACGATCAAAACCATAATGAAAATGAACTGCCCCTGGCTCTCCTAGGCATTCTCGATAGAATAGCCCTTTAATGCATGTCCCAAATAAGGAAACTTTAAACACGGCTGTCACTTCTAACTGTTTCCTGGCACTATCACTCAGTTCGTTTGCAAAGTTTCCTCCTGCCCCTTTTTTGTACCAGTATTCAGGGTGTTTCTAAAATTCCAGCTATATTTGGCAATACATCACTCTCTGTGTTATAGAGAAGCGATTACTCAAGGGATTTGGCAGAAATTAAATTAACTGAGGTCTTCAGAGAACATACTCGGAATGCCTTTTGGGAAGGCACTCACTTCACATGCTTTCTTCTGGAAAATAAAGCCAAGCTATCTTCCGTTTCTTTCTGTGAGGTGCTTTGACTATGGACTTCACTGCATGGACTGTTTGTGTATTTACTCTTTCACGTCTATGGAGCTTATCACTTTCAGAAGCAAAATAAATGCTGAAGTGATGGACGGACTATTTTTCCAGGTTGCTTAGTAACTGAAGGGCATGCTGTAGTGTGAAAATACTCATACGATAAAGTAAGGGAATATTTACTGGAACAAACAGAATATTGTGTGAAAATGCACAGCATAAATAATTAAAACATGTTTTTATTTGCTTCTGTGAACAGAAGGATGCCCTTGATCACAATGTTCTGCATAAAATATTTTTTTTTTAGTGAATGGCTTTTTCGTGTTTTTACTTGCTAAAGGATGTTGATGTGGTAGGACACGAACACTTTAGCTGCCTAGCAAAAAAAAAAAGTGTACTGCTGTGGATTTTGAACATTTCTTGTGACAGACCATTGATCTTCTGGAACTTTTTAGAGTTTTGAGAGAAGGTTGGCTGTTTTTTGCTCCCACTTTAAGATCTGTTCTCCAAGTTACTAGGAGCAAAAACTCAAGGTTCCTGGAGTGCTTGCACAGTAATAAAACAAGACTGGATTACACAATTTTTTTTTCCCTAAGAAATCTGAAAGCTGTCTACAGTCTAAATAAGCTAGTTTTCTTTTTTCTTTTTTTCTCTTTAACCCTTTTTTTTTTTTTCTTTTAATTTAAGATTTCAGCAAAGCCATGTCTCAGTCTGGCCCCTCACAATTTCAGGAAGTCATTCGACAAGAGCTGGAGTATTCAATGAAGGTAGAACTTGATAAGATACTTGCAACTGCACCTTCAAATGAGCTGGAGGTAAGAAGTATGATGTGAATGCAACCCAAAGCCTGAGAAGTTAGAGACAGGAAACAAGCAAATTTTATACAAGGGGACAAATCACAGAATAATGCTATCCTTATTTTTAACGTGTGCTCTAGTCATGTGTGGAAGAGTAGCCTGGTTACAGTGTCAGTAGGAGACTTTCAGTTGCATACAAACTGCACGGCAGAGTTATTACTAAGTGTTTAATCACCTTTAGTTATTAAAGGTTCTATATAATCTGTAGTGGATTACAGAAAGAGAGGGTAAAGCTGATACTGTAAAGATTTGGCCGAATTCTTATGGTTATAGTTTTGAATAAAGACTTGCCTTTTAGGTATACAAGGCTTTGGATGTCTTTGTTGTTTTTCTTTATTTTTGGCCCCTCCCCCCCCAACCCTCACTCCCATCTCGATTTTTACTGAAAATGAACTTTTGGCACCTTTTGGAATTTTACATTTTAGCACGTCTGTACTTCACGAGCTGACAAACTTGCTCTTGTGAATGTGTTGTATATCAAATTTGTAAAAATGCTTCCATGATAGAGTAGGTACACAATAAATACCAGTATTAATTAACATTATTTCTTCTCTGTAGCACACCAAAAATGACCTGGAAGGATTTAAGAAGCTATTTCATAGATTCCTACAAGAAAAGGGACCATCTGTGGACTGGGGGAAGATTCAAAGACCACCAGAAGATTCCGTAAGTTGCAATGGAGACACAGTCAGTAGGGGACATAAAACTATATACCATGGAATAGGTATAACTGCCACAGTTCTATAAAATCACATAGGACAACACTTTGGGCTCTAGCTGAGAAGTAATAATTTACAGACATATGCTGTGTGTGTTCCTGAACATCAGGTCCTGCTTAACATATGCATCAAGTTCTGCAGTGTTATTTTGTTAGCTGTTCTCTGAGCAGGGGAGCAAAGTGGGACAGATGCCATCTTACCATTTGGTACCTTCTCTGGAGTGACTGGTAACTTTTGTTAGAGGGGAAGTAGGTAGGACTCTTGTTGTTCCCCTTTCCTTCCTGCCCATGACAGAAGGTCGCGCATCTCAGTTGACTGTTTCCAACAATCCATTCCGCTAAATAATTTGAAAGGGACATATGGCAAGTGGGCTGGGTTATATAGCTCACTTAGCAACTTCTGTAATCTACAGCAGCTCTGTAAAAGTGAGGAATCTGAAACTTGTAGTTGACTGAGGGTTTTTGAGCATCATTTTCTAATGCCATCTCTGGTGTTGTAACTTATAACCTGCTACTTGAGATGTTGCTGAAAAAGCACTAAACATTTTTTTCAGCAGTATTTTATACTGAAATAAACAATTCCTATTAAACTTAACCTCATTTGGTTGATTCATCTGCAGCCCGGGGCTGTCCTTTGACTCTTGCGTAACTAACGGTGTAGCTGTGCTATGAATTCTTGCTTTTCCCAACGTCGTAATCTTGGCATATCCTGAGACTTCTGTGTCCTTACACATTTGTGGTCTCTCTTAGCCTCTGTGGTGATTCAATCAAGGCTCTGTTTGCAACTGAAAGACAGGCTGGCCAGTTACTTCCAGAACAGATGCAGCACTGCTTTCTAAAGCGTTGATGAATGATGCTGTTTTAGAGCAAGTATAGGGCTTTTTCCAAGGTTGAGTGTTTTCTTTAAACTTCAAAAACATGTGATGTCTGTCTCTTCTGTACTATAACACTGAACGAACTGTTGCTTTGGGGAGAAAAAGCCACCTTGAAGGAAGAGGCCAAGGTGAGAAGTTCTAGATAACATTTTATAAGGAAGCCTGCAGAAAAGGGGGCTGCTTTCAGTCTAGAGAGGGGTGAGGCTCTAAGGGAGTGATGACTCTTTTGAATATGTAAAAAGGTAGCTGCAACAATCAGTGAACGGAATAAGCTGTTCTCTGTGTCAAGATAAGGCCTGGGATTAAATTACAGTAATTTGATGCAAGTGAATAGGCTGCTTTGTGGAGAGGGAGAGCTATTGTCTGTCCATTTTTAAAGTTTTGCATGCTTTCAGCAGAAAAAAAAAATCAAGTTCTGTAAGTGACTGAAAATTACTGGGCAGGACATCGGGAGCAAATGTCAAACAGGAGGAATGAGACAACACTGAAATAGGTTGTTGGAGATTCCCACGCAAGGCAAGCTGTTTAAAAAGATGGTCTAACTTAAGGTCAAAAAAGGCTGAAAGGAGGGCAAGTTTAGAGATGGTATCTCTCTTCTTCCTTCTAGCCTGTGCTGGCTCATCCTCGTCTGTTTCCCTTAGCTAGGAAGCAACTTCTGATCAAAAACAGGAAAAAAAGATGCATCATCCTGTTGCTTTGGTTCAGGTGAGATGTGTGCATGTTCTTAGATGAAATTGTGCTTCCTAGCATGAACTCCAAATCACATGGACTCACAGAAGATGTCACAGAAGAAAGATAGGGAAAAATACCCTCAAACAAATTTCCTTCCCATCCCCCCCAACTGTAAGGGTTTCATTTCCCTGTCCTACTCAAAACCTTCTTGTATTTATCCCAGGTCCACCACCTCTATAATATATTCATGTTGGGACTGTGGAAAGTGAAAGGTGTCCTAAATGAAAGTGTTTTCAGGTGACCTGCAGAGAAACATCTTCCAAATTATTCTTTGCTGAGGGATATGACTTGTGGAATTATTCGATAAATCTTGATTTCTTTACAGCCAGAACTATCAATCTTACTAGTAGATGAGAACATTAGGAACTTTTAAAAGGGATGAAGAATGATAACTTTTAGAAGGGCTTCAGAATCAAGTCTGCAGTACTAACTTCTTTGGAACAGGTATCTCTGAAATATATGCAGATTGAGTGCTTTTATTCAGCTCTCATGGAGTTTTCATCCCCTAGCTATAAAAACTTACAGTGCACTCTCCTCCTGGTCCTGTGAGAACAGCACAGAGAATGTTACAGGCAAGACTCTTTTGGAAAGCTGGTTGGTAATCCTGTAGCTGATATATAATCTCCAATTTTGATGATATCATTTTATGAGGTGGGGGTGTGGGTGGCAGTGGGGTTCACAGCTGCTTTTGAGAATCTTGTGCTACAAGTAGCATGGTCTAGAGAGGAAAGACTTACAGTCCCCAGAGTGAGTTGATTTGCCTGTGATTTTTCTGGGGAATTGGCTTGCTGCTAGATCTGTCCAAAGTATCAAGAATTCTGGCATGTGTAATCTTCAACTGCCAGCTAGTGAAGCTCAAAGTATAAGTTTAGGTATATAGGTGCATGTGTGTATGTATACACACATACACTTATATATAATATATCTATATACATACAGGTGTACGCGCACACGTGGCTGTATGTATGAGCACACAAAAACATGCCAAAGATTTTAACAGCTTAGAGTTAATGACTAGTTCACTGCATTTTTAGGCTTTGGCTTTTAGTTTTCTATTTTGCATAAGGCACTTCTGAGTTTCACGTTCAGTGGGAAAGGTGTTCCAGGCTTTTGTGCAATGCTGTGCTGCGCAGGAGAAGAATTTCTGATCAGACTTCCATGGGTCACTTAATGTTTTATCCATGGTACTTGTTCTTGAAATGTGGTGTTCTGTTCTGAAGCATCTGCTGACAAGTAAAGACTCCTGTCAGTAAACCGAAATGTAATTGTGTTGTAATGTTCCCCTCTTTTTCTCTGCAATGGGAGATTTTATTCCTGAACTCCATGTTTTAGTGCAGCAACTAATACTGATGGGCAAGCAAGTTGTAGGCTCCAGACGAAGATAACGCAAGATTGAACCCATTTCACGCTATATTGGTAAACTTCTGACTTGTTTTTTCCTTCCAGATGCTCTCCTTCTATATGTCCAAAGGCTTACAGTGATAGCTGGCATAGTTAGGACCCATTACTGTTACAGTCTTCAGAGAAGAAAGTGCACTTAGAGTGCTGGTTAACGAGGAGGAGACGAGGTAAAGAATGTGGACACAGCAAGTGTAATTTAATCTTGTTGATGTAGATTGCAGTGATCTGTTTGTTTGACTTGGAAGCAGTAGCAAAGTCATGGTGGGAGGCCTCTGAGGGAACAGCAGTGAACAAGTTAACCTCAGAGCAGCAATGCAAAACCTCATCAGTGAGCTAAAGAGAGCATCCAAAGCAATCTGAGTGTGAAAGGAGCATGTCTATTATTATGATTATTTTTTTTTTACCCAGTGCTTGGATTCTTGTCTACAGCTTGTGTTGTCATCTCAAAGAACTATATCATGAAGGAAAAGAAAAAAAAAAAAGGCATGCTTTTAATCAAAAGTCAAATGTCTTCCTGATCCTCAAATCTGGAAGCAGGTTTTAAGGGTTCATTCAGTGCTATTTCCATTTAAACCGTCCTTTGGTGCTGAGTAAATATTAGCTTGTTTTTCTGTAGCTACATATTGACTAATATGGGTGTATTCCTTTCCAGTCTACCCGTGATGATGGCCCAGATGCTCATTTTGTCTCTCTGGCAAACTGTTCCAAACATCCTTGCAGTAGGAGTATACTTCTGAAATCAGTTAGTCACACTCCCAGTGTTGCCTCATACAGACTGTTCCAAAAATCACTTCTGTGACATTGTGTGCAAAACCAAATGAAGTTAGATGTTATGGTAGCAGAATCCCTGACCACAATTTTGAGACATGTCTCAAATGACTAACACTGTAGTCATGCGTCTGTAAGCCCTGTCATTCCTGCCCATTTTTGTTCCTGAAGTATTTCCCTATCAGCACTCGCTTGTCAAGTCCAGTGTTCCAAACCCTTAGAGCAATAAGTGATTTTTATTACTGTGGAGCACTTTCTGCTCTTGTGTATACGCTTAGAGGTGATGAGGCAGTTCCTCTGCATATTAGAGCCTACGTGTGGCTGGAACAGCTAAGTGGTGGCGCCGACACCTAGCAGGCCCGATGCTGCAGGGATCCTGCTGGAATTTGAATTCCCGACGTTTGTTGTTCTCTGAATTAAAGACCCTTCAAGATCCAGGGCTTCGTTGCCAAGTTGTCATTTCCAATACCTGTGCCAAAAGGAACTGAAATATTTAGCAAGGCTGAGTTACATATTTTGTGTTGGAGCTGATGCAACCGCAAATGAAGTACATGCTTGACAGAGGCCTGGGTGGAACTGTTAACTGCATCAGGATCGGGTTTTTACTCTGAGCTTTCTGCTTAAGCTCATTTCAGACACGATAGTGAAGACATAGGAGGGGGAGTTGGAACTTCAGCAAAGGCAAATAATTTTGAGGCAGTCTGGCCCTGAACTGAGCGGCAGACTTTCTTCTTTTTGGAGAGCTGTATTGGGCATGATGCAAGAAGAATGTAGTAAGACTTTAAAGGTGAAATCATATTTTTGGCTTTTCAGACAGCATCTGAACGCTGTGGGTGTGACTCATGTCCCACCTGCTAAATGTTTAAATCCCCTGGCAGCCTAATACGGGGTGGTATTGACCTTGGAGTAGACAGGAGGTACTGGCAGGGAGTGAGGATTTAGCTGCATTTCTCTTCTGAATGGTGCCCAGCGCCAAGTATAAATCTCTAGATCCTGTTTGTAGTGAATTGTTCTTTAAGCTTTCTGATGCACCTTCAGCACATTAAATTTGGGGTTTATAACCTATTTGTTAATGAGAAAAACAGTTGCTTTTAATGATGTCTACCCAGCCTAAACACAACCTCTGTTGACAAAACACAGCAAGATTCTACTTTTTGTATGCTTCTGTTCCTGAGAAATTCTAGAAGCTTTGGAATTAAGTTCCCACCTGTGTTCTCTGTGAAGTGGCAATATGGTGTGTATTTCTGGGAGCAGTCTTACAGTCACAACATGTGGCTACCCTGGCCCTTGAGTAACTCATTTCAATATTGACCTTTGGAAGGCAAGGGTCTGTAGGTACAGAATTGTAGGGCTCAGTGTAGTTACAGATTTAAAAAGAACAACAACAACAACAACAACAAAAACCCACCTTCATAGTTTGGGCAACAGTCTTTTTAGATAAGAACTGAGAGATTGCCTGCATATTTGCTAATTCTTCTCAGTGGGCACTTGGAATTGGATATCTGCTGTCAATTCCTGCATTCGTGACCCATTCTGCTCTATCAGCTGTCCCTGCCTTTCTGACAAATCTATGCTTGTAACCTTCAGGATGTTTTATCTTCTGTAGTTTGTTCAGATGCATCCTGCACCACTGGAATGCTGTATCCACGTCCTGCCTCTTCCATTTGTTCTACATGTTCCCTTTTGGAAGTATAGCAGAATAAATGGAGTGTGGATAGAATAAACCGACTATGAACAGATGGTATTCCTGAACGGATGTGCAAGTGGAATAAAAGCGGGATTGCACTAGACCAAAAAGCTTCAGTTCTGTCTGATTTTTGCATATCAACATTCTGCAAAAACGCTTCTGTCAAAGATCCTTGCATAGTAGCTAGAAGATTGCTGAAGAATTTTCTTGTATGTAGTTTCCCGTGTAGTGGGAAGGAAAGGGTTGTGTGAGATGGAAAGGATTTTGTGTTCTCCTGCATGAAAATCCTTCTGCCTCAAGTTCAGAGTTGCCTCTGCTATTCTTGTCTAGCACGGCTGTAGCAGTGGTAAGTTAGTGCTTAAGGTCTTAAAGTAATTTATACTTTTATGAGAGGATGGCACAGCTGGTGAAAATGGTGATATTTCCAGTTGGAACTGGAATAGCGCACGTTATTTGTATCCTTCCTCTCTCTATCCTCCCATATCTTCCAGTTAGCAATGAATTTCCTGTGAAAAAGGTCCCATTTTGGTGAAGGTTCCTTTGAATTGTTCTAATCTCTGGGTCAGTAACGAGCGGGTGACCAGATCTGCCATGCAAACACATTGCTGTGGCTCATCTCTAAGCTGTGGTTTTGCTCCAGGTGTTACTGGCTTTTGTGATGTTCAGCTTCTCTCCCTCCCACCTGCTTAGCTCCTAACAGCCTCAGAATACGCTCACCCAGTAAGTGTGTGTGGCTGTGTCATGTCAGTGCAGCAGGCATCCTGCTCTCAACTGGTGGGAACAGGTGAAGTCTTTTTGTTTGCCACACAGCCCCGCCAGGGAATGCTGAACTCATCATGTGGAAAGTCTGGTGGGTGCCGTTTTAATAGATCGCTTTGTGATGGATACAGTCAGGGCTGCTGCCATCGCTTTGGTACATGCTATTTCAATTGTGTCGACATGCTCTGTTGTATGAACAGAGACACCCAGAGATGCTAAGGCATTGCTGAAGCAAGACCAGTCTAGTGTGTGCCTTCTTTTGGTTGCAGAGCTCTTCGCTGATAACCAGTTGCTGGAGCTGTTCTTGCCGCTGTCTTTGTGCAGTGTTTTGCCTGGGTCAGTTGCCTCAGCTGTATGCAGCGCGGGCCATGCAGGATCTCTGGGGTTGCTGATGATGAGCTCCATAAACATGTAGTGTTCAGTGATTATTTTCAGGTCAGCTGTAGCTGACTGGCAGTCCCTTGAGGCATGATTACATGAGTGATAAAGTTTTCACTTTTGTTGTGAAGATCGCTGTACAAGCTTCCCATTCAGTAGATGTCATAATCCAGCCTTTTTGCCCAGCTAGCAAAGGTATGGTACATATAATCTCTTTTCCCCTTTCCTCATACCCTAAGTAGCTGACTTTCCTAGTCCTTGTTTCCTAGTCTATGAAAACATCTCAGTGTTTTCAAGAGACTTTTCTGTTTCAGAGTGTGCCTGCGTGTGTATACCCAGCACACGTGTAAGCGATAAGCCATGTATGTCTATGTTCTGTTTATTTTCTTTTTTCTAAATATTAGTCTCCTGGTTTTCTTCATCTCACTTCCTGGAAGAAATGAGCCTCTCAGCTAAGTTATAAATAAAACAACTCTGCAGACTTGAAAGCTTTCTCTGTCTTAATTTAGCTGAATATTGCCAGTCATAAGTTTCCCGATGAAGGGCAGTAGTGTTCCTCTGTAACATAAAGTGCTTGTGTGGGCAATCTGAGATGGTCCTGTACGAGTCTGTTCGATGTGGGTATTTAGGAAGTGGCTTTGAAATGATGTTTGTCTAGGCTGCCACGGCTGCCCCGACTTAGTAACCTTCCCATCCTGGTATTCTTTGGACAGTCGAGGTTTATGCATGTGGCAGAGTCCAGGACAGATGCAAGTGACAAGTATCAGTAGCTTTGTAACCCTTGGGTTGTGTGAATACAGCTCAGGGTTATGGAGAACAATTTCCCCTTGCAGGGCAGGAAGGACAATATTTGAGAATGTCTGGAGATTTGTGGGCTCCTGCCACACACGGGTAGGTCCGGTTTCTTGTTTGACAGCTTGTCTCCCTTAGGAACCTGCTGCAGTGGATCTGACTTCCCCTCTTGTCCCCCACCACTTTTGGTGTGGGGGAATAAAGAGTAAAAGCCCCGTTGAAACAGTGCAACCATTGCTGCCTTGGGCCTGCTTCCATTCCTTCTTTACCCTTCTAGCAAGCAGGAGACATCAGGACTCATGTGTGGTGCGTCTTTGATGCAGAGAACGTGCTACTGAAAAAACAATTTGACAGCTACCAGTTTGTTTCCAGACACTTTCCCTGTGTAATATTATAGTTTCATGCAAATGTACGTGTTCTTGTTTATTTACCGAAAGTACAAAGTACAGATAGACTTTTTTTTGAAATAGTTTGTGGGTTTTTTAGACTTTGAATTTCTGCATAAAAAAGAAAAACAAAAAAAAAGCGTAGTTATATTCAGATCACTTACCTGTTGGACTCTTTTTTTTTTTTTTTTAATCAAATGAAACCCACTTTAAACAAGGAAATGGTAAGACAAAGATCTACCTCTGTGCTAAAGGAGCACTGAGACTACATTGACCTGTGGAGGTTATAATATGTTAAAGTCTTGTTTCCAGTTTCCTCTAAAAACACAGATCGCTTCCTAAGCCTCCAGACAAACAAACTCATTCTGTAGACCTCACAGGATGGCTGAGCTCCTGACTTGACAGGCACAAACCCAAATTTAAAAACAAACAAACAAAAAAAACACAACAGACCATTAAGAGTGTATTCCCCAGGGCACAGTATTGCGGCGCAGGCTTGGTGTGGGCAGGCTCCCTTCTGGGGAGGCCACGCATGCATTTGGGCTGCACCGTGGTGGGGCTTTCATCCCGGGGCTCTGAGTCACAGCTGAAGTGCTCTGGAGCTGCGTTTGGCTGCTCCCAATTCTGCTTATCCTGGGTTATCCATCTCTTAAGCCTTTGCTGAAGTTGGACTGTGGAGATGCTTCCAAAATCCTGCTGTTAAATTTAAAACGCGAAGGGGAATGTTTTGATAAGGCTTAGTGGTCTTACACTGGTGTACCGGTGCTTTATTTCCTGGTATTTCAGGTCTTTTACCCTTCTGCCCTGGGTCTCCATTCATTTCTAGCTGCCACCTTATCTTCCACCTTCCTCCCTCTTATCAGCCTCAGCTGTCTCTTTCCTTACTTATTTCAACCTTCTGTCATCTTGGGATGATGCAACTGAGCATAATTTATAACCCGGAGGCAGCAAGCTGTGCCACGCTTTGGGGTGGGAATAGGCTGCAGCTAGCTAGCACGTAGGGGAGGGCATGGGCAGTGTGGTTGGCTGGGGAGAGAAAAAAGCAAGCCAAAACGGGTGAGTATTTCCCTTCTGGTAACAGCCTCTTTTACCCTGCCTGTGTTTCTTGGAGTCATACATGGCACGTAAACTGGACACTGTGTGACTAACTGTGAAGATGTGGTTGTGATTGGAATGGTAGTTTAATTTCTTGATGTTGCCAGATACCAAATCTTTTTTTTTATTTTTTTTTATTTTTTGTGTAAAATGAACTCTGTCACACCCTTACATGAGAAAGCTGGAGTGGAAAGGCTTACCTTATTGCTTCCCAAGTGGTCAGACTGAAGTATCTTTTGGTTGCGTTTTTGATTTATAAAAGGAGCTTGCATAAATTATTCATAACAAATTGTAAAGTTACCACTTTAAGCCACGTATTTCAAACTGTCAGACTTCTTAAGTAAGGGATTTTGGAGACCTGTTTTAAGCCAGCTGGTTAACAAGGAAGGAGCCCTTTATTAATCCTTCGTTCAAGGCAGCAGAAACCCAGAGCAATCGTTTTAGTTTAATATTCCTTTTTATGGGGGTTACTTTAGACATGCATTTTTTGTTCAAGTGCTGTGCTTGATTTCATGATCTTACGATACAGAATCAATATGAGAAACTGGCCGTCAAATTGCTGGGACCCCTTGAACCCTTGTTTGAAAACTCTCTCTTAGGTGCGTGAATCAAATGGTGGTGCCATAGGTACATTTCTAGGGATTAGAGTTCTGGTTATCCTGAAGTTAGTGTTGGACTCAGTGTCTGGTCTGACAGACCGCCCCCCCTTGTCTTTTATTGATGAATATAGATTTTTCTGACAAACCTGTGTGCTTATTAATGACAAAAAGGCATATTATTTCTACTGTTATCACTCTTTTCGGATTAAATGGAAAATAGCATGTCAACGTCACCTGCTTTGTTTAATCAGCTAATTTCTCCTGCTAAGGAGAACTTGGATGTTAGCAGATGACTGCAGCAGTGGTTGTGTTCCTTCTTGCTGCCTGAGCCACGATAACGCTGTTTACCTTCTAGCTGGCTTGCTGGGAGAGTGAAATAAAACCTGTCGAACTACCATGTCTCTTACTGTGACTTAACTGGAAAATGGAGGTTTAAATGCGTATGATTTTCCTTTTCATTCTTACTTTTACAAGCAAAATCACATTTATCTTGAATGCAGTGATAACTGTAGCACTCGGGATAGTTTGTGCATTACTCATAAGGCTCCTTGCCTTACCCATGAGGCTGTCTCAAGGGTTTCTGGCATAGGGAACCTCTGTCGCTTTGAAGCATGGAGAAGTACAGTTAAGCCTGAACTTACATGTTGGCTTGGAATGCAAGAACTTGGTAAAGAGCATGTAGATGGAAACATTCCTATCTTTCATGTGTTGGCTAGATCTTAGCATAGAGTCATGAGCGAGTCTGGATGTTACCTCTTTTCCTGGGAAGTGTGTAGGCTGGGGGTACTGAATTCCCAGTTTCTGCTGTGTTAGGAAACATTGAGAAGGGTCACACCTGCCAGAAACAACCAGAAAAGTTCCTGCTAGTTGTGCAGAAAGTGGCTTTTAAAAATCACATTGAAGGAAGATAATTGGTAAGCTTATTGGACAAACCTCTTGCTTTTAGTTGTATTCATTTTGATGAGTGTGTATCACAAAACTATTGAAACTTGTCTTGTTCTCCAGTAACACTGCCCACTGAGCCAAAAAAAATAAGTCACAACGTTGACATATGGTTTTCTGTTCAACAGCTAGTGTGTTTCAACAAGGAACCCAGTGCTATTCTTATAGATATTTAATCTGTTTTCGTATTAGCTAAAATATTTGAGTGAGGGAGTAGGGCTTTCAAGTCCAGTTAATGTCTTGCTTTTTTGGAGCACGTCTTTCGGCATTGGGAAACATTTCTGGGTAGAATGTGTTTAAGCAGTTGCATCAAGATGTTCCTCCCGGGCCAGTTAACACTGTTTGAGTAATGAGAGTTTAGTTAGTCATTACGCTGCAGCTTGTGGAGTGATCTTATCTTTAAATATATACCATGAGCTTTCCAGATCATGCAGAAGGCAGAATTTCCCTAATGTGAGGGATCCGCTCTAATCTGCCATCTGTGGCCTGCTGGAATTGCACAAGTTTTCCTCCTAACCTCCCCACATCCGAGTAAGAAATTTGACTCTTGTTCCAGTGCAACGTGAATTTCCAAGGAAATTCGGGCCTGACTTGCCTGAAGCAGACACAGACTTCTGAAAACGACTTGGTATGTGTTTGTTTTCGGAAATCAGCTGTGCAATTTACAAATCCCTTATCAGAATTACAATCATTTTCTTGCTGCTAGAATATGTGCAGCACTGAAACACAAAGGCTTTTCTTCAAAAGGAAATCTCTGTACGGGCAGGCTAAAAGATGATTGTATTGATTTTGCTGGCATGATACCTATCGTTGCACTACTACCTTTGTTTCCTTGACTTACGTGCTTTGGACTGGGGAGAAGCAATGCCTAATGGAAAGCATGCTGACTTTCATTACAAGTCTGATTTTGTTCTCTATCCCTAGCTCTAAACATAGCCCATACTCTGTTTTTAAACCTGTAGGATATAGCTATCAGCGAAGTAGAAGGCTTTCTGCAAGGTTTGAATGCATCCTGAAAATATCAGGATAAGAATTAGGAACTTTCTTTATTCCTTCCCATCTTCTATTTGGAGAGATGAATTATTATATTGGTCTAGTAATTTGAATAAATATTACTTCAGACTGAGTCAAAGAACCAACCTTTTGCCAGGAATGTTGTTTCTGAAAAACCCTAGTGCAGTGTATCAAAAAAAATCTGCCGTGACTTTAGGTTGCTCAAGGAACAAAAGTTATGTCCAGTGTGCGGAGCCTGCACTCTTAAATTGCATCCTGACTGAAGGAGGACATCTTATGGGGAAGGGAGTTAGATGAGTCACAAAGAGACCCCTTCTTCTCCTGCAGGACAAGAGGAAGCTCGTGTTAAGCAGCATAACTGGGCTGACTTCTTCCGAACCCCTCTTCACCATCAAGTCAGCTCCCTGTATCTGGAAGGAGTAGACTGAGATGTGTCTGGATGAAGCTGATGGTGACTTGTCTTGCAGAGTCTACAGAGCTTCTCTAGAGAATAGGTTATGGTGGGAACAGATCAGGTTATTTGTATTGTACCAAATCCAGTTGTTGTACACTCATTTTACAAATGTTCTGTAGTTTCCTAGATCATGTATGTCAATTTTGGTATTGCTACCAAATTTGAAGTTTTGAAAGCTTTTAGGAGAAAACAATTTCCTTACAAATATGTGACTTTTTGAAAAATTTGCTTCTTACAGATCCAACCCTATGAGAAGATAAAGGCTAGAGGGCTGCCTGATAACATTGCTTCCGTCTTGAACAAGCTGGTGGTTGTGAAACTTAATGGCGGCTTGGGCACAAGCATGGGTTGTAAAGGCCCCAAAAGCCTTATCGGGGTGCGGAACGAGAACACCTTCTTGGATCTGACTGTGCAGCAGATTGAGGTAACTTTCGATGTGCTTTGAATATTGTTGTGAATGCTTTATTTGCGACCTACTCTGAAATCACCTTCACCTAGAGCTGAAGTCCTTGCCAGTACAGAAACACTTTCCATTAGAAATCTGATCTCAGTGAACACACGGCCCAGGAAGTGGTCCTACTTCCCCTTTTTGGGCGAGGGGGAGTTTGGATCCAATTCTTGATTTACTTTATGAGCTATGGTCACTGAGTGTGCTGGGTATCTGAGTTGTACTTTGGGGTAGAGCCTTCCCTTTCTACACAGGATGAAGCGAGGCACACTGAGCTTCTGTATGAGCCTCGAGAGAGGTCACAGTGGAGGCCTGCCAAAAGAAAGAGGGAAAGGGGGCCTGGTCTCAGAGCTAGTGGTGAAGCAGAGAATTGCTTTGGAAAAAATGGGCACTAGTGATGTGCAGCACATGTGGATAGAGGGGACGGAGCAATCGGTGACTGAACTCTGTCCTCTCTGCACATGTTAGCACAAGTGTAATTCAGCCTGTGCGCACCAACCGGAACAGTGGTGGTTGTGTCCAGCAACACAAGGGACCAAATTGTGGAGCTGGCCTGGCGTGGCTAACGCCTGGGCTTGCTTCCGACTCCTCCAGGTGCAGGTCTGAGTGTAGCTTTGTTCGTGTGCCTCGGATCAAAGCTCTTCACAGCAGCTCGGAGTTCCTTCTCAAATTAAAACCCTCATCGTGGAAGTGATTGCTAGGATTTTCCTCAGAAGGAAGAAATGAAAGTAACAGCTGCTGGTGTTGGGAGAGGATGTTTCAGCTTATGGTTTTAATGCAGGATATTCCTCTTGCAGCAGGTATTTAAGATGGTCATTAAAGTAGGAATTTGGGTGTGCTTGTTCCATGGTTTTTAGAACTCCAACCATTTTTTGCCTCATTGTGTTTTCTGTTTGGAGTGACTATCTCATGTATGCAGGAGAGTCCTATACATGACTTAAATTTATGTCCAACTAATGCAGTCCTAATCCTTCACTTTTGTGGGTGCTTCCTCAAAAGGGTTATGGTATTCTGACTCCCCCAGAGGTTAATGATCCCAAACATTCCCCAACAGACAAGAATGAGCTGGTACACCAAGTTTTCAATTCAATTAAAGAGTCTTTTCTGCATGTTCTTTCGGTGGAACACACTTGTGTCCTGTTGTTTTTTTCTATTTTTCCTTTCCTGTGCTGAAAATGCTCACATGTGTTTTAGTTCAGTTTTAAAGATGCCCAGATAATTACCATTGCAACATTTCATCCCTTATGTAGTTGTGATAATATTTTGTCTCATAGGCTGACAAAAGGGCTCAAAACTGCTTGCTGTGCAGAGAAGTTTTTGCAACCTTACCCTCACAGACTTGAATAATTTTGGGGAAAGCATGCCTTTTGTAATCAACAGTAGCCTAAAATTTAAAAGAATATTTTTGCAGCGTCATGCTCTTTAAATTTTGAATCTTGAAGCAGATTTAAAAACAAAGATTAATTATACATTAAGTAATGGGTCTTATCTTAAATACCTCACTGCTTACAAGGATTTGTTTTCCTTTACTTGCTTTATTGTATATTCTATTGGTGCAAGATTTTTTTCTCTTTTATCTAAAGGATAGATAAAGCAGACTGAAAATAATAAGTGTATTTCCTTTTTCCCCAAAATCTTAGGTGTCAGGAGTTAAAGCTAAAAATACATGCTGAATTTACCATTTCTTTCCCATCTCAGCACTTAAACAAAACCTACAACACCGACGTTCCTCTTGTTCTTATGAATTCCTTCAACACCGATGAGGACACAAAGAAAATCTTGCAGAAATACAGTCACAGCCGTGTGAAAATATATACCTTTAATCAAAGCAGGTATCAAAAAACTTTTCTACTTGAGGTGAAAGGAAACACTAGCTTGCATTTTCTCATATTCCAAATAGTATGGTGTTCAGTTTGAGGTGGTAGTAGTATCTTCTATACTTATGTTCAATCTCATTTTTTGAAAGACTGAAATGTCAGGGGGTTAAGCAGAGGCAAAGGCAATGTGTTGAAGAGGGATGCAGGGTGGGGACAGGCTACAGTTTCAAGAAATGGATGTAATGAAGTGCTGGATGCTGGCCACTTGGTTCCTGAATTTGCTTTTAGGGTGGATACCTGGGCTCTGGAGGGAGACAGAACGTGGTTTCCTTATCAAGAGAAAACTTTTATCTAAAGTGGCTGATGGTGTTGCAGGTGTACTTGGCATGCTCTGAAGCCCTGGGTCAGAGGAATGCTGCTTTACCGCATGGTCTGAGAACTGTGGTTTTAAATCTGTGAATGAAAGATTGCATTCTGCAACTTCTCAGTGATAGCTGAGTATTTGGACGGTGCTTCCAGGGCAGAGTACTCACACTAACCTAGCAAGCATAGCATCAAAAGCAGCATGAAAAAGCCCAGGGAGCTGCACCTGAACTAGTGCATTTTTGTTTTACTTTGTGCTAGTCTGACACTGGCAACAACTTAACAAAAATGTTGTCTTCCCAGGTATCCTAGAATTAATAAGGAAACTCTGCTGCCGATAGCCAAGGATGTATCTTACTCGGGAGAGAATACGGAGTGCTGGTATCCCCCAGGCCACGGAGACATCTACGCCAGTTTCTATAACTCCGGTCTGCTGGATAACCTTATTGGAGAGGGGAAGGAGTATATTTTTGTATCCAATATAGATAACTTGGGAGCCACTGTGGACCTTTACATTCTGAATCATCTTATGAACCCACCCAATGGAAAACGCTGTGAATTTGTCATGGAAGTCACAAACAAGACCAGGGCAGATGTGAAGGTAAATGCCAACAGTTGTGCAGCGTGTCTGAGTGCCCGCATGTTGGTGCAAATCTGTGCCTCTTGTCTCTTCTGTATGCATGAATTCAGACATACATTAAATCTTCTTATAGCTATTTCAGGCACCATTTAACACATCAGCTGTGATCTCATTTGAGATGCACAAAATCAGCAAGTTTATGAAGTTTTAATTCATGGAACAAATTGGATCTAGCTTCTGGGCAACAGCAGACAAGGACAGCCTGGAGTTGACTGATTACTGAAAACAAGTAATTTCTGCAGGCCGTAGGTCACAATCTCCTTACCTTCTCCGAACTGTCACTTACACGTGGGAGAAGTTTGGGGATGGTAAAAGCACTGCACGGCTGGGATATAGCAGTTGTATCGCTACTGACTGAAACCTCTGTAAGCTCCTTGTGCAGCTGTGAACGCGTGCATTATGCAACACAGCTTGTCGGGGCTCCAAATCCCCTCCTGCCCCAGCTGCCTGACTTCGCACAAAGTCCAGGTTTGACAACTTATCAGATATTTAGGGCTCATATCAAATATTCCTAGTGAGTAGTAATTTGTCATGTAACAGAACTTTACCTTTGCTCTTTTAAGTATGAGGATGGAGGAAACGTGGTTTTCCCCGCTAGTTGTTAGATATCAAGAAAGGTCTGACAGTCCTGTAACCCCACAGAAATGCACTGTAAAAATACAGGGCTTCATCCATGGAGAGTCAAGGTTGTCCAGGAAATGGTGCAGAGCTAAAAGACTTGATTTAAATTTTGCTCTGTAATCTAGCAAACTGCTAGAAGATGATTTTTGACAAAAGCAGCACTTGCAGAAGATTCTCAACAACTTTCACTAACAGAAGTAACTGTTCTAGAGTGCTGAAACATGATCATTTAACAGTTCTGACTGTAACTTAAACACTCTCTATAATTAGTAACCCAGTAGCTGAACACAAGTAACATGTTTTCACTGAGGTTCAACTTTAAATGGCACCAAAGCAGTGCATGCATCTGGGGTGGTGGCTTCTCTGTTGGCAGCTCATGAACAGGACTTAAAACTTCTTCTTTTACCCCTGCAGGGTGGGACACTTACGCAATATGAAAACAAGCTGAGACTGGTGGAGATAGCTCAGGTCCCAAAAGCACACGTTGATGAATTCAAGTCTGTGTCAAAATTCAAAATATTCAATACGAACAACTTGTGGATTGCTCTGTCTGCAATTAAAAGGCTGCAAGAGAAAAATGCTATTGACATGGAGATCATTGTTAACCCAAAGGTAATCAGATAGGAAGATTTTAGAGGAAATGGACTCAAAAATTTGCTTCTGTGTAACTAAACGAGGACTGCTGCCTTCAAAAAGGAGCCAGTCTGTTGGTAAATGCGGAACTCTGAATTAAGCTAGGCTCTAGAGCCGAGTGTCTTTACCTGCTGGTTGTGCTTACGTGAGTTCTCTCTTCCAGACCCTGGATGGAGGTCTGAATGTTATCCAGTTGGAGACTGCAGTTGGTGCTGCTATTAAGAGCTTCGAGAACTCTCTGGGGATAAACGTACCTCGTAGTCGTTTTCTGCCTGTTAAGACCACGTCCGATCTCCTGCTTGTGATGTCTAACTTGTATAGCCTTAATGCCGGATCTTTAACAATGAGCGAGAAGCGAGAATTTCCGACAGTGCCTCTTGTCAAACTGGGAAGCTCTTTCACAAAGGTAAACAACTCCCATAATTACACTTCTGTTTTATCTCATGATATAAAAATACAGTCCATAGCAATAAATAAGTGAGATTTACTTTATCTACTTCTGCCCATCTTGCTTGCTTTTACTCTTTGTAAAGAATTGTTAGGCTATTAGAATAATAACTGCTTAAGATGTGTATGTACTGTTCTGTTTTCTTCACCCTGTCAGTTAAGGAAAAGTAAAGGTGAGCTCGGTTGCATGCGGTCTTTAGAGCTCACCCAGCTTTGATGGGATATTGCCCTTACTGTCCCTTGGTTGTAGTTATCTCAGACAGAAATGACAATACAAATTTTGAAGTAGCAACATTTATAGTTGTCAGACATAGATTCCAGAAATACCTTTAAAAAGAGTTTTCAAGAAGCTCCAATGTTTTTCTTAGTCTACAAAGGGATTTAAAACAGTCTGTATTCTTTCTTCCCTTCAAAAGGTTCAAGATTACCTGCGGAGGTTTGAAAGTATTCCAGATATGCTGGAACTGGATCATCTCACAGTTTCAGGTGATGTTACGTTTGGGAAGAATGTTTCATTAAAGGTGAGTTTGCAAGCAGGATGCTCTTGCATATACATGACTAATCTCTGCTACTCTGTAAGAAAACCAATCCTAAGTCATCAACTTCCACTGGAAGCATTCCTAAGAATTAAAAAACAACAGAAGAGCCTGCAACAAGGATTGCAGTAGTCAAATTTGAGCCAATATTGACCCTTCTGAATGAGGACAAGGTGTTACTAGGATAGGTGGCTTTTCTGTACAGTTCTAGCAAAAGCTGAGTTTTTTCTACAAGTACAGACCACTGAAAACACCACAGACCTGGTGACTCTGTGTTCAAAACAATGCTTGCGTCTTTGTACTTTACCAGGCATGTACCACCTTGCTTCCCAGGCTGGCTTTACAGCCATAGGCCCGTTTTCATCAGTTTGGGGTTCTTGATTTATTAGTAAACATTGGAACTCAGCAATTTAGTTTCTATTTCAGATGCTTTCTTAGGATCTGTGGCGCAGCACTTATGTATATTTGCCTTATAGCCATAATGGTGAGCTGCATTACCAGCTAAGGCAGTAACATTCTTGCACATAAAAGCAAGCAGGCATGATAGATGCTTGCTTTATGTGATCCTATCTTTACAAGCAGGGTTGATAACTTAATCTGATGGTATCAAGTATGCTGGTGTAATTACAATAGTTCCAATATTATTGCTTATTTTAAACCTTTGTGCAAAAAAAAAAGGCTCTGTAGAAACAGTAATTCAGTTGAAGCACATGCAGGGTCTGGCTGTTACAGCCTCCCAGCAATGCTGCTCTAACTGTTGACTTGGAACGAGCTATCCTACAGTAAAGTTTCTGACTGCTTACTTTCGTCTCCGTGACTCCAGGGAACAGTTATCATCATTGCAAATCATGGTGACAGAATTGACATCCCCGCGGGAGCTGTACTAGAGAACAAAATCGTATCAGGCAATCTTCGGATCTTGGACCACTGAGTCGGTGGAAGGGCATGGCCGGTTCTGTAGGCTGCTGTACTAAACCAGCCTCGTCACGGAAGAACCTTTTAAGCATTAGAAATAAGTACACAGAGGGCCTACGCTTTGTCATCTTCACAGTACCCTGCAGTATTAATTTAAAATTAATTTCTCTTGCTTATCTTTTTAAGCAAACACATAGCGCAATGGATGTGCGTAAGTAATGTTTCAGTCCTTAAAGAGATTCTGTAACTCAGTTAATATAACCTTGAAGTGCAATACTGTTTGTCTTGAGGTAAGATGGACAGATCTTCTTTGATAAGAAGTTAAGAGGCTTGCCTCTAACATTTATTAGTTTTGAATTGCTTGTAACCGCAGAAATAAAGCTGTGAAGCAATACATGTGGGACATGGTTAGCTACTCATGCAACTTTTTTTAAATGAAGTGTAAATGGCAGGCACAGTTGAAAAAAAAAACCAAAAGTTTCACTACTGCTAAATGGGCTGTTAAAAACCCTGTAGTTCATGTGCTCACAACTCTCCCAACCTATAACCCTCTTTAACCCCCACAACTGACAGGTGGGATTCCTATCACGATTATACTGTACGTCACAATACTGGGGTAAGGCTGTCAATACCTCTGTTTCTGTATTGTGAGAGAGTGGGCATCGCTGATGTTCCAAACTCACCCAAAGAATCTAATACTTGAGAAAAAGGCCTCAGTATCCACACGTGGTGTTTGCTTTTCATATCCCATTTAAGACTGGATCACCCATTAGTATCTTTATCCTTGATCTGCCCTCTCTTTCAATAAATGGATTACATCACGTTGACTCTGTCCATGTTCATATTGTCACAGCCACATGTTAATTTATCTGCTTTTGACTCATTTTTAAATTTGTACAGGAATTGAAATCCCTGTCCTGATCACTATTGATTTCTTAATGTTTTTCTTGTATTTACATGCAGACAATTTATTTTATAAGCTTAGTATAACACTGGTATGTATCATTAAAGAAGTTGGTCTTTAAAAACAACTCTGATTTTATAGCTTTATTTTGACTGACAATTAGTGACATCTGTTATGCTAACAGATAAGCATGCCTGTCTGAAGAAACCATAGGCGCACACACACTATAGACCATTCCATCATACATAATCATCACAGGGTTAGGCACTCAGACTATGCTTAGGTAAAGAGGTGTGAGGTGAAATACACAGGCACTTTTACTTAGTACTGGCAGCATCCAGTCTTAAAAGGTAGTATTTAAAAAAAAACCTCTTAAATTAATTTCAGTTGCACCTTCCTTAATGGTACAACCCTTTATAAGCAGCCTAAAAACTTTAAAATGCCTCCGGGCCCATTTTCTGTGTCCTCTTCTGTCTCTATTTAGTGAAAAAACAAAAAACTCAGCACAGTACTTACCCTAGCGTAAGTGGCAATGCCTAGTCGGCGGTGGGGTAGCCACAGGAAGCCATCTGCACACCAGCCTTTTTATTACCTTCAGGTTCCACGAGAAGCCTGCTGTTATTTTGTCATTGCTAGTGATTACAAGTTCACAAGTCTTTCCTCTAGTAATGGTTTCAGTGAACAGGCAGTTTATTAGAAAATCATATCTTCAGGTGGCAGTTTAGAGCCCAGCTGTGAGAAATACCCTGAAACAGGACTGCTTCCTAACAAATCTGAATCCTATATGCAAGCAATCAAAAGACATTTATTTATATAAAGTTCTGTAAAAAAATAAATTTTAGAACAGCATAGTTTCATAGAGAAAAACATTTTCTACAGAGTTCCAACTGCAAGATTCTTATATTGTACCATCATTAAATAAGGTGGGACACCATGTGAATTTCATTGCACTAGAAGAAATGCAAAGCATCTTTTTAATATAAAGATATACAGAGCATTCTAGACAACTACAGCTGTGTTACAGCTATGTGTTCTTTTGGATTTGGTCCAAAGAAACCTGAGTCTGTTTCCAGAGAGAATGAAAAACATTGCACAGACAGCTGATCACTTGTTTCTTGCTGAAGGACACTGAAAAGATCACTCCCTGCAGCTCACTCTGAGTCTAGTTTCCCCGACTATCAATAGTGTCCTTTCTTGGCCTCTGTTCTTAAGTATTCACCTCACAGTCGTCATGCTTCTTAGAAGAAAGTCGGTCTGTTGTCAGAGCCAAGTGACTGCTCCCCATGGATTATCACCTCTTCTGCTCCCAAATTTCAGCCATGTTTAGGTCTAAGTTGTTAAGGCCTTTCAGCGCTTGAAGGTTTCCAGTGTAAAAAGCTACATCTGACGTAACCAGTCTGCATTGAAACATACAATAAGATTAGCATCTGAACGTACCAAATCTAGCTCTAATATTTAGAAAAACCACCAGAGGTTATTTATGAATCAAACAATTACAATGATGCATGTTCAAATACTACGACCAGATTAGGTATGATAAACATCAGTCCAAAACTCAATGTGATGGAGGTTTTTTCTTACGATGGTGCTAGTATGCAACCTGTGATTCCTGCTAGATGTAAAACTAGTTATAGGGAAGGGAGATAAAATTCAGCAGGAATTAGGCACCCAAAATTTCTATCCTCTTGCTGTAATCCCAGGCTTATCTTGACTTAAAATTCTGATTCCATCACAACTTAGAATACTAATTATTGCAATATTAGCTTCTGTATTCTGAAAGATTAATAGAAAAGCAACCAAACAGCTATACTGAGTGTTTACAACACTTACATCCAGAGTTAAAACGTTGAAACACATCATGGGATCACACAAACATGACCACAGTGTTTCTGGTTAGGAAACAGCAAGATGTAGGTCTAAAAGCTGTATTTTCACAGTTGAAAGATAACCAAGATTCACAGATCTGGATTTTTACTATCGTTACAGAAATGAGCAGTTTAAATATGGGATGAGAAACAGAAAAACATGCTAAAAACTAGGTCGGTAAAGACTGCTGGAACAGCAGCAAATGAAATTCAGTGTTTGATATTTTCCTTCTCAAAAGGCCCCAGCTGCATATTTGGAGAGATGTGTGCACTAAAGGAAGTAACTGCTGCCATAAAAGAAGCAGGCTTGGGGCATCGCTGCTTCTAGCTGGAGGTGAGGGACCCTTCTGACAGGGAGGATGACCGCTGGGAAACACAGCACTGCTAAAGGGATCCTTTTAGGCCCTCCAACTACAGGCATCGACCAAAACCAAAAGCAGCAGCACGCAGACAGCACAGCATAGTTCAGGACTACGCAAGAAGCCCAAGATCAAACACTCCACAAAGCACCCCGAGTGCTCGAGTTTGGGCTGTGCAGCCTCGCTCTATTCAGTAAACTTGCTGGCTTACATACCTCTGTTATCTGTAACTACACCGCAAGTACAGAAAATCATTTCACATAGGCTCACGTAGAGGATAAGGATGAATAAGCTTAAGCAGGACAAGAAAGAATAAACTGGGACAGGAACAAAACTCTTCTTCCTTCCAGCAACATTTAAGAACATTTATAAAACTTCCTTCTCTGGCTTCTTCAACCTAAGACAAGGCTTTCTTGCAGGTGGGTAGGCTGACTGTATTCCACCCCTGCTTCACCACATGTAAGAGTCATTAAGAAGCCTTTTGTTTCAGGGCACAATCTGACTTAAAATAGAGGCTGAGCCACAAGAGGCTGCACGCTTTCTCCTGAGGTGACCAGGCACCGTCAGCACCCAGCCCGTGAGAAGTACCGCTGACCAGTTATGGCAAGGGAAGGTTGTACTGGGACAGGAAGGGGCAATGCGCTCACAGAGCTTATCTCTAGTTCAAATCTCTACTTCTGCCACAAAAACAATTGCTGTGTAGAAGCTACCCGACACACAGATGGGATGCCACTTTTTCTTATTTTACTCTGCTAGCACCATGAGTCATCATCCACATTTTAACACCGCTTCAAGGATCACACAATTCTTGCAAATTAAAACGTGGCTACTGCTGTCGCACTGAAGGGGAAAAAGCAATTCACAAACTGAAGAGCCCTACCCAAGTCTCACAGCAGGCCTCCAGTAAGTCAATGCCCAACTCCCCAACCGATTAGCAAGCTGATTGCGTTCTGACAGTTACTATGGGAAGGCACAAGTGACGTCCCTTATCATAAGAAGGCTCCAAACAAATCCTTAGACATGGGAGTGTGGCTGCATTCTGCTTTCCAAAATTCTTACAGAGAACAATGTCCGCCCATTTAAATTAAGCAGTAAAAGAAGTGCTCAAACTCACCCATTCTGAGGTCCTCCGTCATTGACTACATTTAGGTGGGCCAGCTGCCTCTTCAGATGAAGTTTGTAGCTTGCATTAATTCTTAAAAACAACATCTAGAAGAAACCAAAGAACCAGGATAAGGAACCATCCCCATGCTTGCATCATTGCCTACAGAGAAGAAATACCTTGCAAATATCTAAAATCACGCTAACCTTCTGTTTTATTCATGCAATTCGTGTGATTTTCCCTTCTGCCTCCTAGTCCTGCTAGCCAGGCACAATATATAACCTACAGGAAAGTATACACCTGCCTTATCTGTTACACGTTGCACTTAGAGACACATTGTTTTAAACATGATCTTTTTCTTCCCTGTTGTCTGGATCATCTGGCAACTTGTATTCAGGCTAGAAGACAACGTATCTTTTTCCTGAACTATAACCACTTACAGTCTTTTTTCCATGAGGAAGTACAAAAACAGTTTGAAGGGAACATTTAATTTAGTGTAAAAAGAGAACCTACAACTCAGCACATTCAGTGACTATCAGCCCTTCCTAGCCTTAGATTTACAACTCTGCAGCAGACTCAACTGCAGCAAAATACTGAAAAAGCACATGTTGTACAATTTGGCAACAAAATACATTTAGGGACCTTCAGAACCCACTGTGTTTGAGCAGTGTTACAGAGGAATTCCCCAAAAGGGCTGTCTTTGAACCCTGAAGTGTTGCCATTTGCATAGAATTTCAGCACTAATGTCTGAATTGAAGATCCACCTCTCTAGACACAAAACTGCAGCTCCAAATGCTGGAACCAGTTAATTTTGTGTGTCTCATTGTTCTTGCTGCACACTCAAATGTTTATTTCAGTCCAGACCAAGCTGTCTACGTGACTGCTGCCAGCCCCTCTCACGTGTGGGTTTTGCAAAAACTTGGTATTTCCCCCCCTTTCACAGATAAAGCAGAAGTCTCTCTGTTACAGAGTGAATGTGCGTTTGCAAAGGAGGTGTTACATGAATCTCAAAAATAACATTCACCTGAGTTTGCTCCTCGGGAAGGAGATCATATATAGCTTCGTGCATCTTTGCCATTTGCTTGCAGATATTCCTGAAGCATGCTGAAGGAACAGGAGCTTTCACTTCATACTGGAAATAAAAACAAAACCAGTTACTCCTTTCTGCCACGGTTAAATGGTTCACACAGGAGAGTTTCCATCGGCCATCTGAAGCCCCGCATTGCTGCTAACGGTATCATGGACCAAGGCTCATTTAGCACACCACAAATGAAAGCAGTCACTGGGCACGATCTGTTGCTCTTCACCCAAGGACTAACATCATACAATCTTTTATCACTTCCTGCTTTATAAACAGTCACATTCAGAGCAGTATGAAAGCTGAGAATTTCCCAACTTCATCTGCTCATCTTTGTTAGTTTTAATTGCTTCTCCTCGCTTATTATTTTTGTTGGTTTCCATTACCCTATGAATTACAGATGCAGACAGAACGATCACTGCAACGGCTGAAGAGATGCACGCAACGTGCCCTGCTAGCTGGCCCACTCCACTCTTCTTTGGATTTATATTCTCACCAGAATCCCTGACAGAAACGATAATACCTCTGAAGAACATGCCCCCCAGAACTTCACCACAGGAAACTGCTTCTCTAAGATTACACGCATACAAATTTCTGAAGGAACAAGGGAAGAAAAGCATAAAACAGAAGGTGCTGAAAACTCAGTGTGGGCCAAGAAGCTAATAAAAACTGCTGCAGAAATATCTGGGAAAGCAAAGTAGGAAACTTCTTTTCTCTAACAGTGACTGAGATCTGAGAAATTAGGCATGGAAACCACCAGAAGGCGAGTGATTTGCTACAAAGAGAACAAAACTCTTACGTCCCCACCCTGGAAAGGGAAGATCTGACTGTGATCTTCATTTTTCCAGGTACTTCTATCCCAGCACCAGCAGAGAAGCCAGCTCTTCTTCATCTCCTGGTGGAGAGGCTGTGCTACCACAGGCCTGGGTTAAACACCCGCGGGTCTCCCTCCCTAAGGAGGGCGATACTTCCCCACACAGGCTTGCACAACTCAGCGCAACGGCTGACTCATTATAACTAATAATTTTCCAGCACATAGGAGGAGATGCTTGCTCATATGCTAGCCTGAATTGTGAAAGAGAACAAAGCTTGCCTAAGTGGGGGAGAAAAAAGAAACGGGGAGTTTTGGGAAAGTCTTTAAGGAAAAGCCAAACCAATAACCAACAGGAGAAGTAGCAGAAAGGTAGTACTTAGTGCTCCAGGAGCCCTGCTCCCTGCGTGGGACAACCACAGAGCGCCCTGGACTGTGCCTAAAGACACGAGAGTTAGGCAACAAACAATTTACCAGCGTGGTGTAAAGCCAGAGGGAACTGGCAAGCTGCAGCTAAGGCTCTTGCATGACTACAGACAAACTCCTCATGATGACAGGGAAAAAGCAACAGCACCAGAAAGAAACATGAGCTCCAGCCCTGCACGTAGCTGGCCATTTATATCTCCCGCTAAGGTCAACAGTGTGTAACACCACGAGGGATCAGACAAAAATTCACTGCTCTTCTTTCCAGTCACAAGACAGCAAGCTGCAAGAGAAGCAAAGAACTCCAGCTGTTTTGTTGTTTTTTTTTTTCCATGTAAAAACCTATGCCTTTTAAAACTGTTAATTATAGCTGTTACACAGCCCTGTTCTCACTTCATGCCTGTGCCAAAGCCACCAGAGGGATGCCGGGAGCTGGCTGCGCACCGGTACAGCTCCCCGCAGAGCACCCGGCCTCGTGGCGGTGGGGTGGCAGAGCACAGCTCCTGCTCTGCAGGGCTTGGGAAGGCAGAAATAAGTTGTCTGCACTGCCCAGGTACCAGGCCAGTGTCCTACCTACTGGACTAAACCATTTCTTCTGTACAAAGCAGCGTGGTTTCCAGGCTGCGCAATTTATTTGGTTTTAAA
Source organism: Anser anser (assembly GCF_964211835.1). NCBI lineage: Eukaryota > Metazoa > Chordata > Aves > Anseriformes > Anatidae > Anser > Anser anser. Next base: position 110,749,356 of record NC_139722.1, read on the forward strand.
CCACACTGGATGCGGCACTGCCATGAAGCTCGCTTCCTCATTCAGATGTACGCACATAAAAGCAGATGAGCACTTTATCCACAAGCTACTGAAGTATCTGGACCCTCACAAAAACCCATACAACAAAGCTACTGATATGCCCGTTTGCAAATTTCCCATGTTTTTACATTCTGCACTGCCTTCAGTGCCAGGACTTTATTATTGCAGGAACAAGAAGAGCCAAATTATGGGATATGCTAGGAAGGGAGGCAAATCAACACATGGCCTCCTCTTCTGTACTCTGTGGGTTGCATTCGTATGAGCCAGGCACTCTCACTCAAGCCTTTAGGACCTTTAAAAATCAGGAATATTCTCAGCTTGTATCTCATGCCAGCTCACAAGAGGTGAACAGGCTGCAAAGATAGAAGGACAGTAGGGGATAGATGGTCACTAACTAAAATCAAGAACAAAAAGCGTGCTAATGATCTGCTGTGAGCTAACTTGTTTAGTATCAATAACCAACATTCTTGCACTTGTCTTTTATTTTCACGAGGAGTAACAGAAAGTGATCAAAAAACCACGTTACTGCACAGAACTGCTATTTATAAACATCAGTAAAGGGCATAAACATGTTTTTAAAATGTAAACACAACAGAGAGAAAAAAAGTTCTCATTTAAATGTTTTGGATTTTTTCCCCACATTTAGGTAACACTATGGCTAAAAGAAACACATGAAAAGAAAAAGCACAGCACAGAGTAAACAACAAACAATAAAATAATAGAAACAGCAAGGAAGACAGAAATTCTGCCTGTTACAGCTGCCCCACTGCAGTGAAGCCCCCAGCATACCAACCCATGCCACATCACGGAGATGCTGCGATTCTCATAAGCTGCCACAAGGAAGAGGTTGGCCAAGGTCAATCAATCAAATCTGACGCTGAAGGATTAATCTTTTTCCTCTCATGAAAGAGCTTTTTTTTTTTTTTGTAAGAGCATAAGAGCCAAAGCAAAGCACTAGGCTTTAAACGCTCACACACTTTATCCATCAGATTAGTGAGCCCAACAGGCCTGTCCTGGGGCAGAGTCTCTTCCGTAACCCCAAGGAGTGCAACGTTCTCTGCCTCTAGGGGAGTCAGTGACTGGATCCTGCCCAGGGCCAACCTGTTCAGCTGACAGGCACTCATAAAACACGAAGAGAACTTAATGGCACAGCTATCAGCTCTGCTATGCAGCAGGAACTACTAAGCACAGACTTCTAGTCCCCAGGCTTGCAGCCCTATCAATGAGCAGGTCCTTCCCCTCAGAAGACTGTTCCTCCTCAGCATTTTTTGCTGTTTCCTCAGCTGCAGGAAATTACACGCACAGAGGCACCATCTGGATGAGCAGGAAAGGAGAACCAGCAATTTGGGACAGGCAAGAGGCAGCAGCAACCTGACTGCAGACAAGCTGTCAGGGATAAAACTGCCCAAGGCAGGAGAGCGCTTCAGCTCCTAAACACCAGAGCATCCGTGCCAGCCAATGTCCATTACTGATGATGAAGTAAATCAACAATTTTTTGGGGGTGAAGATGAATGACACCCATGCGGCAAGTGTTAAGACAAAATAAATTCCCAAGTACTGCACAGAACTTTCCGTATACACGGTTTAAAGACATTCAAACGACTCCCGATGAGGAAAGTTTAAGACTTCATTTGAAACATCTAGGCTGTATACAGTGAGACCTCCAACTGCAATTTAGAGTGTGTATAATTATTTCTTAAATCATTACCTTGGATAATAGTTTGTCAAACAAGCTATCCATTATGGCAACAAGCTTTGCTGAAATTTCAGCTATGTGGTCGTGATAATCCTGTAATGAAAGAAAGCAGGTTTTATTTATTATCTAATGACATTCATGTTTTTCAGAGCACAACTGAAAAGCAGAACTTCCTGTTTAATTAGGAAATGCCAAAAGAATTACCTTTGTTATGTGGTCAAAATGCCTGAGCATGCTAAACTGCTTCGGCTGCAGTCGAGCTTCGAAATGAGCCCTGATAATAGGAATGTAGTGTACGATTAGCTGTAGGCAGCGTGAAGAAAGGGCTGTAAATCCAGAAGTGAGACAGGAAAAGAAAAACAACAATTATTACACAAGAAGAGTCATTTGGTACAGACTGTGTCTCCTGTAACATGAATGAGATAGACCTAATGCAATTTAATATGCTTTAAAACAAACAAACAAGGTAACAAGGTAGGAGGTAAGCACTTTTTTCCACTGAAGACCCCACCCAGTGGAGACGCCAGACGAGTACCTGGCCATTCACACCCAGATTCTGTAAGATACAGGATAAGGGACTAATTTTACAAGAGGCTTTAAGTGTCTGCTTGACATTTTGAGCCCTGAGCACATGCAGACATCAGAGAGACCTCACAAGACCTGACTCATCAGCTACCTAACCTCGGCAGCCACATTCTCAAGGCACCAACATTTCTCCCCCGACAGATGTACACAAACACGCTGCCCTGCCAGTGCCGAGCTGCCCAGAGCCAGCTCCTGCCTGTGGTGCCGGCAGGACTCCCAAACCCGAGCTTCTCCTGAGCCAGCAGCAGGACACGTGGTGGTGCCCGCTTGATCGCCAAGCCTTCTGGAGCAAAGTCCTGAATGCAGCTTCTCTCTGCTCGCTTGTGTCTGCTGCAACACCATGGCCAGAAGCCTCTCAGACCACTCTCAAGCTAATTTCTCTTTAAAAATTAAATGCAGTTTGGTAATCAGTACACCCTGAAACATGGGAACTGGAAGCTCAAACACCTGCTTTAACCCACCACCAAAGGCTCTTAATTTCAGTTTAAAACTGGGGGGTCTGAAGTACCACGTCAGGCTGTTCTGCAGCATGGAAGCGTACACCTAGTTCTCCCTGAAAAGGGCAGATAAAGCAGTCCAGGCAGGAAACTCTGCACTGTCAATTCAGCTAAATAGCTGCACACTTCAAATGAGAAATTCTAAAGCCCAAAGCAGAGTTTGGATTCAGCACACAGACACAGAGCCCTAATTTACCTGACTGCACTGAGACATTCGACCACATAAAGACTAACTGTTTGATTCAGAGCCACCCACAGAAATCATTCTGCACATTACTGACATGCGGTTATAACCCACAGGAGCTGCATTTGGACACTGCGTTACAAAACACAGCACCACAGGGCAGATGGGACAGCACAGCTCAGCAAAACACATGGGGAGACTGGCGTTTGGCTGGATTCCTCTACCTACATACCTCCCGTCTCAAGACTGAAACACTGAGCAGCTCCCAAGCATGCCAAAGTCACCACTGAAAAAGTAACTACGCCTTCCCACAGGCAAAACATTTTCATGGAAAAACTTACTAACCTGTTTATTTCCTTCTCACAACAGAGCAAAGCTTTGTATTTGCAAAGTAATGTGGTAGACAGCAAAGGAATTTGATGGATTTTAGTGCACCCCTTGAACAGACAACTCATTAGCCTTTATATGTGTTTTACCTTTTAACAAGGAAGGTTTTATCACTGTGCTCTACACACAGCACCGCAACACAAGCACAGCTTATCCTAAATGTTCAGTGGTTGTTTTGTTTGTTTGTTTTTTAAACAGACAGGAATACAAGATCTGACACTTCAAATACAGAAATCCATACCTAGATTTTTTGTAGTGATGGTTTTCAAGCCAACAACTTGCAACGCGCCAGCTCCAAGCACCAGTTGGCAGCTTCTAGAGTTGAAATACTACAAGACAAAAAAAAAAAGAAAGATAATGAAAAGGTATGCTGACTCTGTAAGAAGAACACATAACCACAGTTTAGAAATACTATCATTAGAATTGTGCAAGGTTAAACAGATAATTACAAAATAAACAAAGCCACTACCAGGGTTTCACATACTCATACTACAGAGGAGTCCATGACTATTAACTAGTAAGACAAAAGGAACTTTTTTTTTTTTAAGCCAATTTCAGCAGTCACTGGCCTGTAGTATTTTTTTTGACTCAGCTTAGGCTAAAGCACTCAAGGCAGCGCTTCATGAAATGGAAGTAGAAATACTGTTATTAAAAATACAGTTAGCTAGTCAGTGATTTCAATTCGGGGACTAATTTCTGCTTTTGTATGAGACCTTTGGGTGAGGTTTCTCTGAGTCTAGAAATAGAGTATTAAGTCAGAGGTGCTGCAGACTAGCTAAATTCAGCCTTACTTTGAAGGCACCACACTAGCAGCTTTGTACTAGAAATCTAAAAAAAAATGTTCTTCTCAAACCAGGGCCCTGAACGAAGTGAAGGGTAAAGATCTCACTAGTTTTGCTAAGTAGAGTGGAGGGAGTAAAAGTGTAATACCAGAACGGAAAATATCAAAAGGACTTGTTTCTAACTTTGGCTCCAGACTTTTCACACTGTTCACGTTACAGGAAGCTTGAAAAGAAACAAACTCACTGCTGCTGAAGTAGCCGAATTTGTGTTTCTAACACTACAGAGTGCTGAGATCTAGGAAATGATGCACAGAAGTCTTGAAACAACATCAAAAAACAATGCTACAAGAATTCCAGGTATAATGGATGACTTTTGACTTGATCTTCCTAACTTAGCTCCAACAGAAAGTAGTAATTAAATGCACACAGGCCAACGAGGTCTCTGGAAGAGTATGACAGTTCCTCTTAGCACATTCTGTCTTATTTTGGAATTCTGCTCTACCACTCGGCTCAAGACCCAAAATACCCTAGGCCAGGCTGGGTGAGGCAGTAGCGATGAAGGAACTGTTGCTGCTGTTCCTGACCCCTGCTCTGAATGGACAGCAGGAATTCCAGGGCTCGTGTTTGAGTGGAACTGTGACACTGGGGTGGAAATCAGGAGGTTAAACCTAAAGAGTTGGCACCTTTTCTTGTACTATTTTCACGCTATTGCCTGAAACTAGTCACCAAACTCAGGACCGCAGGGGATGTACTGTGAGCAGCAGATGTGCACCTGCTCTGGGCTGCCAGAGTAGCGAGTCGAGGGCAAGAAAAGCAACCCAGACCTAGTGCTCCCAACTGAACCTGAGCTACACGTGGTCCCTGAGCTGACAAGGGGCATAATCTACTCTGCTCTCAGTCAGAAGTCAGGATCTGAAACTGTCTGACATTCATTTCATCCCCTCCTCCTGAAAAGCAAGGCCTTTTCTTATGCCTCCTGGTGGACTTTAGAAGCAGATCCACTGAGCCAAAGACAGACATCCTACACAGTCTAAGCTCCTCTGAGGTATTCAGCTTAGGTTAGCACCAGCTCATCAACTGTGTGGCAGACCATTAGAAGCATGTTCTATAAAGGATGACAGACACTTGCACTCTCCCCCTGCCTTTCAGGGATATTGCTAACTTACCGGATGGCCTGTTGCAGACAAAGCAGCAAGGAAGTAGCGTGTCTGAAACATCAGAAGAGCAATACCCCCTCCTTGTGTCTGCTTGGAGGAAAGCATTTCCACCTTCTGGCACCATGGCTGCAAACCTTCTCTTGTCCGCGCCAGGTAAACTCCAGTAACAATGACTGTGTTTTTGATCAAACACAGGTGTCGTTTCACTCAGGTTACAGCCACAGCTCAGATTTCATCATCTGGGAACCACTTCACAGCTTCCAATCACAATACAAACTAGCTCGTTACATTTGTCATGCAATTATCACATAAAAAGTACAGTGACTTGCAAGGACACCTTTAAGGAACTCTATTTTGTCCAAAGCATAAAAAATGCACTTTTGTTTTGGTTCTTGTCATCTTTCTGATGGTCAGCTCACTGCCAGAGATAGGAGCTACAACAATTAAACTGCACATGCTATTTGGGTACCAAGGAATAAAACATGACTAATTTATGTAGAGCTCTAACAAGATATAGTAGGGAGAAGGAAGTAACACAGAGATGCAAATCTGGCCAAGTCTGAGGCAGCTGCTGCTGTTCTGCCTGCCTGCAAAAAGGTGCTGCAAGTTCTGTGTGAAGCAGCAGCTTGAGAACAAGGTGGAAAGAGAGGGATCCCAGTCCCAAACTAGCTTGATCCTCCTTGGATGGTACTTAGGGGAAGGTTTGTGGACGAAGCTGAATGATGACTGTAGGAAGGAGTGCTCCTGTGTCTGGATATTCAGGTAAGAGCTACCAGCCAAAAGGAATATTATTTAAAGGTGTCTCTCCCCAGGTATGTTCCCTCCACGGCCCCTTTATGTAAAACCTACTTTTGCAGAGTATAATCTGTTGGTCTTTTATCAGTTATGCTTATGTTCAGAACTCTAAAACCTGGTATAACCTCTGTGGGCAAAGACACAAGCGAAAAACTTGAAATGAATTAACCAATGAGCTTTGGATATATAAAAAAGTTTTTAGGAGCATTCATGTGCTCCTTTTATTCTTGTTTACTTGTATCACCTTGCAGTATCTGCGCTATATCAGCTTTTTCTTCTCTAGAGAGAAACAGATTAATAAAGGGCCTGGTCTTTCATCATCTTTGCATTTTACAACAGCAGCTTCATCCTATACTATTTTTCATGCTTCTACTGACTTGTAGAAATCACAGGAATAGGTTCCTTCCTGAATACAGATACATCTCTGTGACATCTGGAATCAAATCACTTCTTTGTCAGTAGCATTAATCCTACATCCACCCTGAAGGACAGGCAGCTATGACAAACACTACTAGATGGGATTTCAAACATCCCAGGTGACCAAGAGGAAGGACGGCCTTCCTGACACAAGAAATTGCATCTTCAATGCCTTTAGCTTAAAAACCAATCTTACAACACAAAACAAATGCAATCATTTCTAGATAATTTGTATCATCTATATCAAGTCATAAAAGCATGTGAAACATTAGAGTAAGACACGTTTGCTGCCCTGAATACCCCGGACAAGTACAGACTGTACATTTGGAGTCATACCTTCAGTAAATCAGACAGGCGGGTAAGCATGTCAGTGGTGATGGAAGGAATGTTATCCACACACTGGCAGTACTCAAGGATTATTCTTATTAACAGCAATACTGTCCTGCAAGAGAGGAAACAGCCAAATATGTTATCTCAGTGAACACAGGGTATCAAAAAATTATAAACAGGCCAGTCATGCTGATAGAAAGCTACCTAATGCTGGAGATTACAGCATTAAATAAACCCAGTAACTGATCTGAGGTAAAAACTTAACATAAAAAACATATATAAAGAATACCCGTTTCAGAGGGTGGTGTGTGGATAAAGTACTTAATGTGTATGAGAGAAAACCTCTAATATTCATCAGCATAACTTTTTAATCTCCAAAAATAACTATTGTGGAACTAGAATCCTCCGTGCAGATGTCAGCTGGGGAAAAAGTCTAAAGCTCCTTTCTTGTAACACTGTATAGTTCTGGCCAACTTTGAGCAAGTATAATCCAGAGCCTCTAGACAACAGCCACTGAAAAGGATGCAATGAGTGTTGAGGAGTCAAAAAGAGAGAAGGCAGCTATCAAGAAACAGCACCAAATATTCAAAGACGCTGAACACCTATAATTTGCCATGAATTCAGTGGGGACTAGAGAATTTGGGAGGTACTGCATGGAATTAGGAAGGCACCACAAAGAGCAAGTACACTCCCTTGAATTCAAATGCAGAGAAGACAAGAAAACTGAGGCCAGATCCAATTTCAGAGTACGTATCCTAACGCTTCAAAAAAAAAAAAAATAATTCTCTTTCTTCCTTTAGGCAGCAGGGTATGGATAGAAGATAAACAATCGTTGAGAATAAACACCTGAAGAATTCTGGGGGGGAACATCTAGGCTTTTTTTAGTGAATGTTTTTTATTTGATTAAACAGAATGAAAATGTATGTAATAGTGTGTGGAACAGTATTTGTATTGATGTGAAGCTGACAATTGGTTTGTGGAGCTAAAAATAAAGTTTCAAATGAGCAGAGATGAATTATCTAATGTATAGTCTATTAAGTAAATTTTATCCTTCCGAGTGTGTTCAAATGCTCCTACTTGACCTGAAATGCTCTTTTGCAGTAATATCGGTAGGCTGGCACTGAAGTTCTGAGCCATCAGCTTCTGTTTCTAATTGAACAATGGCACATCATCATGAAACAACGACAGCTGGTCAAAGACATTATGTAAATCAGCACTTTTCTGTTTAAGTTTGGGGTAAATTGATGTTAGGACTCTGGGGAGTGAGATCTTCCTGCTCTTACTCCCTCTCCAAAAGCACTTTCATGCATATTTAATGCTTAAGGCTCTCAGTCTTTGGAAACACAGAATGCTTTTGAATGAAAGAAGTGTTTCAGTATTATGTATTTTAAAATATCTCTGATATGGCCAGTTTTAAACTATTTTCAAACGTAAAGCAATCAGGATATCAAGAAATAAGGAGTGCAGCTTCTGAGATAGCCCATATCTTATTTCTTATTCTGAGTAAGATAAGCAATCATTCAGTAGTGGACTATTGTATTTTGCCAGAGATAACCTATACTGTAAGAAATAAAAATATTCTATGAAGATAAATCTGTATTTTCATGAATAAGTGTCTTCATGAAATAATTCCTAAAATCAAATGAAACCGTACGTTCAGTCTGGTCATTCAGAGAATAAAAAGCATTTTAATATACAGAAGAGCTTGCAATGCTTTATAACTGTTCAGGAACTAAAAAGAAACTAATCTGTGCAAGAAGAGGTTTTCTCTCTATTTAAATAAGATTGCTAAAGCTATTAGTATTTATCACAATTCTACTTAAAAACACTTGCCAAATAACCCACTGCTAAGAGAAAAATGCTTCTTACCCAACTGTTGCATATTTTTGTCCTTCAACAATAAGAAATTCAGTTGGCTTTCTTTCTTCAGTAGCTAAAACATTTAGCAGAAAGGAAAAAGATGAGTTAAACTTAAAAGAAACAAAAAAATGCTAATTTCTAGAAATCAAGTGTTCCCCTGCCCAAGTTCGAAAATAATGAATCGATCTTTGGCATATGTCTCTATTTAAAAAAAATGTCATCCCTCATAATTAACGTAAGTAACCTTACTGGTTATATCTGCTGGAACGCAGATGGGATTTTAGAACAAAAAAATCCCCCAAAGTCCCACAGTCATTATGGATTTAGAAACTTCAAATGCAGCAGGTTAGAAACACAAGAAGAAAAGCAGAAGTCACTAGGTTTTCTATTGTATATTCTCTAATGATTTGCTGTGTATATTAATATTTTAGCTTCAAACCACTACTTCCCTCAGGCTTCAGAGTAGAAGCTCTTACTGATGCAGTTTTTCATTCTAAATTTGATGCCTCCAGTTTCCTATCTGCTTGAAGGAAGCAGCAAAAGCTTCTTTTAAGAGGAATGGCAGATGAGCATCTTTTGGTATTGTGTTCCATGATTTGGGTGAGTATTGCCTAGTACACCCCCCATCTCTGCTGTGCTCCTTTTGGAGGAGCAGGGAGGGTTTCCACACCATGATAGTACTGTAGTTTCCTCCTCCTTATCTCTTGCCATTTTCCTTCCCCTCTGTATTTTCTTCCTGTTCTAGCTGTTCGCACACATTTATCGCTGCAATATTGGACGAGAATACCCGCAAGGTAAAAATGCATTATGCAGTCCCATTTTGCACATGGGGAAATGAGGCACAAGGAGAAAAAAGTGACTTGTCTGAGGTCAAATGAGGTTTCCGTGGTGAGGTAAATAATTGAATGTACATAAGTTTTCACTTCCATGAGCAGCCACGTAGCATGCTGCCTTTCATTGGAACAACTGGGAGATGAAGCCGTGGAAGAAGAGCTAGCACTGTTTTACACAAGGGGGACTGAGCACATGCACGTGCTTCTCAGTCCCTTGCAGCATTTCAGCGGTATGTTCTGGGGGAAAAGACTAAATTTCTGCATGGACTGGAAGCCTCTACAATGCGAATGCTACTGTAAAGAAGTAGCTCTCTTAAATCCATTTAAATGTTAGCACAGGAAAACAAAAACAAATTTAAAGTCAGCCCAAGTTTCAACACTACTGACAGGGAAAAAAAAAAACAACTATCTATTTCCTTCCTTTTTGATCCTGCCCCCAGAACCCAGAAAGCAAACACGGACCAAGAGTGACATAGTGACATCAGAATATGTCCATCAATATTAATCAGCACCATTTGCTGATAACACATTTAAATTCAGGTAATGGCAGAACTGCAAGATACATACCTGTTGTTTTTTTTTCAGGGAGAGAAATTCTGCCATCTGACACAGAATCGACAAGATCCTGAAACTCGGCAGGAACTTCAGCTTGTTTCCAGCGCTCATTGTCCAAGAGTAGGCTGGTTATAAAGACACAAGAAAGGAGGCTGAGAAAATGAAATACCTTGTCGTGACACCTCTCTTGCCTGTACTGCAGTGGAACCAAAAATAAAGTAACTAAAAAAAAAAGCCCGTGGTGCAAAATGTTACATTATTAATCCTTATTAGAAAGAGGTGCAGTAGCAAGCCAGAAAAACACCCTCCTTGGCCTAGAGATCCAAAAATTCATTCATTCAAACTATCAGAGGACAAAGGACTCTTCTAGGGAATAAAGTTTCTTATGAGATCAGTGCCACTGAAATAATGTAGAAATACTGAAACTTTAAGAACTTATGATGAATGAGAGTAAAAAGGTGTTGACATGTATTACTGGGAAGGCTATTTCCCAAGAGTGGTTTGGTTTTTTGTGTGTGTGTTTCTTATTTTTATTTTTAATGTTTTTAAAAAACAGTTGGGAGTGCACTATCCTGGAGTTACTAACCACTGAGACAGGGCATTTCAGCCCTCCAAAAGTCACTTTTGAGTTCTTCCTGTAGCTACTAACTGCCTTTATTTAGATAACCATAGAACAATCCAGTTTGAAGAAACTGTTATGAAAACAGTAAAAATCTAAAACCATTGAGACAATTGTGTTTTAAAACAGTGTTCCACACTGCCCCCACTTCTGCTAAGTACAACTGAATTACAAGCCTTACAGGCAACAGAAGATCCGTGTTTGTTTGCATGGGAGTGATAAAATTATTCAAGTAAGAACATGAAGGTTTTCTACCCAGATACCTTAGCTTTGTCTTCCTCTCCTCGTGGAACCTATTCACAAATTTATTGGCTTGACTCTGAAGTGCTCCTCGCAAGGACATACTTTTTCTGCCGCAGATCTGCTCGGTGTCTAAGATAAAGCCTTCCATCAGCCGAGAAAGAGCGACAAACTCATTGGAATTCAGCTTCTCTAGGAAGCCACCCTATATGCAAAGAAAATCCTTATAAGGAAACAACACCACAAAAATTCGGAGAAGCCAAGAAACAATTAGTCAGCATGTCTGAGGGCTACTAGTATTTTAAGAGGCACATTATTTAACTCTAAATGAAACAAGGTAGGCAGACTGCAGCGCAAGCAGCTATCTCGTCATAGATATGCATTCTCTGCATGGAACTTCAAAGACAGCAAGTCAGAATACTAAAAAGAAAAAAAAAGGTAGCAGAAACCCACATTGCCTTACATTGACATGATATGTCAATGCCTCTGTGCTCTGGGCTTTAATTAACATCAAGTGCCTGTGACAGTGGGAACAGTTAGTTAATTTCAGTTGAGAAAACCATTTCAGAACTCTCGCTCATTAAGCCACTAACTTGGAGTAACTGCTCGTTAAGGATGAGACACCGACTGTGGTCTGGTCCAAGCTCCTTACCTTTGCTCTCGCCATGAGGAACTTGACTGAACGATCATGGCAGATATCAGAAGCATTATAAAGCAACTCTTGAATATTGTTTGCCAGCCTGCACAGTTCCAGTTCAGTTAGCTTCATGTCATCGCTGATCCTACAAATGACAGAACCATTTGCTTGAGCATCAATTTATAAAAAACAGTATTTCTGCTCACAGTTTGAAGGAGGAAAGAACCTTGCAGCAGCTGTCAAACACAGACAGTCAGTTGATCACCAAAGTCACTTTGTGCAGATGGGACCTTCCAAGCTGCTGTCAATGTCATGTCAGTCCCCGTGACAAGCAAATGCACAACTGCACTGTCCTTAGATTTTGTTTAAATTCCATATCCTAATTGCTGCTAGTTGAGAAAAAAAACATGCAGCCAGGACTAATACAATAAATAGTAATGTTTACTGAACTAAACTTTAACTGTTACTCCTGTAACATTTGAGCATCAAAGCATTTTTCTTCCAGTGCAAGTATAAGGCCTACCACAGATACTCTGCACTCATTCTGCTAGCTTTTTAGCCTTCAGGCTCCGAAGTCTCTGTTCTTTAAAATAATTTTGTGGCCTGTCTACTGTTTTGAAGCTAGGCGAATGGCAGAGCCGTGCCATGTGCTAACTAGTTAAGATAACAATCTTTTGGTCTAGTCTGCCTGTTCAAGTGCTGACAGTGCGAGAGGAGGGAGAAAACCTGGGATGCTACAGCACAGCAACTGGGCTAACGTTGCCATAATTGAGTAAGTTTATTAGCCCTCTTCATATGTGGAGCACAAGTACAAAGAAAACCAGAAAAGGGATGAAACAAGTTCATTTTGGAACAGTTTCACAGCCAGCCTCAGACACTCCTCTACTGCTCGACAGCTCTATCTGGATGGCCTGTTTTTAGCCAACTTGGCTAACTGCTCCAGGCCACTTGGGATCCAACTCCCTCCTGCTTCCTTGCTCCTCACCGTAACCCCCTGGACTCCTCTTCGCACTGCGTTTTTTTTTCCCCAGCATAGGATGGGTGTTCGGACATACCCTGGCCTGGATCTCTTTTAAGCACAACATATTTTAAATAAATTCTCATTCAAGCAGCATTGTGATTTAGAGGGGGAAGGTCCCTATCAAATCTGACACAGAAGGACTGACACTTAAGTACCAGTCAGCAGCAGTGAGCAGGCCAGTCGCTACCTTCCATCCTTCAGCAGGGTAAGAAGTGGTATTTCAATTTTGCTTCATAAAACTCAGTATCCAGACATGCTGGCTTTCGAAGTGGCTCAGAGCTGAGTCCCACACATGTTATGCCTGGTTCTTTTACAAAGGCAGCTGACTTACAGCCATAAATAAGGAATGCATAAAAGGTTGTTCAAGAAGTTTATAGCTCTGGAGTCAGGAGCACCACAGGGCAGCACTGCCTATGCTGCCAAAGCACTGAGATGTATTTGTCTAATCATACAAGTCTCAGAGTTGACAACAAGCAGAAGATTTTTCACTAGGATTCACCAAGGTGCATTCCATGAAGCCAGCTTAAAAGAGAAAGGAAAAACTAGCCACGGTGAACATGTGCAGGGAACAGAGATGCCTTTGCCAGCTAAGGCTATGACAAATGATCTGTGCCTTTCATGTAGGGCAGATTTTGCATCTCCCCCTGCTTTCTACAGCAGCAGGCTCCCCAGCAAAACAGACAGGAGAAGGGGCCCTTTTCTGTACAAAGTGACAAAATCAGTACCTATACCACTACACAGAGGAGATGAAAACAAAGCTAACACAAAGGCGACAGTGCAGTCGGATGGCAGGCAACAGGGACTATCACAGAAAGCCACTCCACATCATTTACCTGGAAAAAGACATTCCTCCAAAGTAACTTTTGTACCACACAACCAGCCCCTAGCGTCCAGCACCTTGTTTCTGACAAGCTGTACAGTCGACGCAGGTAGTGCATTAACTTACATCATCTCCACTCCTCCTGGAGTAACAGAAGAGGACGTTTGCTCTTTGCTCGATGAGGAATCGGTAGTGCATTCTGGTTCAGAGACTGAATCGCTGCTACAGGGCTCGCTGTTTGGGGAAGTGTTTCTCTGAGAGGTAGTGTCAGCTGCTACAGGCAGGAGGTCCGCTTCGCCGAATGCATCGCTTATAAACATGCCTTCGTGAGTCAGGTAAGCCACTTCTGTGTCCACTGTGCTGTCTTTAACAGAGTGCTTTTGTAAGGTGTCCTCCAGGTCTCTGGTTCTTTGGTTCTTGTCTAGAACCAAGAGAACCACGCTACGGATAGTATTTAACGTTGCCTAGAATCAAACATAAACTTTTACTACACAGCAAAAGAAAACCCCGTACCACAAGCTTGCACTGCAAAGATTTTCTTTTACCCACAAAATTAAACTAAATCCTGGCTTTATTTTCTATTGTGCAATTTGCATTCAGAGGCAGACCCATCTGTCTTTGATGGTAACCAGTATCAGATGTTTCCGAGAACAGTGAAAGAAACCTCATTTGGAGCAATCTGACACATACAAAAGTTCTGCCCTAATCCCCAGCAGCCTGAAATGGATGTAATCACGCTACAAGAGGTATTATCTCCTTCTCAATGCTCTCTTTGTTAGCACTAATCATTTCTGCCCTGGATGCCGATATTCACATATCCCTCTTTCAATCAAAAGTTTGAACTCTATAATCAAAATGAACACCTTGAAACTTCAAATGGAAAGTAACTTCATCCCATGTCACGTCTGAACCAGCTATGTGAAAATCTCGGTAAATGATGTCTTACCTTTATTCTCTTGAGGAAGATGGTAAACTTAGAAAAAATATCCTTCAGTAAGTCAAACCACTGAGGAAAATTCATCATCCTTATCTGGTCTGCAAGCCTAGAAAAAGAGCAGTATTCAGTAAACAGCAAATATTTACTAACCATGCTGACTACTGGCACATAAAGAACAAAACTATGCTGTAAGTGGAATTGTAAATATAAGGAAAACTGTGCAAACTTTTATCTGGCAAGACGACATCACCTGAACAACAGTCATGATTAACACAGTGTATGCAAGTGGAATAGGGAAGGAGGTGCATAAAAATAGATCATGTTAGAGAAACAAAAGCCTCACATTTACCATTTAGCTTTTCCAGGGCATAGTGCTCTTTTCCCCAAGATAAGTATGTGTTACCATCAAGGGAGGGAGTTAATAACGTTCTCACAAATCGTGTGGAAAAAATGAAACCACAAAAAAATTAAATACAAACATTTTGCAAGTATTACAAAAGCCGTGTTCTTAAACCCATTTTGCTGCATTGCAATGAGACCACTTCTGCTATTAAAGTGCAAGTCAGCTGTTTGCAGCAGAGGGCAGAAAAGTCACTGGCCAAACAAAAGTTAAACCCTCTACTACCGAGTTAGGGCCTAGTTGCAGAATAGTAAACGCTAGAGAATGGCAAACAAATATCCAAATGTTTAAAAATGATGCTGTGCCCGGTCTTTTCTCAGTTTCAGCATGAACGCCATGCAGATTCTGCTGCTCGCTTTGCTTTATCAACTAGTCTGCTTGGTTTTACTGTTTTGGGGTAACCCTTTACTGAGCCAAAAGAATCAGAGACACAGAAAAACAGAGGCTGGTGGGGTCCTCTGGAGCTGGGACCTCTGAAGATCCCGTGTCCAAACCCTGCTCAATGCAGGTCCAACTAGATCAGGCTGTTGAGGGCCATGCCCAGAAAAGGGTTGAATATGTCCCAGGACAGAGATCCCACAGCCAATCTGGGTCTCTTTTCCAAGGTTTGACCACCCTTACAGTAAAGCCTGTGTTTCCTAACATTCAATTAGCATTTCTCAGCTTCCATCTTGTTCCCTGCTTGCCCCTCGTCCTCCCCTTGCCCACCTCTCAGAGGAACTTGGCTCTGTCTCCATCTCTGCCAGAACTCTCCCATGGGGTAGCTGCAGGCAGCTTACCCCTGAGCTCTCCACTCCTGAGGCTGAACAAACCCAGCTCCTTTGAGCACTGCCCTCTGCTGGATCTCAATGCCTCAATTCTTGTACTGGGGAGTCCAAAACAGCACAGCCACCAGATGTAGCCTCGCAAGTGCCAACAGAGGGGAAGGATCATTTTCCTCGACCTGTTGGCTGTGCTAACACAGCCCAGGCTGCGGCTGCAAGGAGGTGCTGCTGGTCCACGGCCACCTTTTCTCCTGCAAAGCTGCTCCGAAGCCAGCCAGCCCCTGCCTCTCATCTAGCAAAGGGCTGCTCCCTCCCAGGCGTAGGACGTGGCATTTGCCTCTGCTGGGTTTTGTGAGGGTCCTGCTGGCCCCTTTCTTAGAGCTGGTGTTGCCTGATCTGTCAAATTTTAGTACAAAATCCCAGGTTATAACAACAGGGAATGCCCTCAGGTAGTTAATAGATGCCTAGATATGGTAGTTTAGGCTTCCTGCAACGAAGGTCAGAGAATTTTTGTATTTTAAAAGTAACTTTAAGGGAAAGATTTGTAGCATTAGAGTCTGAACGAGAAAAGGAATATGGTATATTCTCACAGAGGCAGACAGGAGCAGAGGCTTAAGGTGAAACAGAAGGGTAATCCTTGTTTATAGGGAAACTGAAGCAAAAATTAGAACAGTTAATTTATCTGTGCTAAAAGCATCCATCTCCTGTCCCCCACCCACCACAAAAAAAAATAATCTAGCTGTATACTTACTTAACAACCACTTCTGTATCTATTTCTTCTATCTGCGATACCGTATTAACCACACACTGTCAAATTTAAAGGGGAAAAACAAAACAAAAAAAAGATCTTAGCTTCTAACTGCTGCTGAATTTCATAGCATGCACAATAAACCTCAAGTTAAATAAGGAAAAATAAAACCAAAAACGAAAGACATGTATCATTTAACAGCTTGTTTCTCTAAGGAAAAAAAAATCAACGAAAGCAAAACAAACAAAAAACCAGCAAGACAACCCCCCCCCCCCCCCAACATCTAGTTGCACAATACAGAGGACCTCTGTTGCTAGATTTCTCCACGCTTATTGCTGTGCTGTGGCCTTTCCTTAAAGGATGCTGTGGGGTACCACTTCCAGCTAGTACACATGAAACTGGACGGCTTCTTCAGGTCCCCAGAACGGTCGATTTTCATTTCAAACCCATCTATTGTTTTACAGCGATTTGTTCACTGGTCTCTTTTCATGTTACTGTCTTGTAAGCCCATGGTACAAATTAACTTTGTTTAGACTGAAGTAGGGGTTTTCTTCCAAATGTCAATCAATAACCTGATGAAATGAGTCAGCAGCATACGGACTCATCTTGTCTTTACACGCATGTGTACAACCCAAGCGGTGACTGATGGCAGCCATCTCAAGCTACACTGATTTTACCCAAGCTTTGCGTAATGGTGGTCAGTACAGAAGCTTCTTGAAAACAAAACTTGTTCCTGAACTACGCAGTGAGTTAGTTAAGTGCTTACAGATCTCTGCTCTTCCACCTGCCTGGCAGTAAAGAGCTACTGAAGTACTGACCAAAACAGCCCAGCAGTGCGCCTGAACAGGAAACACATTTGAGACATGGGAGGGAAACGGTTTCCTCTATTAAGGAAAAATGTCTTTAAAAGCTCAGACAATAGGCCACAACGACGCAAACATATTCCACAAGCCACGCAGCAATGCTCTGAGTCTGTCACTTTTCCCTATTTAATAGAAACTTTTACTGGAAGTTGATTAAACTTCATCTATTACTGAACAGAGGTGGCAACTGAAAAACCACAACATAAAGACAAATATTCCCAGCAGAACGGGGAAAACAATGTATGGCTGAAGGTGAGCAGGAAAACAGAGAGCTACATGCCCACTATCTGAGCGAGCAGAATTTAAAGGGGGAAAAAAAAGGTCTCCTCGTGACTGTCTACATAGGCAAGTGAAAAAACAGGAGACTGATGGGCAGATGAACAGCTTTATCCTGGTGTTACCTATTCATGCAGCTGTACACACAAGGTGTATGCCCTTGTTTTTCCAGGCTTATAGTAACACAGCATGACTAGAAAGTAGTGCTCGCTCCCACCCGCCGCTGAGCTTTCAGGGAGCTGGGCAATGACCCAGCCCAGCTTCCCACTGCTTTCAGGTGGGAAGGGAACAAGCAACGAGAGGCAGGGGCACTTAACACGATCTAAATTGTGTTGTCAAGTGAGAAAGGACTCGTATCATAGCCAAGTCCTTATGTGAGACAGTGGTGCAGTCGCACACTTTGTCACTTTGCCTTCTCGTTCTGCCACCATAAGCATCAGCAACGCTGGCTTCTCTTATTTATGCCCACCCTGCTCAACCAGATCAACAGAACCATGGGGTTGCAGTCCAAGATGGACTCGGGAAGCTAATCTGGCTTGAAACAAAACCTTTAAAATAATAAAAATTAAAAGATTTCCAAACTTTTAAAAGCTGGAGAAGTTCCCAATCTGATTCACAACACAGCTGTGAACTCTAAAGGCAAACCCACCACCTAACTGTCTCCCCATCTTTGGGATACAAATCACGGGTGGCTGCTAACACATCACAACCTGACTCCTGAAATAATCACGTATCTTTAAGGGGGAAAACCCCCACCCCTACATAATATCCCACACGTGCATGCAAACAAACAAACAAACGAGATGAGTAAAAATTAAATTCCAAACATGTTCAAAGTTCAGCCTAAGTTTTTGTTTGTAAACAAAAGCCATCACGTCCCTGTTCAAAATAATCCATGCATTTTTCTCCAGAGAAGACAACTGGAGTCATTCGTTCATTTTTTGTTTTAGCTGTTTTTATCTACAAAGACTTTTGGTTTGAAAATACAGATATACTGCCCTAAGTAGCATGCAACCAGACTAACGCAGACAAAGGTTCATTTCTGACGTAATTCTTACAGGCAAGCACTTCTACCTTCGTCATTAACTCACCTTGCTCTCTTCAGAAAAGGCAGGGATGTTTTCCAGCTTTTAACCACATGCCTATACTAGGTCTGAGCTAGCACTGAGGCAAGTAATGTTTTCTGTATCATTTGCTGGTATTTTGTTTGTCTTTTTCAATTGGGATTTATTTATTTATTTATGTGTTTATGCCAAGAACCTGATGTTTTGTTGTTCTTGTTTTGGTTTGGTGGTGTCTTTTGTTTTTTTTTTTGGAAACGGTATTATGAAACTACTATACTATTTGGGAAAGCTGTGTGCTAAAAGAAAAAAGAAAAGCTAAAATCAGTGGATTCAGGATAATGGCAATCACACAGAGAAAGCTGTGATCTTTGGCCATACTTGTGCTACTTGTACCTACTCCTTGCAGAAGGTCTTCTCTGCAAACAGGTTTTTGTGCTTCAGGAAGTCCTTTGTGTTTGTAAGCTCAGCTGCTCTAAACATGAGATCATGCACCACCAAAACATTTCAAAGTTGTTCTTAACTACTTGAACAACAGCAACACATTTTTAAGAGATTGAGGCAACCTTGTCAGATGAGTTTGAAACTTTTGGCTTACCTGTTTAATTATGTTCTTTGCCGTAATAATCATTTCATCTCCATATATTTCATAAAAATTGAGATTTCTTTGCTTTAAAAGTCCAAATACTAGTGATACAAGTCTCTCCTATCAAGAAAAAGAAACACACTAAAAACATGAAGATGAAAACAAGAAACAATTTTAAGAATCTGCACAGCAATAAGAGTTCACGTATCAAACGCACAGTGGACAGAATTTAGATCAGTCCAGTGCCTTGAGACTAACGCCATGGTTTAACCGTACAAAGTTTCCTGTGGCAATACCAGCTAACGGAGTCCCTTTCTCACAGTTATTTTCATTCTTGTTCCTCAGTTGTGCTCATGCAATTGTGCTTGAAAACACACGTATTTCCTAAGATTAATGAGTTTCCTTACCGCAAGCAAGAATGACGCTCAACACAATTGCACCAGCACAAGTGAGAGGCTACCACATT
This sequence comes from Anser anser, assembly GCF_964211835.1. Classification (NCBI taxonomy): domain Eukaryota; kingdom Metazoa; phylum Chordata; class Aves; order Anseriformes; family Anatidae; genus Anser; species Anser anser. Next base: position 110,768,911 of record NC_139722.1, read on the forward strand.
GCAGCACTGAGACAGGGAGAAAATGCAGGGCAGAAATGGGAATATTTAAATGCTTCTGCCATTTGCCACATTTCATGAAACCCATGGATTATACAAGACTAAACAGTTTGTAGGGTCTAGCAATTATGGCAGAATTGTACAGGCAAAATCCAGAAAAATGTGTATCTTTTTCTTTTTGAGCCAGAAAAGATCTTTTTCTGGCTCAAAAGCAATCACAATAGCTTAATCTTCAGAAATTCGTGATCTTCAAAGGAAGATAACCTGCAAATGAAGTATGTACTCAGGGCAACCATATGCTTGATATAAACACCTGTAAGTGCATACGGAGACAGAGAAAGAACAATATGCACAACTTTCACTGCAAAACTGAATTTTTACAATCAAGCAGATACAAGGGTCCATGACCTCTTCCACTTACATGTTGAGGTTCATGAAGTGTCCAAACTAAAACTCACTATACATTTAAAATCGAACTGATTATTAAAAATAAAAAAATAAAGCAGGACTGGATTGCAGTTCGATATGGTTAGTTACAATTATTTAATTAGATGAAGTACAAATAGGTGTGGGGAAAATTTGGATGAGAAATTGTGCGAAATGATAACGTTGCTACTAGGGACCTGAATGAATTAGTTAGTGCTAATTAAGGATGTTACAGATGCAAGCATATTCATCAGACAGTTTATTTCAATAACAGACATACCTCTTCTAGAATTTGGCAATCATCTTCTAGGGGTCTATTTAAATCATTGCGAGCGTAAGTTGAAAACTCTGCAATCATCATTTTATCTATCAGCTTTTCCAGTTCACAAAGCTGTGAGCCAAGATGCCTAAGAAAAACAGCCATTGAGATATGAGCTAAATAATCAACCTGAAAATGAATCATTAGTTCACAGTTGAAGAAAATAACCACCCAGCAGGTAATTTCCATGCAATCAATGCTGGCTTAATGGGAGGCGCAAACCTTTCAGTTCTTAGAGCAGCTGAAACCACACGTTTTTCAGAGGCACCATCACCTTGCAGCAAAAACATATGGACTTGAATGTTAATGGAACGTTAAAATTGGATGCAAGACTTTGTCGGAAGATGCTGAGTACCCTCTCTTCCCAATGAAGGGAACCAGAACCAAGAATACTCAGTGCTTGACTGTATCTAGCTGTTAAAAAGAAGAAATGCTTCTTTTGCTGAATATTCTTCCACTTCAAGCATTTGAGCTTTTCATACGGTCAAGGTATTTACTTTACATGACTGAGATACAGAAGCAGCTTCACATGACAGAATGGCTTTCAGAGAACACAAGAATTTTAAAGTTTTCCATTTTTATACCATTCAAAATTAAAAATACTTTCTCATATATTGCAGATTTTAAACCATATTTTGCAATTTGTTTTCATACAAAGCCACGAGGGAATTTCTCACATCAGACATGTCGACTAGTCTTTAAAAGCTGTGCAGCTAGAGAGACTTTTAGCAGAGTAAAAATAAAATTGGGAACTTCGGAGGTGCCAAACACTCCTGGTTTTCCAGCTTCCACTGACCGCTGAGATCACAAGTATCTGTAAAAATCAACCCCATGTATTTCAACCCAACGTAACCTACCCTCTCGCACTTCATAAATATGGAAACATCTGACAAGAGCTGGACAACTGTAGTTGGACTAAAACTCCCTTAAGTAAAATTGTTAGTGCAGGGCAAAAATTCATTAAAAATATACAGATGAGAACAGTGCTTCCAGGCATCTGTGCTTTGCTGTATGAAGTCTGATTTGTCAACACACCCGTGTAAAAAACGTACTGGATCTCCAACACCCCAAACAAGGATTGTAAAAACAACATAAAAACTGGCAGTATAGATTTGTAATTTAATTAACACGCTGTTTGTTCATCTTTTTAATTAAAAAGACGAACTTGCAAGTGTTAAAGAGCTCTAAAACTGTAATTCTGCCCTACGATAGTAGCTAGTAACAATCATAATGCTATAACAGATACATATAATCACCGGGGATATTAACCTATATTAAAGACACCAATTTGCATTGAATGATGCTGCAACATGACTTGATTTAAAGCCAACAATGTCTGTTTAACTACAAACTCCACAAGCTGTCACACGCAATACACTAAAGCAACAAGTTTGTTTGGTTTGGTTGTAGAAAAAAAAATGATACTGAATATTTTAGGAAAAAAAAAAGAGATAGCAATTATTTGGAAACTTGTCTCTCGTCCAGATAAAACAGGTATTTATCTCACTTGCCAACTGCAGTGTTCTTGCTCACAGCAAACCACGAACAGCCATTCAGTATTTTGTGGAAAAAAGATGAACTATTTGTGTATGGCATTAATTTATTATTATTGTTTTCAAAACCAACATTCTACTGAGCAGTTTTCATCAAGTTCTCCATCTTTTCATTGCACATTATTTCTCCAGACATGCAATACATAGAGGCTATTGTAAGACTTGGGAGCAAGCGTGCTGGGTTTGTCAGAGATAGAGCTGCGTTTGCATCCCTGGTGGGGCTGAGGAGTGAAGCTGCATTTAATTCAGCTCTCTGAACCTTTACTATCCAAGGCAGAGAGGACACTTCCCACTCATACCACTTTTTTAAGAAACTAAAATTATTTTTAATTCTACCATACCAACTAACTCGACATTATTCACAGAAATCACTTTTTATAGACAAGATATTTACCTGCAAGTATGTACCACATCTGATTGTGAATTTAAAATAATGACACATTCTTGGAACATCAGGTATACTACAATGACAACATAACTGCACTCTCTGCTAATATTGCAGGTAACTTAGGTTACTTGATAGCAAAAAAAAGCTAATTCTGATTGATGTTCTCAGGTTTGTAGAAGTACACTCAGTATCAGTAACTGAAATACAAATATGACTTGGTCAAGTTTATTAGCTTTAAAAAAAGGTGGGATATTTCTCTTTTAAAGACTTTTTCTGAGTTTCTTCTACGTAAAATTTGATTCTTTTTCTGAACCAGCTAGAAAGGGTGTTAGAAGAGGAGCTTGTCAGCACAGATGGACCACAGTAGTAACCATATAAAGTTCTCAATATTCATGTTGCAGTTATTGAGCAACAACCACATTTTTAATTACAAAAACTGGAAACCATTGGGTTGCAGGAACCACATAGCCTCAAAACCAAACAAAAAAATAGCATCAACTTATGAAACTAAGTAGACAGCTCCTCAACTGGCTAATACAAGCCTCTGAACCTATTTAACATACACTGCTTCTACCAGCATCCTATCACAGTGGCAGCTTTGCATATGACACTGTTGTAGTGCACATGGCAGTTATGATAGGTTATTTTGCACCAGCTAAAAGGATTCTGATGTACTGACACTCCTGCGTATCACAGAGGACCCTGCCCAGTGCAGCACCATCTCCCAAATAGAGCTCTGAGTACCCACCATTAACAGCAGCAACCAGCACGGGACCCTGGAATCACTAACTCCCGTGACAACAGCAAACAGGTGAAAAACCAGCAGCAGGAGCTCAGGCAGCACCTTCCCACTGTTTCTTCCCAACTCCAGCAGCTTATAGAATTGGATTTCTCAGCAGGGAAGATGCACCCCTGGCCACTGTAAATAGAGCTCTCCCCAAGAGGAGGTGCTGCTGAACACATCCCATCTGACCAGCTGTCAACCTCAGACTACATTTTGAGCCATGATTTGATAGCTTTGCGCTGGCTTTTGCTTGCAAAGCTTCTTCCAGCACGAGGACAGGCTGGAGGCAGACCTATTCTGCATGAGGATTGCAGACCACCACTTAGAAACATCTCTCAGCTCTGGGCTATAAACCCTGCAAGATGAAGGTCCAGTCACTGCACCCCTAAACCACCTGTAGACAAGAATGAAGTACAGAGCATCTCAATATTAAAAGTTCACCAAAATAAAATTTATCTGGCACATGCAGCAGTCACACTACATATGCTTTACTTACGTTTTGTACCTTTTGTACCGTGTCCTCTAAGAATGAGCTAACACAGGTAAAACAAACCCAATCAGCCAGCAGAACTTGCCTGACACCCTCTAGCTCTGCTTGCATTTTATTAATTTCCTAGATGGTTACCTACCGGAAACTGTGAATGCCTTGAAGTTCTTGCTGCAACACCTCTTGTGTTGTTGCTATTAAGTCCAAAGCTCCAACAAACTCAGAAGTGGACAACAGCAACTGTACTGTGGGCTGTGTTTGGTGTACAGTAGCCATTAGCTTCAGTTTATTGTATGCTTTTATACAGTTATTTCTTGTGAGCGACAGTCTTAAAACTCGAAGTGATCCTTCACACATTACTTTATCAATTTTGGAGATTTTCTCTCTAAGTAATTTTACAGCCTGGGAGGTTTTCCTGAGGTAGTCCTGCAACTCATGCTGAGAGGTCATTGCATGGAAAAATGCTTCAGAGCGCAGAGAAATCTGATGAGCAATATTGACTTCCACAATGTCCAGATAATGGCTCAGCTGGGAAGAGGGAAGGGGAAATTGAACAGCATTGTTATGGCTTGGCATGTTTATCACCATGAAAACATACATTGAGAGTACAACCGAAACGTCTTATTGTATCACAAGGACATTTTGCTAATAATAAAAAAATGCTATAATATTATATTAAACCCTTTGTCAGAGTGGCAAGCAAATACCACCTGTTGTGGTTTGTTCATTTGTTTCTCAACGAGCTCAAAAAATCACTTTGGGAAGGCTGACCTGATGTCTCTCCTGCTTGAAAATGACAAGATAGAAAGCCAAATAGTTTTAAAATACCCAAGCTTTTGTACCACACGGGTTGCACACTGGCACTGTTACAATACAGCCATTAACCAAGAGACAGTTCTGGGTACTGGCTTGCATGTAAGGACAGCATACATGTGCAAATATACTACGTACTTAGAGCCATTCAAGTTGATAAAGATGCATCATGACTGCGCTTGATGGCACAGCTCTGGGTCTGCTCAGTTAAAAGGCTGTAGCATCATCTTTGTAGAAAAATCCTCAGGAGATGTCTGGCTGCTGTTGCTTTATGCCAGCCAGCTGGAGCTCCTCCTAAGGTTATATCATGTGCGCTGTCCCAGAGACAGAGCATACCTACATGTTTGGAACCTGAGATTCAAATTCTGTGCGTTGAACAAATTCAAATTCTTTGTGTTACCAGGCCACTGGGTTGGCCTGATCAGTTGAGCTGCAAAAGCTCTGTGTTTTGGCTTACGCTGAATATGCAAACTCAAAGGACTGAGGCATTAGGATGCTCATCTGAATGCTAATACTCAGATGACCTGTTTTTTTAGGAGGTGCCATGCACTCAAACCTCACGCTGAATTTCAAAAGGCCCATCCAGAAATTGAGGGGAAAAAAAAAACATCAGAGAAATGTTTCTGTCTTATAGCTATTTTCATCCTGCATGTATTTAATGCCGGGGATTTATGCAATATGCAAAGCCATCTTTTTTTGTACAACATTTAATCAAAAATGTCCTCCACCAGCCAGCTGTGACACACCTAGCCCATGGGAGAAGCCGAGACAGGCTGTGACACAGGGATCAGAGAAAGGGTTATCATGATCATTTATTTACATGATTGTCGCACCCAGATGCCCTTTCACTATGCCGAGCATTATAGAACAAACAGAACAAAAAAATACTACCTGCCTCAAAGAGCTGACATTCCCAACGTAGGGCAGGAAATAGGAGGTAAGATGGACAAATGTCAGGGGGAAGTTGTTCGAGTAGGTAAGCAGCAATAGCCTAAATATGTGTGCTTCTGGCGGGGTTTTCCAAATCCTGCTGAAAAATTGTGCCTGGAGCTAAGGATGAAATTTGGGCAACAGGATGCATATTTACACCTGATAAGTGAGAACAATTTTTGGGCAGTTCAGAGCCTTTAAACCAAGTAAAACAAAATTTGGGCCAATTCTGGCAGCATGAAACTGTAATAATTTGGTTGTCATGCATGTGGCTTTCGAGGCAACAGAACTGCTTTATGCTATTTAGATATTTCTATCATCTCTCTACAAAAGCATGGCTCACAGCTACTTATAACCTTATTCTCATTCTGCTGGAAAGTGGGCTCTGGGTCTCTTTCACTCAAGTCCCTGTTGAGTGTCCATCCTGCTGCTGGCAGCCCTTCTCCCAGGCACACTCTGAAAGTTTCAAGCACGTGCCAGACACTGCCTTTTCAACTTCAGACAGCAACTGCCAAAAGCTCCAAAGGAGTATTTCCAAAAGCCGCCTCTAGGCATGTGAGGACAAAGCAATGAAGGAACAAGTTATCAGTTATCTTAAAGCAGAGCCTGCCTGTCCCTCCTGACCTGGAGGGAAAGCAGGAAGACTAACGCCTGGAAATTTGGAAACATCTTCCAGAGGATCGTGTTATTTTTTTCCTAGTCACCTCACTTTTTTTTTTTTAAATGACAGCTCCAGAAGCTTTTGTAGGTTAAGCAGGAAGGAAAATTAAAGTTAGAATAGACTCAAAAATTATTTTGATTTTCTATAACTACTTCACAGGTACTTATACCTTAGAAGTCATTCACTAGGGGATTTCTATACTGAATACATAACTAAAAAAAAAATGAGCAAAGACTTGTTTCCAATATGAATGAAACAGCTCTGCTTTCTTGCTCTCCAACATATGCAAGTCCTTTGTGAAATGCAAAATGGATCAGCACAGATGACATAACAAAATGTAAGAGGAAGTTCCTGACATACAAAAGCTTGGTATTTAGTATTTCTTTTAGCACAGAAAACACCGTGCCTTGGAGTTTTCCTGAGACATGAGAAAGCAGTAGTCTTAGCAGATGTTCTAAAACCTCTAGCTTATCCCTCTCATGGAATGTAAAACCAAAGTTGCCGAAGTCCCCAATACTGATGTCTTAGCAACTAGTACAGGACAGCAGCAATGGACTTGGCTGCCAATAGCTTCTCTGTAGTAACAGCTAGGATGTATCGTGACACGTTGCATCAAATTCTTACCTTTTCTTGAAGTAACTTGGAGGAAGCTGCGTCACGATTTCCTTTTCCACCAGCAGTACTAAAATGGGACCATGGTAAAACAGCATTAAATGTTAAGGAATCTTCCAAGGCAAAATCTGGTTTCATAAAAATCTGAAACAGAAAAGCAAAAGAAAAAAAAAAAGCATGTCTCTCACCCCTATGTTCATCCTTGCCAGTTTAACAGACATCCTGGTTAACAAAACTAATCTTTTTTTTCTTTTCCAAAAAAACAAGTTTTCATTTATCCAAGCAAACAGATCTTATAACTGATTCACTTCATACCGTAAAAGCATGCGTGATCTGACAAATGCTTATTTCCATAGAAGTGGAAATCCACTCCAAAATGACCTGGGTCAGGATCTAAACAACAAATTGCAGGTGGATCCTCTAAAGGATCAGAGCAAGCAGAGGCATCCCACTGCTGATACGCTCATTTCTGGGGCCCTGGTTTCTGCCAGACTGAGGATCCAGTCAGCTGTTCACGTGCACCAAGTGTTGCCTGGAAGGGAACAGGGCCTCAAATGTATCTCCTTTAGCACAGCACAGCAAATGCGCTGATCGTAGAAAGGTTCAATAGCACTTGACATTAACTCTACACATCTCAGAGAGCTATCAGTCTGAAGTTCTCTCCGATCATGTTATTTTTACTTGACAAAATTGGTATAAACCTGGAGGTAGACAGTACCTCCCCTTTCCCTTTATTTGTGAAGTGTAATTTTAAGAGGTTCAACACAGGCTACAGCATCACACTACACTCACACACTCTTTTTTCTGGGGCTTTAAACATTGCAGTCACAGCTGTTGAAGCAACAGGCTACACAATTGGCACAGAGATGCTGACCCATATTAACACTCTGACTCCTTAATGTACCTCTAAAAAAGTATTCAGACTGAAGTGGAATCTAGGGTTGTATCTTTTGTCAACCCGTCACATAAAAACATATCATATATGCTGAAAGCACCTATGCAAGAGGGCTTTCCTTGAGGATTCAAGGAGTTAAACCTAATGCTATGTTGCACACTATGCAATACTCAAACATCTATCAAACTCCCCAGTTTCCGCTTCCTCCTGAAACACAGGGTGGCTAATTCTGCCCAGCTCTAAGGTTTTAACTATTAAAGATGAAAAAAATAACAGCATTTGTATTCTACTTTAAGTAAGAACAACATTAACATCATAGTCAAAATTAACAAAATGAACAAACAAAAAAATGAAAAAGAAAAAGCAGCTTGTTCTTAATTTTTGTAAATTTTGAGCATTGCAGACACTCTTGATAATCAGTTCAAGTGATCAGCTTGGACAAGACTTCCACATAACAGGAGAGTACATCCATATATTCAAGGATATATGTGAGAAATCCTTATAAAAGTTTAGAGTTCACAGAAACCATACCTTAGGTACTTGTTCCAGATCTGTCCTGGATTTATCTAAAATAAAGCAAAACACAAGAAGTCATTCATGAGCAAAGAATTAAAAACAATTTTCTTGAATACTTTAAAATGCTACAAGGTTTTCAAGACAACAGTGCCAGACTCCTCACAGTGAGTGGACAAGTAACAGGGTCATAAATTGAAACAAAAAAAAAAGTTCCAACTGAACAAGAAAACCTATTTGGCCATGAGGACAGTCAAGCAGGCTGTCCAGAGATATTGGATAGCCTCCATCCCTGAAGGTGTTCAAGACCTGACTGGATAAAGCCTGTACCTCAGCTGGACAGTCTCCCTGCTCTTGACAAGCATAGTAACCGGTACATCAGAATTATCTCCCACATTTCTCTCTCCTCTTTGTTATTTGATTGGTATTGAAACACAAAAGGAAACCTAAGAATCATCCTGCTGTTCTCAGTGGTTGGACAGACCAGCTCTTATGGAAGTGAAAGGCCACGTCTTGTGGGCCAGAGCTAGGCGAAAAACAAGCAATGCCTAAAAAAGAAACTATAGAAAATCCGGAGTTTCAGTTTGCCAAATGATGCTCCTAGGAATTGCCCATCTACAAAAGGAGCATCCAGATATTTTGGTGACACGGTATTTTTTTCTTTCTAAAACCAAAACTCTTTCAAAATGGATAAAACTAAGCCTAAAGAAGGAACTTGTATTTTGCAGTATGTGCCACAAACGGATTCATTCAGGAAGAGCTACTTCAAAATAACAAGCCCAGGGAAACCCTGCAGAAGGACTGCCTTTTGCATGGAAAAGAAGGAAGAAAGCTGATCGGAAGAACAACGCGATCACAAGCAGTATACTACTGAATGCTTCTTGCTGCATTACATGTAGATAATTGACACAGATGAGCCTGATCAAGCAGTGATTTGCAAATTAATCTTTAATTCATTTTCTCAAAAACATTAACATAAAAATTAAATACTACAAACTTGCTACAGCTTATAAGGGTTTATTTTCCTTTTGTTTGTCTTTTGTTTTTCATTTTGCCTCTCCCCTTCCTTTGTCCAGTTTCATATTAGCTGAACTACTTCCATAAAATCTTGAAATTCAGCCTTGCTAAGCCTGCAGACACCAAAAAAAAAAAAAAGTGCTCCAGGTAGTCCTTGTTAACAGTAATGATAGAAACACTAAACAGAATTGGCCAGAGTGGAATTTCATGAAGTTCAACAATAGGAAATGTAAAGCCCTGCACTTGCGGGAGGAATAACCCCAGGCACACTACACACTGAGGGTTGAGCAGCTGTACTGCATCTGTGCAGAGAGGGATCCGGGGGGGAGTCCTACTGGACAACAAACCAACCGTGAGCCAGCACTGCACCCTTGTGGCAAAGTATCCTGGACTGTACTAGGAAAAACACTGGCAGCAGGTCATGGGAAGCTGATCCTCTCTCTCTACACAGAACTGATGAGACCGCATCTGGAGTACCGTATCCAGTTCTGGGCTGCCCAGTAGAAGAAAGGAACGGACATACTGCAGCGAGTCCAGTGAAGGGCCACAAACATGAATGAGGGACTGGGGTATCTTTCATACAAGGAGAGACTGAGAGAGCTCAGACTGTTTAGCATGGAAAAGCTCGGGGGGAATCTTATCAGTGTTTATAAATATCCAACGAGAAAGTGTAGAGAAGAGGGAACCAAACTCTTCTCAGTGGTGGCCAGTGACATAACAAGAGGCGACAAGTACAAAATGAAACATGAAAAATTCCATCTTCTATTGTGCAGGTGGCCAACACTGAAACAGGCTGCCCAGAGAGGTTGTGTAGTCTCTATCTGTAGAAATACTCAAAACCAGACTGAACGGGGTCCTGGGCCCTGTTTCAGCAAGGGGTTTTGGACTAGGCCATCTTGAGAGGTCACCTGCCACTTCAGCCATTCTTTGATCCTCATGGCAGAGTCAGTAGTGGTCCACTGCTGCTGCTTTTTGTTGCAAAGTCAAGAGCTGCTAGAAGGTAGCTGTAATAGTTTCAGCTTATCTTAAACAAAAGAAAGTTAAAGAAAACACCGCCAGGGACTTAGTGACCTACCATGAATGTAAACATGCCAAGAAAAAAATTACGAGCAGGTCTCAAGTATTTTGGCCTATCAGGTATGAGCAGTGGTCACAAATACGTCTAGTCAATCATGCCTGGGTTTTCAATTATTGTTACAAAGAAATCACCAGCGGCTATTTTTGCACATGAAGCCTATGAGCAAGTAAAAGAGATGATCAGTATGTTATAGTATTCATTAAAGGAATGACTTTTTAATGACTAAAGGAGGGGTTTGACTATACCATGGGTGTGTAACAGAGTCCTGTCGAAGGTATCTTTAGGTGGACAAATATTCTTGCATCTTTCATGAACCTTCTCTCTCTGTAAAACAGTAAATATATTAAAGAATTACACTGAGACTTAAAAAAAAAAAAAAGATTCTTTTTCTTTGGAACAGAATATTTTCACGGAAACATACTGCATCATGCCAAATAATTCTGACAGCTTCACAGTAATATTTTTTCCTCTTAAAAGCTCAGATGATGTTTGTCCAGGTGAAAGGTACCACAGGTTAAAAATTTTGGTCGCTGTATTGTTTTTTCAGTTATTGAAAAGCCAGAATAACCTCTCTATATAATAGGAGATAACCACAGATTGGTTGTAATTACATATCCAAATGCTTATTTACTCTCTAACCCAGAAATCACACCGACTCAAAATAAATGCTTCTTCATTGCTAAATTAATTGAATCAAAGTAGATATTGTTTCTACGCCTTACTAATGAACACCTAGCTGAAATCACGGATCTTGTTTTGTCATTCTGAGCTTCAAGTTTTACCTACAGGTGCAGTCAGCACTAGAGACCATAGTGATTAGAAATCATGCTTCTAAAGACCACCGATAGCTAGATCTCTGCTAGAAGCTACATCATGGGCCAGTTCCTCTTTCCAAAACCTTCTTTCATTTTGCAGTCACTGCATTACACATTAATTTTAAGAGCTCTTAAATGCTTTAAATGTCGAGCGTGTGAACGAATGGCATTACAGACAATTCCCTTTGACATACTTTAACTGTGATTTACACAAGCAACACTTCCTGCAGCCAATTCTGTAACAGCAGAAAGGTAAGAAAGTTACAAACCAAGGAAGCAGAAAACAGTGGGAGACTTCTGTATGTTCTTTCAGTTCAAAAGAAAAAAAAAAAAAAGAATGTTACTACATACTTACTGACACCTGTATTTTAAGAGTTTTTAGAAGTCTCCTACTGGTCCTGGTGTCCTTAGATGTAGCTTAAAATTTCCTGTTACAAAAGAAATCATTGAAATAATAGATCTATTTATAGTTTTAGAACTTCACGTATAAATGTTTAAATTGGAGATTCTTTAGAAATATCTCTACTCCTTGCAGCACCTAGTCATGTTTTATATTTGATCCAAAGGTCTTAAAATGTTACATTGCACTGTAGAGCTCAATCATTAAACAATCCTTACAGAAAAAGGATTGATAATCAGAAAGAACGAATATGAAATGCAAGCCCTGGTGCAGACTGCGGTATTCAGAAATACAAGTGAAAAAACATGAAACTCTCTAGACTGAATTTAGACATTTTTCACGCTAATAATATTGAGATTATAAAACAAGAAATGCCTAATGGAAAGTCAACAAGCACCGGAGAACAGCTTAATTATTAGCTAACTGTATGATGGACTACTAACAGGGACAATCACTAATTAGATGCGGGTTCTCATATCTCTTTCTGGCCCCTAGTACCACGTGCATCGAATTTTGCATCCTTACCGGAGTGATTTCCTGTTGGTATAATGCAAAATGTTCCTTGGTGATCTGTGGGAGGTAGAATGAAGGCGTGACTTCAGTGTCCACAAAGTCCACTCCCCATGTTTTTGTAAAGAAATCAGATTCCCTTTTTGCTAACCTAGGATCATTTAGCGCTGCTGGGAGATTGACTTTGGAATGATAAATAGTCCATCTGTGCTGATCCGCAACTAGAGATGGGCTGTCACATAAATTACTGGGATCGCCTGTGGCACAAAAGACAAGACAGTTTTTTTAAGGTGAGAAACTGGAAGTTGTGTTTTTGTGTCTTCAACGTCACCTTGCATTTCTTCTATCACATTAACAAACACAAGTTTTGAACACAAACGCGTATCCACGCTCACTAAGTATCTTTAGCTCAACACCATTAACTTCCACAGAAGAGGAAAAAAATCCAACCACTTGAACACATTTTTAATAGTCTGGACTACTTGATCAGAAATACAGTTGAAATTCATTAGAATCATATTCCTTAATTCCTAAGATCCTCTCCCACCACCCCTCTTTATCAACTAAGCTTTGGCATACTGCAACAGCTATGACTTTGACCAAAACCTGGTCTTATGATAACACCAGAGACTTATGACAGTGGTACAGACCTTGGTCTTTTGCTTCCCACTACAAAAGGGCTGGGATGTTACACCTAAGTAAAGCACCAAGACTCCAAGCATGCTGGATAGATGTGTTCCACATACACCTTTTTTCTTGTATGTGGTAAGAATCATAGATAGCTACAGTGTAGAATCACACAGACAAGACCCTACCTATAATGTGGAGATCTAAAAAGAAGCTGCAAATGGGGTCTCCTATTGCTCCAAAGGAAAACTGGATGGTAGGAAGCAGAACTACAGCATACTTTGAAATAAGGCCATGGCTTAGTATTCTGTGTTTAGTGTACAAGAAAATTTGGAAATTTGACTGAACAATTGAAAATGGATTTTCATACTAGCAAATGTAACTGCATTTTCACTCTCCTTGCACAGCAACGTTACCTGTGGGCTCCTTGGGACAGACATCAGGCAGTGACTGCACAGGTCGAAAGCGCTTTGCAACATCCATTTCCTTTTTAAAGAAAGCATCGCTGCTGTTTGACTGAGGCACTGGTGAAGAACTGTGGCTCGATGCCATTGCATAAAATCACCACTTGATAAAAGCTGAAGGAGAAACAACAAATATCAAGGCTTTAATGAAGTTCTGGTTGCAGACTAACAAAAAAAAGACACTCTGTCAGCTACATAGGTATCGTGGTTTTTTTCACACTGCAACAATTTAACTGACACATTTCAACAGGAACATGAAAAATACTTTAAAGACGAAAATAAAAGGCAGAATGTAACTTCACCATCCGTTTCCTCCCACACCTTCAGGTATGAAGGTTGGCTTGTTCTTGTGCACAGCACCAATAAATTCTTACGTTAACAGCAACGGAAATCTTTCAGGCACTTCTGCCTTTCTGCTGCCAGAAGCACTGCAGTCACAGCGCACACGTTGGCAGTAAAACTCCCTCCGAGGTATCAAAAAGCGCGGGTAAAGGAATGTATATAGAGGGAGGAGGTCACCTTCAGCATCTGATCCCCACAGCCATTTTCTGTGTGTGCTTCATACCGTCCTGGAGCTGCCCTGCACACGTACAGCAGGGCAAGGGAAGACACAAAGGATCCCAGCACCCGAAGCAGCGCTTCACAGACCTGCAGGACCAACGCTCTGCAAAACCTGCCTTCGTGACGGGCTTGGCTCAGCACTCCAAGCCTGAAGCTGGGTGTAAAACCGCTGCTGGGGGGCTCACGGAAGCTGCTGGAGCTTCCTGGCCTCGCTCTGGTGGAGGCAGAGGCAGCGTGCCAGACGTCTGCACAGGTAGGCAGCTGTGCTCAGCGAGGCTGAACCGCGGCGTGTCGCAGCAGGTGCCCTTGCTCCGCCGCCTCGCACGCGCTGGTTTTTCCAAAGGAGCTCTAAAACCTACGCCTGCTGTTTGGGGAGAGCCCAGCGGCGACGACCCACGCGAATGATACAGCGTTAATCATTTACAGCAGCTGAAATCCGATGTCGGAGGGCATCCTCGAGTTTCAGACAAATCAGGATCTGAAGAGCACGCCACGTGCATCAGAAAAACACGAGCACGTACGACTCAGAAAGCACAAACATCTTCTGTAACTCCATCCAGGAAAAATGGCAATTCCACTTCTCGTGGCTGTCTAGCACAGCACAGTAGAGTTTATTTCCGTACAAAAAGCACTCGCACAGAGAAGACAATCATAACACAGATCAAAAAGCCCTGGAGGAGGGAAAGTCCCACTAATCTTCAGTTGAATTTTAAAGACTTCATTTGAAAACAAACACCCTTAGAAATTTTACACCAGGACTGAACACCAACACGAGTTTCCTCCGTCTGCAAACAAAGCTGCATTTCTATCAAAGTGTTGGCCAGCTCATTCATAAACGGCAGAACTATTACAGGTTGGAGAGTTTATTAAAACTTCCCTATAATGCCCGGCTCAAAGAGTGCCTGTTCAAAGGGACTGATCTGAATCCTTGCCTCTAAAGAGAAATAAACACATCCAGCAAAATCTGAACGCTTAACTGCCAACCCCTAAGGGACACCTAAATTACTTACTACCCTGCGAGGGAGCACAGGAAGATAAAAGGCCTATTTCATCTTCAATCACTCGAGTAGGCACCGAGGGATGACTGCACGTCACCGTGTCAGCTTCTAACAGCAGCACATACGTTGCAGCCAATCTCATCTGGAAAAAAAGTTCTGCTTTCTAACCGGGGTTGGAAGTGCCCTACAAAACAGTTCTGAAGACAAGCTAAGATATGCACAGCTATAAGACAGCATCCCAATGAGCAGGGGCATAAAAACAAGCAAACGCTGAACACAGTGCTGAGGCACACTTGCCTCTTCCCCCTCCTAACCATGCTGTACGACAATGAGGGTGACGTGCTTCCACATGCTTTAAAAGAGATTTTTAAAGGGGGTGAAAATAGACCAGCAGGACCCACAAACATGCAGAAGAGCTGAAAATCTGTCTCCCCTTTTTGGGGGGAAGGAGTATCCCAGGTTTCCAATTCAGTCAATACTGAAGTTATCTCTCAAGAGAAACAATAGGAGCACTAAGGGAAGCCTGGATGCAGCAGTACAGGGAAAAAACAGAGCAAAACATCTGAAGTGTCTGACAGGCCTTCCTTAGACATCATTAAGCATCAGTCTCTCTCCCTAAAATGTTCCAAAGAAAACTTTTTTCAGTACTACTTTTGTTACGCCTTCACATTTTTGTGTCTCAGCATTTCCAAAGCATATTCTTTCTTTATGAAACTCTTCCCTAACGTTTTGGGGTGTTTTGTGAAAAATCTCGCTTGTGATAACGACAGAACAAAATCACTTCAGCATTCTTGAAAAACACATCTGGTGCTAAGATGTAATAATCAAGTCTCCTAAAGGCATACAGTAAATTTATCTGCACTTGGAACTGCTTCAAAGTTGTGTATTTGCAGTTTTTCCTCCGAAAAAGCCTCTGTAATGAGAGACAGTCTGCTCTAGCCAGATGTGTGAGCAACTAAAGCAATTTGTAGGAAGCACCGAAATCTTGTACTCTTGTTAGCGAGTCTTTCATTAAACCTCTCTCCTTCCCCTATAATGAAGTATTGCTTCAAAGTAGTTTCTAAGATGCAAATTGTCTGAAGTACATAAATCTCAGCGGAGAAAATGCTAACTGCACTGTGCGAGAGCAAGATTCAAAATACATTTAAAGGCCAATTTAACAATGAGGACAAGTTTAATACCTCAAATTTTCAAAAAGGAACAATACCTCCTCTTTCACAGGTACGTTTTAGGGTAAAAAAGTAATAAAAATTCACATTGCCTTCGGACGCCGACAAAACCTTAAAACTGAACGAGAAGAGCACAACAGAATTTCAATGAGTGAAGTGGATTTCAACAAGATATAAAGATTCACAGACAGAGGCCTTCTTAAGTGGCATGCAATACGATGCTGCACTAAATTATTCATAGTTAACAGCTATTCTAGTAGACTCATAAGTCAGGGCCTTATGGATAATTAACCTCTGCGAACATTTGCAGAGGAATATTCTTATCTATGCTGCCAAAAATGGGCATTCCCCAAACTGCAGTCCTTAAATTAGGAAGTATTGCTTCACATAGAGGAAGAAAAAAGAAAAAGACAACTGGACAGAATTACCAGAATTAAATCCAAATTACCAAGGAAAATGTGAGAAGCCTATATTAAGACAAAAATGCTGGCCTACACCTGAGCCCTTCTGTGTATGTTAAGCTTGCAGACAACCCAAAAATGTTGTTTCACTTGCCCACCAGCAGAACAGCCTTTCCTCGTGCTACACTGCTAACCACTTCCAAGATAAATGGATTTATAACCAGCCTTCTGAATCAGCGTTTTAAAATATGCGGCGATACATAAAGTTGCTGATTTAAACACCCTAAAAACAATGACTTTCAACGTTAACGCAGAACAAAACTGCTGCAGGATATTTTAACTCTTTCAACTTATACAAGTGAAACGCAGGTAAATGGAGTGAACTGCATAAGCTGTGCGGGATGAGTTAGGAGATGGTGCATCCCCTGAGCCTCCTGCTTAGGAGAGCATATGTGCAGCAAGAAGAATACGCATCTGGGTAACTTCATGACATCAATATTTAAATGACATCCAATTAAAACCGGGTTAGATTAACTCTGTTCTCTCCAGTAATCACTGTAATTTACTCACATCTTGTCTAGCAATGCATACTAAACTAACATAGTAAAAAATTTAAAGGGATTAGATGCTAGAGAAATAATGGAAATAGAGGATTATGGCTGTATTTGCAACATGCCTTCAACATTTTAAACCTATCCTGTATACACTATTAATTTCCTTAGTTAAAGAACGACGTTAAATTACACTGCTGTTGTAATGACTTACTGTCACTGAAGTTAAACTTTTTTTCCCCTTCAAATTCAACCACCACAAAGAAAACAGCTTTGATGATACAAATTTACAGCACTCTTACGGACTGAACACATGAAGATTAGTATTTCGTATTTAACCATTACACAGCTTCCTCTAGAAAACATTCTCATTCAATAACAGGCTTGGCAACTATGATATGACACAGTCGTACAACAAACAGCATTGAACAAAATGCCTGTAATGATAAATGCAATAACCACATGCTTGGATACTGTACACTCAGCACCGTATGAGATCTGCACAGTTAGTAATATCTTAATCACATCAATTTTAACAAGTTCTGCAATGACTGCCCTATGACTGAAGTTACACAAGCAAGCTTTCAGCAGTTAAAAGAAGAGCACAACAAACGATTAAACTTCTGAGCATTACTCAGAAGTGATTGCACGGGATGGTTGTAACTCCTGTGCACGTGTTGGTTTTTTTAAACTCTTAACAATTGGGTGAAGTTCCTCGGAAACTGCCTTTCCATATTCTGTTACTCACCCTCTGTTTTTTAGATGGTGAAGCCTTTGCTACTGAAACAGCAGTATGCAGCTCCATAAACACACTATATCATACAAGGCACAAACTAAACCTCACCTATTTGTGGTTAGCTTCATTCTCATATTTCCTCATTTTCTGGCAGTTTGCTGTTAGCACTATCGAGCACTTTTCTGTTTGCTACTTGAGGTAGCAACTTCAAGTGAGTTAATCTTATTTTTTTACTGGGAATTTTCATGTGTGCATGCTCTGGTTTGTAAAGCTGTAATTTTGTACTAACAATACAAATTAGAATTTATGAAGCCAGCACAGTCCCTGCAAGGTGCAGAAGTAAGTAGTAATTTCTCCTTTATCTGCACTCTACCTCTCAAATGAAAATAAATCTAACCTACTAGCAATACCTCCAACTTAAATTGGTAGTTTTGATTAGTTAGCTGGTACTACAATAGACACCCAGGAACACGGAGCTTATTAACTCCAAACCTCCATGTTATTCATAGAAGCTCCTCTCCAAACGCAGTTTTGGCTTCAAGCACAACACCTGAGAAGAGGCCCTTTTGGAACAGAAAACCATCAGAAGCCACCCACAACTCACATTAAAGCAAAACATTTTACTATTTCCAGAGAAGTGATAAGTACTGGAGATACTTATCAGGAAAGGAAAACCTAAAACGTTACTGGGAGAGAAAAATGCACCAGGGATTGATTCCAGGACCTCAGCAGGCAATGATGTGCCTGTTATTGGTCCGGTGTATTTACCCGGTCCTCAAAAGTCTAGGTTTCCCACTGCTATTTTACAGCTCTTTGTTGAATCAGCAGGATTTAACCTTGTAACAAGGAAACCGTGGCACGAGCAAAGTACACACCACCTTTGTAAGACAATATGGAACAGCCTGGGCTAATGCAAGCTTTCAGTTTCCTTCAACCCGCCAATTCCTCGGGCTGAAGTTTCCTCGCTTGCTCCAGCACCTCAAGACAGACATCTCTCTTTCAGGAGGGGAGCCAAGAGGGTTAGCTTTTAGAAAAAAGATTTAAGCGGTTTCAGAGAATGAGGTTAAGGCTGCGGAAGCTGTTCTGCGAACTCAAGCTTTTTCTGAATACCTATTTACATCCTGAGGCTCCAGAGCAAGAAGCAGATTGCCGGGGGAAGGCAAGGCTAGAGTCGGAGGAGAGCTGTGACTTGTCCCCAGGAGAAGCCATCCACGCTTGGTGTGCATCCCAGCAGCACGCTTCCTTACACAGCTTGGAGAGGAGCCTGTGTCAGCCCAGCCTTCTGAAAACTGAATAATTACACGTGTATTTCTGTTCACACACGCACAAGTATTTCAGTGCGTTCCCGCACACCTTTTAATAGCATCTCCAATCTCATACTCCCACCTTGTCCACAAAGTTAGCAGGAGTGATGACCGCCCAGATGAGCTTTGCTGGAAGGAAAGCAACCCGACAAGGAAGCCGTTTATCAGTTATCCACATCTCTCATCGGCCCTGCTCTCCGCCACGCGTGCTGTCACAAGCCAGCATATTCCGTAACCAGTTGGGCCGTGCTGAGCCGAGACAGACCGTGCTACTTGCTCAGCAACCCACTTCCAGGGACCACGTAAAAGTAAGAGCATTTGAAAAGCTTAATGAGCAACGCCACCATCCTGTCTTGTATCATCTCCTTCATAACGCCACCTCGCAGAGCCTTCCTCAAATGAGGAAACTGGCAAGAAAAAAAAGTGATCTGACTACGAAGGACAAGACAGCTACATCCCCGCTGCACTGTGTGCAGACTACAAGGCCAGGGCAAAACAGCACCAGATTTTCATACCATGAGAGTCTGTACCAGTTTCTTTTGCCTTCCCTAGCTGAAGTCACCTTGACAGTAGATTGAAAATGAAAATAAAAATAAAAAAGAGCAACGTGAGCTTTAGCTGAGCATCACTTCTTTAAACATAAAAATAAGATCCTCTGAAAAAAGTTGCCCTGTAAAGCCCCCAGTGCTGAATAGTCTATGGTTGTTTGAGTGAGCATACCCCAAATTATTCAGAATAATAAAGAAGTGTAAACATTTTGTTAAATATTTGAGAGAGATCTATCTCCCTACAGACAAGCTATGTCAGAAGTACTATTTCACAGTTCTCCAGGTATTAAATGAAACAAATTAAACGGAACATCTGTGATATACCCAATGTACCAAATGCATTTCTTCTCATCTGGAAACCTAACTTCCCAATGATGAACACTAAGCTGAAGTCAGAAGGCAGCTTCTGTGCTGGAACAGTCTTTTCTACAGCTATTTAGGTCATTATGCATCGAGTTCTTCAACGCCAGGAGTGGTAGAATCATTCAGAAACAATTAACAAAGGAGTAAAAACCTATATCAGAAAAAAAAAAGGTGTTGTGGTTATTTGCCCACACTATCACACAATAAAGGAGTGAAATCTTTGTACTCTTGTCAGGCATCGGCATTACAGTGCACATCATCTCCTTGGAAAATGGTGAAATACGAGCATCTCATATACCTCCACAAAGGTACGTGCAGCTGAACAAAGATCAAGGAGCCCCGGCAGACACTCCAGCTAGAAGTCTGTCAAAGGCAGAGCCTGTGGAGTAGTGGCATTTTGAGGAAAGGCAGAACTACATCAGCCACAGCAAAAACTGTAACAGTAAGGTTCTGACTTCTTGAAAGGAGTCTGACAGAAACTCACGGGGCCTTGCGTCAACAGCAGGTTTCCCTGCGCAGGCTTTCCACTTGCTGTCTTTGTCAGGGTTAGGCCCAATTCATTAATCTGAAACTAATTTTCTAAAAATGTGATTTTCATGAGAACCATGCCTTTCCAAAGCCATACCACAGCTCTGAAAAACTGCAAGCAGCTATGAAATAGCCAAATAAAGATATTTAACAGTTTTGACATTATGCAAAAAGCTGAGATCAGGGGTTATCCAAAAGCCGGCACATCATACTTTGTAGAAAGTCTTATTGAGCAACCCCAGTCCACGAGCGAGAGGCAGGAAGCCTCTCTGTAGGGCAAGTATTCAGCAAGCAAGACCACCAAAACTTTACCTTGGGGTGCATCAGCAAGTGCCACCCGTGCTTGTTAGAAGTTCTTGTGATCTTAATACCATCCCAACAGATCATCAATTGAAAGGGATCACCTCATCACTGCCTTTTCATCCCTCAAAGAGCTTCCACTTACAAGAGTGAAAAATATTTCTATAAACATAAAAAAGAGCATGGTTATGCTACATTTAGAATATCAAAAAATAAAAGCAAGGTCTTACATTGTTGCTTACAGTAACTGTATAATACCAATGGACACACTCTACCATATTGCAAAGCACCAGATATGCTACCCCAACTATAATAACCTACTGCATGCCACCTTAGGTGGGGTGCGTGCGTGTTTCTTTTTATGTTTTAAGACCAGATTCATAGTAGAAATATCCTAGCATTTTCTCTACCCAAAAATGAGTATTTTGGAACATCTGGTCAGAAAACATATCCACTATTTTTAAGTAGGAAGAAAATAACTTAATACATTCTTCTGAAAAGAATACATAGATTTTTTTAAAGCCTAATACCTAGGTGAGGTAGGTGCAAAAAGTTAGATACAGAGAACCTTATATGTGTTGGAGAATATTTCTTTGGAATTAACCATATGAAGCCCCAGAAATATATACATAGAACATCCATTCGTTCTCACCCTTTCTCTCTTTATGCCTTATCCATAAAACAGCAAGAATCAACAAAATAAAGGTTAAAAAAAAAAAAGGTTGGCTGAGCCTGACAACTTGGAGCATTTTAAATCCTGGATTTTAAGATGTCTGTGGCCCTTGACTCTTATGCTCAAGAAACATACGGTTCCTCATTTCCCCAAAAGTCTGAAGAGGGAAAGCAGAAGTGGCTTTTACACCAAGTTGGAGCCCCAAAAGGAGAAATGATACCTATATGATTCCACTTCCCAACTTCTTCTCACTCAAACCAACAAAGAACAAGTCTGCAGACTGCTTTCTCTGCCCTCTCTAGTGGCTCCTGACACTTCTCAGGGAAACGTTTCTGTTCAGCCTTGGAAATATATGTCCCTTTTCTCCTGTGAAGTTCATGCTGGCAACAGAAAAGCAAAATTCCACTGTATGTGCACCAGACTCCTACAACAGAAAGACAGTGATGAAGACACAGGGACACCCAGGGGGGAAGTCCCCAGATGTTACTGGCAAACGGGATGAGAGAGGTTGAGCTGTTTCTCAGCACACCGCCTTCAGACCTCATTGATGAGGCTGCCAGCATGATACCGTGGCTTTTGCTTAGAGAGCTGTAGATCCATCAATTAGTTGATTTTAGGCTTGTTTTCCTACCCAATGGAAGTACTGTCTGACTTCCAGAAGATTTCAAGGGAACTACACCTTTTGCATATACTACGATTTGGGAAAGAGTCAACACTGGCTCTCACACTAAAGCAGCAATTATTGCAGCCACTACAACAATTAACGTACTGCAGTTAGGGTTTTCAGTAAGAAGACTTTTTCACGGGGACACAAAGCTGCTGTAGCTGTACAGGGCAACTGTGGTTACACTTGGGGATCTTTGTTCCGTATGCCTTCTTCTTGTTAAGGACTCCATCAGACAGGATGCAAGTAAGACAGTAAAGTCAATACACTGCTTCTACTTGAAAAGTCTCAGAAGTACATATCCAAGTCTTTCATCAAATAAATATTTTGATGTACTTTAGAACTGGTACTTTGCAAGTTTGAGATCACTCGATGTTCTCTAACAGAAATCCGAAGTATTTATAGAATATAAGAACAATGGATAAGGAAAAGGGAATCAATAAAATGGTAAGGCCAAAACTGGACAGTCAAAGAGAGAGGAAGTTCATGTTTTGGTGATACAGGTGGTCAGCATTTGACAAACACACGTAGCTACGTCCCCTCTCAACAGGGCATACTGCATTTGGAAAATTACAGTAAAGAAAGGTAAGAAACAATGTTTCTCTACAATTTTGTCATAGAATCACAGAATCATCTAGGTTGGAAAAGGCCTTAAAAAATCGTAATGCTAACCATCAACCTGACCTACTGAGTCCCATCACTAAACCACGTCCCTCAGTGCCACAACCATGTCCCTCAGTGCCACAACCATGAAGGAAGTGGCTGTGATTATGTTTGTCTATAAACTCAGGAACCGTCACACTTCTGAATGGTATTTGTAAACAAACAAATCCTTTTGTGCTCCCCATCCCAGTTGGGCATGGAAGCAAGCGCAAGCATTACTGTGAAAACCCAAAATACTTGCTCCAAGCGTTAACGCTGGTCAGTATAAAAGCCAAACGTGACGAGCACGGTACCACCACGCCGTACCTTAGTGAAAATACTCCAAGAGCATCTGAAGAAGGCCGTCGTCATATCTCTTCCAGTTGCATCATACAGAAAACCGCCTGATGTTGTAGCCGGGCAGCAGCGCGCCGAGGACCTGCGTGGAAGAGCCCAGTTAGAGCCCGGCTGGGGAAGGCTGACACAACGCTGACATTTCCACACTCAACGCCTTCCCGCGGGGGGTGGGGGGGACAACACAAAACCACCAGGCACCACTTTCAGAACTGCCCGGGGTTGCCATGGAAATCCGAAATATATATTTAGAGAGAAACGCTGCACGCTCCCCGACTTGGCGCCCCTTCCCTCAGCGCCCCGGCCGCACGGCTCGCAGCGCACAGGGGCCGGGGGCGGCCCGGACAAAGGGCCCCGAGGAAAATTATTCAACTTTCCCGGCCTCTCCCGAGGGGGGGCCCGGGGCTGAGCCCCCGGCCTGGGGCGGCACCTGTGCGGGCGGCCTAGCGGCGGGCGGGCGGCCGGGGGCGGCTCCCCGCTGCCTACCTGCGGCGCCGGGCCGGGCGGCGCGGCCTAGAGCGGCGACACGTCGCTGCCCCGGGCTTAGGGCGGCCCCGGGAAGCGGCCCGGGCGGTGGCGGTGGCTGTGTCGGCCCGGAGGAGGCACGGAGGAGGCAGAGAGCAGGAGCCGAGGCGCCGCCTCTCTCCCCGCCGCCCGGGGGAGGAGCGGCGGCCGGCGGAAGGGGCTGCCCCCGGCCGGCCGGGGCGGCCTCGGGCTGCGCCGCCATTTGAGGGGCCGGAGCGGGGAGGTCGGCTCTGTTGTGGGGTGGATGGGGACGGAGGTGTCGGGCACACGGCGTGGCCTGAAATCTGCTTCTTTGTAACGCCAGAAGTGCCCCTCAGGCTTGTGTTTTAGGATCTAATTGCGTAGTAGGCCACCAAAGGTGGTGAAGTTTGCGATAGGGGAGGGTCAGGATGGGTGTTAGGGGAAGGTGCTTTGCCTAGAGGGTGCTCGGGCGCTGGGACAGGCTCCCCAGGGCAGTGATCCCAGCACCAAACCTGCCAGAGCTTGGGAAGCATTTGGACAATGCTCTCAGACACCTGGTCTGATCTTTGGGTGCTCCTGTGTGCAGCCAGGAGTTGGGTGTTGTGGGTCACTTACAGCTCAGGATACTCTCGTCATTCTGTGAAATACAGGGGCATGTCGCATCCCAGTGAAACACCTCATGCCTTACCATGTCTTAAACACACTCTGAGCAACAAAAGGTATCACAGTGCAGGGGCACTCGAGGCTCTGATTAATCAATAGCAGCAATTCCATTCGCATTAAGGAGCAAAAAGGCACGTGGACGTGTCATCACGGGCCGATGGCTACGTAAGCTGGGTGAGTGTGTGTCTGTGGAAATTCACACCCTGCACATCCACGGCTTGCCAGCTCACGACTGCGCCTGCCCCTCTGCTGACATCAAGCACTGTTTGTCCTGCCTGGCGTGACTGCAGCGTAACCGCATGAGAAGAATTTGGCAGCCAGGCCCAAGCAGTCCAGCTTGCTCAAACACGTCACCACAGCTGGGTTTAAGATGTTTTCTCACTCCTCGGCGGTGAATGTTGACAGACCTTAGTTAGGTACAATCTGCTTTGCAGACTCCGGAGCAGTAAGTCCCAAATGGCAGTCACCAGGATCGAGCACCTGAGAGTTGCAGGGATTCTTTGGTTGTTTCTCTGAGAGCGCTGGACCTGACCTGACCTGTGTTTGCCCTTCTTCTGCTCAGGGTGCTCCTCTGCCAGGTAGCAGGCCCCTATCTTTAGCTTTTCACTTATCATATGTAGTAATGGCAACAGAAAACCACCGACATCCATAACGACCCCCCCCTACCTCCCCAGTTGCTAGTGCAGCAGAGTGGGCTTTTATTGCCAGAGAAGAAATTAGTTGTGGACGCAGAAGAGAGACATACATACATGCACACACATTACACAGTAGTGAATAACAGGAAGCAAATGCAAGACACTGCTGCCCATGGAACCCTGTTTTAAGGACGTTATTTTCTGCATTTCACTGCTGGTTCTGGGGAGAGTTCGTTTTACGAGTGCAGTATCTCTTTTCATTTTTCCTGTCTGACTTAGTTTGCAACACAGCAAATGGCTGCAACAGGCTAAAGAAATTGTGCTAGCATTGCTACCATCAGCTATGAAAGGCTTATTCCAAAGAATAACATTATAAATATAATAATCTATAACCTCAGTAAATTTAAAGCACGGACCCAGCAGCAAAGAAGCCATTGTACATCCCATGGTAGAGGCCGCAGTTTCAGGTGTGTGGATGTAGTGCTCACAGGGTGGACTGCATGTATCTTTGTCACTTCAAAGCTGTGTTTTGCTAAAACTTTGTCTCCAGCAGGCAAATGACACAGCTATTCACACCTGTGTATTTACACACTTGGGCTGTAGTTTCCAGTGGGACTACTCACTTGTCTAGCCTCAGCACAAGTGTAAGAGTTAGGCAGAGTTGCAGCTTTTGGACCAGGATGTGTAATTTCCTGGGTCAGGTATCCCAAATAGGGCACAACTATTTGTGGGACCTGTTGTCCCGCCCAGCCCACAGTTATGTTCTTGTTGGTTTGTGGAGCTCATGTCAACTTCTCAGACACTGCAGAAAGGAATGCTTGAGAGTTCTAGGTGGGAGGATTTCATTAGTGTTCATTACCCTCAGAGGGCAATGTAAATCTGTGGCTGCAGTTTATCTGCTTTCATTTCTGCTTAAATTTCATTCTCTCAGGCCACTGCATGCCTGGATGCATTCATGGGTCCCCAGTATTCAAACTGTGAAATCCTGAGTGATGCCATGTATCACAAAAAAGGGTCCTAAGATGCTTACTTTGCAATTACTTCCCTCTTGTTTACCTATCTGGAAGGCTCCAGCTGACCTGACGCTACAAAGCCAAACTCCTTGTCAACAGTCCACATGGAAGCGTGTGAGCATGCTGGCCATCTCTGCAACAATCACAGCCCCAGCCTGCATGTCTCACAGCCCTAGCTGTACAACATCATATTTTATTGAGGGCACAGGGAATACCTTCGGCTCCCTTTCATTCACAATATCAGTATCACTGTTTTCCAGTGAGTAAAACCTTCCAGAGCTGTTTGGAATTGGTAGTGTCATGCCCAGTGTTGAAAATGGACGTTTGGATGTTTGTGTTGTTGCTAGTGTTGATCCAGGTTAACGCCCTGAAGCTGAAACAACCGGAGAGTGGATCACAAGCATTTTGCATAAGAATATTCCTGCCATTTTTTTTACAATGTCTTTGTGGCTCACTACTCACACAGCACCAAACATTTAATTGCAAAGCTTATTGAAAGCACAGCTTAACGTGCTCCTGTGTGGACTGGAGTGGTGGCTACTAAGCCTGGCCCACTGATTGCCAGTTGTGTGTGACAGCCTGCTGTCACACTGCTGTAGGCTGAAACAACACTGTTAGCTGTTCTGTGTGTGAAGCTGCAATGTAACCTCATCTTCTGTCTTACCCTGCAAGAGATTTATGCAAGGTTTATTTGATGAGGTTAAAAAGCAGAAAATGTGGCACTACAGAAAAAGAATTGTTAGTTTAATATTCCTGTTACATCGTAACTGTTGACTTCAACTTCTGATGTCATCAGCACCACTAATTCAACCTCTTCACATCCATTATACCTTTCCTAGACACAATTTAGAAAATAAAGCTGTACTTTCTCTCGCTTTAAAATGCCATGCTTGGCTTTCTGAGGTACTGCTATTAATACAATTTCAGCAGAGCTCAAACAGGTTTTACTGGTAGCTGGAATAGCAAAAGGAGCAACAAAAAGCATGCAGTGCAGTGAGTCCAGAGAGTGCACTGGCACCACTGGTGATGCACTGCAGTGACTCCAGAGAGTGCACTGGCACCACTGGGGATGCAGTGCAGTGAGTCCAGAGAGTGCACTGGCACCACTGGGGATGCAGTGCAGTGAGTCCAGAGAGTGCACTGGCACCACTGGGGATGCAGTGCAGTGACTCCAGAGAGTGCACTGGCACCACTGGGGATGCAGTGCAGTGAGTGCAGAGACTGCACTGGCACCACTGGGGATCCAGTGCAGTGACTCCAGAAAGTGCACTGGCACCACTGGGGATGCAGTGCAGTGAGTCCAGAGAGTGCACTGGCACCACTGGGGATGCAGTGCAGTGACTCCAGAGAGTGCACTGGCACCACTGGGGATGCAGTGCAGTGAGTCCAGAGAGTGCACTGGCACCACTGGGGATGCACTGCAGTGAGTGCAGAGAGTGCACTGGCACCACTGGGGATGCAGTGCAGTGACTGCAGAGAGTGCACTGGCACCACTGGGGATGCACTGCAGTGAGTCCAGAGAGTGCACTGACACCACTGGGGATGCAGTGCAGTGAGTCCAGAGAGTGCACTGGCACCACTGGGGATGCAGTGCAGTGAGTCCAGAGAGTGCACTGGCACCACTGGGGATGCAGTGCAGTGACTTCAGAGAGTGCACTGACACCACTGGGGATGCAGTGCAGTGAGTCCAGAGAGTGCACTGGCACCACTGGGGATGCAGTGCAGTGAGTCCAGAGGGTGCACTGGCACCACTGGGGATGCAGTGCAGTGAGTCCAGAGAGTGCACTGGCACCACTGGGGATGCAGTGCAGTGAGTCCAGAGAGTGCACTGGCACCACTGGGGATGCAGTGCAGTGAGTCCAGAGAGTGCACTGGCACCACTGGGGATGCAGTGCAGTGAGTCCAGAGAGTGCACTGGCACCACTGGGGATGCACTGCAGTGAGTGCAGAGAGTGCACTGGCACCACTGGGGATGCAGTGCAGTGACTGCAGAGAGTGCACTGGCACCACTGGGGATGCAGTGCAGTGAGTCCAGAGAGTGCACTGACACCACTGGGGATGCAGTGCAGTGAGTCCAGAGAGTGCACTGGCACCACTGGGGATGCACTGCAGTGACTTCAGAGAGTGCAGTGACACCACTGGGGATGCAGTGCAGTGAGTCCAGAGAGTGCACTGGCACCACTGGGGATGCAGTGCAGTGAGTCCAGAGAGTGCACTGGCATTACTGAGGATGCAGTGCAGTGAGTCCAGAGAGTGCACTGGCACCACTGGGGATGCACTGCAGTGAGTCCAGAGAGTGCACTGGCACCACTGGGGATGCAGTGGAGTGAGTCCAGAGAGCGCACTGGCACCACTGGGGATGCACTGCAGTGAGTCCAGAGAGTGCACTGGCACCACTGGGGATTCACCCCTGTGAGTCCAGAGAGTGCACTGGCACCACTGGGGATGCAGTGCAGTGAGTCCAGAGGGTGCACTGGCACCACTGGGGATGCAGTGCAGTGACTCCAGAGGGTGCACTGGCACCACTGGGGATGCAGTGCAGTGAGTCCAGAGAGTGCACTGGCACCACTGGGGATGCAGTGCAGTGAGTCCAGAGAGTGCACTGGCACCACTGGGGATGCAGTGCAGTGAGTGCAGAGACTGCACTGGCACCACTGGGGATCCAGTGCAGTGACTCCAGAAAGTGCACTGGCACCACTGGGGATGCAGTGCAGTGAGTCCAGAGAGTGCACTGGCACCACTGGGGATGCAGTGCAGTGACTCCAGAGAGTGCACTGGCACCACTGGGGATGCAGTGCAGTGAGTCCAGAGAGTGCACTGGCACCACTGGGGATGCACTGCAGTGAGTGCAGAGAGTGCACTGGCACCACTGGGGATGCAGTGCAGTGACTGCAGAGAGTGCACTGGCACCACTGGGGATGCACTGCAGTGAGTCCAGAGAGTGCACTGACACCACTGGGGATGCAGTGCAGTGAGTCCAGAGAGTGCACTGGCACCACTGGGGATGCAGTGCAGTGAGTCCAGAGAGTGCACTGGCACCACTGGGGATGCACTGCAGTGACTTCAGAGAGTGCACTGACACCACTGGGGATGCAGTGCAGTGAGTCCAGAGAGTGCACTGGCACCACTGGGGATGCAGTGCAGTGAGTCCAGAGGGTGCACTGGCACCACTGGGGATGCACTGCAGTGAGTCCAGAGAGTGCACTGGCACCACTGGGGATGCAGTGCAGTGAGTCCAGAGAGTGCACTGGCACCACTGGGGATGCAGTGCAGTGAGTCCAGAGAGTGCACTGGCACCACTGGGGATGCACTGCAGTGAGTGCAGAGAGTGCACTGGCACCACTGGGGATGCAGTGCAGTGACTGCAGAGAGTGCACTGGCACCACTGGGGATGCAGTGCAGTGAGTCCAGAGAGTGCACTGACACCATTGGGGATGCAGTGCAGTGAGTCCAGAGAGTGCACTGGCACCACTGGGGATGCACTGCAGTGACTTCAGAGAGTGCAGTGACACCACTGGGGATGCAGTGCAGTGAGTCCAGAGAGTGCACTGGCACCACTGGGGATGCAGTGCAGTGAGTCCAGAGAGTGCACTGGCATTACTGAGGATGCAGTGCAGTGAGTCCAGAGAGTGCACTGGCACCACTGGGGATGCACTGCAGTGAGTCCAGAGAGTGCACTGGCACCACTGGGGATGCAGTGGAGTGAGTCCAGAGAGCGCACTGGCACCACTGGGGATGCACTGCAGTGAGTCCAGAGAGTGCACTGGCACCACTGGGGATTCACCCCTGTGAGTCCAGAGAGTGCACTGGCACCACTGGGGATGCAGTGCACTGAGTCCAGAGGGTGCACTGGCACCACTGGGGATGCACTGCAGTGAGTCCAGAGAGTGCACTGGCACCACTGGGGATGCAGTGCAGTGACTCCAGAGGGTGCACTGGCACCACTGGGGATGCAGTGCAGTGAGTCCAGAGAGTGCACTGGCACCACTGGGGATGCAGTGCAGTGAGTCCAGAGAGTGCACTGGCACCACTGGGGATGCACTGCAGTGAGTCCAGAGAGTGCACTGGCACCACTGGGGATGCAGTGCAGAGAGTCCAGAGAGTGCCCTGGCACCACTGGGGATGCAGTGCAGTGAGTCCAGAGAGTGCACTGGCACCACTGGGGATGCACTGCAGTGAGTCCAGAGAGTGCACTGGCACCACTGGGGATGCAGTGCAGTGGGTCCAGAGAGTGCACTGGCACCACTGGGGAAGCACTGCAGTGAGTCCAGAGAGTGCACTGGCACCACTGGGGATGCAGTGCAGTGAGTCCAGAGAGTGCACTGGCACCACTGGGGATGCACTGCAGTGAGCCCAGAGAGTGCACTGGCACCACTGGGGATGCACTGCAGTGAGTCCAGAGAGTGCACTGGCACCAAATGGGATGCAGTGCAGTGAGTCCAGAGAGTGCACTGGCACCACTGGGGATGCACTTCAGTGAGTCCAGAGAGTGCACTGGCACCACTGGGGATGCACTGCAGTGAGTCCAGAGAGTGCACTGGCACCACTGGGGATGCAGTGCAGTGAGTCCAGAGAGTGCACTGGCACCACTGGGAATGCACTGCAGGGAGTCCAGAGAGTGCACTGGCACCACTGGGGATGCAGTGCAGTGAGTGCAGAGAGTGCACTGGCACCATGGGGATCCAGTGCAGTGAGTCCAGAGAGTGCACTGTCACCACTGGGGATGCAGTGCAGTGAGTCCAGAGAGTGCACTGGCACCATGGGGATCCAGTGCAGTGAGTCCAGAGAGTGCACTGGCACCACTGGGGATGCAGTGCAGTGGGTCCAGAGAGTGCACTGGCACCACTGGGGATGCAGTGCAGTGAGTGCAGAGAGTGCACTGGCACCACTGGGGATGCACTGCACTGAGTCCAGAGAGTGCACTGGCAGCACTGGGGATGCAGTGCAGTGACTCCAGAGAGTGCACTGGCACCATGGGGATCCAGTGCAGTGAGTCCAGAGAGTGCACTGGCACCACTGGGGATGCAGTGCAGTGGGTCCAGAGAGTGCACTGGCACCACTGGGGATGCACGGCAGTGAGTCCAGAGAGTGCACTGGCACCACTGGGGATGCAGTGCAGTGAGTCCAGAGAGTGCACTGGCACCACTGGGGATGCAGTGCAGTGAGTCCAGAGAGTGCACTGGCACCACTGGGGATGCAGTGCAGTGAGTCCAGAGAGTGCACTGGCACCACTGGGGATGCACTGCAGTGAGTGCAGAGAGTGCACTGGCACCACTGGGGATGCAGTGCAGTGACTGCAGAGAGTGCACTGGCACCACTGGGGATGCAGTGCAGTGAGTCCAGAGAGTGCACTGACACCACTGGGGATGCAGTGCAGTGAGTCCAGAGAGTGCACTGGCACCACTGGGGATGCACTGCAGTGACTTCAGAGAGTGCACTGACACCACTGGGGATGCAGTGCAGTGAGTCCAGAGAGTGCACTGGCACCACTGGGGATGCAGTGCAGTGAGTCCAGAGAGTGCACTGGCATTACTGAGGATGCAGTGCAGTGAGTCCAGAGAGTGCACTGGCACCACTGGGGATGCACTGCAGTGAGTCCAGAGAGTGCACTGGCACCACTGGGGATGCAGTGGAGTGAGTCCAGAGAGCGCACTGGCACCACCTGGGATGCACTGCAGTGAGTCCAGAGAGTGCACTGGCACCACTGGGGATTCACCCCTGTGAGTCCAGAGAGTGCACTGGCACCACTGGGGATGCAGTGCAGTGAGTCCAGAGGGTGCACTGGCACCACTGGGGATGCAGTGCAGTGAGTCCAGAGAGTGCACTGGCACCACTGGGGATGCAGTGCAGTGACTCCAGAGGGTGCACTGGCACCACTGGGGATGCAGTGCAGTGAGTCCAGAGAGTGCACTGGCACCACTGGGGATGCAGTGCAGTGAGTCCAGAGAGTGCACTGGCACCACTGGGGATGCACTGCAGTGAGTCCAGAGAGTGCACTGGCACCACTGGGGATGCAGTGCAGAGAGTCCAGAGAGTGCCTTGGCACCACTGGGGATGCAGTGCAGTGAGTCCAGAGAGTGCACTGGCACCACTGGGGATGCACTGCAGTGAGTCCAGAGAGTGCACTGGCACCACTAGGGATGCAGTGCAGTGGGTCCAGAGAGTGCACTGGCACCACTGGGGAAGCACTGCAGTGAGTCCAGAGAGTGCACTGGCACCACTGGGGATGCACTGCAGTGAGTCCAGAGAGTGCACTGGCACCACTGGGGATGCACTGCAGTGAGCCCAGAGAGTGCACTGGCACCACTGGGGATGCACTGCAGTGAGTCCAGAGAGTGCACTGGCACCAAATGGGATGCAGTGCAGTGAGTCCAGAGAGTGCACTGGCACCACTGGGGATGCACTGCAGTGAGTCCAGAGAGTGCACTGGCACCACTGGGGATGCACTGCAGTGAGTCCAGAGAGTGCACTGGCACCACTGGGGATGCAGTGCAGTGAGTCCAGAGAGTGCACTGGCACCACTGGGAATGCACTGCAGTGAGTCCAGAGAGTGCACTGGCACCACTGGGGATGCAGTGCAGTGAGTGCAGAGAGTGCACTGGCACCATGGGGATCCAGTGCAGTGAGTCCAGAGAGTGCACTGTCACCACTGGGGATGCAGTGCAGTGAGTCCAGAGAGTGCACTGGCACCATGGGGATCCAGTGCAGTGAGTCCAGAGAGTGCACTGGCACCACTGGGGATGCAGTGCAGTGGGTCCAGAGAGTGCACTGGCACCACTGGGGATGCAGTGCAGTGAGTGCAGAGAGTGCACTGGCACCACTGGGGATGCACTGCACTGAGTCCAGAGAGTGCACTGGCAGCACTGGGGATGCAGTGCAGTGACTCCAGAGAGTGCACTGGCACCATGGGGATCCAGTGCAGTGAGTCCAGAGAGTGCACTGGCACCACTGGGGATGCAGTGCAGTGGGTCCAGAGAGTGCACTGGCACCACTGGTGATGCACGGCAGTGAGTCCAGAGAGTGCACTGGCACCACTGGGGATGCAGTGCAGTGAGTCCAGAGAGTGCACTGGCACCAGTGGGGATGCAGTGCAGTGAGTGCAGAGAGTGCACTGGCACCATGGGGATCCAGTGCAGTGAGTCCAGAGAGTGCACTGGCACCACTGGGGATGCAGTGCAGTGAGTCCAGAGAGTGCACTGGCACCACTGGGGATGCACTGCAGTGAGTCCAGAGAGTGCACTGGCACCACTGGGGATTCACTGCAGTGAGTCCAGAGAGTGCCCTGGCACCAATGGAGATGCATTGCAGTGAGTCCAGAGAGTGCACTGGCACCACTGGGGATGCAGTGCAGTGAGTCCAGAGAGTGCCCTGGCACCACTGGGGATGCAGTGCAGTGAGTCCAGAGAGTGCACTGTCCCCATTGGTGATGCAGTGCAGTGAGTCCACATAGTGCACTGGCACCACTGGTGATGCACTGCAGTGAGTGCAGAGAGTGCACTGGCACCACTGGGGATGCAGTGCAGTGAGTCCAGAGAGTGCACTGGCACCACTGGGGATGCACTGCAGTGAGTCCAGAGAGTGCACTGGCACCACTGTGATGCAATGCAGTGACTCCAGAGAGTGCACTGGCTCCACTGCGAATGCACTGCAGTGACTCCAGAAAGTGCACTGGCACCACTGGGGATGCAGTGCAGTGAGTCCAGAGAGTGCACTGGCACCACTGGGGATGCAGTGCAGTGAGTCCAGAGAGTGCACTGGCACCAATGGGGATGCACTGCAGTGAGATCCCCAGTGGTGCCAGTGCACTCTCTGTACTCACTGCACTGCATCCCCAGTGGTGCCAGTGCACTCTCTGCACTCACTGCACTGCAACCCAGTGGTGCCAGTGCACTCTCTGGACTCACTGCACTGCATCCCCAGTGGTGCCAGTGTACTCTCTGGACTCACTGCACTGCATCCCCAGTGGTGCCAGAGCAATCTCTGGACTCACTGCACTGCATCACCAGCGGTGCCAGTGCACTCTCTGGACTCACTGCACTGCATCCCCAGTGGTGCCAGTGCACTCTCTGCACTCACTGCAGTGCATCCCCAGTGGTGCCAGTGCACTCTCTGGACTCACTGCACTGCATCCCCAGTGGTGCCAGTGCACTCTCTGGACTCACTGCACTGCATCCCCAGTGGTGCCAGTGCACTCTCTGCACTCACTGTACTGCATCCCCAGTGGTGCCAGTGCACTCTCTGGACTCACTGCAGTGCATCCCCAGTGGTGCCAGTGCACTCTCTGGACTCACTGCACTGCATCCCCACTGCTGCCAGTGCACTCTCTGGAGTCGCTGCACTGCATCCCCAGTGGTGGCAGTGCACTCTCTGGACTCACTGCAGTGCATCCCCAGTGGTGCCAGTGTACTCTCTGGACTCACTGCACTGCATCCCCAGTGGTGCCAGTGCACTCTCTCGAGTCACTGCACTACATCCCCAGTGGTGCCAGTGCACTCACTGGACTCACTGTACTGCATCATCAGCGGTGCCAGTGCACTCTCTGGACTCACTGCAGTGCATCCCCAGTGGTGCCAGTGCACTCTCTGGACTCACTGCACTGCATCCCCAGTGGTGCCAGTGCACTCACTGGACACACTGCACTGCATCACCAGTGGTGCCAGTGCACTCTCTGGACTCACTGCACTGCATCCCCAGTTGTGCCAGTGCACTCTCTGGACTCACTGCACTGCATCCCCAGTGGTGTCAGTGCACTCATTGGATTCACTGCACTGCATCCCCAGTGGTGCTAGTGCACTCTCTGGACTCACTGCAGTGCATCCCCAGTGGTGCCAGTGCACTCTCTGGACTCACTTAAGTGCATTCTCAGTGGTGCCAGTGCAATCTCTGGACTCACTGCACTGCATCCCCAGTGGTGCCAGTGCACTCTCTGGACTCACTGCAGTGCATCCCCAGTGGTGCCAGTGCACTCTCTGGACTCACTGCACTGCATCCCCAGTGGTGCCAGTGCACTCTCTGGACTCACTGCACTGCATCCCCAGTGCTGCCTGTGCACTCTCTGGACTCACTGCACTGCATCCCCAGTGGTGCTACTGCACTCTCTGGACTCACTGCAGTGCATCCCCAGTGGTGCCAGTGCACTCTCTGCACTCACTGCACTGCATCTCCAGTGGTGCTACTGCACTCTCTGGACTCACTGCACTGCATCCCCAGTGGTGCCAGTGCACTCTCTGGACTCCCTGCACTGCATCCCCAGTGGTGCCAGTGCACTCTCTGGACTCACTGCAGTGCATCCCCAGTGGTGCCAGAGCACTCTCTACACTCACTGCACTGCATCCCCAGTGGTGCCAGTGCACTCTCTGGACTCACTGCACTGCAAACCCCAGTGGTGCCAGTGCACTCTCTCGAGTCACTGCACTACATCCCCAGTGGTGCCAGTGCACTCACTGGACTCACTGTACTGCATCATCAGCGGTGCCAGTGCACTCTCTGGACTCACTGCAGTGCATCCCCAGTGCTGCCAGTGCACTCTCTGGACTCACTGCAGTGCATCCCCAGTGGTGCCAGTGCACTCACTGGACTCACTGCACTGCATCACCAGTGGTGCCAGTGCACTCTCTGGACTCACTGCACTGCATCCCCAGTGCTGCCAGTGCATTCACTGGACTCACTGTACTGCATCTCCAGTGGTGCCAGTGCACTCTCTGGACTCACTGCACTGCATCCCCAGTGGTGCCAGTGCACTCTCTGGACTCACTGCACTGCATCCCCAGTGGTACCAGTGCACTCTCTGGACTCACTGTACCGCATCCCCAGTGGTGCCAGTGCACTCTCTGGACTCACTGCACTGCATCCCCAGTGGTGCCAGTGCACTCTCTGGACTCACTGCACTGCATCCCCAGTGTTGCCAGTGCACTCTCTGGAGTAACTGCAGTGCATCCCCAGTGGTGCCAAAGCACTCTCTGGACTCCCGGCACCGCATCCCCAGTGGTGCCAGTGCACTCTCTGGACGCACTGCACTGCATCCCCAGTGGTGCCAGTGCACTCTCTGGACTCACTGCACTGCATCCCCAGTGGTGCCAGTGCAATCTCTGGACTCACTGCGGAGCATCCCCAGTGGTGCCAGGGCACTCTGTGGACTCACTGCAGTGCATCCCCAGTGGTGCCAGTGCACTCTCTGGACTCACTGCACTGCATCCCCAGTGGTGCCAGTGCACTCACAGGACTCACTGCACTGCATCCCCAGTGGTGCCAGTGCACTCTCTGGACTCACTGCACTTCATCCCCAGTGGTGCCAGTGCACTCTCTGGACTCACTGCACTGCATCCCCAGTGGTGCCAGTGCACTCTCTGGAGTCACTGAAGTGCATCCCCAGTGGTGCCAGTGCACTCTCTGCACTCTCTGCACTGCATCCCCAGTGGTTCCAATGCGCTCTCTGGACTCACAGCACTGCATCCCCAGTGGTGCCAGTGCAATCTCTGGACTCACTGCACTGCATCCCCAGTGGTGCCAGTGCACTCTCTGGACTCACTGAAGTGCATCCCCAGTGGTGCCAGTGCACTCTCTGGACTCACTGCACTGCACCCCCAGTGGTGCCAGTGCGCTCTCTGGAGTTACAGCACTGCATCCCCAGTGGTGCCAGTGCACTCTCTGGACTCACTGCACTGCATCCCCAGTGGTGCCAGTGCACTCTCTGGACTCACTGCACTGCATCCCCAGTGGTGCCAGTGCAATCTCTGGACTCACTGCAGAGCATCCCTAGTGGTGCCAGTGCGCTCTCTGGAGTCACAGCACTGCATCCCCAGTGGTGCCAGTGCTCTCACTGGACTCACTGTACTGCATCCCCAGTGGTGCCAGTGCACTCTCTGGACTCACTGCACTGCATCCCCAGTGGTGCCAGGGCACTCTGTGGACTCACTGTACTGCATCCCCAGTGGTGCCAGTGTACTCTCTGCACTCACTGCACTGCATCCCCAGTGGTGCCAGGGCACTCTGTGGACTCACTGTACTGCATCCCCAGTGGTGCCAGTGCACTCTCTGGACTCACTGCAGGGCATCCCCAGTGGTGCCAGTGCACTCTCTGGACTCACTGCAGTGCATCCCCAGTGGTGCCAGTGCACTCTCTGGACTCACTGCACTGCATCCCCAGTGGTGCCAGTGCACTCTCTGGACTCACTGCACTGCATCCCCAGTGGTGCCAGTGCACTCTCTGGAGTCACTGAAGTGCATCCCCAGTGGTGCCAGTGCACTCTATGGACTCACTGCAGTGCATCGCCAGTGGTGCCAGTGCACTCTGTGGACTCACTGAAGTGCATCCCCAGTGGTGCCAGTGCACTCACTGGACTGACTGCACTGCATCCCCAGTGGTGCCAGTGCGCTCTCTGGACTCACTGCACTGCATCCCCAGGGGTGCCCGTGCACTCACTGGACTCACTGTACTGCATCACAGGTGGTGCCAGTGCACTCTCTGGACTCACTGCAGTGCATCCCCAGTGGTGCCAGTGCACTCTCTGGACTCACTGCACTGCATCCCCAGTGGTGCCAGTGCACTCTCTGGACTCACTGCACTGCATCTCCAGTGGTGCCAGTGCACTCTCTGGACTCACTGCAGTGCATCGCCAGTGGTGCCAGTGCACTCTCTGGACTCACTGAAGTGCATCCCCAGTGGTGCCAGTGCACTCACTGGACTGACTGCACTGCATCCCCAGTGGTGCCAGTGCACTCACTGGACTCACTGTACTGCATCACAGGTGGTGCCAGTGCACTCTCTGGACTCACTGAAGTGCATCCCCAGTGGTGCCAGTGCACTCTCTGGACTCACTGTAGTGCATCCCCAGTGGTGCCAGTGCACTCTCTGGACTCACTGCACTGCATCCCCACTGCTGCCAGTGCACTCTCTGGACTCACTGCACTGCATCCCCAGTGGTGCCAGTGCACTCTCTGGACTCACTGCACTGCATCTCCAGTGGTGCCAGTGCACTCTCTGGACTCACTGCAGTGCATCCCCAGTGGTGCCAGTGCACTCTCTGGACTCACTGCAGTGCATCCCCAGTGGTGCCAGTGCACTCTCTGGACTCACTGCATGGCATCCCCAGTGGTGCCAGTGCACTCTCTGCACTCACTGCACTGCATTCCCAGTGGTGCCAGTGAAGTCTCTGGACTCACTGCACTGCATCCCCAGTGGTGCCAGTGCAATCTCTGGACTCACTGCAGTGCATCCCCAGTGGTGCCAGTGCACTCTCTGGACTCACTGCACTGCATCCCCAGTGGTGCCAGTGCACTCTCTGGACTCACTGTGCTGCATCCCCAGTGGTGCCAGTGCACTCTGTGGACTCACTGTACTGCATCCCCAGTGGTGCCAGTGCACTCTCTGGACTCACTGCACTGCATCCCCAGTGGTGCCAGTGCACTCTCTGGACTCACTGCACTGCATCCCCAGTGGTGCCAGTGCACTCTCTGGACTCACTGCAGTGCATCCCCAGTAGTGCCAGTGCACTCTCTGGACTCACTGCACTGCATCCCCAGTGGTGCCAGTGCACTCTCTGGACTCACTGCACTTAATCCCCAGTGGTGCCAGTGCACTCTCTGGACTCACTGCACTGCATCCCCAGTGGTGCCATTTCACTCTCTGGACTCACTGCAGTGAATCCCCGATGGTGCCAGTGTACTCTCTGGACTCACTGCACTGCATCCCCAGTGGTGCCAGTGCACTCTCTGGACTCACTGAACTGCATCCCCAGTGGTGCCA
The DNA here is from genome assembly GCF_964211835.1 of Anser anser. Lineage (NCBI taxonomy): Eukaryota > Metazoa > Chordata > Aves > Anseriformes > Anatidae > Anser > Anser anser. The sequence continues at coordinate 110,807,534 of NC_139722.1, forward strand.
GTGCACTCTCTGGACTCACTGCAGTGCAACCCCGGTGGTGCCAGTGTACTCTCTGGTCTCACTGCACTGCATCCCCAGTGGTGCCTGTGCAGTCTCTGCACTCACTGCACTGCATCCCCAGTGTTGCCAGTGCGCTCTCTGGAGACACTGCAGTGCATCCCCCGTGGTGCCAGGGCACTCTCTGGACTCACTGCAGTGCATCTCCAGTGGTGCCAGTGCACTCTCTGGACTCACTGCAGTGCATCCCCAGTGGTGCCAGTGCACTCTGTGGACTCACGGCCATGCATCCCCAGTGGTGCCAGTGCACTCTCTGGACTCACTGCACTGCATCCCCAGTGGTGCCAGTGCACTCTCTGGACTCACTGCACTGCATCCCCAGTGGTGCCAGTGCACTCTCTGTAGTCACTGTAGTGCATCCCCAGTGGTGCCAGTGCACGCTCTGGACTCACTGCAGTGCATCCCCAGTGGTGCCAGTGCACTCTCTGGACTCACTGAAGTGCATTCTCAGTGGTGCCAGTGCACTCTCTGGACTCACTGCAGTGCATCCCCAGTGGTGCCAGTGCACTCACTGGACTCACTGCACTGCATCCCCAGTGGTGCCAGCGCACTCTCTGGACTCACTGCAGTGCATCCCCAGTGGTGCCAGTGCACTCTCTGGACTCACTGTAGTGCATCCCAATGGTGCCAGTGCACTCTCTGGACTCACTGCACTGCATCCCCAGTGGTGCCAGTGCACTCTCTGGGCTCACTGCACTGCATCCCCAATGGTGCCAGTGCACTCTCTGGACTCACTGTACTGCATCCCCAGTGGTGCCAGTGCACTCTCTGGACTCACTGCACTGCATCCCCAGTGGTGCCAGTGCACTCTCTGGACTCACTGCAGTGCATCCCCACTGGTGCCAGTGCACTCTCTGGACTCACTGCACTGCATCCCCAGTGGTGCCAGTACACTCTCTGGACTCACTGCACTGCATCCCCAGTGGTGCCAGTGCACTCTCTGGACTCACTGCACTGCATCTCCAGTGGTGCCACTGCACTCTCTGGACTCACTGCAGTGCATTCTCAATGGTGCCAGTGCACTCTCTGGACTCACTGCACTGCATCCCCAGTGGTGCCAGTACACTCACTGGACTCACTGCACTGCATCCTCAGTGGTGCCAGTGCACTCTCTGGACTCACTGCACTGCATCCCCAGTGGTGCCATTGCACTCTCTGGACTCACTGCACTGCATCCCCAGTGGTGCCAGTGTACTCTCAGGACTCACTGCACTGCAAACCCCAGTGGTGCCAGTGCACTCTCTCGAGTCACTGCACTACATCCCCAGTGGTGCCAGTGCACTCACTGGACTCACTGTACTGCATCATCAGCGGTGCCAGTGCACTCTCTGGACTCACTGCAGTGCATCCCCAGTGGTGCCAGTGCACTCTCTGGACTCACTGCACTGCATCCCCAGTGGTGCCAGTGCACTCACTGGACTCACTGCACTGCATCACCAGTGGTGCCAGTGCACTCTCTGGACTCACTGCACTGCATCCCCAGTGGTGCCAGTGCATTCACTGGACTCACTGTACTGCATCTCCAGTGGTGCCAGTGCACTCTCTGGGCTCACTGCAGTGCATCCCCAGTGGTGCCAGTGCACTCTCTGGACTCACTGCACTGCATCCCCAGTGGTGCCAGTGCACTCATTGGATTCACTGCACTGCATCCCCAGTGGTGCCAGTGTACTCTCTGGACTCACTGCACTGCATCCCCACTGCTGCCAGTGCACTCTCTGGACTCACTTAAGTGCATTCTCAGTGGTGCCAGTGCAATCTCTGGACTCACTGCACTGCATCCCCAGTGGTGCCAGTGCACTCTCTGGACTCACTGCACTGCATCCCCAGTGGTGCCAGTGCACTCTCTGGACTCACTGCACTGCATCCCCAGTGCTGCCTGTGCACTCTCTGGACTCACTGCAGTGCATCCCCAGTGGTGCCAGTGCACTCTCTGGACTCACTGCAGTGCATCCCCAGTGGTGCCAGTGCACTCTCTGGACTCACTGCACTGCATCCCCAGTGGTGCCAGTGCACTCTCTGGACTCACTGCACTTAATCCCCAGTGGTGCCAGTGCACTCTCTGGACTCACTGCACTGCATCCCCAGTGGTGCCATTTCACTCTCTGGACTCACTGCAGTGAATCCCCGATGGTGCCAGTGTACTCTCTGGACTCACTGCACTGCATCCCCAGTGGTGCCAGTGCACTCTCTGGACTCACTGAACTGCATCCCCAGTGGTGCCAGTGCACTCTCTGGACTCACTGCAGTGCAACCCCGGTGGTGCCAGTGTACTCTCCGGTCTCACTGCACTGCATCCCCAGTGGTGCCTGTGCAGTCTCTGCACTCACTGCACTGCATCCCCAGTGGTGCCAGTGCACTCTCTGGACTCACTGTGCTGCATCCCCAGTGGTGCCAGTGGACTCTGTGGACTCACTGTACTGCATCCCCAGTGGTGCCAGCGCACTCTCTGGACTCACTGCAGTGCATCCCCAGTGGTGCCAGTGCACTCTGTGGACTCACGGCACTGCATCCCCAGTGGTGCCAGTGCACTCTCTGGACTCACTGCAGTGCATCCCCAGTGGTGCCAGTGCACTCTCTGGACTCACTGCACTGCATCCCCAGTGGTGCCAGTGCACTCTCTGGAGTCACTGTAGTGCATCCCCAGTGGTGCCAGTGCACTCTCTGGACTCACTGCAGTGCATCCCCAGGGGTGCCATTGCACTCTCTGGACTCACTGAAGTGCATTCTCAGTGGTGCCAGTGCACTCTCTGGACTCACTGCAGTGCATCCCCAGTGGTGCCAGTGCACTCTCTGCACTCACTGCACTGCATCCCCAGTGGTTCCAATGCGCTCTCTGGAGTCACAGCACTGCATCCCCAGTGGTGCCAGTGCAATCTCTGGACTCACTGCACTGCATCCCCAGTGGTGCCAGTGCACTCTCTGGACTCACTGAAGTGCATCCCCAGTGGTGCCAGTGCACTCTCTGGACTCACTGCACTGCACCCCCAGTGGTGCCAGTGCGCTCTCTGGAGTTACAGCACTGCATCCCCAGTGGTGCCAGTGCACTCTCTGGACTCACTGCACTGCATCTCCAGTGGTGCCAGTGCACTCTCTGGACTCACTGCACTGCATCCCCAGTGGTGCCAGTGCAATCTCTGGACTCACTGCAGAGCATCCCTAGTGGTGCCAGTGCGCTCTCTGGAGTCACAGCACTGCATCCCCAGTGGTGCCAGTGCTCTCACTGGACTCACTGTACTGCATCCCCAGTGGTGCCAGTGCACTCTCTGGACTCACTGCACTGCATCCCCAGAGGTGCCAGGGCACTCTGTGGACTCACTGTACTGCATCCCCAGTGGTGCCAGTGTACTCTCTGCACTCACTGCACTGCATCCCCTGTGGTGCCAGGGCACTCTGTGGACTCACTGTACTGCATCCCCAGTGGTGCCAGTGCACTCTCTGGACTCACTGCAGGGCATCCCCAGTGGTGCCAGGGCACTCTCTGGACTCACTGCAGTGCATCCCCAGTGGTGCCAGTGCACTCTCTGGACTCACTGCACTGCATCCCCAGTGCTGCCAGTGCACTCTCTGGACTCACTACACTGCATCCCCAGTGGTGCCAGTGCACTCTCTGGAGTCACTGAAGTGCATCCCCAGTGGTGCCAGTGCACTCTATGGACTCACTGCAGTGCATTCCAGTGGTGCCAGTGCACTCTGTGGACTCACTGAAGTGCATCCCCAGTGGTGCCAGTGCACTCACTGGACTGACTGCACTGCATCCCCAGTGGTGCCAGTGCGCTCTCTGGACTCACTGCACTGCATCCCCAGGGGTGCCAGTGCACTCACTGGACTCACTGTACTGCATCACAGGTGGTGCCAGTGCACTCTCTGGAGTCACTGCACTGCATCCCCAGTGGTGCCAGTGCACTCTCTGGACTCACTGCACTGCATCCCCAGTGGTGCCAGTGCACTCTCTGGACTCACTGCACTGCATCTCCAGTGGTGCCAGTGCACTCTCTGGACTCACTGCACTGCATCCCCAGTGGTGCCAGTGCACTCTCTGGACTCACTGCAGTGCATCCCCAGTGGTGCCAGTGCACTCTCTGGACTCACTGCACTGCATCCCCAGTGGTGCCAGTGCACTCTCTGGACTCACTGCACTGCATCCCCAGTGGTGCCAGTGCACTCACTGGACTCACTGTGCTGCATCCCCAGTGGTGCCAGTGCACTCTGTGGACTCACTGTACTGCATCCCCAGTGGTGCCAGTGCACTCTCTGGACTCACTGCAGTGCATCCCCAGTGGTGCCAGTGCACTCTCTGGACTCACTGCAGTGCATCCCCAGTTGTGCCAGTGCACTCTCTGGACTCAATGCAGTGCATCCCCAGTGGTGCCAGTGCACTCTCTGGACTCACTGCACTGCATCCCCAGTGGTGCCAGTGCACTCTCTGGACTCACTGCACTTAATCCCCAGTGGTGCCAGTGCACTCTCTGGACTCACTGCACTGCATCCCCAGTGGTGCCATTTCACTCTCTGGACTCACTGCAGTGAATCCCCGATGGTGCCAGTGTACTCTCTGGACTCACTGCACTGCATCCCCAGTGGTGCCAGTGCACTCTCTGGACTCACTGAACTGCATCCCCAGTGGTGCCAGTGCACTCTCTGGACTCACTGCAGTGCAACCCCGGTGGTGCCAGTGTACTCTCTGGTCTCACTGCACTGCATCCCCAGTGGTGCCTGTGCAGTCTCTGCACTCACTGCACTGCATCCCCAGTGTTGCCAGTGCGCTCTCTGGAGACACTGCAGTGCATCCCCCGTGGTGCCAGGGCACTCCCTGCAGTCACTGCAGTGCATCTCCACTGGTGCCAGTGCACTGTCTGGACTCACTTCTGTGCATCCCCAGTGGTGCCAGTGTACTCTCTGGACTCACGGCACTGCATCCCTAGTGGTGCCAGTGCACTCTCTGGAGTGACTGCAGTGCATCCCCAGTGGTGCCAGTGCACTCTCTGGACTCACTGCACTGCATCCCCAGTGGTGCCAGTGCACTCTCTGGACTCACTGCAGTGCATCCCCAGTGGTGCCAGTGCACTCTCTGGACTCACTGCAGTGCATCCCCACTGGTGCCAGTGCACTCTCTGGACTCACTGCACTGCATCCCCAGTGGTGCCAGTACACTCTCTGCACTCACTGCACTGCATCCCCAGTGCTGCCAGTGCACTCTCTGGACTCACTGCACTGCATCTCCAGTGGTGCCACTGCACTCTCTGGACTAACTGAACTGCATCCCCAGTGGTGCCAGTGCACTCTCTGGACTCACTGCAGGGCATCCCCAGTGGTGCCAGTGCACTGACTGGACTCACTGCAGTGCATCCCCAGTGGTGCCAGTGCACTCACTGGACTGACTGCACTGCATCCCCAGTGGTGCCAGCGCACTCTCTGGACTCACTGCACTGCATCCCCAGTGCTGCCAGTGCACTCTCTGGACTCACTGTAGTGCATCCCCAATGGTGCCAGTGCACTCTCTGGACTCACTGCAGTGCATCACCAGTGGTGCCAGTGCACTCTCTGGGCTCACTGCACTGCATCCCCAATGGTGCCAGTGCACTCTCTGGACTCACTGTACTGCATCCCCAGTGGTGCCAGTGCACTCTCTGGACTCACTGCACTGCATCCCCAGTGGTGCCAGTGCACTCTCTGGACTCACTGCAGTGCATCCCCAGTGGTGCCAGTGCACTCTCTGGACTCACTGCAGTGCATCCCCAGTGGTGCCAGTACACTCTCTGGACTCACTGCACTGCATCCCCAGTGCTGCCAGTGCACTCTCTGGACTCACTGCACTGCATCTCCAGTGGTGCCACTGCACTCTCTGGACTCACCGCAGTGCATCCCCAGTGCTGCCAGTGCACTCTCTGGACTCACTGCAGGGCATCCCCAGTGGTGCCAGTGCACTGACTGGACTCACTGTACTGCATCCCCAGTGGTGCCAGTGTACTCTCTGGACTCACTGCACTGCATCCCCAGTGGTGCCAGTGCTCTCACTGGACTCACTGTACTGCATCCCCAGTGGTGCCAGTGCACTCTCTGGACTCACTGCACTGCATCCCAGGGGTGCCAGGGCACTCTGTGGACTCACTGTACTGCATCCCCAGTGGTGCCAGTGTACTCTCTGCACTCACTGCACTGCATCCCCTGTGGTGCCAGGGCACTCTGTGGACTCACTGTACTGCATCCCCAGTGGTGCCAGTGCACTCTCTGGACTCACTGCAGGGCATCCCCAGTGGTGCCAGGGCACTCTCTGGACTCACTGCAGTGCATCCCCAGTGGTGCCAGTGCACTCTCTGGACTCACTGCACTGCATCCCCAGTGCTGCCAGTGCACTCTCTGGACTCACTACACTGCATCCCCAGTGGTGCCAGTGCACTCTCTGGAGTCACTGAAGTGCATCCCCAGTGGTGCCAGTGCACTCTATGGACTCACTGCAGTGCATTCCAGTGGTGCCAGTGCACTCTGTGGACTCACTGAAGTGCATCCCCAGTGGTGCCAGTGCACTCACTGGACTGACTGCACTGCATCCCCAGTGGTGCCAGTGCGCTCTCTGGACTCACTGCACTGCATCCCCAGGGGTGCCAGTGCACTCACTGGACTCACTGTACTGCATCACAGGTGGTGCCAGTGCACTCTCTGGACTCACTGCAGTGCATCCCCAGTGGTGCCAGTGCACTCTCTGGACTCACTGCACTGCATCCCCAGTGGTGCCAGTGCACTCTCTGGACTCACTGCACTGCATCTCCAGTGGTGCCAGTGCACTCTCTGGACTCACTGCACTGCATCCCCAGTGGTGCCAGTGCACTCTCTGGACTCACTGCAGTGCATCCCCAGTGGTGCCAGTGCACTCTCTGGACTCACTGCAGTGCATCCCCAGTGGTGCCAGTGCACTCTCTGGACTCACTGCACTGCATCCCCAGTGGTGCCAGTGCACTCACTGGACTCACTGTGCTGCATCCCCAGTGGTGCCAGTGCACTCTGTGGACTCACTGTACTGCATCCCCAGTGGTGCCAGTGCACTCTCTGGACTCACTGCAGTGCATCCCCAGTGGTGCCAGTGCACTCTCTGGACTCACTGCAGTGCATCCCCAGTGGTGCCAGTGCACTCTCTGGACTCAATGCAGTGCATCCCCAGTGGTGCCAGTGCACTCTCTGGACTCACTGCACTGCATCCCCAGTGGTGCCAGTGCACTCTCTGGACTCACTGCACTTAATCCCCAGTGGTGCCAGTGCACTCTCTGGACTCACTGCACTGCATCCCCAGTGGTGCCATTTCACTCTCTGGACTCACTGCAGTGAATCCCCGATGGTGCCAGTGTACTCTCTGGACTCACTGCACTGCATCCCCAGTGGTGCCAGTGCACTCTCTGGACTCACTGAACTGCATCCCCAGTGGTGCCAGTGCACTCTCTGGACTCACTGTAGTGCAACCCCGGTGGTGCCAGTGTACTCTCTGGTCTCACTGCACTGCATCCCCAGTGGTGCCTGTGCAGTCTCTGCACTCACTGCACTGCATCCCCAGTGTTGCCAGTGCGCTCTCTGGAGACACTGCAGTGCATCCCCCGTGGTGCCAGGGCACTCCCTGCAGTCACTGTAGTGCATCTCCACTGGTGCCAGTGCACTGTCTGGACTCACTTCTGTGCATCCCCAGTGGTGCCAGTGCACTCTCTGGACTCACGGCACTGCATCCCTAGTGGTGCCAGTGCACTCTCTGGAGTGACTGCAGTGCATCCCCAGTGGTGCCAGTGCACTCTCTGGACTCACTGCACTGCATCCCCAGTGGTGCCAGTGCACTCTCTGGACTCACTGCACTGCATCCCCAGTGGTGCCAGTGCACTCTCTGGACTCACTGCAGTGCATCCCCAGTGGTGCCAGTGCACTCTCTGGACTCACTGCAGTGCATCCCCACTGGTGCCAGTGCACTCTCTGGACTCACTGCACTGCATCCCCAGTGGTGCCAGTACACTCTCTGGACTCACTGCACTGCATCCGCAGTGCTGCCAGTGCACTCTCTGGACTCACTGCACTGCATCTCCAGTGGTGCCACTGCACTCTCTGGACTAACTGAACTGCATCCCCAGTGGTGCCAGTGCACTCTCTGGACTCACTGCAGGGCATCCCCAGTGGTGGCAGTGCACTGACTGGACTCACTGCAGTGCATCCCCAGTGGTGCCAGTGCACTCACTGGACTGACTGCACTGCATCCCCAGTGGTGCCAGCGCACTCTCTGGACTCACTGCACTGCATCCCCAGTGCTGCCAGTGCACTCTCTGGACTCACTGTAGTGCATCCCCAATGGTCCCAGTGCACTCTCTGGACTCACTGCAGTGCATCACCAGTGGTGCCAGTGCACTCTCTGGGCTCACTGCACTGCATCCCCAATGGTGCCAGTGCACTCTCTGGACTCACTGTACTGCATCCCCAGTGGTGCCAGTGCACTCTCTGGACTCACTGCACTGCATCCCCAGTGGTGCCAGTGCACTCTCTGGACTCACTGCAGTGCATCCCCAGTGGTGCCAGTGCACTCTCTGGACTCACTGCAGTGCATCCCCAGTGGTGCCAGTGCACTCTCTGGACTCACTGCACTGCATCCCCAGTGCTGCCAGTGCACTCTCTGGACTCACTGCACTGCATCTCCAGTGGTGCCACTGCACTCTCTGGACTCACCGCAGTGCATCCCCAGTGCTGCCAGTGCACTCTCTGGACTCACTGCAGGGCATCCCCAGTGGTGCCAGTGCACTGACTGGACTCACTGTACTGCATCCCCAGTGGTGCCAGTGTACTCTCTGGACTCACTGCACTGCATCCCCAGTGGTGCCAGTGCACTCTCTGGACTCACTGCACTGCATCCCCAGTGGTGCCAGTGCACTCACTGGACTCACTGTACTGCATCCCCAGTGGTGCCAGTGCACTCTCTGGACTCACTGCAGTGCATCTCCAGTGGCTCCAGTGCATTCACTGGACTCACTGTACTGCATCTCCAGTGGTGCCAGTGCACTCTCTGGGCTCACTGCAGTGCATCCCCAGTGGTGCCAGTGCACTCTCTGGACTCACTGCACTGCATCCCCAGTGGTGACAGTGTACTCACTGGATTCACTGCACTGCATCCCCAGTGGTGCTAGTGCACTCTCTGGACTCACTGCAGTGCATCCCCAGTGGTGCCAGTGCACTCTCTGGACTCACTGAAGTGCATTCTCAATGGTGCCAGTGCACTCTCTGGACTCACTGCACTGCATCCCCAGTGGTGCCAGTACACTCACTGGACTCACTGTACTGCATCCTCAGTGGTGCCAGTGCACTCTCTGGACTCACTGCACTGCATCCCCAGTGGTGCCAGTGCACTCTCTGGACTCACTGCACTGCATCCCCAGTGGTGCCAGTGCACTCTCTGGACTCACTGCACTGCATCCCCAGTGGTGCCTGTGCACTCTCTGGACTCACTGCAGTGCATCCCCACTGGTGCCAGTGCACTCTCTGGACTCACTGCACTGCATCCCCAGTGGTGCCAGTACACTCTCTGGACTCACTGCACTGCATCCCCAGTGCTGCCAGTGCACTCTCTGGACTCACTGCACTGCATCTCCAGTTGTGCCACTGCACTCTCTGGACTCACTGCAGTGCATCCCCAGTGCTGCCAGTGCACTCTCTGGACTCACTGCAGGGCATCCCCAGTGGTGCCATTGCACTGACTGGACTCACTGCAGTGCATCCCCAGTGGTGCCAGTGCACTGACTGGACTCACTGTACTGCATCCCCAGTGGTGCCAGTGTACTCTCTGGACTCACTGCACTGCATCCCCAGTGGTGCCAGTGCTCTCACTGGACTCACTGTACTGCATCCCCAGTGGTGCCAGTGCACTCTCTGGACTCACTGCACTGCATCCCCAGTGGTGCCAGGGCACTCTGTGGACTCACTGTACTGCATCCCCAGTGGTGCCAGTGTACTCTCTGCACTCACTGCACTGCATCCCCAGTGGTGCCAGTGCACTCTCTGGACTCACTGCAGTGCATCCCCACTGGTGCCAGTGCACTCTCTGGACTCACTGCACTGCATCCCCAGTGGTGCCAGTACACTCTCTGGACTCACTGCACTGCATCCCCAGTGTTGCCAGTGCACTCTCTGGACTCACTGCACTGCATCTCCAGTGGTGCCACTGCACTCTCTGGACTCACTGCAGTGCATCCCCAGTGCTGCCAGTGCACTCTCTGGACTCACTGCAGGGCATCCCCAGTGGTGCCAGTGCACTGACTGGACTCACTGTACTGCATCTCCAGTGGTGCCAGTGCACTCTCTGGACTCACTGCAGTGCATCCCCAGTGGTGCCAGTGCACTCTCTGGACTCACTGCACTGCATCCCCAGTGGTGCCAGTGCATTCACTGGACTCACTGTACTGCATCTCCAGTGGTGCCAGTGCACTCTCTGGGCTCACTGCAGTGCATCCCCAGTGGTGCCAGTGCACTCTCTGGACTCACTGCACTGCATCCCCAGTGGTGCCTGTGTACTCACTGGATTCACTGCACTGCATCCCCAGTGGTGCTAGTGCACTCTCTGGACTCACTGCAGTGCATCCCCAGTGGTGCCAGTGCACTCTCTGGACTCACTGAAGTGCATTCTCAATGGTGCCAGTGCACTCTCTGGACTCACTGCACTGCATCCCCAGTGGTGCCAGTACACTCACTGGACTCACTGCACTGCATCCTCAGTGGTGCCAGTGCACTCTCTGGACTCACTGCACTGCATCCCCAGTGGTGCCAGTGCACTCTCTGGATTCACCGCATTGCATCCCCAGTGGTGCCAGTGCAATCTCTGGACTCACTGTAGTGCATCTCCAGTGGTGCCAGTGCACTCTGTGGACTCACTGCTGTGCATCCCCATTGGTGCCAGTGCACTCTCTGGACTCACTGCAGTGCATCCCCAGTGGTGCCAGTGCACTCACTGGACTGACTGCACTGCATCCCCAGTGGTGCCAGTGCGCTCTCTGGAGTCACAGCACTGCATCCCCAGTGGTGCCAGTGCACTCACTAGACTCACTGTACTGCATCACAGGTGGTGCCAGTGCACTCTCTGGACTCACTGAAGTGCATCCCCAGTGGTGCCAGTGCACTCTCTGGACTCACTGTAGTGCATCCCCAGTGGTGCCAGTGCACTCTCTGGACTCACTGCACTGCATCCCCACTGCTGCCAGTGAGGTCTCTGGACTCACTGCACTGCATCCCCAGTGGTGCCAGTGCACTCTCTGGACTCACTGCAGTGCATCCCCAGTGGTGCCAGTGCACTCTCTGGACTCACTGCACTGCAGCCCCAGTGGTGCCAGTGCACTCTCTGGACTCAATACTGTGCATCCCCAGTGGTGCCAGTGCACTCTCTGGACTCACTGCACTGCATCCCCAGTGGTGCCAGTGCACTCTCTGGACTCACGGCACTGCATCCCCAGTGGTGCCAGTGCACTCTCTGCACTCACTGCACTGCTTTCCCAGTGGTGCCAGTGAGGTCTCTGGACTCACTGCACTGCATCCCCAGTGGTGCCAGTGCAATCTCTGGACTCACTGCAGTGCATCCCCAGTGGTGCCAGTGCACTCTCTGGACTCACTGCACTGCATCCCCAGTGGTGCCAGTGCACTCTCTGGACTCACTGTGCTGCATCCCCAGTGGTGCCAGTGCACTCTGTGGACTCACTGTACTGCATCCCCAGTGGTGCCAGTGCACTCTCTGGGCTCACTGCAGTGCATCCCCAGTGGTGCCAGTGCACTCTCTGGACTCACTGCACTGCATCCCCAGTGGTGCCAGAGCACTCTCTGGACTCACTGCACTGCATCCCCAGTGGTGCCAGTGCACTCTCTGGACTCACTGCACTGCATCCCCAGTGGTGCCAGTGCACTCTCTGGACTCACTGCACTGCATCCCCAGTGGTGCCAGTGCACTCTCTGGACTCACTGCACTGCATCCCCAGTGGTGCCATTTCACTCTCTGGACTCACTGCAGTGAATCCCCGATGGTGCCAGTGTACTCTCTGGACTCACTGCACTGCATTCCCAGTGGTGCCAGTGCACTCTCTGGACTCACTGAACTGCATCCCCACTGGTGCCAGTGCACTCTCTGGACTCACTGCAGTGCAACCCCGGTGGTGCCAGTGTACTCTCTGGTCTCACTGCACTGCATCCCCAGTGGTGCCTGTGCAGTCTCTGCACTCACTGCACTGCATCCCCAGTGTTGCCAGTGCGCTCTCTAAAGACACTGCAGTGCATCTCCAGTGGTGCCAGTGCACTCTCTGGACTCACTGCAGTGCATCCCCAGTGGTGCCAGTGCACTCTGTGGACTCACGGCACTGCATCCCCAGTGGTGCCAGTGCACTCTCTGGACTCACTGCAGTGCATCCCCAGTGGTGCCAGTGCACTCTCTGGACTCAATGCTGTGCATCCCCAGTGGTGCCAGTGCACTCTCCGGACTCACTGCACTGCATCCCCAGTGGTGCCAGTGCACTCTCTGGACTCACTGCAGTGCATCTCCAGTGGTGCCAGTGCACTCTCTGGACTCACTGCACTGCATCCCCAGTGGTGCCAGTGCACTCTCTGGAGTCACTGTGCTGCATCCCCAGTGGTGCCAGTGCACTCTGTGGACTCACTGTACTGCATCCCCAGTGGTGCCAGTGCACTCTCTGGACTCACTGCACTGCATCCCCAGTGGTGCCAGTGCACTCTCTGGACTCACTGCACTGCATCCCCAGTGGTGCCAGTGCACTCTCTGGACTCACTGCACTGCATCCCCAGTGGTGCCAGTGCACTCTCTGGACTCACTGCACTGCATCCCCAGTGGTGCCAGTGCACTCTCTGGACTCAATGCACTGCATCCCCAGTGGTGCCAGTGCACTCTCTGGACTCACTGCACTGCATCCCCAGTGGTGCCATTTCACTCTCTGGACTCACTGCAGTGAATCCCCGATGGTGCCAGTGTACTCTCTGGACTCACTGCACTGCATTCCCAGTGGTGCCAGTGCACTCTCTGGACTCACTGAACTGCATCCCCAGAGGTGCCAGTGCACTCTCTGGACTCACTGCAGTGCAACCCCGGTGGTGCCAGTGTACTCTCTGGTCTCACTGCACTGCATCCCCAGTGGTGCCTGTGCAGTCTCTGCACTCACTGCACTGCATCCCCAGTGTTGCCAGTGCGCTCTCTAAAGACACTGCAGTGCATCCCCCGTGGTGTCAGGGCACTCTCTGCAGTCACTGCAGTGCATCTCCAGTGGTGCCAGTGCACTCTCTGGACTCACTGCACTGCATCCCCAGTGGTGCCAGTGCACTCTCTGGACTCACGGCACTGCATCCCCAGTGGTGCCAGTGCACTCTCTGGACTCACTGTAGTGCATCCCCAGTGGTGCCAGTGCACTCTCTGGACTCACTGCAGTGCATCCCCAGTGGTGCCAGTGCACTCTCTGGACTCACTGAAGTGCATTCTCAGTGGTGCCAGTGCACTCTCTGGACTCACTGCAGTGCATCCCCAGTGGTGCCAGTACACTCACTGGACTGACTGCACTGCATCCCCAGTGGTGCCAGCGCACTCTCTGGACTCACTGCACTGCATCCCCAGTGCTGCCAGTGCACTCTCTGGACTCACTGTAGTGCATCCCTAATGGTGCCAGTGCACTCTCTGGACTCACTGCAGTGCATCACCAGTGGTGCCAGTGCACTCTCTGGGCTCACTGCACTGCATCCCCAATGGTGCCAGTGCACTCTCTGGACTCACTGTACTGCATCCCCAGTGGTGCCAGTGCACTCTCTGGACTCACTGCACTGCATCCCCAGTGGTGCCAGTGCTCTCTCTGGACTCACTGCAGTGCATCCCCACTGGTGCCAGTGCACTCTCTGGACTCACTGCACTGCATCCCCAGTGGTGCCAGTACACTCTCTGGACTCACTGCACTGCATCCCCAGTGCTGCCAGTGCACTCTCTGGACTCACGGCACTGCATCCCCAGTGGTGCCAGTGCACTCTCTGGACTCACTGCAGGGCATCCCCAGTGGTGCCAGTGCACTGACTGGACTCACTGTACTGCATCCCCAGTGGTGCCAGTGCACTCTCTGGACTCACTGCACTGCATCCCCAGTGGTGCCAGTGCACTCTCTGGACTCACTGCACTGCATCCCCAGTGGTGCCAGTGCACTCACTGGACTCACTGTACTGCATCCCCAGTGGTGCCAGTGCACTCTCTGGACTCACTGCACTGCATCTCCAGTGGCTCCAGTGCATTCACTGGACTCACTGTACTGCATCTCCAGTGGTGCCAGTGCACTCTCTGGGCTCACTGTACTGCATCCCCAGTGGTGCCAGTGTACTCACTGGATTCACTGCACTGCATCCCCAGTGGTGCTAGTGCACTCTCTGGACTCACTGCAGTGCATCCCCAGTGGTGCCAGTGCACTCTCTGGACTCACTGAAGTGCATTCTCAATGGTGCCAGTGCACTCTCTGGACTCACTGCACTGCATCCCCAGTGGTGCCAGTACACTCTCTGGACTCACTGCACTGCATCCTCAGTGGTGCCAGTGCACTCTCTGGACTCACTGCACTGCATCCCCAGTGGTGCCAGTGCACTCTCTGGACTCACTGCACTGCATCCCCAGTGGTGCCAGTGCAATCTCTGGACTCACTGTAGTGCATCTCCAGTGGTGCCAGTGCACTCTCTGGACTCACTGCAGGGCATCCCCAGTGGTGCCAGTGCACTCTCTGGACTCACTGTAGTGCATCCCCAGTGGTGCCAGTGCACTCTCTGGACTCACTGCACTGCATCCCCAGTGGTGCCAGTGCACTCTCTGCACTCACTTCACTGCATCCCCAGTGGTGCCAGTGCACTCTCTGGACTCACTGCACTGCATCCCCAGTGGTGCCAGCGCACTCTCTGGACTCACTGCAGGGCATCCCCAGTGGTGCCAGTGCACTCTCTGGACTCACTGCACTGCATCCCCATTGGTGCCAGTGCACTCTCTGGACTCACTGCACTGCATCCCCAGTGGTGCCAGTGCACTCTCTGGACTCACTACACTGCATCCCCAGTGGTGCCAGTGCACTCTCTGGACTCACTGCAGTGCATCCCCAGTGGTGCCAGTGCACTCTGTGGACTCACTGAAGTGCATCCCCAGTGGTGCCAGTGCACTCACTGGACTGACTGCACTGCATCCCCAGTGGTGCCAGTGCGCTCTCTGGAGTCACAGAACTGCATCCCCAGGGGTGCCAGTGCACTCACTGGACTCACTGTACTGCATCACAGGTGGTGCCAGTGCAGTCTCTGGACTCACTGCAGTGAATCCCCAGTGGTGCCAGTGTACTCTCTGCACTCACTGCACTGCATCCCCAGTGGTGCCAGTGCACTCTCTGGACTCACTGCACTGCATCCCCAGTGGTGCCAGTGCACTCTCTGGACTCACTGCACTGCAACCCAGTGGTGCCAGTGCACTCTCTGGACTCACTGCACTGCATCCCCAGTGGTGCCAGTGTACTCTCTGGACTCACTGCACTGCATCCCCAGTGGTGCCAGTGCAGTCTCTGGACTCACTGCACTGCATCACCAGTGGTGCCAGTGCACTCTCTGGACTCACTGCACTGCATCCCCAGTGGTGTCAGTGCACTCTCTGCACTCACCGCAGTGCATCCCCAGTGGTGCCAGTGCACTCTCTGGACTCACTGCACTGCATCCCCAGTGGTGCCAGTGCACTCTCTGGACTCACTGTAGTGCATCCCCAGTGGTGCCAGTGCACTCTCTGGACTCACTGCAGTGCATCCCCAGTGGTGCCAGTGCACTCTCTGGACTCACTGTACTGCATCATCAGTGGTGCCAGTGCACTCTCTGGACTCACTGCACTGCATCCCCAGTGGTGCCAGTGCACTCTCTGGACTCACTGCAGTGCATCGCCAGTGGTGCCAGTGCACTCTGTGGACTCACTGAAGTGCATCCCCAGTGGTGCCAGTAAACTCACTGGACTCACTGCACTGCATCCCCAGTGGTGCCAGTGCGCTCTCTGGAGTCACAGCACTGCATCCCCAGGGGTGCCAGTGCACTCACTGGACTCACTGTACTGCATCACAGGTGGTGCCAGTGCAGTCTCTGGACTCACTGCAGTGAATCCCCAGTGGTGCCAGTGTACTCTCTGGACTCACTGCACTGCATCCCCAGTGGTGCCAGTGCAGTCTCTGGACTCACTGCACTGCATCACCAGTGGTGCCAGTGCACTCTCTGGACTCACTGCACTGCATCCCCAGTGGTGTCAGTGCACTCTCTGCACTCACCGCAGTGCATCCCCAGTGGTGCCAGTGCACTCTCTGGACTCACTGCACTGCATCCCCAGTGGTGCCAGTGCACTCTCTGGACTCACTGTAGTGCATCCCCAGTGGTGCCAGTGCACTCTCTGGACTCACTGCAGTGCATCCCCAGTGGTGCCAGTGCACTCTCTGGACTCACTGTACTGCATCATCAGTGGTGCCAGTGCACTCTCTGGACTCACTGCACTGCATCCCCAGTGGTGCCAGTGCACTCTCTGGACTCACTGCAGTGCATCGCCAGTGGTGCCAGTGCACTCTGTGGACTCACTGAAGTGCATCCCCAGTGGTGCCAGTAAACTCACTGGACTCACTGCACTGCATCCCCAGTGGTGCCAGTGCGCTCTCTGGAGTCACAGCACTGCATCCCCAGGGGTGCCAGTGCACTCACTGGACTCACTGTACTGCATCACAGGTGGTGCCAGTGCAGTCTCTGGACTCACTGCAGTGAATCCCCAGTGGTGCCAGTGTACTCTCTGCACTCACTGCACTGCATCCCCAGTGGTGCCAGTGCACTCTCTGGACTCACTGCACTGCATCCCCAGTGGTGCCAGTGCACTCTCTGGACTCACTGCACTGCAACCCAGTGGTGCCAGTGCACTCTCTGGACTCACTGCACTGCATCCCCAGTGGTGCCAGTGTACTCTCTGGACTCACTGCACTGCATCCCCAGTGGTGCCAGAGCACTCTCTGGACTCACTGCACTGCATCACCAGTGGTGCCAGTGCACTCTCTGGACTCACTGCAGTGCATCCCCAGTGGTGTCAGTGCACTCTCTGCACTCACTGCAGTGCATCCCCAGTGGTGCCAGTGCACTCTCTGGACTCACTGCACTGCATCCCCAGTGGTGCCAGTGCACTCTCTGGACTCACTGTAGTGCATCCCCAGTGGTGCCAGTGCACTCTCTGGACTCACTGCAGTGCATCCCCAGTGGTGCCAGTGAAGTCTCTGGACTCACTGTACTGCATCACCAGTGGTGCCAGTGCACTCTCTGGACTCACTGCAGTGCATCCCCAGTGGTGCCAGTGCACTCACGGGACTAACTGCACTGCAGCCCCAGTGGTGCCAGTGCACTCTCTGGACTCCCTGCACTGCATCCCCAGTGGTGAAAGTGCACTCTCTGGACTCACTGCACTGCATCCCCAGTGGTGCCAGTGCACTCTCTGGACTCACTGTACTGCATCCCCAGTGGTGCCAGTGCACTCTCTGGAGTCACTGTACTGCATCCCCAGTGGTGCCAGTGCACTCTCTGGACTCACTGCAGGGCATCCCCAGTGGTGCCAGTGCACTCTCTGGACTCACTGTACTGCATCATCAGTGGTGCCAGTGCACTCTCTGGACTCACTGCACTGCATCCCCAGTGGTGCCAGTGCACTCTCTGGACTCACTGTACTGCATCCCCAGTGGTTCCAGTGCACTCTGTGGACTCACTGTACTGCATCCCCAGTGATGCCAGTGCACTCTCTGGACTCACTGCAGGGCATCCCCAGTGGTGCCAGTGCACTCTCTGGACTCACTGTACTGCATCCCCAGTGGTGCCAGTGCACTCTCTGGACTCACTGCAGGGCATCCCCAGTGGTGCCAGTGCACTCTCTGGACTCACTGTACTGCATCCCCAGTGGTGCCAGTGCACTCTGTGGACTCACTGTACTGCATCCCCAGTGATGCCAGTGCACTCTCTGGACTCACTGCACTGCATCCCCAGTGGTGCCAGTGCACTCTCTGGACTCACTGCAGTGCATCCCCAGTGGTGCCAGTGCACTCTCTGGACTCATTGAAGTGCATCCCCAGTGGTGCCAGTGCACTCACTGGACTGACTGCACTGCATCCCCAGTGGTGCCAGTGCGCTCTCTGGAGTCACAGCACTGCATCCCCAGTGGTGCCAGTGCACTCACTGGACTCACTGTACTGCATCACAGGTGGTGCCAGTGCACTCTCTGGACTCACTGAAGTGCATCCCCAGTGGTGCCAGTGCACTCTCTGGACTCACTGCAGTGCATCCCCAGTGGTGCCAGTGCACTCTCTGGACTCACTGCACTGCATCCCCAGTGGTGCCAGTGCACTCTCTGGACTCACTGCACTGCATCCCCAGTGGTGCCAGTGCACTCTCTGGACTCACTGCAGTGCATCCCCAGTGGTGCCAGTGCACTCTCTGGACTCACTGTACTGCATCCCCAGTGGTGCCAGTGCGCTCTCTGGACTCAATGCAGTGCATCCCCAGTGGTGCCAGTGCACTCTCTGGACTCACTGCACTGTATCCCCAGTGGTGCCAGTGCACTCTCTGGACTCACTGCACTGCATCCCCAGTGGTGCCAGTGCACTCTCTGCACTCACTGCACTGCATTCCCAGTGGTGCCAGTGAAGTCTCTGGACCCACTGCACTGCATCCCCAGTGGTGCCAGTGCAATCTCTGGACTCACTGCAGTGCATCCCCGGTGGTGCCAGTGCACTCTCTGGACTCACTGCACTGCATCCCCAGTGGTGCCAGTGCACTCTCTGGACTCACTGTGCTGCATCCCCAGTGGTGCCAGTGCACTCTGTGGACTCACTGTACTGCATCCCCAGTGGTGCCAGTGCACTCTCTGGACTCACTGCAGTGCATCCCCAGTGGTGCCAGTGCACTCTCTGGACTCACTGCAGTGCATCCCCAGTGGTGCCAGTGCACTCTCTGGACTCACTGCAGTGCATCCCCAGTGGTGCCAGTGCACTCTCTGCACTCACTTCACTGCATCCCCAGTGGTGCCAGTGCACTCTCTGGACTCACTGCACTGCATTCCCAGTGGTGCCAGTGAAGTCTTTGGACTCACTGCACTGCATCCCCAGTGGTGCCAGTGCAATCTCTGGACTCACTGCAGTGCATCCCCAGTGGTGCCAGTGCACTCTCTGGACTCACTGCACTGCATCCCCAGTGGTGCCAGTGCACTCTGTGGACTCACTGAAGTGCATCCCCAGTGGTGCCAGTGCACTCACTGGACTGACTGCACTGCATCCCCAGTGGTGCCAGTGCGCTCTCTGGAGTCACAGCACTGCATCCCCAGGGGTGCCAGTGCACTCACTGGACTCACTGTACTGCATCACAGGTGGTGCCAGTGCACTCTCTGGACTCACTGCAGTGAATCCCCAGTGGTGCCAGTGTACTCTCTGCACTCACTGCACTGCATCCCCAGTGGTGCCAGTGCACTCTGTGGACTCACTGCACTGCATCCCCAGTGGTGCCAGTGCACTCTCTGGACTCACTGCACTGCAACCCAGTGGTGCCAGTGCACTCTCTGGACTCACTGCACTGCATCCCCAGTGGTGCCAGTGTACTCTCTGGACTCACTGTAGTGCATCCCCAGTGGTGCCAGAGCACTCTCTGGATTCACTGCACTGCATCACCAGTGGTGCCAGTGCACTCTCTGGACTCACTGCACTGCATCCCCATTGGTGCCAGTGCACTCTCTGGACTCACTGCAGTGCATCCCAAGTGGTGCCAGTGCACTCTCTGGACTCACTGTAGTGCATCCCCAGTGGTGCCAGTGCACTCTCTGGACTCACTGCAGTGCATCCCCAGTGGTGCCAGTGCACTCTCTGGACTCACTGTACTGCATCACCAGTGGTGCCAGTGCACTCTCTGGACTCACTGCAATGCATCCCCAGTGGTGCCAGTGCACTCACGGGACTCACTGCACTGCATCCCCAGTGGTGCCAGTGCACTCTCTGGACTCACTGTACTGCATCCCCAGTGGTGCCAGTGCACTCTGTGGACTCACTGTACTGCATCCCCAGTGGTGCCAGTGCACTCTCTGGACTCACTGCAGGGCATCCCCAGTGGTGCCAGTGCACTCTCTGGACTCACTGTACTGCATCATCAGTGGTGCCAGTGCACTCTCTGGACTCACTGCACTGCATCCCCAGTGGTGCCAGTGCACTCTCTGGACTCACTGTACTGCATCCCCAGTGGTTCCAGTGCACTCTGTGGACTCACTGTACTGCATCCCCAGTGATGCCAGTGCACTCTCTGGACTCACTGCAGGGCATCCCCAGTGGTGCCAGTGCACTCTCTGGACTCACTGTACTGCATCATCAGTGGTGCCAGTGCACTCTCTGGACTCACTGTGCTGCATCCCCAGTGGTGCCAGTGCACTCTCTGGACTCACTGTACTGCATCCCCAGTGGTGCCAGTGCACTCTGTGGACTCACTGTACTGCATCCCCAGTGATGCCAGTGCACTCTCTGGACTCACTGCACTGCATCCCCAGTGGTGCCAGTGCAGTCTCTGGACTCACTGTACTGCATCGCCAGTGGTGCCAGTGCACTCTGTGGACTCACTGTACTGCATCCCCAGTGGTGCCAGTGCACTCTCTGGACTCACTGCAGGGCATCCCCAGTGGTGCCAGTGCACTCTCCGGACTCACTGCACTGCATCCCCAGTGGTGCCAGTGCACTCTCTGGACTCACTGCACTGCATCCCCAGTGGTGCCAGTGCACTCTCTGGACTCACTACACTGCATCCCCAGTGGTGCCAGTGCACTCTCTGGAGTCACTGCAGTGCATCGCCAGTGGTGCCAGTGCACTCTGTGGACTCACTGAAGTGCATCCCCAGTGGTGCCAGTGCACTCACTGGACTGACTGCACTGCATCCCCAGTGGTGCCAGTGCGCTCTCTGGAGTCACAGCACTGCATCCCCAGGGGTGCCAGTGCACTCACTGGACTCACTGTACTGCATCCCCAGTGGTGCCAGTGCACTCTCTGGACTCACTGCACTGCATCCCCAGTGGTGCCAGTGCACTCTCTGGACTGACTGCACTGCATCCCCAGTGGTGCCAGTGCACTCTCTGGACTCACTGCACTGCATCTCCAGTGGTGCCAGTGCACTCTCTGGACTCACTGTAGTGCATCGCCAGTGGTGCCAGTGCACTCTCTGGACTCACTGAAGTGCATCCCCAGTGGTGCCAGTGCACTCACTGGACTGACTGCACTGCATCCCCAGTGGTGCCAGTGCGCTCTCTGGAGTCACAGCAATGCATCCCCAGTGGTGCCAGTGCACTCACTGGACTCACTGTACTGCATCGCAGGTGGTGCCAGTACACTCTCTGGACTCACTGAAGTGCATCCCCAGTGGTGCCAGTGCACTCTCTGGACTCACTGCAGTGCATCCCCAGTGGTGCCAGTGCACTCTCTGGACTCACTGCACTGCATCCCCACTGCTGCCAGTGCACTCTCTGGACTCACTGCACTGCATCCCCAGTGGTGCCAGTGCACTCTCTGGACTCACTGCAGTGCATCCCCAGTGGTGCCAGTGCACTCTCTGGACTCACTGTACTGCATCCCCAGTGGTGCCAGTGCACTCTCTGGACTCAATGCAGTGCATCCCCAGTGGTGCCAGTGCACTCTCTGGACTCACTGCACTGCATCCCCAGTGGTGCCAGTGCACTCTCTGGACTCACTGCACTGCATCCCCAGTGGTGCCAGTGCACTCTCTGCACTCACTGCACTGCATTCCCAGTGGTGCCAGTGAAGTCTCTGGACTCACTGCACTGCATCCCCAGTGGTGCCAGAGCACTCTCTGGACTCACTGCACTGCATCCCCAGTGGTGCCAGTGCACTCTCTGGACTCACTGCACTGCATCCCCAGTGGTGCCAGTGTACTCTCTGGACTCACTGCAGTGCATCCCCAGTGGTGCCAGTGCACTCTGTGGACTCACTGTACTGCATCCCCAGTGGTGCCAGTGCACTCTCTGGACTCACTGCAGTGCATCCCCAGTGGTGCCAGTGCACTCTCTGGACTCACTGCAGTGCATCCCCAGTGGTGCCAGTGCACTCTCTGGACTCACTGCAGTGCATCCCCAGTGGTGCCAGTGCACTCTCTGGACTCACTGCACTGCATCCCCAGTGGTGCCAGTGCACTCTCTGGACTCACTGCACTGCATCCCCAGTGGTGCCAGTGCACTCTCTGCACTCACTGCAGTGCATCCCCAGTGGTGCCAGTGCACTCTTTGGACTCACTGCAGTGCATCCCCAGTGGTGCCAGTGCACTCTCTGGACTCGCTGCACTGCATCCCCAGTGGTGGCAGTGCACTCTCTGGACTCACTGCAGTGCATCCCCAGTGGTGCCAGTGTACTCTCTGGACTCACTGCACTGCAAACCCCAGTGGTGCCAGTGCACTCTCTCGAGTCACTGCACTACATCCCAAGTGGTGCCAGTGCACTCTCTGGACTCACTGTACTGCATCATCAGCGGTGCCAGTGCACTCTCTGGACTCACTGCAGTACATCCCCAGTGGTGCCAGTGCACTCTCTGCACTCACTGCACTGCATCCCCAGTGGTGCCAGTGCACTCACTGGACTCACTATACTGCATCACCAGTGGTGCCAGTGCACTCTCTGGACTCACTGCACTGCATCCCCAGTGCTGCCAGTGCATTCACTGGACTCACTGTACTGCATCTCCAGTGGTGCCAGTGCACTCTCTGGGCTCACTGCAGTGCATCCCCAGTGGTGCCAGTGCACTCTCTGGACTCACTGCACTGCATCCCCAGTGGTGCCAGTGCACTCATTGGATTCACTGCACTGCATCCCCAGTGGTGCTAGTGCACTCTCTGGACTCACTGCAGTGCATCCCCAGTGGTGCCAGTGCACTCTCTGGACTCACTTAAGTGCATTCTCAGTGGTGCCAGTGCAATCTCTGGACTCACTGCAGTGCATCCCCAGTGGTGCCAGTAAACTCACTGGACTCACTGCACTGCATCCCCAGTGGTGCCAGTGCACTCTCTGGACTAACTGCACTGCATCCCCAGTGGTGCCAGTACACTCTCTGGACTCACTGCAGTGCATCCCCAGTGGTGCCAGTGTACTCTCTGGACTCACTGAAGTGCACTCTCAGTGGTGCCAGTGCACTCTCTGGACTCACTGCAGTGCATCCCCAGTGGTGCCAGTGCACTCTCTGGACTCACTGCAGTGCATCCCCAGTGGTGCCAGTGCACTCTCTGGACTCACTGCAGTGCATCCCCAGTGGTGCCAGTGCACTCTCTGCACTCACTTCACTGCATCCCCAGTGGTGCCAGTGCACTCTCTGGACTCACTGCACTGCATTCCCAGTGGTGCCAGTGAAGTCTTTGGACTCACTGCACTGCATCCCCAGTGGTGCCAGTGCACTCTCTGGACTCACTGTACTGCATCCCCAGTGGTGCCAGTGCACTCTGTGGACTCACTGTACTGCATCCCCAGTGGTGCCAGTGCACTCTCTGGACTCACTGTACTGCATCCCCAGTGGTGCCAGTGCACTCTCTGGACTCACTGTACTGCATCCCCAGTGGTGCCAGCGCACTCTCTGGACTCACTGCAGGGCATCCCCAGTGGTGCCAGTGCACTCTCTGGACTCACTGCACTGCATCCCCAGTGGTGCCAGTGCACTCTCTGGACTCACTGCACTGCATCCCCAGTGGTGCCAGTGCACTCTCTGGACTCACTGCACTGCATCCCCAGTGGTGCCAGTGCACTCTCTGGACTCACTGCAGTGCATCCCCAGGGGTGCCAGTGCACTCTGTGGACTCACTGAAGTGCATCCCCAGTGGTGCCAGTGCACTCTCTGGACTGACTGCACTGCATCCCCAGTGGTGCCAGTGCGCTCTCTGGAGTCACAGCACTGCATCCCCAGGGGTGCCAGTGCACTCACTGGACTCACTGTACTGCATCACAGGTGGTGCCAGTGCACTCTCTGGACTCACTGCAGTGAATCCCCAGTGGTGCCAGTGTACTCTCTGCACTCACTGCACTGCATCCCCAGTGGTGCCAGTGCACTCTGTGGACTCACTGCACTGCATCCCCAGTGGTGCCAGTGCACTCTCTGGACTCACTGCACTGCAACCCAGTGGTGCCAGTGCACTCTCTGGACTCACTGCACTGCATCCCCAGTGGTGCCAGTGTACTCTCTGGACTAACTGCAGTGCATCCCCAGTGGTGCCAGAGCACTCTCTGGATTCACTGCACTGCATCACCAGTGGTGCCAGTGCACTCTCTGGACTCACTGCACTGCATCCCCAGTGTTGCCAGTGCACTCTCTGGACTCACTGCAGTGCATCCCAAGTGGTGCCAGTGCACTCTCTGGACTCACTGTAGTGCATCCCCAGTGGTGCCAGTGCACTCTCTGGACTCACTGCAGTGCATCCCCAGTGGTGCCAGTGCACTCTCTGGACTCACTGTACTGCATCACCAGTGGTGCCAGTGCACTCTCTGGACTCACTGCAGTGCATCCCCAGTGGTGCCAGTGCACTCTCTGGACTCACTGCACTGCATCCCCAGTGGTGCCAGTGCACTCTCTGGACTCACTGTACTGCATCCCCAGTGGTGCCAGTGCACTCTGTGGACTCACTGTACTGCATCCCCAGTGGTGCCAGTGCACTCTCTGGACTCACTGCAGGGCATCCCCAGTGGTGCCAGTGCACTCTCTGGACTCACTGTACTGCATCATCAGTGGTGCCAGTGCACTCTCTGGACTCACTGCACTGCATCCCCAGTGGTGCCAGTGCACTCTCTGGACTCACTGTACTGCATCCCCAGTGGTTCCAGTGCACTCTGTGGACTCACTGTACTGCATCCCCAGTGATGCCAGTGCACTCTCTGGACTCACTGCAGGGCATCCCCAGTGGTGCCAGTGCACTCTCTGGACTCACTGTACTGCATCATCAGTGGTGCCAGTGCACTCTCTGGACTCACTGTGCTGCATCCCCAGTGGTGCCAGTGCACTCTCTGGACTCACTGTACTGCATCCCCAGTGGTGCCAGTGCACTCTGTGGACTCACTGTACTGCATCCCCAGTGATGCCAGTGCACTCTCTGGACTCACTGCACTGCATCCCCAGTGGTGCCAGTGCAGTCTCTGGACTCACTGTACTGCATCCCCAGTGGTGCCAGTGCACTCTGTGGACTCACTGTACTGCATCCCCAGTGGTGCCAGTGCACTCTCTGGACTCACTGCAGGGCATCCCCAGTGGTGCCAGTGCACTCTCTGGACTCACTGCACTGCATCCCCAGTGGTGCCAGTGCACTCTCTGGACTCACTGCAGTGCATCCCCAGTGGTGCCAGTGCACTCTCTGGACTCACTACACTGCATCCCCAGTGGTGCCAGTGCACTCTCTGGAGTCACTGCAGTGCATCGCCAGTGGTGCCAGTGCACTCTGTGGACTCACTGAAGTGCATCCCCAGTGGTGCCAGTGCACTCACTGGACTGACTGCACTGCATCCCCAGTGGTGCCAGTGCGCTCTTTGGAGTCACAGCACTGCATCCCCAGGGGTGCCAGTGCACTCACTGGACTCACTGTACTGCATCCCCAGTGGTGCCAGTGCACTCTCTGGACTCACTGCACTGCATCCCCAGTGGTGCCAGTGCACTCTTTGGACTGACTGCACTGCATCCCCAGTGGTGCCAGTGCACTCTCTGGACTCACTGCACTGCATCTCCAGTGGTGCCAGTGCACTCTCTGGACTCACTGTAGTGCATCGCCAGTGGTGCCAGTGCACTCTCTGGACTCACTGAAGTGCATCCCCAGTGGTGCCAGTGCACTCACTGGACTGACTGCACTGCATCCCCAGTGGTGCCAGTGCGCTCTCTGGAGTCACAGCAATGCATCCCCAGTGGTGCCAGTGCACTCACTGGACTCACTGTACTGCATCACAGGTGGTGCCAGTGCACTCT
This sequence comes from Anser anser, assembly GCF_964211835.1. Taxonomy (NCBI): domain Eukaryota; kingdom Metazoa; phylum Chordata; class Aves; order Anseriformes; family Anatidae; genus Anser; species Anser anser. The sequence continues at coordinate 110,833,595 of NC_139722.1, forward strand.
CTGGACTCACTGAAGTGCATCCCCAGTGGTGCCAGTACACTCTCTGGACTCACTGCAGTGCATCCCCAGTGGTGCCAGTGCACTCTCTGGACTCACTGCACTGCATCCCCACTGCTGCCAGTGCACTCTCTGGACTCACTGCACTGCATCCCCAGTGGTGCCAGTGCACTCTCTGGACTCACTGCAGTGCATCCCCAGTGGTGCCAGTGCACTCTCTGGACTCACTGTACTGCATCCCCAGTGGTGCCAGTGCACTCTCTGGACTCAATGCAGTGCATCCCCAGTGGTGCCAGTGCACTCTCTGGACTCACTGCACTGCATCCCCAGTGGTGCCAGTGCACTCTCTGGACTCACTGCACTGCATTCCCAGTGGTGCCAGTGCACTCTCTGCACTCACTGCACTGCATTCCCAGTGGTGCCAGTGAAGTCTCTGGACTCACTGCACTGCATCCCCAGTGGTGCCAGAGCACTCTCTGGACTCACTGCACTGCATCCCCAGTGGTGCCAGTGCACTCTCTGGACTCACTGCACTGCATCCCCAGTGGTGCCAGTGCACTCTCTGGACTCACTGCAGTGCATCCCCAGTGGTGCCAGTGCACTCTGTGGACTCACTGTACTGCATCCCCAGTGGTGCCAGTGCACTCTCTGGACTCACTGCAGTGCATCCCCAGTGGTGCCAGTGCACTCTCTGGACTCACTGCAGTGCATCCCCAGTGGTGCCAGTGCACTCTCTGGACTCACTGCACTGCATCCCCAGTGGTGCCAGTGCACTCTCTGCACTCACTGCAGTGCATCCCCAGTGGTGCCAGTGCACTCTTTGGACTCACTGCACTGCATCCCCAGTGGTGCCAGTGCACTCTCTGGACTCGCTGCACTGCATCCCCAGTGGTGGCAGTGCACTCTCTGGACTCACTGCAGTGCATCCCCAGTGGTGCCAGTGTACTCTCTGGACTCACTGCACTGCAAACCCCAGTGGTGCCAGTGCACTCTCTCGAGTCACTGCACTACATCCCAAGTGGTGCCAGTGCACTCTCTGGACTCACTGTACTGCATCATCAGCGGTGCCAGTGCACTCTCTGGACTCACTGCAGTACATCCCCAGTGGTGCCAGTGCACTCTCTGCACTCACTGCACTGCATCCCCAGTGGTGCCAGTGCACTCACTGGACTCACTATACTGCATCACCAGTGGTGCCAGTGCACTCTCTGGACTCACTGCACTGCATCCCCAGTGCTGCCAGTGCATTCACTGGACTCACTGTACTGCATCTCCAGTGGTGCCAGTGCACTCTCTGGGCTCACTGCAGTGCATCCCCAGTGGTGCCAGTGCACTCTCTGGACTCACTGCACTGCATCCCCAGTGGTGCCAGTGCACTCATTGGATTCACTGCACTGCATCCCCAGTGGTGCTAGTGCACTCTCTGGACTCACTGCAGTGCATCCCCAGTGGTGCCAGTGCACTCTCTGGACTCACTTAAGTGCATTCTCAGTGGTGCCAGTGCAATCTCTGGACTCACTGCAGTGCATCCCCAGTGGTGCCAGTAAACTCACTGGACTCACTGCACTGCATCCCCAGTGGTGCCAGTGCACTCTCTGGACTAACTGCACTGCATCCCCAGTGGTGCCAGTACACTCTCTGGACTCACTGCAGTGCATCCCCAGTGGTGCCAGTGTACTCTCTGGACTCACTGAAGTGCACTCTCAGTGGTGCCAGTGCACTCTCTGGACTCACTGCAGTGCATCCCCAGTGGTGCCAGTGCACTCTCTGGACTCACTGCAGTGCATCCCCAGTGGTGCCAGTGCACTCTCTGGACTCACTGCAGTGCATCCCCAGTGGTGCCAGTGCACTCTCTGCACTCACTTCACTGCATCCCCAGTGGTGCCAGTGCACTCTCTGGACTCACTGCACTGCATTCCCAGTGGTGCCAGTGAAGTCTTTGGACTCACTGCAGTGCATCCCCAGTGGTGCCAGTGCACTCTGTGGACTCACTGTACTGCATCCCCAGTGGGGCCAGTGCACTCTGTGGACTCACTGTACTGCATCCCCAGTGGTGCCAGTGCACTCTCTGGACTCACTGTACTGCATCCCCAGTGGTGCCAGTGCACTCTCTGGACTCACTGTACTGCATCCCCAGTGGTGCCAGCGCACTCTCTGGACTCACTGCAGGGCATCCCCAGTGGTGCCAGTGCACTCTCTGGACTCACTGCACTGCATCCCCAGTGGTGCCAGTGCACTCTCTGGACTCACTGCACTGCATCCCCAGTGGTGCCAGTGCACTCTCTGGACTCACTGCACTGCATCCCCAGTGGTCCCAGTGCACTCTCTGGACTCACTGCAGTGCATCCCCAGGGGTGCCAGTGCACTCTGTGGACTCACTGAAGTGCATCCCCAGTGGTGCCAGTGCACTCTCTGGACTGACTGCACTGCATCCCCAGTGGTGCCAGTGCGCTCTCTGGAGTCACAGCACTGCATCCCCAGGGGTGCCAGTGCACTCACTGGACTCACTGTACTGCATCACAGGTGGTGCCAGTGCACTCTCTGGACTCACTGCAGTGAATCCCTAGTGGTGCCAGTGTACTCTCTGCACTCACTGCACTGCATCCCCAGTGGTGCCAGTGCACTCTGTGGACTCACTGCACTGCATCCCCAGTGGTGCCAGTGCACTCTCTGGACTCACTGCACTGCAACCCAGTGGTGCCAGTGCACTCTCTGGACTCACTGCACTGCATCCCCAGTGGTGCCAGTGTACTCTCTGGACTCACTGCAGTGCATCCCCAGTGGTGCCAGAGCACTCTCTGGATTCACTGCACTGCATCACCAGTGGTGCCAGTGCACTCTCTGGACTCACTGCACTGCATCCCCAGTGGTGCCAGTGCACTCTCTGGACTCACTGCAGTGCATCCCAAGTGGTGCCAGTGCACTCTCTGGACTCACTGTAGTGCATCCCCAGTGGTGCCAGTGCACTCTCTGGACTCACTGCAGTGCATCCCCAGTGGTGCCAGTGCACTCTCTGGACTCACTGTACTGCATCACCAGTGGTGCCAGTGCACTCTCTGGACTCACTGCAGTGCATCCCCAGTGGTGCCAGTGCACTCACGGGACTCACTGCACTGCATCCCCAGTGGTGCCAGTGCACTCTCTGGACTCACTGTACTGCATCCCCAGTGGTGCCAGTGCACTCTGTGGACTCACTGTACTGCATCCCCAGTGGTGCCAGTGCACTCTCTGGACTCACTGCAGGGCATCCCCAGTGGTGCCAGTGCACTCTCTGGACTCACTGTACTGCATCATCAGTGGTGCCAGTGCACTCTCTGGACTCACTGCACTGCATCCCCAGTGGTGCCAGTGCACTCTCTGGACTCACTGTACTGCATCCCCAGTGGTTCCAGTGCACTCTGTGGACTCACTGTACTGCATCCCCAGTGATGCCAGTGCACTCTCTGGACTCACTGCAGGGCATCCCCAGTGGTGCCAGTGCACTCTCTGGACTCACTGTACTGCATCATCAGTGGTGCCAGTGCACTCTCTGGACTCACTGTGCTGCATCCCCAGTGGTGCCAGTGCACTCTCTGGACTCACTGTACTGCATCCCCAGTGGTGCCAGTGCACTCTGTGGACTCACTGTACTGCATCCCCAGTGATGCCAGTGCACTCTCTGGACTCACTGCACTGCATCCCCAGTGGTGCCAGTGCAGTCTCTGGACTCACTGTACTGCATCCCCAGTGGTGCCAGTGCACTCTGTGGACTCACTGTACTGCATCCCCAGTGGTGCCAGTGCACTCTCTGGACTCACTGCAGGGCATCCCCAGTGGTGCCAGTGCACTCTCTGGACTCACTGCACTGCATCCCCAGTGGTGCCAGTGCACTCTCTGGACTCACTGCAGTGCATCCCCAGTGGTGCCAGTGCACTCTCTGGACTCACTACACTGCATCCCCAGTGGTGCCAGTGCACTCTCTGGAGTCACTGCAGTGCATCGCCAGTGGTGCCAGTGCACTCTGTGGACTCACTGAAGTGCATCCCCAGTGGTGCCAGTGCACTCACTGGACTGACTGCACTGCATCCCCAGTGGTGCCAGTGCGCTCTCTGGAGTCACAGCACTGCATCCCCAGGGGTGCCAGTGCACTCACTGGACTCACTGTACTGCATCCCCAGTGGTGCCAGTGCACTCTCTGGACTCACTGCACTGCATCCCCAGTGGTGCCAGTGCACTCTTTGGACTGACTGCACTGCATCCCCAGTGGTGCCAGTGCACTCTCTGGACTCACTGCACTGCATCTCCAGTGGTGCCAGTGCACTCTCTGGACTCACTGTAGTGCATCGCCAGTGGTGCCAGTGCACTCTCTGGACTCACTGAAGTGCATCCCCAGTGGTGCCAGTGCACTCACTGGACTGACTGCACTGCATCCCCAGTGGTGCCAGTGCGCTCTCTGGAGTCACAGCAATGCATCCCCAGTGGTGCCAGTGCACTCACTGGACTCACTGTACTGCATCACAGGTGGTGCCAGTGCACTCTCTGGACTCACTGAAGTGCATCCCCAGTGGTGCCAGTGCACTCTCTGGACTCACTGCAGTGCATCCCCAGTGGTGCCAGTGCACTCTCTGGACTCACTGCACTGCATCCCCACTGCTGCCAGTGCACTCTCTGGACTCACTGCACTGCATCCCCAGTGGTGCCAGTGCACTCTCTGGACTCACTGCAGTGCATCCCCAGTGGTGCCAGTGCACTCTCTGGACTCACTGTACTGCATCCCCAGTGGTGCCAGTGCACTCTCTGGACTCAATGCAGTGCATCCCCAGTGGTGCCAGTGCACTCTCTGGACTCACTGCACTGCATCCCCAGTGGTGCCAGTGCACTCTCTGGACTCACTGCACTGCATCCCCAGTGGTGCCAGTGCACTCTCTGCACTCACTGCACTGCATTCCCAGTGGTGCCAGTGAAGTCTCTGGACTCACTGCACTGCATCCCCAGTGGTGCCAGAGCACTCTCTGGACTCACTGCACTGCATCCCCAGTGGTGCCAGTGCACTCTCTGGACTCACTGCACTGCATCCCCAGTGGTGCCAGTGCACTCTCTGGACTCACTGCAGTGCATCCCCAGTGGTGCCAGTGCACTCTGTGGACTCACTGTACTGCATCCCCAGTGGTGCCAGTGCACTCTCTGGACTCACTGCAGTGCATCCCCAGTGGTGCCAGTGCACTCTCTGGACTCACTGCAGTGCATCCCCAGTGGTGCCAGTGCACTCTCTGGACTCACTGCAGTGCATCCCCAGTGGTGCCAGTGCACTCTCTGGACTCACTGCACTGCATCCCCAGTGGTGCCAGTGCACTCTCTGGAGTCACTGCAGTGCATCCCCAGTGGTGCCAGTGCACTCTTTGGACTCACTGCACTGCATCCCCAGTGGTGCCAGTGCACTCTCTGGACTCGCTGCACTGCATCCCCAGTGGTGGCAGTGCACTCTCTGGACTCACTGCAGTGCATCCCCAGTGGTGCCAGTGTACTCTCTGGACTCACTGCACTGCAAACCCCAGTGGTGCCAGTGCACTCTCTCGAGTCACTGCACTACATCCCAAGTGGTGCCAGTGCACTCTCTGGACTCACTGTACTGCATCATCAGCGGTGCCAGTGCACTCTCTGGACTCACTGCAGTACATCCCCAGTGGTGCCAGTGCACTCTCTGGACTCACTGCACTGCATCCCCAGTGGTGCCAGTGCACTCACTGGACTCACTATACTGCATCACCAGTGGTGCCAGTGCACTCTCTGGACTCACTGCACTGCATCCCCAGTGCTGCCAGTGCATTCACTGGACTCACTGTACTGCATCTCCAGTGGTGCCAGTGCACTCTCTGGGCTCACTGCAGTGCATCCCCAGTGGTGCCAGTGCACTCTCTGGACTCACTGCACTGCATCCCCAGTGGTGCCAGTGCACTCATTGGATTCACTGCACTGCATCCCCAGTGGTGCTAGTGCACTCTCTGGACTCACTGCAGTGCATCCCCAGTGGTGCCAGTGCACTCTCTGGACTCACTTAAGTGCATTCTCAGTGGTGCCAGTGCAATCTCTGGACTCACTGCAGTGCATCCCCAGTGGTGCCAGTAAACTCACTGGACTCACTGCACTGCATCCCCAGTGGTGCCAGTGCACTCTCTGGACTAACTGCACTGCATCCCCAGTGGTGCCAGTGCACTCTCTGGACTCACTGCAGTGCATTCCCAGTGGTGCCAGTGCACTCTCTGGACTCACTGCACTGCATCCCCAGTGGTGCCAGTGCACTCTCTGGACTCACTGCACTGCATCCCCAGTGGTGCCAGTGCACTCTCTGCACTCACTGCAGTGCATCCCCAGTGGTGCCAGTGCACTCTCTGGACTCACTGCAGTGCATCCCCAGTGGTGCCAGTGCACTCTCTGGACTCACTGCACTGCATCCCCAGTGGTGCCAGTGTACTCTCTGGACTCACTGAAGTGCACTCTCAGTGGTGCCAGTGCACTCTCTGGACTCACTGCAGTGCATCCCCAGTGGTGCCAGTACACTCTCTGGACTCACTGCACTGCATCCCCAGTGGTGCCAGTGCACTCTCTGGACTCACTGCACTGCATCCCCAGTGGTGCCAGTGCACTCTCTGCACTCACTGCACTGCATCCCCAGTGGTGCCAGTGCACTCACTGGACTCACTCCAGTGCATTCCCACTGGTGCCAGTGCACTCTCTGGACTCCCTGCACTGTAGCCCCAGTGGTGCCAGTGCACTCCCTGGACTCACTGCACTGCATACCCAGTGGTGCCAGAGCACTCTCTGCACTCACTGCACTGCATCCCCAGTGGTGCCAGTGCACTCTCTGGACTCATTGTACTGCATCCCCAGTGGTGCCAGTGCACTCTGTGGACTCACTGTACTGCATCCCCAGTGGTGCCAGTGCACTCTCTGGACTCACTGCACTGCATCCCCAGTGGTGCCAGTGCACTCTCTGGACTCACTGCACTGCATCCCCCGTGGTGCCAGTGCACTCTCTGGACTCACTGTAGTGCATCCCCAGTGGTGCCAGTGCACTCTCTGGACTCACTGCACTGCATCCCCAGTGGTGCCAGTGCACTCTCTGGACTCACTGCACTGCATCCCCAGTGGTGCCAGTGCACTCACTGGACTCACTGTACTGCATCACCAGTGGTGCCAGTGCACTCTCTGGACTCACTGCACTGCATCACCAGTGGTGCCAGTGCACTCTCTGGACTCACTGCACTGCATCCCCAGTGGTGCCAGTGCACTCACTGGACTCACTGCACTGCATCCCCAGTGGTGCCAGTGCACTCTCTGGACTCACTGCACTGCATCCCCAGTGCTGCCAGTGCATTCACTGGACTCACTGCACTGCATCTCCAGTGGTGCCGAAGCACTCTCTGGGCTCACTGCAGTGCATCCCCAGTGGTGCCAGTGCACTCTCTGGACTCACTGCACTGCATCCCCAGTGGTGCCAGTGCACTCATTGGATTCACTGCACTGCATCCCCAGTGGTGCCAGTGCACTCTCTGGACTCACTGCAGTGCATCCCCAGTGGTGCCAGTGCACTCTCTGGACTCACTTAAGTGCATTCTCAGTGGTGCCAGTGCAATCTCTGGACTCACTGCAGTGCATCCCCAGTGGTGCCAGTAAACTCACTGGACTCACTGCACTGCATCCCCAGTGGTGCCAGTGCACTCTCTGGACTCACGGCACTGCATCCCCAGTGGTGCCAGTGCACTCTCTGGACTCACTGCACTGCATCCCCAGTGCTGCCTGTGCACTCTCTGGACTCACTGCACTGCATCCCCAGTGGTGCTACTGCACTCTCTGGACTCACTGCACTGCATCCCCAGTGGTGCCAGTGCACTCTCTGGACTCCCTGCACTGCATCCCCAGTGGTGCCAGTGCACTCTCTGGACTCACTGCACTGCATCCCCAGTGGTGCCAGTGCACTCTCTGGACTCACTGAAGTGCATCCCCAGTGGTGCCAGTGCAATCTCTGGACTCACTGCACTGCATTCCCAGTGGTGCCAGTGCACACTCTGGACTCACTGCACTGCAGCCCCAGTGGTGCCAGTGCACTCTCTGGACTCACTGCACTGCATCCCCAGTGGTGCCAGAGCACTCTCTGCACTCACTGCAGTGCATCCCGAGTGGTGCCAGTGCACTCTCTGGACTCACTGTACTGCATCCCCAGTGGTGCCAGTGCACTCTGTGGACTCACTGCACTGCATCCCCAGTGGTGCCAGTGCACTCTCTGGACTCACTGTACCGCATCCCCAGTGGTGCCAGTGCACTCTCTGGACTCACTGCACTGCATCCCCAGTGGTGCCAGTGCACTCTCTGGACTCACTGCACTGCATCCCCAGTGTTGCCAGTGCACTCTCTGGAGTAACTGCAGTGCATCCCCAGTGGTGCCAAAGCACTCTCTGGACTCCCGGCACCGCATCCCCAGTGGTGCCAGTGTACTCACTGGACTCACTGTACTGCATCACAGGTGGTGCCAGTGCACTCTCTGGACTCACTGAAGTGCATCCCCAGTGGTGCCAGTGCACTCTCTGGACTCACTGTAGTGCATCCCCAGTGGTGCCAGTGCACTCTCTGGACTCACTGTACTGCATCCCCACTGCTGCCAGTGCACTCTCTGGACTCACTGCACTGCATCCCCAGTGGTGCCAGTGCACTCTCTGGACTCACTGCAGTGCATCCCCAGTGGTGCCAGTGCACTCTCTGGACTCACTGTACTGCATACCCAGTGGTGCCAGTGCACTCTCTGGACTCAATGCAGTGCATCCCCAGTGGTGCCAGTGCACTCTCTGGACTCACTGCACTGCATCCCCAGTGGTGCCAGTGCACTCTCTGGACTCACTGCACTGCATCCCCAGTGGTGCCAGTGCACTCTCTGCACTCACTGCACTGCAATCCCAGTGGTGCCAGTGAAGTCTCTGGACTCACTGCACTGCATCCCCAGTGGTGCCAGTGCAATCTCTGGACTCACTGCAGTGCATCCCCAGTGGTGCCAGTGCACTCTCTGGACTCACTGCACTGCATCCCCAGTGGTGCCAGTGCACTCTCTGGACTCACTGTGCTGCATCCCCAGTGGTGCCAGTGCACTCTCTGGACTCACTGTACTGCATCCTCAGTGGTGCCAGTGCACTCTCTGGACTCACTGCAGTGCATCCCCAGTGGTGCCAGTGCACTCTCTGGACTCACTGCACTGCATCCCCAGTGGTGCCAGTGCACTCTCTGGACTCACTGCACTGCATCCCCAGTGGTGCCAGTGCACTCTCTGGACTCGCTGCAGTGCATCCCCAGTGGTGGCAGTGCACTCTCTGGGCTCACTGCAGTGCATCCCCAGTGGTGCCAGTGTACTCTCTGGACTCACTGCACTGCAAACCCCAGTGGTGCCAGTGCACTCTCTCGAGTCACTGCACTACATCCCAAGTGGTGCCAGTGCACTCTCTGGACTCACTGTACTGCATCATCAGCGGTGCCAGTGCACTCTCTGGACTCACTGCAGTACATCCCCAGTGGTGCCAGTGCACTCTCTGGACTCACTGCACTGCATCCCCAGTGGTGCCAGTGCACTCACTGGACTCACTATACTGTATCACCAGTGGTGCCAGTGCACTCTCTGGACTCACTGCACTGCATCCCCAGTGCTGCCAGTGCATTCACTGGACTCACTGTACTGCATCTCCAGTGGTGCCAGTGCACTCTCTGGACTCACTGCAGTGCATCCCCAGTGGTGCCAGTGCACTCTCTGGACTCACTGCACTGCATCCCCACTGCTGCGAGTGCACTCTCTGGACTCACTGCACTGCATCCGCAGTGGTGCCAGTGCACTCTCTGGACTCACTGCAGTGCATCCCCAGTGGTGCCAGTGCACTCTCTGGACTCACTGTACTGCATCCCCAGTGGTGCCAGTGCGCTCTCTGGACTCAATGCAGTGCATCCCCAGTGGTGCCAGTGCACTCTCTGGACTCACTGCACTGTATCCCCAGTGGTGCCAGTGCACTCTGTGGACTCACTGCACTGCATCCCCAGTGGTGCCAGTGCACTCTCTGCACTCACTGCACTGCATTCCCAGTGGTGCCAGTGAAGTCTCTGGACTCACTGCACTGCATCCCCAGTGGTGCCAGTGCAATCTCTGGACTCACTGCAGTGCATCCCCAGTGGTGCCAGTGCACTCTCTGGACTCACTGCACTGCATCCCAAGTGGTGCCAGTGCACTCTCTGGACTCACTGTGCTGCATCCCCAGTGGTGCCAGTGCACTCTGTGGACTCACTGTACTGCATCCCCAGTGGTGCCAGTGCACTCTCTGGACTCACTGCAGTGCATCCCCAGTGGTGCCAGTGCACTCTCTGGACTCACTGCAGTGCATCCCCAGTGGTGCCAGTGCACTCTCTGGACTCACTGCAGTGCATCCCCAGTGGTGCCAGTGCACTCTCTGCACTCACTTCACTGCATCCCCAGTGGTGCCAGTGCACTCTCTGGACTCACTGCACTGCATTCCCAGTGGTGCCAGTGAAGTCTTTGGACTCACTGCACTGCATCCCCAGTGGTGCCAGTGCAATCTCTGGACTCACTGCACTGCATCCCCAGTGGTGCCAGTGCACTCTCTGGACTCACTGCACTGCATCCCCAGTGGTGCCAGTGCAGTCTCTGGACTCACTGTACTGCATCCCCAGTGGTGCCAGTGCACTCTGTGGACTCACTGCAGTGCATCCCCAGTGGTGCCAGTGCACTCTCTGGACTCACTGCAGTGCATCCCCAGTGGTGCCAGTGCACTCTCTGGACTCACTGCACTGCATCCCCACTGCTGCCAGTGCACTCTCTGGACTCACTGCACTGCATCCCCAGTGGTGCCAGTGCACTCTCTGGACTCACTGCAGTGCATCCCCAGTGGTGCCAGTGCACTCTCTGGACTCACTGAAGTGCATCCCCAGTGGTGCCAGTGCACTCTCTGGACTCACTGCACTGCATCCCCACTGCTGCCAGTGCACTCTCTGGACTCACTGCACTGCATCCCCAGTGGTGCCAGTGCACTCTCTGGACTCACTGCAGTGCATCCCCAGTGGTGCCAGTGCACTCTCTGGACTCACTGTACTGCATCCCCAGTGGTGCCAGTGCACTCTCTGGACTCAATGCAGTGCATCCCCAGTGGTGCCAGTGCACTCTCTGGACTCACTGCACTGCATCCCCAGTGGTGCCAGTGCACTCTCTGGACTCACTGCACTGCATCCCCAGTGGTGCCAGTGCACTCTCTGCACTCACTGCACTGCATCCCCAGTGGTGCCAGTGCACTCACTGGACTCACTGCAGTGCATCCCCAGTGGTGCCAGAGCACTCTCTGGACTCACTGTACTGCATCCCCAGTGGTGCCAGTGCACTCTCTGGACTCAATGCAGTGCATCCCCAGTGGTGCCAGTGCACTCTCTGGACTCACTGCACTGCATCCCCAGTGGTGCCAGTGCACTCTCTGGAGTCACAGCACTGCATCCCTAGTAGTGCCAGTGCACTCACTGGACTCACTGTACTGCATCACAGGTGGTGCCAGTGCACTCTCTGGACTCACTGAAGTGCATCCCCAGTGGTGCCAGTGCACTCTCTGGACTCACTGCACTGCATCCCCAGTGGTGCCAGTGCACTCTCTGGACTCACTGCACTGCATCCCCACTGCTGCCAGTGCACTCTCTGGACTCACTGCACTGCATCCCCAGTGGTGCCAGTGCACTCTCTGGACTCACTGCAGTGCATTCCCAGTGGTGCCAGTGCACTCTCTGGACTCACTGTACTGCATCCCCAGTGGTGCCAGTGCACTCTCTGGACTCAATGCAGTGCATCCCCAGTGGTGCCAGTGCACTCTCTGGACTCACTGCACTGCATCCCCAGTGGTGCCAGTGCACTCTCTGGACTCACTGCACTGCATCCCCAGTGGTGCCAGTGCACTCTCTGGACTCACTGCACTGCATTCCCAGTGGTGCCAGTGAAGTCTCTGGACTCACTGCACTGCATCCCCAGTAGTGCCAGAGCACTCTCTGGACTCACTGCACTGCATCCCCAGTGGTGCCAGTGCACTCTCTGGACTCACTGCACTGCATCCCCAGTGGTGCCAGTGCACTCTCTGGACTCACTGCAGTGCATCTCCAGTGGTGCCAGTGCACTCTGTGGACTCACTGTACTGCATCCCCAGTGGTGCCAGTGCACTCTCTGGACTCACTGCAGTGCATCCCCAGTGGTGCCAGTGCATTCTCTGGACTCACTGCAGTGCATCCCCAGTGGTGCCAGTGCACTCTCTGGACTCACTGCAGTGCATCCCCAGTGGTGCCAGTGCACTCTCTGGACTCACTGCACTGCATCCCCAGTGGTGCCAGTGCACTCTCTGCACTCACTGCAGTGCATCCCCAGTGGTGCCAGTGCACTCTTTGGACTCACTGCACTGCATCCCCACTGCTGCCAGTGCACTCTCTGGACTCGCTGCACTGCATCCCCAGTGGTGGCAGTGCACTCTCTGGACTCACTGCAGTGCATCCCCAGTGGTGCCAGTGTACTCTCTGGACTCACTGCACTGCAAACCCCAGTGGTGCCAGTGCACTCTCTCGAGTCACTGCACTACATCCCAAGTGGTGCCAGTGCACTCTCTGGACTCACTGTACTTCATCATCAGCGGTGCCAGTGCACTCTCTGGACTCACTGCAGTACATCCCCAGTGGTGCCAGTGCACTCTCTGGACTCACTGCACTGCATCCCCAGTGGTGCCAGTGCACTCACTGGACTCACTATACTGCATCACCAGTGGTGCCAGTGCACTCTCTGGACTCACTGCACTGCATCCCCAGTGCTGCCAGTGCATTCACTGGACTCACTGTACTGCATCTCCAGTGGTGCCAGTGCACTCTCTGGGCTCACTGCAGTGCATCCCCAGTGGTGCCAGTGCACTCTCTGGACTCACTGCACTGCATCCCCAGTGGTGCCAGTGCACTCATTGGATTCACTGCACTGCATCCCCAGTGGTGCTAGTGCACTCTCTGGACTCACTGCAGTGCATCCCCAGTGGTGCCAGTGCACTCTCTGGACTCACTTAAGTGCATTCTCAGTGGTGCCAGTGCAATCTCTGGACTCACTGCAGTGCATCCCCAGTGGTGCCAGTGTACTCTCTGGACTCACTGAAGCGCACTCTCAGTGGTGCCAGTGCACTCTCTGGACTCACTGCACTGCATCCCCAGTGGTGCCAGTACACTCTCTGGACTCACTGCATTGCATCCCCTGTGGTGCCAGTGCACTCTCTGGACTCACTGCACTGCATCCCCAGTGCTGCCTGTGCACTCTCTGGACTCACTGCACTGCATCCCCAGTGGTGCTACTGCACTCTCTGTACTCACTGCACTGCATCCCCAGTGGTGCCAGTGCACTCTCTGCACTCACTGCACTGCATCCCCAGTGGTGCCAGTGCACTCAATGGACTCACTCCAGTGCATTCCCACTGGTGCCAGTGCACTCTCTGGACTCCCTGCACTGCAGCCCCAGTGGTGCCAGTGCACTCTCTGGACTCACTGCACTGCATACCCAGTGGTGCCAGAGCACTCTCTGCACTCACTGCACTGCATCCCCAGTGGTGCCAGTGCACTCTCTGGACTCATTGTACTGCATCCCCAGTGGTGCCAGTGCACTCTGTGGACTCACTGTACTGCATCCCCAGTGGTGCCAGTGCACTCTCTGGACTCACTGCACTGCATCCCCAGTGGTGCCAGTGCACTCTCTGGACTCACTGCACTGCATCCCCAGTGGTACCAGTGCACTCTCTGGACTCACTGCAGTGCATCCCCAGTGGTGCCAGTGCACTCTCTGGACTCACTGCACTGCATGCCCAGTGGTGCCAGTGCACTCTCTGGACTCACTGCACTGCATCCCCACTGCTGCCAGTCCACTCTCTGGAGTCGCTGCACTGCATCTCCAGTGGTGGCAGTGCACTCTCTGGACTCACTGCAGTGCATCCCCAGTGGTGCCAGTGTACTCTCTGGACTCACTGCACTGCAAACCCCAGTGGTGCCAGTGCACTCTCTCGAGTCACTGCACTACATCCCCAGTGGTGCTAGTGCACTCACTGGACTCACTGTACTGCATCATCAGCGGCGCCAGTGCACTCTCTGGACTCACTGCAGTGCATCCCCAGTGGTGCCAGTGCACTCTCTGCACTCACTGCACTGCATCCCCAGTGGTGCCAGTGCACTCACTGGACTCACTGCACTGCATCACCAGTGGTGCCAGTGCACTCTCTGGACTCACTGCACTGCATCCCCAGTTGTGCCAGTGCACTCTCTGGACTCACTGCACTGCATCCCCAGTGGTGTCAGTGCACTCATTGGACTCACTGCACTGCATCCCCAGTGGTGCTAGTGCACTCTCTGGACTCACTGCAGTGCATCCCCAGTGGTGCCAGTGCACTCTCTGGACTCACTTAAGTGCATTCTCAGTGGTGCCAGTGCAATCTCTGGACTCACTGCACTGCATCCCCAGTGGTGCCAGTAAACTCACTGGACTCACTGCAGTGCATCCCCAGTGGTGCCAGTGCACTCTCTGGACTCACTGCACTGCATCCCCAGTGGTGCCAGTGCACTCTCTGGACTCACTGCACTGCATCCCCAGTGCTGCCTGTGCACTCTCTGGACTCACTGCACTGCATCCCCAGTGGTGCTACTGCACTCTCTGGACTCACTGCAGTGCATCCCCAGTGGTGCCAGTGCACTCTCTGCACTCACTGCACTGAAACTCCAGTGGTGCTACTGCACTCTCTGGACTCACTGCACTGCATCCCCAGGGGTGCCAGTGCACTCTCTGCACTCCCTGCACTGCATCCCCAGTGGTGCCAGTGCACTCTCTGGACTCACTGCAGTGCATCCCCAGTGGTGCCAGTGCACTCTCTGGACTCACTGCACTGCATCCCCAGTGCTGCCAGTGCACTCTCTGGACTCGCTGCACTGCATCCCCAGTGGTGGCAGTGCACTCTCTGGACTCACTGCAGTGCATCCCCAGTGGTGCCCGTGTACTCTCTGGACTCACTGCACTGCAAACCCCAGTGGTGCCAGTGCACTCTCTCGAGTCACTGCACTGCATCCCCAGTGGTGCCAGTGCACTCACTGGACTCACTGTACTGCATCATCAGCGGTGCCAGTGCACTCTCTGGACTCACTGCAGTGCATCCCCACTGGTGCCAGTGCACTCTCTGGACTCACTGCACTGCATCCCCAGTGGTGCCAGTGCACTCACTGGACTCACTGCACTGCATCCCCAGTGGTGCCAGTGCACTCTCTGGACTCACTGCACTGCATCCCCAGTGCTGCCAGTGCATTCACTGGACTCACTGCAGTGCATCTCCAGTGGTGCCGAAGCACTCTCTGGGCTCACTGCAGTGCATCCGCAGTGGTGCCAGTGCACTCTCTGGACTCACTGCACTGCATCCCCAGTGGTGCCAGTGCACTCATTGGATTCACTGCACTGCATCCCCAGTGGTGCCAGTGCACTCTCTGGACTCACTGCAGTGCATCCCCAGTGGTGCCAGTGCACTCTCTGGACTCACTTAAGTGCATTCTCAGTGGTGCCAGTGCAATCTCTGGACTCACTGCAGTGCATCCCCAGTGGTGCCAGTAAACTCACTGGACTCACTGCACTGCATCCCCAGTGGTGCCAGTGCACTCTCTGGACTCACGGCACTGCATCCCCAGTGGTGCCAGTGCACTCTCTGGACTCACTGCACTGCATCCCCAGTGGTGCCAGTGCACTCTCTGGACTCACTGCACTGCATCCCCAGTGGTGCTACTGCACTCTCTGGACTCACTGCACTGCATCCCCAGTGGTGCCAGTGCACTCTCTGGACTCCCTGCACTGCATCCCCAGTGGTGCCAGTGCACTCTCTGGACTCACTGCAGTGCATCCCCAGTGGTGCCAGTGCACTCTCTGGACTCACTGAAGTGCATCCCCAGTGGTGCCAGTGCAATCTCTGGACTCACTGCACTGCATTCCCAGTGGTGCCAGTGCACACTCTGGACTCACTGCACTGCATCCCCAGTGGTGCCAGTGCACTCTCTGGACTCACTGCACTGCAGCCCCAGTGGTGCCAGTGCACTCTCTGGACTCACTGCACTGCATCCCCAGTGGTGCCAGAGCACTCTCTGCACTCACTGCACTGCATCCCCAGTGGTGCCAGTGCACTCTCTGGACTCACTGTACTGCAAACCCCAGTGGTGCCAGTGCACTCTGTGGACTCACTGCACTGCATCCCCAGTGGTGCCAGTGCACTCTCTGGACTCACTGTACCGCATCCCCAGTGGTGCCAGTGCACTCTCTGGACTCACTGCACTGCATCCCCAGTGGTGCCAGTGCACTCTCTGGACTCACTGCACTGCATCCCCAGTGTTGCCAGTGCACTCTCTGGAGTAACTGCAGTGCATCCCCAGTGGTGCCAGTGCACTCTCTGGACTCCCGGCACCGCATCACCAGTGGTGCCAGTGTACTCACTGGACTCACTGTACTGCATCACAGGTGGTGCCAGTGCACTCTCTGGACTCACTGAAGTGCATCCCCAGTGGTGCCAGTGCACTCTCTGGACTCACTGTAGTGCATCCCCAGTGGTGCCAGTGCACTCTCTGGACTCACTGCACTGCATCCCCACTGCTGCCAGTGCACTCTCTGGACTCACTGCACTGCATCCCCAGTGGTGCCAGTGCACTCTCTGGACTCACTGCAGTGCATCCCCAGTGGTGCCAGTGCACTCTCTGGACTCACTGTACTGCATCCCCAGTGGTGCCAGTGCACTCTCTGGACTCAATGCAGTGCATCCCCAGTGGTGCCAGTGCACTCTCTGGACTCACTGCACTGCATCCCCAGTGGTGCCAGTGCACTCTCTGGACTCACTGCACTGCATCCCCAGTGGTGCCAGTGCACTCTCTGCACTCACTGCACTGCATTCCCAGTGGTGCCAGTGAAGTCTCTGGACTCTCTGCACTGCATCCCCAGTGGTGCCAGTGCAATCTCTGGACTCACTGCAGTGCATCCCCAGTGGTGCCAGTGCACTCTCTGGACTCACTGCACTGCATCCCCAGTGGTGCCAGTGCACTCTCTGGACTCACTGTGCTGCATCCCCAGTGGTGCCAGTGCACTCTCTGGACTCACTGTACTGCATCCTCAGTGGTGCCAGTGCACTCTCTGGACTCACTGCAGTGCATCCCCAGTGGTGCCAGTGCACTCTCTGGACTCACTGCACTGCATCCCCAGTGGTGCCAGTGCACTCTCTGGACTCACTGCACTGCATCCCCACTGCTGCCAGTGCACTCTCTGGACTCACTGCACTGCATCCCCAGTGGTGCCAGTGCACTCTCTGGACTCACTGCACTGCATCCCCAGTGGTGCCAGTGCACTCTCTGGACTCACTGCAGTGCATCCCCACTGGTGCCAGTGCACTCTCTGGACTCACTGCACTGCATCCCCAGTGGTGCCAGTGCACTCTCTGGACTCGCTGCAGTGCATCCCCAGTGGTGGCAGTGCACTCTCTGGGCTCACTGCAGTGCATCCCCAGTGGTGCCAGTGTACTCTCTGGACTCACTGCACTGCAAACCCCAGTGGTGCCAGTGCACTCTCTCGAGTCACTGCACTACATCCCAAGTGGTGCCAGTGCACTCTCTGGACTCACTGTACTGCATCATCAGCGGTGCCACTGCACTCTCTGGACTCACTGCAGTACATCCCCAGTGGTGCCAGTGCACTCTCTGGACTCACTGCACTGCATCCCCAGTGGTGCCAGTGCACTCACTGGACTCACTATACTGTATCACCAGTGGTGCCAGTGCACTCTCTGGACTCACTGCACTGCATCCCCAGTGCTGCCAGTGCATTCACAGGACTCACTGTACTGCATCTCCAGTGGTGCCAGTGCACTCTCTGGGCTCACTGCAGTGAATCCCCAGTGGTGCCAGTGCACTCTCTGGACTCACTGCACTGCATCCCCAGTGGTGCCAGTGCACTCTCTGGAGTCACTGAAGTGCATCCCCAGTGGTGCAAGTGCACTCTCTGGACTCACTGCAGTGCATCCCCAGTGGTGCCAGTGCACTCTGTGGACTCACTGAAGTGCATCCCCAGTGGTGCCAGTGCACTCACTGGACTGACTGCACTGCATCCCCAGTGGTGCCAGTGCGCTCTCTGGAGTCACAGCACTGCATCCCCAGTGGTGCCAGTGCACTCACTGGACTCACTGTACTGCATCACAGGTGGTGCCAGTGCACTCTCTGGACTCACTGCAGTGAATCCCCAGTGGTGCCAGTGTACTCTCTGCACTCACTGCACTGCATCCCCAGTGGTGCCAGTGCACTCACTGGACTCACTGCACTGCATCCCCAGTGGTGCCAGTGCACTCTCTGGACTCACTGCACTGCAACCCAGTGGTGCCAGTGCACTCTCTGGACTCACTGTACTGCATCCCCAGTGGTGCCAGTGTACTCTCTGGACTCACTGCACTGCATCCCCAGTGGTGCCAGAGCACTCTCTGGACTCACTGCACTGCATCCCCAGTGGTGCCAGTGCACTCTCTGGACTCACTGCACTGCAACCCAGTGGTGCCAGTGCACTCTCTGGACTCACTGCACTGCATCCCCAGTGGTGCCAGTGTACTCTCTGGACTCACTGCACTGCATCCCCAGTGGTGCCAGAGCACTCTCTGGGCTCACTGCACTGCATCACCAGTGGTGCCAGTGCACTCTCTGGACTCACTGCACTGCATCCCCAGTGGTGTCAGTGCACTCTCTGCACACACTGCAGTGCATCCCCAGTGGTGCCAGTGCACTCTCTGCACTCACTGCAGTGCATCCCCAGTGGTGGCAGTGCACTCTCTGGACTCACTGCACTGCGTCCCCAGTGGTGCCAGTGCACTCTCTGGACTCACTGTAGTGCATCCCTAGTGGTGCCAGTGCACTCTCTGGACTCACTGCACTGCATCCCCAGTGGTGCCAGTGCACTCTGTGGACTCACTGTACTGCATCACCAGTGGTGCCAGTGCACTCTCTGGACTCACTGCAGTGCATCCCCTGTGGTGCCAGTGCACACACGGGACTCACTGCACTGCAGCCCCAGTGGTGCCAGTGCACTCTCTGGACTCCCTGCACTGCATCCCCAGTGGTGCCAGTGCACTCACTGGACTCACTGCACTGCATCCCCAGTGGTGCCAGTGCACTCTCTGGACTCACTGCACTGCATCCCCAGTGGTGCCAGTGCACTCTCTGGACTCACTGTACTGCATCCCCAGTGGTGCCAGTGCACTCTGTGGACTCACTGTACTGCATCCCCAGTGGTGCCAGTGCACTCTCTGGACTCACTGCAGGGCATCCCCAGTGGTGCCAGTGCACTCTCTGGACTCACTGTACTGCATCATCAGTGGTGCCAGTGCACTCTCTGGACTCACTGCACTGCATCCCCAGTGGTGCCAGTGCACTCTCTGCACTCACTGTACTGCATCCCCAGTGGTGCTAGTGCACTCTGTGGACTCACTGTACTGCATCCCCAGTGATGCCAATGCACTCTCTGGACTCACTGCAGGGCATCCCCAGTGGTGCCAGTGCACTCTCTGGACTCACTGTACTGCATCATCAGTGGTGCCAGTGCACTCTCTGGACTCACTGCAGTGCATCCCCAGTGGTGCCAGTGCACTCTCTGGACTCACTGTACTGCATCCCCAGTGGTGCCAGTGCACTCTGTGGACTCACTGTACTGCATCCCCAGTGATGCCAGTGCACTCTCTGGACTCACTGCACTGCATCCCCAGTGGTGCCAGTGCAGTCTCTGGACTCACTGCAGTGCATCCCCAGTGGAGCCAGTGCACTCTCTGGACTCACTGCAGTGCATCCCCAGTGGTGCCAGTGCACTCTCTGGACTCACTGCAGGGGATCCCCAGTGGTGCCAGTGCACTCTCTGGACTCACTGCACTGCATCCCCAGTGGTGCCAGTGCACTCTCTGGACTCACTGCACTGCATCCCCAGTGGTGCCAGTGCACTCTCTGGACTCACTACACTGCATCCCCAGTGGTGCCAGTGCACTCTCTGGAGTCACTGCAGTGCATCCCCAGTGGTGCCAGTGCACTCTGTGGACTCACTGAAGTGCATCCCCAGTGGTGCCAGTGCACTCACTGGACTGACTGTACTGCATCCCCAGTGGTGCCAGTGCACTCTCTGGACTCACTGTACTGCATCCCCAGTGGTGCCAGTGCACTCTCTGGACTCACTGCAGTGCATCCCCAGTGGTGCCAGTGCACTCTCTGGACTCACTGCACTGCATCCCCAGTGGTGCCAGTGCACTCTCTGGACTCACTGCACTGCATCTCCAGTGGTGCCAGTGCACTCTCTGGACTCACTGCAGTGCATCGCCAGTGGTGCCAGTGCACTCTCTGGACTCACTGAAGTGCATCCCCAGTGGTGCCAGTGCACTCACTGGACTGACTGCACTGCATCCCCAGTGGTGGCAGTGCGCTCTCTGGAATCACAGCACTGCATCCCCAGTGGTGCCAGTGCACTCACTGGACTCACTGTACTGCATCACAGGTGGTGCCAGTGCACTCTCTGGACTCACTGAAGTGCATCCCCAGTGGTGCCAGTGCACTCTCTGGACTCACTGCAGTGCATCCCCAGTGGTGCCAGTGCACTCTCTGGACTCACTGCACTGCATCCCCACTGCTGCCAGTGCACTCTCTGGACTCACTGCACTGCATCCCCAGTGGTGCCAGTGCACTCTCTGGACTCACTGCAGTGCATCCCCAGTGGTGCCAGTGTACTCTCTGGACTCACTGTACTGCATCCCCAGTGGTGCCAGTGCACTCTCTGGACTCAATGCAGTGCATCCCCAGTGGTGCCAGTGCACTCTCTGGACTCACTGTAGTGCATCGCCAGTGGTGCCAGTGCACTCTCTGGACTCACTGCACTGCATCCCCAGTGGTGCCAGTGCACTCTCTGCACTCACTGCACTGCATCCCCAGTCGTGCCAGTGAAGTCTCTGGACTCACTGCACTGCATCCCCAGTGGTGCCAGTGCAATCTCTGGACTCACTGCAGTGCATCCCCAGTGGTGCCAGTGCACTCTCTGGACTCACTGCACTGCATCCCCAGTGGTGCCAGTGCACTCTCTGGACTCACTGTGCTGCATCCCCAGTGGTGCCAGTGCACTCTGTGGACTCACTGTACTGCATCCCCAGTGGTGCCAGTGCACTCTCTGGACTCACTGCAGTGCATCTGCAGTGGTGCCAGTGCACTCTCTGGACTCACTGCAGTGCATCCCCAGTGGTGCCAGTGCACTCTCTGGACTCACTGCAGTGCATCCCCAGTGGTGCCAGTGCACTCTCTGGACTCACTGCACTGCATCCCCAGTGGTGCCAGTGCACTCTCTGGACTCACTGCACTGCATCCCCAGTGGTGCCAGTGCACTCTCTGCACTCACTGCAGTGCATCCCCAGTGGTGCCAGTGCACTCTCTGGACTCACTGCACTGCATCCCCAGTGGTGCCAGTGCACTCTCTGGACTCGCTGCACTGCATCCCCAGTGGTGGCAGTGCAATTCTCTGGACTCACTGCACTGCATCCCCAGTGGTGCCAGTGTACTCTCTGGACTCACTGCACTGCAAACCCCAGTGGTGCCAGTGCACTCTCTCGAGTCACTGCACTACATCCCAAGTGGTGCCAGTGCACTCTCTGGACTCACTGTACTGCATCATCAGCGGTGCCAGTGCACTCTCTGGACTCACTGCAGTACATCCCCAGTGGTGCCAGTGCACTCTCTGCACTCACTGCACTGCATCCCCAGTGGTGCCAGTGCACTCACTGGACTCACTATACTGCATCACCAGTGGTGCCAGTGCACTCTCTGGACTCACTGCAGTGCATCCCCAGTGCTGCCAGTGCATTCACTGGACTCACTGTACTGCATCTCCAGTGGTGCCAGTGCACTCTCTGGGCTCACTGCAGTGCATCCCCAGTGGTGCCAGTGCACTCTCTGGACTCACTGCACTGCATCCCCAGTGGTGCCAGTGCACTCTCTGGACTCACTGAACTGCATCCCCAGTGGTGCTAGTGCACTCTCTGGACTCACTGCAGTGCATCCCCAGTGGTGCCAGTGCACTCTCTGGACTCACTTAAGTGCATTCTCAGTGGTGCCAGTGCAATCTCTGGACTCACTGCAGTGCATCCCCAGTGGTGCCAGTAAACTCACTGGACTCACTGCACTGCATCCCCAGTGGTGCCAGTGCACTCTCTGGACTCACTGCACTGCATCCCCAGTGCTGCCAGTGCACTCTCTGGACTCACTGCAGTGCATCCCCAGTGGTGCAGTGCACTCTCTGGACTCACTGAAGTGCACTCTCAGTGGTGTCAGTGCACTCTCTGGACTCACTGCAGTGCATCCCCAGTGGTGCCAGTACACTCTCTGGACTCACTGCACTGCAGCCCCAGTGGTGCCAGTGCACTCTCTGGACTCACTGCACTGCATCCCCAGTGGTGCCAGAGCACTCTCTGCACTCACTGCACTGCATCCCCAGTGGTGCCAGTGCACTCTCTGGACTCACTGTACTGCATCCCCAGTGGTGCCAGTGCACTCTCTGGACTCACTGTACTGCATCCCCAGTGGTGCCAGTGCACTCTCTGGACTCACTGCAGTGCATCCCCAGTGGTGCCAGTGCACTCTCTGGACTCACTGCACTGCATCTCCAGTGGTGCCAGTGCACTCTCTGGACTCACTGCGCTGCATCCCCAGTGGTGCCAGTGCACTCTCTGGACTCACTGCACTGCATCCCCAGTGGTGCCAGTGCACTCTCTGGACTCACTGCAGTGCATCCCCAGTGGTGCCAGTGCACTCTCTGGACTCACTGCACTGCATCCACACTGCTGCCAGTGCACTCTCTGGACTCGCTGCACTGCATCCCCAGTGGTGGCAGTGCACGCTCTGGACTCACTGCAGTGCATCCCCAGTGGTGCCAGTGTACTCTCTGGACTCACTGCACTGCAAACCCCAGTGGTGCCAGTGCACTCTCTCGAGTCACTGCACTACATCACCAGTGGTGCCAGTGCACTCACTGGACTCACTGTACTGCATCATCAGCGGTGCCAGTGCACTCTCTGGACTCACTGCAGAGCATCCCTAGTGGTGCCAGTGCGCTCTCTGGACTCACAGCACTGCTTCCCCAGTGGTGCCAGGGCACTCTGTGGACTCACTGCACTGCATCACCAGTGGTGCCAGTGCACTCTCTGGACTCACTGCACTGCATCCCCAGTGGTGCCAGGGCACTCTGTGGACTCACTGTACTGCATCCCCAGTGGTGCCAGTGTACTCTCTGCACTCACTGCACTGCATCCCCAGTGGTGCCAGGGCACTCTGTGGACTCACTGTACTGCATCCCCAGTGGTGCCAGTGCACTCTCTGGACTCACTGCAGGGCATCCCCAGTGGTGCCAGTGCACTCTCTGGACTCACTGCAGTGCATCCCCAGTGGTGCCAGTGCACTCTCTGGACTCACTGCAGTGCATCCCCAGTGGTGCCAGTGCACTCTCTGGACTCACTGCACTGCATCCCCAGTGGTGCCAGTGCACTCTCTGGACTCACTGAAGTGCATCCCCAGTGGTGCCAGTGCACTCTATGGACTCACTGCAGTGCATCGCCAGTGGTGCCAGTGCACTCTGTGGACTCACTGAAGTGCATCCCCAGTGGTGCCAGTGCACTCACTGGACTGACTGCACTGCATCCCCAGTGGTGCCAGAGCGCTCTCTGGACTCACTGCACTGCATCCCCAGGGGTGCCAGTGCACTCACTGGACTCACTGTACTGCATCACAGGTGGTGCCAGTGCACTCTCTGGACTCACTGCAGTGCATCCCCAGTCCTGCCAGTGCACTCTCTTGACTCACTGCACTGCATCCCCAGTGGTGCCAGTGCACTCTCTGGACTCACTGCACTGCATCTCCAGTGGTGCCAGTGCACTCTCTGGACTCACTGCAGTGCATCCCCAGTGGTGCCAGTGCACACACTGGACTGACTGCACTGCATCCCCAGTGGTGCCAGTGCGCTCTCTGGACTCACAGCACTGCATCCCCAGTGGTGCCAGTGCACTCACTGGACTCACTGTACTGCATCCCCAGTGGTGCCAGTGCACTCTCTGGACTCACTGTAGTGCATCCCCAGTGGTGCCAGTGCACTCTCTGGACTCACTGCACTGCATCCCCACTGCTGCCAGTGCACTCTCTGGACTCACTGCACTGCATCCCCAGTGGTGCCAGTGCACTCTCTGGACTCACTGCAGTGCATCCCCAGTGGTGCCAGTGCACTCTCTGGACTCACTGTACTGCATCCCCAGTGGTGCCAGTGCACTCTCTGGACTCAATGCAGTGCATCCCCAGTGGTGCCAGTGCACTCTCTGGACTCACGGCACTGCATCCCCAGTGGTGCCAGTGCACTCTCTGGACTCACTGCAGTGCATCCCCAGTGCTGCCAGTGCACTCTCTGGACTCACTGCACTGCATCCCCAGTTGTGCCAGTGCACTCTCTGGACTCACTGCAGTGCATCCCCAGTGGTGCCAGTGCACTCTCTGGACACACTGAAGTGCATTCTCAGTGGTGCCAGTGCACTCTCTGGACTCACTGCAGTGCATCCCCAGTGGTGCCAGTGCACTCACTGGACTGACTGCACTGCATCCCCAGTGGTGCCAGCGCACTCTCTGGACTCACTGCACTGCATCCCCAGTGCTGCCTGTGCACTCTCTGGACTCACTGTAGTGCATCCCCAATGGTGCCAGTGCACTCTCTGCACTCACTGCAGTGCATCACCAGTGGTGCCAGTGCACTCTCTGGGCTCACTGCACTGCATCCCCAATGATGCCAGTGCACTCTCTGGACTCACTGCAGTGCATCCCCAGTGCTGCCAGTGCATTCACTGGACTCACTGTACTGCATCTCCAGTGGTGCCAGTGCACTCTCTGGGCTCACTGCAGTGCATCCCCAGTGGTGCCAGTGCACTCTCTGGACTCACTTAAGTGCATTCTCAGTGGTGCCAGTGCAATCTCTGGACTCACTGCAGTGCATCCCCAGTGGTGCCAGTAAACTCACTGGACTCACTGCACTGCATCCCCAGTGGTGCCAGTGCACTCTCTGGACTCACTGCACTGCATCCCCAGTGGTGCCAGTACACTCTCTGGACTCACTGCAGTGCATCCCCAGTGGTGCCAGTGCACTCTCTGGACTCACTGAAGTGCATTCTCAGTGGTGCCAGTGCACTCTCTGGACTCACTGCAGTGCATCCCCAGTGGTGCCAGTACACTCTCTGGACTCACTGCACTGCATCCCCAGTGGTGCCAGTGCACTCTCTGGACTCACTGCACTGCATCCCCAGTGCTGCCTGTGCACTCTCTGGACTCACTGCACTGCATCCCCAGTGGTGCTACTGCACTCTCTGTACTCACTGCACTGCATCCCCAGTGGTGCCAGTGCACTCTCTGCACTCACTGCACTGCATCCCCAGTGGTGCCAGTGCACTCACTGGACTCACTGCAGTGCATTCCCACTGGTGCCAGTGCACTCTCTGGACTCCCTGCACTGCAGCCCCAGTGGTGCCAGTGCACTCTCTGGACTCACTGCACTGCATCCCCAGTGGTGCCAGTGCACTCTCTGGACTCACTGTACTGCATCCCCAGTGGTGCCAGTGCACTCTCTGGACTCACTGTACTGCATCCCCAGTGGTGCCAGTGCACTCTCTGGACTCACTGCAGTGCATCCCCAGTGGTGCCAGTGCACTCTCTGGACTCACTCCAGTGCATCCCCAGTGGTGCCAGTGCACTCTCTGGACTCACTGCACTGCATCCCCAGTGGTGCCAGTGCACTCTCTGGACTCACTGCACTGCATCCCCAGTGGTGCCAGTGCACTCTCTGCACTCACTGCAGTGCATCCCCAGTGGTGCCAGTGCACTCTCTGGACTCACTGCACTGCATCCACACTGCTGCCAGTGCACTCTCTGGACTCGCTGCACTGCATCCCCAGTGGTGGCAGTGCACTCTCTGGACTCACTGCAGTGCATCCCCAGTGGTGCCAGTGTACTCTCTGGACTCACTGCACTGCAAACCCCAGTGGTGCCAGTGCACTCTCTCGAGTCACTGCACTACATCCCCAGTGGTGCCAGTGCACTCACTGGACTCACTGTACTGCATCATCAGCGGTGCCAGTGCACTCTCTGGACTCACTGCAGTGCATCCCCAGTGGTGCCAGTGCACTCTCTGGACTCACTGCACTGCATCCCCAGTGGTGCCAGTACGCTCTCTGGACTCACTGCAGAGCATCCCTAGTGGTGCCAGTGCGCTCTCTGGAGTCACAGCACTGCATCCCCAGTGGTGCCAGTGCTCTCACTGGACTCACTGTACTGCATCCCCAGTGGTGCCAGTGCACTCTCTGGACTCACTGCACTGCATCCCCAGTGGTGCCAGGGCACTCTGTGGACTCACTGTACTGAATCCCCAGTGGTGCCAGTGTACTCGCTGCACTCACTGCACTGCATCCCCAGTGGTGCCAGGGCACTCTGTGGACTCACTGTACTGCATCCCCAGTGGTGCCAGTGCACTCTCTGGACTCACTGCAGGGCATCCCCAGTGGTGCCAGTGCACTCTCTGGACTCACTGCAGTGCATCCCCAGTGGTTCCAGTGCACTCTCTGGATTCACTGCACTGCATCCCCAGTGCTGCCAGTGCACTCTCTGGACTCACCGCATCGCATCCCCAGTGGTGCCAGTGCACTCTCTGGAGTCACTGAAGTGCATCCCCAGTGGTGCCAGTGCACTCTCTGGACTCACTGCAGTGCATACCCAGTGGTGCCAGTGCACTCTCTGGACTCACTGTGCTGCATCCCCAGTGGTGCCAGTGCACTCTCTGGACTCACTGCACTGCATCTCCAGTGGTGCCAGTGCACTCTCTGGACTCACTGCAGTGCATCGCCAGTGGTGCCAGTGCACTCTCTGGACTCACTGAAGTGCATCCCCAGTGGTGCCAGTGCACTCTCTGGACTGACTGCACTGCATCCCCAGTGGTGCCAGTGCGCTCTCTGGAGTCACAGCACTGCATCCCCAGTGGTGCCAGTGCACTCTCTGGACTCACTGCAGTGCATCCCCAGTGGTGCCAGTGCACTCTCTGGACTCACTGAAGTGCATCCCCAGTGGTGCCAGTGCACTCTCTGGACTCACTGTAGTGCATCCCCAGTGGTGCCAGTGCACTCTCTGGACTCACTGCACTGCATCCCCACTGCTGCCAGTGCACTCTCTGGACTCACTGCACTGCATCCCCAGTGGTGCCAGTGCACTCTCTGGACTCACTGCAGTGCATCCCCAGTGGTGCCAGTGCACTCTCTGGACTCACTGTACTGCATCACCAGTGGTGCCAGTGCACTCTCTGGACTCACTGCACTGCATCCCCAGTGGTGCCAGTGCACTCTCTGGACTCACTGCACTGCATCCCCAGTGGTGCCAGTGCACTCTCTGCACTCACTGCACTGCATTCCCAGTGGTGCCAGTGAAGTCTCTGGACTCACTGCACTGCATCCCCAGTGGTGCCAGTGCACTCTCTGGACTCACTGCAGTGCATCCCCAGTGGTGCCAGTGCACTCTCTGGACTCACTGCACTGCATCCCCAGTGGTGCCAGTGCACTCTCTGGACTCACTGTGCTGCATCCCCAGTGGTGCCAGTGCACTCTCTGGACTCACTGTACTGCATCCCCAGTGGTGCCAGTGCACTCTCTGGACTCACTGCAGTGCATCCCCAGTGGTGCCAGTGCACTCTCTGGACTCACTGCAGTGCATCCCCAGTGGTGCCAGTGCACTCTCTGGACTCACTGCAGTGCATCCCCAGTGGTGCCAGTGCACTCTCTGGACTCACTGCACTGCATCCCCAGTGGTGCCAGTGCACTCTCTGGACTCACTGCACTTAATCCCCAGTGGTGCCAGTGCACTCTCTGGACTCACTGCACTGCATCCCCAGTGGTGCCATTTCACTCTCTGGACTCACTGCAGTGAATCCCCGATGGTGCCAGTGTACTCTCTGGACTCACTGCACTGCATCCCCAGTGGTGCCAGTGCACTCTCTGGACTCACTGAACTGCATCCCCAGTGGTGCCAGTGCACTCTCTGGACTCACTGCAGTGCAACCCCGGTGGTGCCAGTGTACTCTCTGGTCTCACTGCACTGCATCCCCAGTGGTGCCTGTGCAGTCTCTGCACTCACTGCACTGCATCCCCAGTGTTGCCAGTGCGCTCTCTGGAGACACTGCAGTGCATCCCCCGTGGTGCCAGGGCACTCTCTGCAGTCACTGCAGTGCATCTCAAGTGGTGCCAGTGCACTCTCTGGACTCACTGCAGTGCATCCCCAGTGGTGCCAGTGCACTCTCTGGACTCACGGCACTGCATCCCCAGTGGTGCCAGTGCACTCTCTCGACTCACTGCAGTGCATCCCCAGTGGTGCCAGTGCACTCTCTGGACTCACTGCACTGCATCCCCAGTGGTGCCAGTGCACTCTCTGGAGTCACTGTAGTGCATCCGCAGTGGTGCCAGCGCACTCTCTGGACTCACTGCAGTGCATCCCCAGTGGTGCCAGTGTACTCTCTGGACTCACTGAAGTGCATTCTCAGTGGTGCCAGTGCACTCTCTGGACTCACTGCAGTGCATCCCCAGTGGTGCCAGTGCACTCACTGGACTGACTGCACTGCATCACCAGTGGTGCCAGCGCACTCTCTGGACTCCCTGCACTGCATCCCCAGTGCTGCCAGTGCACTCTCTGGACTCACTGTAGTGCATCCCCAATGGTGCCAGTGCACTCTCTGGACTCACTGCAGTGCATCACCAGTGGTGCCAGTGCACTCTCTGGGCTCACTGCACTGCATCCCCAATGGTGCCAGTGCACTCTCTGGACTCACTGTACTGCATCCCCAGTGGTCAAAGTGCACTCTCTGGACTCACTGCACTGCATCCCCAGTGGTGCCAGTGCACTCTCTGGACTCACTGCAGTGCATCCCCACTGGTGCCAGTGCACTCTCTGCAGTCACTGCAGTGCATCCCCAGTGGTGCCAGTACACTCTCTGGACTCACTGCACTGCATCCCCAGTGCTGCCAGTGCACTCTCTGGACTCACTGCACTGCATCTCCAGTGGTGCCACTGCACTCTCTGGACTCACTGCAGTGCATCCCCAGTGCTGCCAGTGCACTCTCTGGACTCACTGCAGGGCATCACAGGTGGTGCCAGTGCACTGACTGGACTCACTGTACTGCATCCCCAGTGGTGCCAGTGCACTCACTGGACTCACTGCACTGCATCCCCAGTGGTGCCAGTGCACTCTCTGGACTCACTGCACTGCATCTCCAGTGGCTCCAGTGCATTCACTGGACTCACTGTACTGCATCTCCAGTGGTGCCAGTGCACTCTCTGGGCTCACTGCAGTGCATCCCCAGTGGTGCCAGTGCACTCTCTGGACTCACTGCACTGCATCCCCAGTGGTGCCAGTACACTCACTGGACTCACTGCACTGCATCCTCAGTGGTGCCAGTGCACTCTCTGGACTCACTGCACTGCATCCCCAGTGGTGCCAGTGCACTCTCTGGACTCACTGCACTGCATCCCCAGTGGTGCCAGTGCACTCTCTGGACTCACTGCACTGCATCCCCAGTGGTGCCAGTGCAATCTCTGGACTCACTGTAGTGCATCTCCAGTGGTGCCAGTGCACTCTCTGGACTCACTGCAGGGCATCCCCAGTGGTGCCAGTGCACTCTCTGGACTCACTGCAGTGCATCCCCAGTGGTGCCAGTGCACTCTCTGGACTCACTGCACTGCATCCCCAGTGGTGCCAGTGCGCTCTCTGGAGTCACAGCACTGCATCCCCAGTGGTGCCAGTGTACTCACTGGACTCACTGTACTGCATCACAGGTGGTGCCAGTGCACTCTCTGGACTCACTGAAGTGCATCCCCAGTGGTGCCAGTGCACTCTCTGGACTCACTGTAGTGCATCCCCAGTGGTGCCAGTGCACTCTCTGGACTCACTGCACTGCATCCCCACTGCTGCCAGTGCACTCTCTGGACTCACTGCAGTGCATCCCCAGTGGTGCCAGTGCACTCTCTGGACTCACTGCACTGCATCCCCACTGCTGCCAGTGCACTCTCTGGACTCACTGCAGTGCATCCCCAGTGGTGCCAGTGCACTCTCTGGAGTCACAGCACTGCATCCCCAGTGGTGCCAGTGCACTCTCTGGACTCACTGCAGTGCATCCCCAGTGGTGCCAGTGCACTCTCTGGACTCACTGCAGTGCATCCCCAGTGGTGCCAGTGCACTCTCTGGACTCACTGAAGTGCATCCCCAGTGGTGCCAGTGCACTCTCTGGACTCACTGTAGTGCATCCCCAGTGGTGCCAGTGCACTCTCTGGACTCACTGCACTGCATCCCCAGTTGTGCCAGTGCACTCTCTGGACTCACTGCAGTGCATCCCCAGTGGTGCCAGTGCACTCTCTGGACTCACTGCAGTGCATCCCCAGTGGTGCCAGTGCACTCTCTGGACTCACTGTACTGCATCCCCAGTGGTGCCAGTGCACTCTCTGGACTCAATGCAGTGCATCCCCAGTGGTGCCAGTGCACTCTCTGGACTCACTGCACTGCATCCCCAGTGGTGCCAGTGCACTCTCTGGACTCACTGCACTGCATCCCCAGTGGTGCCAGTGCACTCTCTGGAGTCACAGCACTGCATCCCCAGTGGTGCCAGTGCACTCTCTGGACTCACTGCAGTGCATCCCCAGTGGTGCCAGTGCACTCTCTGGACTCACTGCAGTGCATCCCCAGTGGTGCCAGTGCACTCTCTGGACTCACTCCAGTGCATCCCCAGTGGTGCCAGTGCACTCTCTGGACTCACTGCACTGCATCCCCACTGCTGCCAGTGCACTCTCTGGACTCACTGCACTGCATCCCCAGTGGTGCCATTTCACTCTCTGGACTCACTGCAGTGAATCCCCGATGGTGCCAGTGTACTCTCTGGACTCACTGCACTGCATTCCCAGTGGTGCCAGTGCACTCTCTGGACTCACTGCAGTGCATCCCCAGTGGTGCCAGTGCACTCTCTGGACTCACTGCAGTGCAACCCCGGTGGTGCCAGTGTACTCTCTGGTCTCACTGCACTGCATCTCCAGTGGTGCCTGTGCAGTCTCTGCACTCACTGCACTGCATCCCCAGTGTTGCCAGTGCGCTCTCTGGAGACACTGCACTGCATCACCCGTGGTGCCAGGGCACTCTCTGCAGTCACTGCAGTGCATCTCCAGTGGTGCCAGTGCACTCTCTGGACTCACTGCAGTGCATCCCCAGTGGTGCCAGTGCACTCTCTGGACTCACGGCACTGCATCCCCAGTGGTGCCAGTGCACTCTCTGGACTCACTGCAGTGCATCCCCAGTGGTGCCAGTGCACTCTCTGGACTCACTGCACTGCATCCCCATTGGTGCCAGTGCACTCTCTGGACTCACTGTACTGCATCCCCAGTGGTGCCAGTGCACTCTCTGGACTCACTGCACTGCATCCCCAGTGGTGCCAGTGCACTCTCTGGACTCACTGAAGTGCATTCTCAGTGGTGCCAGTGCACTCTCTGGACTCACTGCAGTGCATCCCCAGTGGTGCCAGTACACTCACTGGACTGACTGCACTGCATCCCCAGTGGTGCCAGCGCACTCTCTGGACTCACTGCACTGCATCCCCAGTGCTGCCAGTGCACTCTCTGGACTCACTGTAGTGCATCCCCAATGGTGCCAGTGCACTCTCTGGACTCACTGCAGTGCATCCCCAGTGGTGCCAGTGCACTCTCTGGGCTCACTGCACTGCATCCCCAATGGTGCCAGTGCACTCTGTGGACTCACTGTACTGCATCCCCAGTGGTGCCAGTGCACTCTCTGGACTCACTGCACTGCATCCCCAGTGGTGCCAGTGCACTCTCTGGACTCACTGCAGTGCATCCCCACTGGTGCCAGTGCACTCTCTGGACTCACTGCACTGCATCCCCAGTGGTGCCAGTACACTCTCTGGACTCACTGCACTGCATCCCCAGTGGTGCCAGTGCACTCTCTGGACTCACTGCACTGCATCTCCAGTGGTGCCACTGCACTCTCTGGACTCACTGCAGTGCATCCCCAGTGCTGCCAGTGCACTCTCTGGACTCACTGCAGGGCATCCCCAGTGGTGCCAGTGCACTGACTGGACTCACTGTACTGCATCCCCAGTGGTGCCAGTGTACTCTCTGGACTCACTGCACTGCATCCCCAGTGGTGCCAGTGCACTCTCTGGACTCACTGCACTGCATCCCCAGTGGTGTCAGTGCACTCTTGGACTCACTGTACTGCATCCCGAGTGGTGCCAGTGCACTCTCTGGACTCACTGCACTGCATCTCCAGTGGCTCCAGTGCATTCACTGGACTCACTGTACTCCATCTCCAGTGGTGCCAGTGCACTCTCTGGGCTCACTGCAGTGCATCCCCAGTGGTGCCAGTGCACTCTCTGGACTCACTGCACTGCATCCCCAGTGGTGCCAGTGTACTCACTGGATTCACTGCACTGCATCCCCAGTGGTGCTAGTGCACTCTCTGGACTTACTGCAGTGCATCCCCAGTGGTGCCAGTGCACTCTCTGGACTCACTGAAGTGCATTCTCAATGGTGCTAGTGCACTCTCTGGACTCACTGCACTGCATCCCCAGTGGTGCCAGTACACTCACTGGACTCACTGCACTGCATCCCCAGTGGTGCCAGTGCACTCTCTGGACTCACTGCACTGCATCCCCAGTGGTGCCAGTACAATCTCTGGACTCACTGTAGTGCATCTCCAGTGGTGCCAGTGCACTCTCTGGACTCACTGCAGGGCATCCCCAGTGGTGCCAGTGCACTCTCTGGACTCACTGTAGTGCATCCCCAGTGGTGCCAGTGCACTCTCTGGACTCACTGCAGTGCATCCCCAGTGGTGCCAGTGCACTCTCTGCACTCACTTCACTGCATCCCCAGTGGTGCCAGTGCACTCTCTGGACTCACTGCACTGCATTCCCAGTGGTGCCAGTGAAGTCTTTGGACTCACTGCACTGCATCCCCAGTGGTGCCAGTGCAATCTCTGGACTCACTGCAGTGCATCCCCAGTGGTGCCAGTGCACTCTCTGGACTCACTGCACTGCATCCCCAGTGGTGCCAGTGCAGTCTCTGGACTCACTGTACTGCATCCCCAGTGGTGCCAGTGCACTCTCTGGACTCACTGCACTGCATCCGCAGTGGTGCCAGCGCACTCTCTGGACTCACTGCAGGGCATCCCCAGTGGTGCCAGTGCACTCTCTGGACTCACTGCACTGCATCCCCAGTGGTGCCAGTGCACTCTCTGGACTCACTGCACTGCATCCCCAGTGGTGCCAGTGCACTCTCTGGACTCACTACACTGCATCCCCAGTGGTGCCAGTGCACTCTCTGGAGTCACTGAAGTGCATCCCCAGTGGTGCCAGTGCACTCTCTGGACTCACTGTACTGCATCACCAGTGGTGCCAGTGCACTCTCTGGACTCACTGCAGTGCATCCCCTGTGGTGCCAGTGCACTCACGGGACTCACTGCACTGCAGCCCCAGTGGTGACAGTGCACTCTCTGGACTCCCTGCACTGCATCCCCAGTGGTGCCAGTGCACTCACTGGACTCACTGCACTGCATCCCCAGTGGTGCCAGTGCACTCTCTGGACTCACTGCACTGCATCCCCAGTGGTGCCAGTGCACTCTCTGGACTCACTGTACTGCATCCCCAGTGGTGCCAGTGCACTCTGTGGACTCACTGTACTGCATCCCCAGTGGTGCCAGTGCACTCTCTGGACTCACTGCAGGGCATCCCCAGTGGTGCCAGTGCACTCTCTGGACTCACTGTACTGCATCATCAGTGGTGCCAGTGCACTCTCTGGACTCACTGCACTGCATCCCCAGTGGTGCCAGTGCACTCTCTGCACTCACTGTACTGCATCCCCAGTGGTGCTAGTGCACTCTGTGGACTCACTGTACTGCATCCCCAGTGATGCCAGTGCACTCTCTGGACTCACTGCAGGGCATCCCCAGTGGTGCCAGTGCACTCTCTGGACTCACTGTACTGCATCATCAGTGGTGCCAGTGCACTCTCAGGACTCACTGCAGTGCATCCCCAGTGGTGCCAGTGCACTCTCTGGACTCACTGTACTGCATCCCCAGTGGTGCCTGTGCACTCTGTGGACTCACTGTACTGCATCCCCAGTGATGCCAGTGCACTCTCTGGACTCACTGCACTGCATCCCCAGTGGTGCCAGTGCAGTCTCTGGACGCACTGTACTGCATCCCCAGTGGTGCCAGTGCACTCTCTGCACTCACTGTACTGCATCCCCAGTGGTGCCAGTGCACTCTCTGGACTCACTGCAGGGGATCCCCAGTGGTGCCAGTGCACTCTCTGGACTCACTGCAGTGCATCCCCAGTGGTGCCAGTGCACTCTCTGGACTCACTGCACTGCATCCCCAGTGGTGCCAGTGCACTCTCTGGACTCACTACACTGCATCCCCAGTGGTGCCAGTGCACTCTCTGGAGTCACTGCAGTGCATCCCCAGTGGTGCCAGTGCACTCTGTGGACTCACTGAAGTGCATCCCCAGTGGTGCCAGTGCACTCACTGGACTGACTGTACTGCATCACCAGTGGTGCCAGTGCACTCTCTGGACTCACTGTACTGCATCCCCAGTGGTGCCAGTGCACTCTCTGGACTCACTGCAGTGCATCCCCAGTGGTGCCAGTGCACTCTCTGGACTCACTGCACTGCATCCCCAGTGGTGCCAGTGCACTCTCTGGACTCACTGCACTGCATCTCCAGTGGTGCCAGTGCACTCTCTGGACTCACTGCAGTGCATCGACAGTGGTGCCAGTGCACTCTCTGGAGTCACTGAAGTGCATCCCCAGTGGTGCCAGTGCACTCACTGGACTGACTGCACTGCATCCCCAGTGGTGCCAGTGCGCTCTCTGGAATCACAGCACTGCATCCCCAGTGGTGCCAGTGCACTCACTGGACTCACTGTACTGCATCACAGGTGGTGCCAGTGCACTCTCTGGACTCACTGCACTGCATCCCCAATGGTGCCAGTGCACTCTCTGGACTCACTGCAGTGCATCCCCAGTGGTGCCAGTGCACTCTCTGGACTCACTGCACTGCATGCCCACTGCTTCCAGTGCACTCTCTGGACTCACTGCACTGCATCCCCAGTGGTGCCAGTGCACTCTCTGGACTCACTGCACTGCATCCCCAGTGGTGCCAGTGTACTCTCTGGACTCACTGTACTGCATCCCCAGTGGTGCCAGTGCACTCTCTGGACTCAATGCAGTGCATCCCCAGTGGTGCCAGTGCACTCTCTGGACTCACTGCACTGCATCCCCAGTGGTGCCAGTGCACTCTCTGGACTCACTGCACTGCATCCCCAGTGGTGCCAGTGCACTCTCTGCACTCACTGCACTGCATCCCCAGTGGTGCCAGTGAAGTCTCTGGACTCACTGCACTGCATCCCCAGTGGTGCCAGTGCAATCTCTGGACTCACTGCAGTGCATCCCCAGTGGTGCCAGTGCACTCTCTGGACTCACTGCACTGCATCCCCAGTGGTGCCAGTGCACTCTCTGGACTCACTGTGCTGCATCCCCAGTGGTGCCAGTGCACTCTGTGGACTCACTGTACTGCATCCCCAGTGGTGCCAGTGCACTCTCTGGACTCACTGCAGTGCATCCGCAATGGTGCCAGTGCACTCTCTGGACTCACTGCAGTGCATCCCCAGTGGTGCCAGTGCACTCTCTGGACTCACTGCAGTGCATCCCCAGTGGTGCCAGTGCACTCTCTGGACTCACTGCACTGCATCCCCAGTGGTGCCAGTGCACTCTCTGGACTCACTGCACTGCATCCCCAGTGGTGCCAGTGCACTCTCTGCACTCACTGCAGTGCATCCCCAGTGGTGCCAGTGCACTCTCTGGACTCACTGCACTGCATCCCCAGTGGTGCCAGTGCACTCTCTGGACTCGCTGCACTGCATCCCCAGTGGTGGCAGTGCAATTCTCTGGACTCACTGCACTGCATCCCCAGTGGTGCCAGTGTACTCTCTGGACTCACTGCACTGCAAACCCCAGTGGTGCCAGTGCACTCTCTCGAGTCACTGCACTACATCCCAAGTGGTGCCAGTGCACTCTCTGGACTCACTGTACTGCATCATCAGCGGTGCCAGTGCACTCTCTGGACTCACTGCAGTACATCCCCAGTGGTGCCAGTGCACTCTCTGCACTCACTGCACTGCATCCCCAGTGGTGCCAGTGCACTCACTGGACTCACTATACTGCATCACCAGTGGTGCCAGTGCACTCTCTGGACTCACTGCACTGCATCCCCAGTGGTGCCAGTGCATTCACTGGACTCACTGTACTGCATCTCCAGTGGTGCCAGTGCACTCTCTGGGCTCACTGCAGTGCATCCCCAGTGGTGCCAGTGCACTCTCTGGACTCACTGCACTGCATCCCCAGTGGTGCCAGTGCACTCATTGGATTCACTGCACTGCATCCCCAGTGGTGCTAGTGCACTCTCTGGACTCACTGCAGTGCATCCCCAGTGGTGCCAGTGCACTCTCTGGACTCACTTAAGTGCATTCTCAGTGGTGCCAGTGCAATCTCTGGACTCACTGCAGGGCATCCCCAGTGGTGCCAGTAAACTCACTGGACTCACTGCACTGCATCCCCAGTGGTGCCAGTGCACTCTCTGGACTCACTGCACTGCATCCCCAGTGGTGCCAGTGCACTCTCTGGACTCACTGCACTGCATCCCCAGTGGTGCCAGTGCACTCTCTGGACTCACTGAAGTGCACTCTCAGTGGTGTCAGTGTACTCTCTGGACTCACTGCAGTGCATCCCCAGTGGTGCCAGTACACTCTCTGGACTCACTGCACTGCAGCCCCAGTGGTGCCAGAGCACTCTCTGCACTCACTGCACTGCATCCCCAGTGGTGCCAGTGCACTCTCTGGACTCACTGTACTGCATCCCCAGTGGTGCCAGTGCACTCTCTGGACTCACTGTACTGCATCCCCAGTGGTGACAGTGCACTCTCTGGACTCACTGCACTGCATCCCCAGTGGTGCCAGTGCACTCTCTGGACTCACTGAACTGCATCTCCAGTGGTGCCAGTGCACTCTCTGGACTCACTGCGCTGCATCCCCAGTGGTGCCAGTGCTCTCTCTGGACTCACTGCACTGCATCCCCAGTGGTGCCAGTGAACTCTCTGGACTCACTGCAGTGCATCCCCAGTGGTGCCAGTGCACTCTCTGGACTCACTGCACTACATCCACACTGCTGCCAGTGCACTCTCTGGACTCGCTGCACTGCATCCCCAGTGGTGGCAGTGCACTCTCTGGACTCACTGCAGTGCATCCCCAGTGGTGCCAGTGTACTCTCTGGACTCACTGCACTGCAAACCTTAGTGGTGCCAGTGCACTCTCTCGAGTCACTGCACTACATCACCAGTGGTGCCAGTGCACTCACTGGACTCACTGTACTGCATCATCAGCGGTGCCAGTGCACTCTCTGGACTCACTGCAGAGCATCCCTAGTGGTGCCAGTGCGCTCTCTGGAGTCACAGCACTGCTTCCCCAGTGGTGCCAGTGCTCTCACTGGACTCACTGTACTGCATCACCAGTGGTGCCAGTGCACTCTCTGGACTCACTGCACTGCATCCCCAGTGGTTCCAGGGCACTCTGTGGACTCACTGTACTGCATCCGCAGTGGTGCCAGTGTACTCTCTGCACTCACTGCACTGCATCCCCAGTGGTGCCAGGGCACTCTGTGGACTCACTGTACTGCATCCCCAGTGGTGCCAGTGCACTCTCTGGACTCACTGCAGGGCATCCCCAGTGGTGCCAGTGCACTCTCTGGACTCACTGCAGTGCATCCCCACTGGTGCCAGTGCACTCTCTGGACTCACTGCACTGCATCCCCAGTGGTGCCAGTGCACTCTCTGGACTCACTGCACTGCATCCCCAGTGGTGCCAGTGCACTCTCTGGACTCACTGCACTGCATCCCCAGTGGTGCCAGTGCACTCTATGGACTCACTGCAGTGCATCGCCAGTGGTGCCAGTGCACTCTGTGGACTCACTGAAGTGCATCCCCAGTGGTGCCAGTGCACTCACTGGACTGACTGCACTGCATCCCCAGTGGTGCCAGTGCGCTCTCTGGACTCACTGCACTGCATCCCCAGGGGTGCCAGTGCACTCACTGGACTCACTGTACTGCATCACAGGTGGTGCCAGTGCACTCTCTGGACTCACTGAAGTGCATCCCCAGTCCTGCCAGTGCACTCTCTTGACTCACTGCACTGCATCCCCAGTGGTGCCAGTGCACTCTCTGGACTCACTGCACTGCATCTCCAGTGGTGCCAGTGCACTCTCTGGACTCACTGCAGTGCATCCCCAGTGGTGCCAGTGCACTCACTGGACTGACTGCACTGCATCCCCAGTGGTGCCAGTGCGCTCTCTGGACTCACAGCACTGCATCCCCAGTGGTGCCAGTGCACTCACTGGACTCACTGTACTGCATCACAGGTGGTGCCAGTGCACT
Source organism: Anser anser (assembly GCF_964211835.1). Classification (NCBI taxonomy): domain Eukaryota; kingdom Metazoa; phylum Chordata; class Aves; order Anseriformes; family Anatidae; genus Anser; species Anser anser. The sequence continues at coordinate 110,872,260 of NC_139722.1, forward strand.
CTCTGGACTCACTGTAGTGCATCCCCAGTGGTGCCAGTGCACTCTCTGGACTCACTGCACTGCATCCCCACTGCTGCCAGTGCACTCTCTGGACTCACTGCACTGCATCCCCAGTGGTGCCAGTGCACTCTCTGGACTCACTGCAGTGCATCCCCAGTGGTGCCAGTGCACTCTCTGGACTCACTGTACTGCATCCCCAGTGGTGCCAGTGCACTCTCTGGACTCAATGCAGTGCATCCCCAGTGGTGCCAGTGCACTCTCTGGACTCACTGCACTGCATCCCCAGTGGTGCCAGTGCACTCTCTGGACTCACTGCACTGCATCCCCAGTGGTGCCAGTGCACTCTCTGCACTCACTGCACTGCATTCCCAGTGGTGCCAGTGAAGTCTCTGGACTCACTGCACTGCATCCCCAGTGGTGCCAGTGCAATCTCTGGACTCACTGCAGTGCATTCCCAGTGGTGCCAGTGCACTCTCTGGACTCACCGGGGTGCATCCCCAGTGGTGCCAGTGCACTCTCTGGACTCACTGTGCTGCATCCCCAGTGGTGCCAGTGCACTCTGTGGACTCACTGTACTGCATCCCCAGTGGTGCCAGTGCACTCTCTGGACTCACTGCAGTGCATCCGCAGTGGTGCCAGTGCACTCTCTGGACTCACTGCAGTGCATCCCCACTGGTGCCAGTGCACTCTCTGGACTCACTGCAGTGCATCCCCAGTGGTGCCAGTGCACTCTCTGGACTCACTGCACTGCATCCCCAGTGGTGCCAGTGCACTCTCTGGACTCACTGCACTTAATCCCCAGTGGTGCCAGTGCACTCTCTGGACTCACTGCACTGCATCCCCAGTGGTGCCATTTCACTCTCTGGACTCACTGCAGTGAATCCCCGATGGTGCCAGTGTACTCTCTGGACTCACTGCACTGCATCCCCAGTGGTGCCAGTGCACTCTCTGGACTCACTGAACTGCATCCCCAGTGGTGCCAGTGCACTCTCTGGACTCACTGCAGTGCAACCCCGGTGGTGCCAGTGTACTCTCTGGTCTCACTGCACTGCATCCCCAGTGGTGCCTGTGCAGTCTCTGCACTCACTGCACTGCATCCCCAGTGTTGCCAGTGCGCTCTCTGGAGACACTGCAGTGCATCCCCCGTTGTGCCAGGGCACTCTCTGCAGTCACTGCAGTGCATCTCCAGTGGTGCCAGTGCACTCTCTGGACTCACTGCACTGCATCCCCAGTGGTGCCAGTGCACTCTCTGGACTCACTGCACTGCAGCCCCAGTGGTGCCAGTGCACTCACTGGACTCACTGTACTGCATCCCCAGTGGTGCCAGTGCACTCTCTGGACTCACTGCACTGCATCTCCAGTGGCTCCAGTGCATTCACTGCACTCACTGTACTCCATCTCCAGTGGTGCCAGTGCACTCTCTGGACTCACTGCAGTGCATCCCCAGTGGTGCCAGTGCACTCTCTGGACTCACTGAAGTGCATTCTCAGTGGTGCCAGTGCACTCTCTGGACTCACTGCAGTGCATCCCCAGTGGTGCCAGTGCACTCTCTGGACTCACTGAAGTGCATTCTCAGTGCTGCCTGTGCACTCTCTGGACTCACTGTAGTGCATCCCCAATGGTGCCAGTGCACTCTCTGGACTCACTGCAGTGCATCACCAGTGGTGCCAGTGCACTCTCTGGGCTCACTGCACTGCATCCCCAGTGGTGCCAGTGCACTCTCTGGACTCACTGCAGTGCATCCCCAGTGGTGCCAGTGCACTCTCTGGACTCACTGCAGTGCATCCCCACTGGTGCTAGTGCACTCTCTGGACTCACTGCACTGCGTCCCCAGTGGTGCCAGTACACTCTCTGGACTCACTGCACTGCATCCCCAGTGCTGCCAGTGCACTCTCTGGACTCACTGCACTGCATCTCCAGTGGTGCCACTGCACTCTCTGGACTCACTGCAGTGCATCCCCAGTGCTGCCAGTGCACTCTCTGGACTCACTGCAGGGCATCGCCAGTGGTGCCAGTGCACTGACTGGACTCACTGTACTGCATCCCCAGTGGTGCCAGTGTACTCTCTGGACTCACTGCACTGCATCCCCAGTGGTGCCAGTGCACTCTCTGGACTCACTGCACTGCAGCCCCAGTGGTGCCAGTGCACTCACTGGACTCACTGTACTGCATCCCCAGTGGTGCCAGTGCACTCTCTGGACTCACTGCACTGCATCTCCAGTGGCTCCAGTGCATTCACTGCACTCACTGTACTGCATCTCCAGTGGTGCCAGTGCACTCTCTGGGCTCACTGCAGTGCATCCCCAGTGGTGCCAGTGCACTCTCTGGACTCACTGCACTGCATCCCCAGTGGTGCCAGTTTACTCACTGGATTCACTGCACTGCATCCCCAGTGGTGCCTCTGCACTCTCTGGACTCACTGCAGTGCATCCCCAGTGGTGCCAGTGCACTCTCTGGACTCACTGAAGTGCATTCTCAATGGTGCCAGTGCACTCTCTGGACTCACTGCACTGCATCCCCAGTGGTGCCAGTACACTCACTGGACTCACTGCACTGCATCCTCAGTGGTGCCAGTGCACTCTGTGGACTCACTGTACTGCATCACCAGTGGTGCCAGTGCACTCTCTGGACTCACTGCACTGCATCCCCAGTGGTGCCAGTGCAATCTCTGGACTCACTGTAGTGCATCTCCAGTGGTGCCAGTGCACTCTCTGGACTCACTGCAGGGCATCCCCAGTGGTGCCAGTGCACTCTCTGGACTCACTGTAGTGCATCCCCAGTGGTGCCAGTGCACTCTCTGGACTCACTGCAGTGCATCCCAAGTGGTGCCAGTGCACTCACTGGACTGACTGCACTGCATCCCCAGTGGTGCCAGTGCGCTCTCTGGAGTCACAGCACTGCATCCCCAGTGGTGCCAGTGCACTCTCTGGACTCAATGCAGTGCATCCCCAGTGGTGCCAGTGCACTCTCTGGACTCACTGCACTGCATCCCCAGTGGTGCCAGTGCACTCTCTGCACTCACTGCACTGCATTCCCAGTGGTGCCAGTGAAGTCTCTGGACTCACTGCACTGCATCCCCAGTGGTGCCAGTGCAATCTCTGGACTCACTGCAGTGCATCCCCAGTGGTGCCAGTGCACTCTCTGGACTCACTGCACTGCATCCCCAGTGGTGCCAGTGCACTCTCTGGACTCACTGTGCTGCATCCCCAGTGGTGCCAGTGGACTCTGTGGACTCACTGTACTGCATCCCCAGTGGTGCCAGCGCACTCTCTGGACTCACTGCAGTGCATCCCCAGTGGTGCCAGTGCACTCTCTGGACTCACTGCAGTGCATCCCCAGTGGTGCCAGTGCACTCTCTGGACTCACTCCAGTGCATCCCCAGTGGTGCCAGTGCACTCTCTGGACTCACTGCACTGCATCCCCAGTGGTGCCAGTGCACTCTCTGGACTCACTGCACTGCATCCCCAGTGGTGCCAGTGCACTCTCTGGACTCACTGCACTTAATCCCCAGTGGTGCCAGTGCACTCTCTGGACTCACTGCACTGCATCCCCAGTGGTGCCATTTCACTCTCTGGACTCACTGCAGTGAATCCCCGATGGTGCCAGTGTACTCTCTGGACTCACTGCACTGTATTCCCAGTGGTGCCAGTGCACTCTCTGGACTCACTGAACTGCATCCCCAGTGGTGCCAGTGCACTCTCTGGACTCACTGCAGTGCAACCCCGGTGGTGCCAGTGTACTCTCTGGTCTCACTGCACTGCATCCCCAGTGGTGCCAGTGCACTCTCTGCACTCACTGCACTGCATCCCCAGTGTTGCCAGTGCACTCTCTGGAGACACTGCAGTGCATCCCCCGTGGTGCCAGGGCACTCTCTGCAGTCACTGCAGTGCATCTCCAGTGGTGCCAGTGCACTCTCTGGACTCACTGCAGTGCATCCCCAGTGGTGCCAGTGCACTCTCTGCACTCACTGCACTGCATCCCCACTGCTGCCAGTGCACTCTCTGGACTCACTGCACTGCATCCCCAGTGGTGCCAGTGCACTCTCTGGACTCACTGCACTGCATCCCCAGTGGTGCCAGTGCACTCTCTGGACTCACTCCAGTGCATCCCCAGTGGTGCCAGTGCACTCTCTGGACTCACTGCACTGCATCCCCAGTGGTGCCAGTGCACTCTCTGGACTCACTGCAGTGCATCCCCAGTTGTGCCAGTGCACTCTCTGGACTCACTGCACTGCATCCCCAGTGGTGCCATTTCACTCTCTGGACTCACTGCAGTGAATCCCCGATGGTGCCAGTGTACTCTCTGGACTCACTGCACTGCATTCCCAGTGGTGCCAGTGCACTCTCTGGACTCACTGAACTGCATCCCCAGTGGTGCCAGTGCACTCTCTGGACTCACTGCAGTGCAACCCCGGTGGTGCCAGTGTACTCTCTGGTCTGACTGCACTGCATCCCCAGTGGTGCCTGTGCAGTCTCTGCACTAACTGCACTGCATCCCCAGTGTTGCCAGTGCGCTCTCTGGAGACACTGCAGTGCATCCCCCGTGGTGTCAGGGCACTCTCTGCAGTCACTGCAGTGCATCTCCAGTGGTGCCAGTGCACTCTCTGGACTCACTGCAGTGCATCCCCAGTGGTGCCAGTGCACTCTCTGGACTCACTGCACTGCATCCCCACTGCTGCCAGTGCACTCTCTGGACTCACTGCAGTGCATCCCCAGTGGTGCCAGTGCACTCTCTGGACTCACTGCACTGCATCCCCAGTGGTGCCAGTGCACTCTCTGGACTCACTGTACTGCATCCCCAGTGGTGCCAGTGCACTCTCTGGACTCACTGCAGTGCATCCCCAGTGGTGCCAGTGCACTCTCTGGACTCACTGAAGTGCATTCTCAGTGGTGCCAGTGCACTCTCTGGACTCACTGCAGTGCATCCCCAGTGGTGCCAGTACACTCACTGGACTGACTGCACTGCATCCCCAGTGGTGCCAGCGCACTCTCTGGACTCACTGCACTGCATCCCCAGTGCTGCCAGTGCACTCTCTGGACTCACTGTAGTGCATCCCCAATGGTGCCAGTGCACTCTCTGGACTCACTGCAGTGCATCACCAGTGGTGCCAGTGCACTCTCTGGGCTCACTGCACTGCATCCCCAATGGTGGCAGTGCACTCTCTGGACTCACTGTACTGCATCCCCAGTGGTGCCAGTGCACTCTCTGGACTCACTGCACTGCATCCCCAGTGGTGCCAGTGCACTCTCTGGACTCACTGCAGTGCATCCCCACTGGTGCCAGTGCACTCTCTGGACTCACTGCACTGCATCCCCAGTGGTGCCAGTACACTCTCTGGACTCACTGCACTGCATCCCCAGTGCTGCCAGTGCACTCTCTGGACTCACTGCACTGCATCTCCAGTGGTGCCACTGCACTCTCTGGACTCACTGCAGTGCATCCCCAGTGCTGCCAGTGCACTCTCTGGACTCACTGCAGGGCATCCCCAGTGGTGCCAGTGCACTGACTGGACTCACTGTACTGCATCCCCAGTGGTGCCAGTGCACTCTGTGGACTCACTGCACTGCATCCCCAGTGGTGCCAGTGCACTCTCTGGACTCACTGCACTGCATCCCCAGTGGTGCCAGTGCACTCTCTGGACTCACTGTACTGCATCCCCAGTGGTGCCAGTGCACTCTCTGGACTCACTGCACTGCATCTCCAGTGGCTCCAGTATATTCACTGGACTCACTGTACTGCATCTCCAGTGGTGCCAGTGCACTCTCTGGTCTCACTGCACTGCATCACCAGTGGTGCCAGTGCACTCTCTGAACTCACTGCACTGCATCCCCATTGGTGCCAGTGTAGTCACTGGATTCACTGCACTGCATCCCCAGTGGTGCCAGTGCACTCTCTGGGCTCACTGCAGTGCATCCCCACTGGTGCCAGTGCACTCTCTGGACTCACTGCACTGCATCCCCAGTGGTGCCAGTGTACTCACTGGATTCACTGCACTGCATCCCCAGTGGTGCTAGTGCACTCTCTGGACTCACTGCAGTGCATCCCCAGTGGTGCCAGTGCACTCTCTGGACTCACTGAAGTGCATTCTCAATGGTGCCAGTGCACTCTCTGGACTCACTGCACTGCATCCCCAGTGGTGCCAGTACACTCACTGGACTCACTGCACTGCATCCTCAGTGGTGCCAGTGCACTCTCTGGACTCACTGCACTGCATCCCCAGTGGTGCCAGTGCACTCTCTGGACTCACTGCACTGCATCCCCAGTGGTGCCAGTGCAATCTCTGGACTCACTGTAGTGCATCTCCAGTGGTGCCAGTGCACTCTCTGGACTCACTGCAGGGCATCCCCAGTGGTGCCAGTGCACTCTCTGGACTCACTTAAGTGCATCCCCAGTGGTGCCAGTGCACTCTCTGGACTCACTGCAGTGCATCCCCAGTGGTGCCAGTGCACTCTCTGGACTGACTGCACTGCATCCCCAGTGGTGCCAGTGCGCTCTCTGGAGTCACAGCACTGCATCCCCAGTGGTGCCAGTGCACTCACTGGACTCACTGTACTGCATCACAGGTGGTGCCAGTGCACTCTCTGGACTCACTGTAGTTCATCCCCAGTGGTGCCAGTGCACTCTCTGGACTCACTGTACTGCATCCCCACTGCTGCCAGTGCACTCTCTGGACTCACTGCACTGCATCCCCAGTGGTGCCAGTGCACTCTCTGGACTCACTGCAGTGCATCCCCAGTGGTGCCAGTGCACTCTCTGGACTCACTGTACTGCATCCCCAGTGGTGCCAGTGCACTCTCTGGACTCAATGCAGTGCATCCCCAGTGGTGCCAGTGCACTCTCTGGACTCACTGCACTGCATCCCCAGTGGTGCCAGTGCACTCTCTGGACTCACTGCAGGGCATCCCCAGTGGTGCCAGTGCACTCTCTGCACTCACTGCACTACATTCCCAGTGGTGCCAGTGCACTCTCTGGACTCACTGCACTGCATCCCCAGTGGTGCCAGTGCACTCTCTGGACTCACTGTGCTGCATCCCCAGTGGTGCCAGTGCACTCTGTGGACTCACTGTACTGCATCCCCAGTGGTGCCAGCGCACTCTCTGGACTCACTGCAGTGCATCCCCAGTGGTGCCAGTGCACTCTCTGGACTCACTGCACTGCATCCCCAGTGGTGCCAGTGCACTCTCTGGACTCACTCCAGTGCATCCCCAGTGGTGCCAGTGCACTCTCTGGACTCACTGCACTGCATCCCCAGTGCTGCCAGTGCACTCTCTGGACTCACTGCACTGCATCCCCAGTGGTGCCAGTGTACTCTCTGGACTCACTGCACTGCAAACCCCAGTGGTGCCAGTGCACTCTCTCGAGTCACTGCACTACATCCCCAGTGGTGCTAGTGAACTCACTGGACTCACTGTACTGCATCATCAGCGGCGCCAGAGCACTCTCTGGACTCACTGCAGTGCATCCCCAGTGGTGCCAGTGCACTCTCTGGACTCACTGAAGTGCATCCCCAGTGGTGCCAGTGCACTCTCTGGACTCACTGCACTGCATCCCCAGTGGTGCCAGTGCGCTCTCTGGAGTCACAGCACTACATCCCCAGGGGTGCCAGTGCACTCACTGGACTCACTGTACTGCATCACAGGTGGTGCCAGTGCACTCTCTGGACTCACTGCAGTGAATCCCCAGTGGTGCCAGTGTACTCTCTGCACTCACTGCACTGCATCCCCAGTGGTGCCAGTGCACTCTCTGGACTCACTGCACTGCATCCCCAGTGGTGCCAGTGCACTCTCTGGACTCACTGCACTGCAACCCAGTGGTGCCGGTGCACTCTCTGGACTCACTGCACTGCATCCCCAGTGGTGCCAGTGTACTCTCTGGACTCACTGCACTGCATCCCCAGTGGTGCCAGAGCACTCTCTGGACTCACTGCACTGCATCACCAGTGGTGCCAGTGCACTCTCTGGACTCACTGCACTGCATCCCCAGTGGTGTCAGTGCACTCTCTGCACTCACTGCAGTGCATCCCCAGTGGTGCCAGTGCACTCTCTGGACTCACTGCAGTGCATCCCCAGTGGTGCCAGTGCACTCTCTGGACTCACTGCACTGCATCCCCAGTGGTGCCAGTGCACTCTCTGGACTCACTGTAGTGCATCCCCAGTGGTGCCAGTGCACTCTCTGGACTCACTGCACTGCATCCCCAGTGGTGCCAGTGCACTCTCTGGACTCACTGTACTGCATCCCCAGTGGTGCCAGTGCACTCTGTGGACTCACTGCACTGCATCCCCAGTGGTGCCAGTGCACTCTCTGGACTCACTGCAGGGCATCCCCAGTGGTGCCAGTGCACTCTCGGGACTCACTGTACTGCATCCCCAGTGGTGCCAGTGCACTCTGTGGACTCACTGTACTGCATCCCCAGTGATGCCAGTGCACTCTCTGGACTCACTGCAGGGCATCCCCAGTGGTGCCAGTGCACTCTCTGGACTCACTGTACTGCATCATCAGTGGTGCCAGTGCACTCTCTGGACTCACTGCACTGCATCCCCAGTGGTGCCAGTGCACTCTCTGGACTCACTGTACTGCATCCCCAGTGGTGCCAGTGCACTCTGTGGACTCAGTGTACTGCATCCCCAGTGATGCCAGTGCACTCTCTGGACTCACTGCACTGCATCCCCAGTGGTGCCAGTGCACTCTCTGGACTCACTGCACTGCATCCCCAGTGGTGCCAGTGCGCTCTCTGGAGTCACAGCACTGCATCCCCAGTGGTGCCAGTGCACTCTCTGGACTCACTGAAGTGCATTCTCAATGGTGCCAGTGCACTCTCTGGACTCACTGCAGTGCATCCCCAGTGGTGCCAGTGCACTCTCTGGACTCACTGCACTGCATCCCCAGTGGTGCCAGTGCACTCTCTGCACTCACTGCACTGCATTCCCAGTGGTGCCAGTGAAGTCTCTGGACTCACTGCACTGCATCCCCAGTGGTGCCAGTGCAATCTCTGGACTCACTGTACTGCATCCCCAGTGGTGCCAGTGCACTCTCTGGACTCACTGTGCTGCATCCCCAGTGGTGCCAGTGCACTCTGTGGACTCACTGTACTGCATCCCCAGTGGTGCCAGTGCACTCTCTGGACTCACTGCACTGCATCCCCAGTGGTGCCAGTGCACTCTCTGGACTCACTGCACTGCATCCCCAGTGGTGCCAGTGCACTCTCTGGACTCACTGCACTGCATCCCCAGTGGTGCCAGTGCACTCTCTGCACTCACTGCAGTGCATCCCCAGTGGTGCCAGTGCACTCTCTGGACTCACTGCACTGCATCCCCACTGCTGCCAGTGCACTCTCTGGACTCGCTGCACTGCATCCCCAGTGGTGGCAGTGCACTCTCTGGACTCACTGCAGTGCATCCCCAGTGGTGCCCGTGTACTCTCTGGACTCACTGCACTGCAAACCCCAGTGGTGCCAGTGCACTCTCTGGACTCACTGCAGTGCATCCCCAGTGGTGCCAGTGCACTCTCTCGAGTCACTGCACTACATCCCAAGTGGTGCCAGTGCACTCTCTCGACTCACTGTACTGCATCATCAGCGGTGCCAGTGCACTCTCTGGACTCACTGCAGTACATCCCCAGTGGTGCCAGTGCACTCTCTGGACTCACTGCACTGCATCCCCAGTGGTGCCAGTGCACTCACTGGACTCACTATACTGCATCACCAGTGGTGCCAGTGCACTCTCTGGACTCAGTGCACTGCATCCCCAGTGCTGCCAGTGCATTCACTGGACTCACTGTACTGCATCTCCAGTGGTGCCAGTGCACTCTCTGGGCTCACTGCAGTGCATCCCCAGTGGTGCCAGTGCACTCTCTGGACTCACTGCACTGCATCCCCAGTGGTGCCAGTGCACTCATTGGATTCACTGCACTGTATCCCCAGTGGTGCTAGTGCACTCTCTGGACTCACTGCAGTGCATCCCCAGTGGTGCCAGTGCACTCTCTGGACTCACTTAAGTGCATTCTCAGTGGTGCCAGTGCAATCTCTGGACTCACTGCAGTGCATCCCCAGTGGTGCCAGTAAACTCACTGGACTCACTGCACTGCATCCCCAGTGGTGCCAGTGCACTCTCTGGACTCACTGCAGTGCATCCCCAGTGGTGCCAGTGCACTCTCTGGACTCACTGAAGTGCACTCTCAATGGTGTCAGTGCACTCTCTGGACTCACTGCAGTGCATCCCCAGTGGTGCCTGTACACTCTCTGGACTCACTGCACTGCATCCCCAGTGGTGCCAGTGCACTCTCTGGACTCACTGCACTGCATCCCCAGTGCTGCCTGTGCACTCTCTGGACTCACTGCACTGCATCCCCAGTGGTGCTACTGCACTCTCTGTACTCACTGCACTGCATCCCCAGTGGTGCCAGTGCACTCTCTGCACTCACTGCACTGCATCCCCAGTGGTGCCAGTGCACTCACTGGACTCACTCCAGTGCATTCCCTCTGGTGCCAGTGCACTCTCTGGACTCCCTGCACTGCAGCCCCAGTGGTGCCAGTGCACTCTCTGGACTCACTGCACTGCATCCCCAGTGGTGCCAGAGCACTCTCTGCACTCACTGCACTGCATCCCCAGTGGTGCCAGTGCACTCTCTGGACTCATTGTACTGCATCCCCAGTGGTGCCAGTGCACTCTCTGGACTCACTGTACTGCATCCCCAGTGGAGCCAGTGCACTCTGTGGACTCACTGTACTGCATCCCCAGTGGTGCCAGTGCACTCTCTGGACTCACTGCACTGCATCCCCAGTGGTGCCAGTGCACTCTCTGGACTCACTGCACTGCATCCCCAGTGGTGCCAGTGCACTCTCTGGACTCACTGCAGTGCATCCCCAGTGGTGCCAGTGCACTCTCTGGACTCACTGCACTGCATCACTACTGCTGTCAGTGCACTCTCTGGAGTCGCTGCACTGCATCCCCAGTGGTGGCAGTGCACTCTCTGGACTCACTGCAGTGCATCCCCAGTGGTGCCAGTGTACTCTCTGGACTCACTGCACTGCAAACCCCAGTGGTGCCAGTGCACTCTCTCGAGTCACTGCACTACATCCCCAGTGGTGCTAGTGAACTCACTGGACTCACTGTACTGCATCATCAGCGGCGCCAGAGCACTCTCTGGACTCACTGCAGTGCATCCCCAGTGGTGCCAGTGCACTCTCTGGACTCACTGAAGTGCATCCCCAGTGGTGCCAGTGCACTCTCTGGACTCACTGCACTGCATCCCCAGTGGTGCCAGTGCGCTCTCTGGAGTCACAGCACTACATCCCCAGGGGTGCCAGTGCACTCACTAGACTCACTGTACTGCATCACAGGTGGTGCCAGTGCACTCTCTGGACTCACTGCAGTGAATCCCCAGTGGTGCCAGTGTACTCTCTGCACTCACTGCACTGCATCCCCAGTGGAGCCAGTGCACTCTCTGGACTCACTGCACTGCATCCCCAGTGGTGCCAGTGCACTCTCTGGACTCACTGCACTGCAACCCAGTGGTGCCAGTGCACTCTCTGGACTCACTGCACTGCATCCCCAGTGGTGCCAGTGTACTCTCTGGACTCACTGCACTGCATCCCCAGTGGTGCCAGAGCACTCTCTGGACTCACTGCACTGCATCACCAGTGGTGCCAGTGCACTCTCTGGACTCACTGCACTGCATCCCCAGTGGTGTCAGTGCACTCTCTGCACTCACTGCAGTGCATCCCCAGTGGTGCCAGTGCACTCTCTGGACTCACTGCAGTGCATCCCCAGTGGTGCCAGTGCACTCTCTGGACTCACTGCACTGCATCCCCAGTGGTGCCAGTGCACTCTCTGGACTCACTGTAGTGCATCCCCAGTGGTGCCAGTGCACTCTCTGGACTCACTGCAGTGCATCCCCAGTGGTGCCAGTGCACTCTCTGGACTCACTGTACTGCATCACCAGTGGTGCCAGTGCACTCTCTGGACTCACTGCAGTGCATCCCCAGTGGTGCCAGTGCACTCACGGGACTCACTGCACTGCATCCGCAGTGGTGCCAGTGCACTCTCTGGACTCCCTGCACTGCATCCCCAGTGGTGAAAGTGCACTCTCTGGACTCACTGCACTGCATCCCCAGTGGTGCCAGTGCACTCTCTGGACTCACTGCACTGCATCCCCAGTGGTGCCAGTGCACTCTCTGGACTCACTGTACTGCATCCCCAGTGGTGCCAGTGCACTCTCTGGACTCACTGCACTGCATCCCCAGTGGTGCCAGTGCACTCTCTGGACTCACTGCAGGGCATCACCAGTGGTGCCAGTGCACTCTCGGGACTCACTGTACTGCATCCCCAGTGGTGCCAGTGCACTCTGTGGACTCACTGTACTGCATCCCCAGTGATGCCAGTGCACTCTCTGGACTCACTGCAGGGCATCCCCAGTGGTGCCAGTGCACTCTCTGGACTCACTGTACTGCATCATCAGTGGTGCCAGTGCACTCTCTGGACTCACTGCACTGCATCCCCAGTGGTGCCAGTGCACTCTCTGGACTCACTGTACTGCATCCCCAGTGGTGCCAGTGCACTCTGTGGACTCAGTGTACTGCATCCCCAGTGATGCCAGTGCACTCTCTGGACTCACTGCACTGCATCCCCAGTGGTGCCAGTGCACTCTCTGGACTCACTGCACTGCATCCCCAGTGGTGCCAGTGCGCTCTCTGGAGTCACAGCACTGCATCCCCAGTGGTGCCAGTGCACTCTCTGGACTCACTGAAGTGCATTCTCAATGGTGCCAGTGCACTCTCTGGACTCACTGCAGTGCATCCCCAGTGGTGCCAGTGCACTCTCTGGACTCACTGCACTGCATCCCCAGTGGTGCCAGTGCACTCTCTGCACTCACTGCACTGCATTCCCAGTGGTGCCAGTGAAGTCTCTGGACTCACAGCACTGCATCCCCAGTGGTGCCAGTGCAATCTCTGGACTCACTGTAGTGCATCCCCAGTGGTGCCAGTGCACTCTCTGGACTCACTGTGCTGCATCCCCAGTGGTGCCAGTGCACTCTGTGGACTCACTGTACTGCATCCCCAGTGGTGCCAGTGCACTCTCTGGACTCACTGCAGTGCATCCCCAGTGGTGCCAGTGCACTCTCTGGACTCACTGCAGTGCATCCCCAGTGGTGCCAGTGCACTCTCTGGACTCACTGCACTGCATCCCCAGTGGTGCCAGTGCACTCTCTGCACTCACTGCAGTGCATCCCCAGTGGTGCCAGTGCACTCTCTGGACTCACTGCAGTGCATCCCCAGTGGTGCCAGTGCACTCTCTGGACTCGCTGCACTGCATCCCCAGTGGTGGCAGTGCACTCTCTGGACTCACTGCAGTGCATCCCCAGTGGTGCCCGTGTACTCTCTGGACTCACTGCACTGCATCCCCAGTTGTGCCAGTGCACTCTCTGGACTCACTGCACTGCATCCCCAGTTTTGTCAGTGCACTCATTGAATTCACTGCACTGCATCCCCAGTGGTGCTAGTGCACTCTCTGGACTCACTGCAGTGCAGCCCCAGTGGTGCCAGTGCACTCTCTGGACTCACTTAAGTGCATTCTCAGTGGTGCCAGTGCAATCTCTGGACTCACTGCAGTGCATCCCCAGTGGTGCCAGTAAACTCACTGGACTCACTGCAGTGCATCCCCAGTGGTGCCAGTGCACTCTCTGGACTCACTGCACTGCATCCCCAGTGGTGCCAGTGCACTCTCTGGACTCACTGCACTGCATCCCCAGTGGTGCTACTGCACTCTCTGGACTCACTGCACTGCATCCCCACTGCTGCCAGTGCACTCTCTGCACTCACTGCACTGCATCCCCAGTGGTGCTACTGCACTCTCTGGACTCACTGCACTGCATCCCCAGTGGTGCCAGTGCACTCTAGGGACTCCCTCCACTGCATCCCCAGTGGTGCCAGTGCACTCTCTGGACTCACTGCAGTGCATCCCCAGTGGTGCCAGTGCACTCTCTGGACTCACTGCACTGCATCCCCACTGCTGCCAGTGCACTCTCTGGACTCGCTACACTGCATCCGCAGTGGTGCCAGTGCACTCTCTGGACTCACTGCAGTGCATCCCCAGTGGTGCCAGTGTACTCTCTGGACTCACTGCACTGCAAACCCCAGTGGTGCCAGTGCACTCTCTCGAGTCACTGCACTACATCCCCAGTGGTGCCAGTGCACTCACTGGACTCACTGTACTGCATCATCAGCGGTGCCAGTGCACTCTCTGGACTCACTGCAGTGCATCCCCAGTGGTGCCAGTGCACTCTCTGGACTCACTGCACTGCATCCCCAGTGGTGCCAGTGCACTCACTGGACTCACTGCACTGCATCACCAGTGGTGCCTGTGCACTCTCTGGACTCACTGCACTGCATCCCCAATGCTGCCAGTGCATTCACTGGACTCACTGCACAGCATCTCCAGTGGTGCCGATGCACTCTCTGGGCTCACTGCAGTGCATCCCCAGTGGTGCCAGTGCACTCTCTGGACTCACTGCACTGCATCCCCAGTGGTGCCAGTGCACTCATTGGATTCACTGCACTGCATCCCCAGTGGTGCCAGTGCACTCTCTGGACTCACTGCAGTGCATCCCCAGTGGTGCCAGTGCACTCTCTGGACTCACTTAAGTGCATTCTCAGTGGTGCCAGTGCAATCTCTGGACTCACTGCAGTGCATCCCCAGTGGTGCCAGTAAACTCACTGGACTCACTGCACTGCATCCCCAGTGGTGCCAGTGCACTCTCTGGACTCACTGCACTGCATCCCCAGTGGTGCCAGTGCAATCTCTGGACTTACTGCAGTGCATCCCCAGTGGTGCCAGTAAACTCACTGGACTCACTGCACTGCATCCCCAGTGGTGCTACTGCACTCTCTGGACTCACTGCACTGCATCCCCAGTGGTGCCAGTGCACTCTCTGGACTCCCTGCACTGCATCCCCAGTGGTGCCAGTGCACTCTCTGGACTCACTGCAGTGCATCCCCAGTGGTGCCAGTGCACTCTCTGGACTCACTGAAGTGCATCCCCAGTGGTGCCAGTGCAATCTCTGGACTCACTGCACTGCATTCCGAGTGGTGCCAGTGCACACTCTGGACTCACTGCACTGCATCCCCAGTGGTGCCAGTGCACTCTCTGGACTCACTGCACTGCAGCCCCAGTGGTGCCAGTGCACTCTCTGGACTCACTGCACTGCATCCCCAGTGGTGCCAGTGCACTCTCTGCACTCACTGCACTGCATCCCCAGTGGTGCCAGTGCACTCTCTGGACTCACTGTACCGCATCCCCAGTGGTGCCAGTGCACTCTCTGGACTCACTGCACTGCATCCCCAGTGGTGCCAGTGCACTCTCTGGACTCACTGCACTGCATCCCCAGTGGTGCCAGTGCACTCTCTGGAGTAACTGCAGTGCATCCCCAGTGGTGCCAAAGCACTCTCTGGACTCCCGGCACCGCATCCCCGGTGGTGCCAGTGCACTCTCTGGACGCACTGCACTGCATCCCCAGTGCTGCCAGTGCACTCTCTGGACTCACTGCACTGCATCCCCAGTGGTGCCAGTGCAATCTCTGGACTCACTGCAGAGCATCCCCAGTGGTGCCAGGGCACTCTGTGGACTCACTGTACTGCATCCCCAGTGGTGCCAGTGCACTCTCTGGACTCACTGCAGTGCATCCCCAGTGGTGCCAGTGCACTCTCTGGACTCACTGCAGTGCATCCCCAGTGGTGCCAGTGTACTCTCTGGACTCACTGCACTGCATCCCCAGTGGTGCCAGTGCACTCTCTGGACTCACTGCACTACATCCCCAGTGGTTCCAATGCGCTCTCTGGAGTCACAGCACTGCATCCCCAGTGGTGCCAGTGCACTCTCTGGACTCACTGCACTGCATCCCCAGTGGTGCCAGTGCACTCTCTGGACTCAGTGAAGTGCATCCCCAGTGGTGCCAGTGCACTCTCTGGACTCACTGTACTGCATCCCCAGTGGTGCCAGTGCACTCTCTGGACTCACTGCACTGCATCCCCAGTGGTGCCAGGGCACTCTGTGGACTCACTGCACTGCATCCCCAGTGGTGCCAGTGTACTCTCTGCACTCACTGCACTGCATCCCCAGTGGTGCCAGGGCACTCTGTGGACTCACTGTACTGCATCCCCAGTGGTGCCAGTGCACTCTCTGGACTCACTACAGGGCATCCCCAGTGGTGCCAGTGCACTCTCTGGACTCACTGCACTGCATCCCCAGTGGTAACAGTGCACTCTCTGGACTCACTACACTGCATCCCCAGTGGTGCCAGTGCACACTCTGGAGTCACTGAAGTGCATCCCCAGTGGTGCCAGTGCACTCACTGGACTCACTGCAGTGCATCCCCAGTGGTGTCAGTGCACTCTCTGGACTCACTGTACTGCACCCCCAGTGGTACCAGTGCACTAACTGGACTCACTGCACTGCATCCCCTGTGGTGCCAGTGCGCTCTCTGGAGTCACAGCACTGCATCCCCAGTGGTGCCAGTGCACTCACTGGACTCACTGCACTGCATCACAGGTGGTGCCAGTGCACTCTCTGGACTCACTGCAGTGAATCCCCGGTGGTGCCAGTGTACTCTCTGCAGTCACTGCACTGCATCCCCAGTGGTGCCAGTGAACTCTCTGGACTCACTGCACTGCATCCCCAGTGGTGCCAGTGTACTCTCTGGACTCACTGCAGTGCATCCCCAGTGGTGCCAGAGCACTCTCTGGACTCACTGCACTGCATCCCCAGTGGTGCCAGTGCACTCTCTGGACTCAGTGCACTGCATCCCCAGTGGTGTCAGTGCACTCTCTGGACTCACTGTAGTGCATCCCCAGTGGTGCCAGTGCACTCTCTGGACTCACTGCAGTGCATCCCCAGTGGTGCCAGTGCACTCTCTGGACTCACTGTACTGCATCACCAGTGGTGCCAGTGCACTCTCTGGACTCACTGCACTGCATCCCCAGTGGTGCCAGTGCACTCTCTGGACTCACTGCACTGCAGCCCCGGTGGTGCCAGTGCAATCTCTGGACTCACTGCACTGCATCCCCAGTGGTGCCAGTGCACTCTCTGGACTCACTGCACTGCATCCCCAGTTTTGCCAGTGAAGTCTTTGGACTCACTGCACTGCATCCCCAGTGGTGCCAGTGCACTCTCTGGACTCACTGCAGTGCATCCCCAGTAGTGCCAGTGCACTCTCTGGACTCACTGCACTGCATGCCCAGTGGTGCCAGTGCACTCTCTGGACTCACTGTACTGCATCCCCACTGGTACCAGTGCACTCTCTGGACTCACTGTACTGCATCCCCAGTGGTGACAGTGCACTCTCTGGACTCACTGCAGTGCATCCCCAGTGGTGCCAGTGCACTCTCTGGACTCACTGCAGTGCATCCCCAGTGGTGCCAGTGCACTCTCTGGACTCACTGCACTGCATCCCCAGTGGTGCCAGTGCACTCTCTGGACTCACTGCAGTGCATCCCCAGTGGTGCCAGTGCACTCTCTGGACTCACTGCACTGCATCCCCAGTGGTGCCAGTGCACTCTCTGGACTCACTGCACTGCATCCCCAGTGGTGCCAATGCACTCTCTGCACTCACTACACTGCATCCCCAGTGGTGCCAGTGCACTCTCTGGACTCACTGCACTGCATCCCCAGTGGTGCCAGTGCACTCTGTGGACTCACTGCACTGCATCCCCAGTGGTGTCAGTGCACTCTCTGGACTCACTGCACTGCATCCCCAGTGGTGCCAGTGCACTCTCTGGACTCACTGCACTGCATCCCCAGTGGAGCCCGTGCACTCTCTGGACTCACTGCACTGCATCCCCAGTGGTGCCAGTGCACTCTCTGGACTCACTGCAGTGCATCCCCGTTGGTGCCAGTGCACTCTCTGGACTCACTGCACTGCATCCCCAGTGGTGCCAGTGCACTCTCTGGACTCACTGAAGTGCATTCTCAGTGGTGCCAGTGCACTCTCTGGACTCACTGCACTGCATCCCCAGTGGTGCCAGTACACTCACAGGACTGACTGCACTGCATCCCCAGTGGAGCCAGTGCGCTCTCTGGACTCACTGCACTGCATCCCCATTGGTGCCAGTGCATTCTCTGGACTCACCGCACTGCACCCTGAGTGGTGCCAGTGCACTCTCTGGACTCACTGCAGTGCATCCCCAGTGGTGCCAGTGCACTCTCTGGACTCACTGTACTGCATCCACAGTGTTGCCAGTGCACTCTCTGGAGTAACTGCAGTGCATCCCCAGTGGTGCCAAGGCACTCTCTGGACACCCGGCACCGCATCCCCTGTGGTGCCAGTGCACTCTCTGGGCTCACTGCAGTGCATCCCCAGTTGTGCCAGTGCACTCTCTGGACTCACTGCACTGCATCCCCAGTGCTGCCAGTGCACTCTCTGGACTCACTGCACTGCATCCCCAGTGGTGCCAGTGCGCTCTCTGGACTCACTGCAGTGCATCCCCAGTGGTGCCAGTGCACTCTCTGGACTCACTGCACTGCATCCCCAGTGCTGCCAGTGCACTCTCTGGACTCACTGCACTGCATCCCCAGTGGTGCCAGTGCACTCTCTGGACTCACTGCAGTTCATCCCCAGTGGTGCCAGTGCACTCTCTGGACTCACTGCACTGCATCCCCAGTGGTGCCACTGCACTCTCTGGACTCACTGCACTGCATCCCCAGTGGTGCCAGTGCACTCTCTGGACTCACTGCAGTGCATCCCCACTGCTGCCAGTGCACTCTCTGGACTCACAGCAGTGCATCCCCAGTGGTGCCAGTGCACTCTCTGGACTCACTGCACTGCATCCCCAGTGGTGCCAATGCACTCTCTGGACTCACTAAACTGCATCCCCAGTGGTGCCAGTGCACTCTCTGGACTCACTGCACTGCATCCCCACTGGTGCCAGTGCACTCTCTGAAGTCACTGCAGTGCATCCCCAGTGGTGCCAGTGCACTCTCTCGAGTCACTGCACTACATCCCCAGTGCTGCCAGTGCGCTCACTGGACTCACTGTACTGCATCATCAGTGGTGCCAGTGCACTCTCTGGAGTGACTGCAGTGCATCCCCAGTGGTGCCAGTGCACTCTCTGGACTCACTGCACTGCATCCCCAGTGGTGCCAGTGCACTCTCTGGACTCACTGCACTGCAGCCCCAGTGGTGCCAGTGCACTCACTGGACTCACTGCACTGCATCCCAAGTGGTACCAGTGCACTCTCTGGACTCACTGCACTGCATCCCCAGTGGTGCCAGTGCACTCACTGGACTCACTGTACTGCATTCCCAGTGGTGCTAGTGCACTCTCTGGACTCACTGCAGTGCATCCCCAGTGGTGCCAGTGCACTCTCTGGACTCACTGCACTGCATCCCCAGTGGTGCCAATGCACTCTCTGGACTCACTGCACTGCATCCCCAGTGGTGCCAGTGCACTCACTGGACTCACTGCACTGCATCCCAAGTGGTACCAGTGCACTCTCTGGACTCACTGCACTGCATCCCCAGTGGTGCCAGTGCACTCACTGGACTCACTGTACTGCATTCCCAGTGGTGCTAGTGCACTCTCTGGACTCACTGCACTGCATCCCCAGTGGTGCCAGTGCACTCACTGGACTCACTGTAGTGCATTCCCAGTGGTGCTAGTGCACTCTCTGGACTCACTGCAGTGCATCCCCAGTGGTGCCAGTGCACTCTTTGGACTCACTGAAGTGCATTCTCAGTGGTGCCAGTGCACTCTCTGGACTCACTGCACTGCATCCCCAGTGGTGCCAGTGCACTCTCTGGACTCACTGAAGTGCATCCCCAGTGGTGCCAGTGCACTCTCTGGACTCACTGCACTGCATCCCCAGTGGTGCCAGTGCACTCTCTGGACTCACTGCACTGCATCCCCAGTGCTGCCTGTGCACTCTCTGGACTCACTGCACTGCATCCCCAGTGGTGTCACTGCACTCTCTGTACTCACTGCACTGCATCCCCAGTTGTGCCAGTGCACTCTCTGCACTCACTGCACTGCATACCCAGTGGTGCCAGTGCACTCACTGGACTCACTGCAGTGCATTCCCTCTGGTGCCAGTGCACTCTCTGGACTCACTGCAGTGCATCCCCAGTGGTGCCAGTGCACTCTGTGGACTCACTGCACTGCATCCCCAGTGGTGCCAGTGCACTCTCTGGACTCACTGCACTGCATCACCTGTGGTGCCAGTGCACTCTCTGGACTCACTGAAGTGCATCCCCAGTGGTGCCAGTGCAATCTCTGGACTCACTGCACTGCATTCCCAGTGGTGCCAGTGCACACTCTGGACTCACTGCACTGCATCCCCAGTGGTGCCAGTGCACTCTCTGGACTCACTGCACTGCAACCCCAGTGTTGCTAGTGCACTCTCTGGACTCACTGCACTGCATCCCCAGTGGTGCCAGTGCACTCTCTGGACTCACTGCAGTGCATCCCCAGTGGTGCCAGAGCACTCTCTGGACTCACTGCACTGCATCCCCAGTGGTGCCAGTGCACTCTCTGGACTGACTGCACTGCAGCCCCAGTGGTGCCAGTGCACTCTCTGGACTCACTGCACTGCATCCCCAGTATTGCCAGTGCACTCTCTGGACTCACTGCATTGCATCCCCAGTGCTGCCAGTGCACTCTCTGGACTCACTGCACTGCATCCCCAGTGGTGCCACTGCACTCTCTGGACTCACTGCACTGCATGTCCAGTGGTGCCAGTGCACTCTCTGCACTCACTGCACTGCATCCCCAGTGGTGCCAGTGCACTCACTGGACTCACTGCAGTGCATTCCCTCTGGTGCCAGTGCACTCTCTGGACTCACTGCACTGCATCCCCACTGCTGCCAGTGCACTCTCTGGACTCACTGCAGTGCATCCCCAGTGGTGCCAGTGCACTCTCTGGACTCACTGCAGTGCATCACCAGTGGTGCCAGTGCACTCTCTGGACTCACTGAAGTGCATCCCCAGTGGTGCCAGAGCAATCTCTGGACTCACTGCAGTGCATCCCCAATGGTGCCAGAGCACTCTCTGGACTCACTGCACTGCATCCCCAGTGGTGCCAGTGCACTCTCTGGACTCACTGCACTGCATCCCCAGTGGTGCCAGTGCACTCTCTGGACTCACTGTACTGCATCCCCAGTGGAGCGCGTGCACTCTCTGGACTCACTGAAGTGCATCCCCAGTGGTGCCAGTACACTCTCTGGACTCACTGCACTGCATCCCCAGTGCTGCTAGTGCACTCTGTGGACTCACTGCAGTGCATCCCCAGTGGTGCCAGTGCACTCTCTGGACTCACTGAAGGGCATTCTCAGTGGTGACAGTGCACTCTCTGGACTCACTGCAGTGCATCCCCAGTGGTGCCAGTACACTCACTGGACTGACGGCACTGCATCCCCAGTGGTGCCAGTGCACTCTCTGGACTCACCGCACCGCATCCCCAGTGGTGCCAGTGCACTCTCTGGAGTAACTGCAGTGCATCCCCAGTGGTGCCAGTGCACTCTCTGGACTCACTGCACTGCATCCCCAGTGGTGCCAGAGCACTCTCTGGACTCACTGCAGTGCATCCCCAGTGGTGCCAGTGCACTCTCTGGACTCACTGCACTGCATCCCCAGTGGTGCCAGTGCACTCTCTGGACTCACTGCACTGCATCCCCAGTGGTGCCAGTGCACTCTCTGGACTCCCGGCACCGCATCCCCAGTGGTGCCAGTGCACTCTCTGGGCTCACTGCAGTGCATCCCCAGTGGTGCCAGTGCACTCTCTTGACTCACTGCACTGCATCCCCAGTGGTGCCAGTGCACTCACTGGATTCACTGCACTGCATCCCCAGTGGTGCTAGTGCACTCTCTGGACTCACTGCAGGGCATCCCCAGTGGTACCAGTGCACTCTCTGGACTCACTGCACTGCATCCCCAGTGGTGCCAGTGCACTCTCTGGACTCCCGGCACCTCATCCCCAGTGGTGCCAGTGCACTCTCTGGAGTCACTGAAGTGCATCCCCAGTGGTGCCAGTGCACTCTCTTGACTCACTGCACTGCATCCCCAGTGGTGCCAGTGCACTCACTGGATTCACTGCACTGCATCCCCAGTGGTGCTAGTGCACTCTCTGGACTCACTGCACTGCATCCCCAGTGGTACCAGTGCACTCTCTGGACTCACTGAAGTGCATTGTCAGTGGTGCCAGTGCACTCTGTGGACTCACTGCAGTGCATCCCCAGTGGTGCCAGTGCGCTCTCTGGACTCACTGCAGTGCATCCCCAGTGGTGCCAGTGCACTCTCTGGACTCACTGCACTGCATCCCCAGTGCTGCCAGTGCACTCTCTGGACTCACTGCACTGCATCCCCAGTGGTGCCAGTGCACTCTCTGGACTCACTGCACTGCATCCCCAGTGGTGCCAGTGCACTCTCTGGACTCACTGCAGTGCATCCCCAGTGGTGCCAGTGCACTCTCTGGACTCACTGCACTGCATCCCCAGTGGTACCAGTGCACTCTGTGGACTCACTGCAGTGCATCCCCAGTGGTGCCAGTGCACTCTCTGGACTCACTGCAGTGCATCCCCAGTGGTGCCAATGCACTCTCTGGACTCACTGCACTGCATCCCCAGTGGTGCCAGTGCACTCTCTGGACTCACTGCACTGCATCCCAAGTGGTGCCAGTGCACTCTCTGGAGTCACTGCACTGCATTCCCAGTGGTGCCAGTGCACTCTCTCGAGTCACTGCACTACATCCCCAGTGGTGCCAGTGCACTCTCTGGACTCACTATACTGCATCATCAGTGGTGCCAGTGCACTCTCTGGACTCACTGAAGTGCATCCCCAGTGGTGCCAGTGCACTCTCTGGACTCACTGCACTGCATCCCCAGTGGTGCCAGTGCACTCTCTGGACTCACTGCACTGCATCCCCAGTGGTGCCAGTGCACTCTCTGGACTCACTGCACTGCATCCCCAGTGGTGCCAGTGCACTCTCTGGACTCCCGGCACCGCATCCCCAGTGGTGCCAGTGCACTCTCTGGGCTCACTGCAGTGCATCCCCAGTGGTGCCAGTGCACTCTCTTGACTCACTGCACTGCATCCCCAGTGGTGCCAGTGCACTCACTGGATTCACTGCACTGCATCCCCAGTGGTGCTAGTGCACTCTCTGGACTCACTGCAGGGCATCCCCAGTGGTACCAGTGCACTCTCTGGACTCACTGCACTGCATCCCCAGTGGTGCCAGTGCACTCTCTGGACTCCCGGCACCTCATCCCCAGTGGTGCCAGTGCACTCTCTGGAGTCACTGAAGTGCATCCCCAGTGGTGCCAGTGCACTCTCTTGACTCACTGCACTGCATCCCCAGTGGTGCCAGTGCACTCACTGGATTCACTGCACTGCATCCCCAGTGGTGCTAGTGCACTCTCTGGACTCACTGCACTGCATCCCCAGTGGTACCAGTGCACTCTCTGGACTCACTGAAGTGCATTGTCAGTGGTGCCAGTGCACTCTGTGGACTCACTGCAGTGCATTCTCAGTGGTGCCAGTGCGCTCTCTGGACTCACTGCAGTGCATCCCCAGTGGTGCCAGTGCACTCTCTGGACTCACTGCACTGCATCCCCAGTGCTGCCAGTGCACTCTCTGGACTCACTGCACTGCATCCCCAGTGGTGCCAGTGCACTCTCTGGACTCACTGCACTGCATCCCCAGTGGTGCCAGTGCACTCTCTGGACTCACTGCAGTGCATCCCCAGTGGTGCCAGTGCACTCTCTGGACTCACTGCACTGCATCCCCAGTGGTACCAGTGCACTCTGTGGACTCACTGCAGTGCATCCCCAGTGGTGCCAGTGCACTCTCTGGACTCACTGCAGTGCATCCCCAGTGGTGCCAATGCACTCTCTGGACTCACTGCACTGCATCCCCAGTGGTGCCAGTGCACTCTCTGGACTCACTGCACTGCATCCCAAGTGGTGCCAGTGCACTCTCTGGAGTCACTGCACTGCATTCCCAGTGGTGCCAGTGCACTCTCTCGAGTCACTGCACTACATCCCCAGTGGTGCCAGTGCACTCTCTGGACTCACTGTACTGCATCATCAGTGGTGCCAGTGCACTCTCTGGACTCACTGAAGTGCATCCCCAGTGGTGCCAGTGCACTCTCTGGACTCACTGCACTGCATCCCCAGTGGTGCCAGTGCACTCTCTGGACTCACTGCACTGCATCCCAAGTGGTGCCAGTGCACTCTCTGGAGTCACTGCACTGCATTCCCAGTGGTGCCAGTGCACTCTCTCGAGTCACTGCACTACATCCCCAGTGGTGCCAGTGCACTCTCTGGACTCACTGTACTGCATCAACAGTGGTGCCAGTGCACTCTCTGGACTCACTGCACTACATCCCCAGTGGTGCCAGTGCACTCTCTGGACTCACTGCACTGCATCCCCAGTGTTGCCAGTGCATTCACTGGACTCACTGTACTGCATCTCCAGTGGTGCCAGTGCACTCTCTGGACTCACTGCACTGCATCCCCAGTGGTGCCAGTGCACTCACTGGATTCACTGCACTACATTCCCAGTGGTGCCAGTGCAGTCTCTGGACTCACTGCACTGCATCCCCAGTGGTGCCAGTGCGCTCTCTGGACTCACTGAAGGGCATTCTCAGTGGTGCCAGTGCACTCTCTGGACTCACCGCATCGCATCCCCAGTGGTGCCAGTGCACTCTCTGGAGTAACTGCAGTGCATCCCCAGTGGTGCCAGTGCACTCTCTGGACTCACTGCACTGCATCCCCAGTGGTGCCAGTGCACTCTCTGGACTCACTGCACTGCATCCCCAGTGGTGCCAGAGCACTCTCTGGACTCACTGCACTGCATCCCCAGTGCTGCCTGTGCACTCTCTAGACTCACTGCAGTGCATTCCCTCTGGTGCCAGTGCACTCTCTGGACTCACTGCACTGCATCCCCAGTGGTGCCAGTGCACTCTCTGGACTCACTGCAGTGCATCCCCAGTGGTGCCAGTGCACTCTCTGGACTCACTGCAGTGCATCCCCAGTGGTGCCAGTGCACTCTCTGGACTCACTGAAGTGCATCCCCCGTGGTGCCAGTGCGATCTCTGGACTCACTGCACTGCATTCCCAGTGGTGCCAGTGCACACTCTGGACTCACTGCACTGCATCCCCAGTGGTGCCAGTGCACTCTGTGGACTCACTGCAGTGCATCCCCAGTGTTGCCAGTGCACTCTCTGGACTCACTGCACTGCATCCCCAGTGGTGCTAGTGCACTCTGTGGACTCACTGCACTGCATCCCAAGTGGTGCCAGAGCACTCTCTGGACTCACTGCACTGCATCCCCAGTGGAGCCAGTGCACTCTCTGGACTCACTGCACTGCATCCCCAGTGGTGCCAGTGCACTCTCTGGACTCACTGCAGTGCATCCCCAGTGGAGCCCGTGCACTCTCTGGACTCACTGAAGTGCATCCCCAGTGGTGCCAGTGCACTCTCTGGACTCACTGCACTGCATCCCCAGTGGTGCCAGTGCACTCTGTGGACTCACTGCAGTTCATCCCCAGTGGTGCCAGTGCACTCTCTGGACTCACTGAAGTGCATTCTCAGTGGTGCCAGTGCACTCTCTGGACTCACTGCAGTGCATCCCCAGTGGTGCCAGTACACTCACTGGACTGACTGCACTGCATCCCCAGTGGTGCTAGTGCACTCTCTGGACTCACTGCACTGCATCGCCAGTGGTGCCAGAGCACTCTCTGGACTCACTGCAGTGCATCCCCAGTGGTGCCAGTGCACTCTCTGGACTCACTGTACTGCATCCCTAGTGGTGCCAGTGCACTCTGTGGACTCACTGCTGTGCATCCCCATTGGTGCCAGTGCACTCTCTGGACTCACTGCACTGCATCCCCAGTGGTGCCAGTGCACTCTCTGGACTCACTGCAGTGCATCCCAAGTGGTGCCAATGCACTCTCTGGACTCACTGCACTGCATCCCCAGTGGTGCCAGTGCACTCTCTGGACTCACTGCAGTGCATCCCCAGTGGTGCCAGTACACTCACTGGACTCACT
This sequence comes from Anser anser, assembly GCF_964211835.1. Classification (NCBI taxonomy): domain Eukaryota; kingdom Metazoa; phylum Chordata; class Aves; order Anseriformes; family Anatidae; genus Anser; species Anser anser. Next base: position 110,898,290 of record NC_139722.1, read on the forward strand.
GCACTGCATCCCCAGTGGTGCCAGTGCACTCTCTGGACTCACTGCACTGCATCCCCAGTGGTGCCAGTGCACTCTGTGGACTCACTGCTGTGCATCCCCATTGGTGCCAGTGCACTCTCTGGACTCACTGCACTGCATCCCCAGTGGTGCCAGTGCACTCTCTGGACTCACTGCACTGCATCCCCAGTGGTGCCACTGCACTCACTGGATTCACTGCACTGCATCCCCAGTGGTGCTAGTGCACTCTCTGGACTCACTGCAGTGCATCCCCAGTGGTACCAGTGCACTCTCTGGACTCACTGAAGTGCATTCTCAGTGGTGCCAGTGCACTCTGTGGACTCACTGCAGTGCATCCCCAGTGGTGCCAGTGCGCTCTCTGGACTCACTGCAGTGCATCCCCAGTGGTGCCAGTGCACTCTCTGGACTCACTGCACTGCATCCCCAGTGCTGCCAGTGCACTCTCTGGACTCACTGCACTGCATCCCCAGTGGTGCCAGTGCACTCTCTGGACTCACTGCACTGCATCCCCAGTGGTGCCAGTGCACTCTCTGGACTCACTGCAGTGCATCCCCAGTGGTGCCAGTGCACTCTCTGGACTCACTGCACTGCATCCCCAGTGGTACCAGTGCACTCTGTGGACTCACTGCAGTGCATTCTCAGTGGTGCCAGTGCACTCTCTGGACTCACTGCACTGCATCCCCAGTGGTGCCAATGCACTCTCTGGACTCACTGCACTGCATCCCCATTGGTGCCAGTGCACTCTCTGGACTCACTGCACTGCATCCCAAGTGGTGCCAGTGCACTCTCTGGAGTCACTGCACTGCATTCCCAGTGGTGCCAGTGCACTCTCTCGAGTCACTGCACTACATCCCCAGTGGTGCCAGTGCACTCTCTGGACTCACTGTACTGCATCTCCAGTGGTGCCAGTGCACTCTCTGGACTCACTGCAGTGCATCCCCAGTGGTGCCAGTGCTCTCACTGGATTCACTGCACTACATTCCCAGTGGTGCCAGTGCACTCTCTGGACTCACTGCACTGCATCCCCAGTGGTGCCAGTGCGCTCTCTGGACTCACTGAAGGGCATTCTCAGTGGTGCCAGTGCACTCTCTGGACTCACTGCAGTGCATCACCAGTGGTGCCAGTGCACTCTCTGGACTCACCGCATCGCATCCCCAGTGGTGCCAGTGCACTCTCTGGAGTAACTGCAGTGCATCCCCAGTGGTGCCAGTGCACTCTCTGGACTCACTGCACTGCATCCCCAGTGGTGCCAGTGCACTCTCTGGACTCACTGCACTGCATCCCCAGTGGTGCCAGAGCACTCTCTGGACTCACTGCACTGCATCCCCAGTGCTGCCTGTGCACTCTCTGGACTCACTGCAGTGCATTCCCTCTGGTGCCAGTGCACTCTCTGGACTCACTGCAGTGCATCCCCAGTGGTGCCAGTGCACTCTCTGGACTCACTGCAGTGCATCCCCAGTGGTGCCAGTGCACTCTCTGGACTCACTGAAGTGCATCCCCCGTGGTGCCAGTGCGATCTCTGGACTCACTGCACTGCATTCCCAGTGGTGCCAGTGCACACTCTGGACTCACTGCACTGCATCCCCAGTGGTGCCAGAGCACTCTCTGGACTCACTGCACTGCGTCCCCAGTGGAGCCAGTGCACTCTCTGGACTCACTGCACTGCATCCCCAGTGGTGCCAGTGCACTCTCTGGACTCACTGCAGTGCATCCCCAGTGGAGCCCGTGCACTCTCTGGACTCACTGCACTGCATCCCCAGTGGTGCCAGTGCACTCTGTGGACTCACTGCAGTTCATCCCCAGTGGTGCCAGTGCACTCTCTGGACTCACTGCACTGCATCCCCAGTGGTGCCAGTGCACTCTGTGGACTCACTGCAGTTCATCCCCAGTGGTGCCAGTGCACTCTCTGGACTCACTGCACTGCATCCCCAGTGGTGCCAGTGCACTCTCTGGACTCACTGCACTGCATCCCCAGTGGTGCCAGTGCACTCTGTGGACTCACTGCAGTTCATCCCCAGTGGTGCCAGTGCACTCTGTGGACTCACTGCACTGCATCCCCAGAGGTGCTAGTGCACTCTGTGGACTCACTGCACTGCATCCCCAGTGGTGCCAGTGCACTCTGTGGACTCACTGCACTGCATCCCCAGTGGTGCCAGTGCACTCTCTGGACTGACTGCACTGCATCCCCAGAGGTGCTAGTGCACTCTCTGGACTCACTGCACTGCATCCCCAGTGGTGCCAGTGCACTCTGTGGACTCACTGCAGTTCATCCCCAGTGGTGCCAGTGCACTCTCTGGACTCACTGCACTGCATCCCCAGTGGTGCCAGTGCACTCTGTGGACTCACTGCACTGCATCCCCAGTGGTGCCAGTGCACTCTCTGGACTCACTGCAGTGCATCCCCAGTGGTGCCAGTACACTCACTGGACTGACTGCACTGCATCCCCAGAGGTGCTAGTGCACTCTCTGGACTCACTGCACTGCATCCCTAGTGGTGCCAGTGCACTCTGTGGACTCACTGCTGTGCATCCCCATTGGTGCCAGTGCACTCTCTGGACTCACTGCACTGCATCCCCAGTGGTGCCAGTGCACTCTCTGGACTCACTGCAGTGCATCCCAAGTGGTGCCAATGCACTCTCTGGACTCACTGCAGTGCATCCCCAGTGGTGCCAGTACACTCACTGGACTCACTGCACTGCATCCCCAGTGGTGCCAGTGCACTCTCTGGACTCACTGCACTGCATCCCCAGTGGTGCCAGTGCACTCTGTGGACTCACTGCTGTGCATCCCCATTGGTGCCAGTGCACTCTCTGGACTCACTGCACTGCTTCCCCAGTGGTGCCAGTGCACTCTCTGGACTCACTGCACTGCATCTCCAATGGTGCCAGTGCACTCTCTGGACTCACTGCACTGCATCCCCAGTGGTGCCAGTGCACTCTGTGGACTCACTGAAGTGCATCCCCATTGGTGCCTGTGCACTCTCTGGACTCACTGCACTGCATCCCCAGTGGTGCCAGTGCACTCTCTGCACTCACTGCACTGCATCCCCAGTGGTGCAAGTGCACTCTCTGGACTCACTGCAGTGCATCCCAAGTGGTGCCAATGCACTCTCTGGACTCACTGCAGTGCATCCCCAGTGGTGCCAGTACACTCACTGGACTCACTGCACTGCATCCCCAGTGGTGCCAGTGCAGTCTCTGCACTCACTGAAGTGCATCCCCAGTGGTGCCAGTGAACTCTCTGCACTCACTGCACTGCATCCCCACTGCTGCCAGTGCACTCTCTGGACTCAATGCACTGCATTCCCAGTGGTGACAGTGAAGTCTTTGGACTCACTGCACTCCATCCCCACTGGTGCCTTTGCACTCCCTGGACTCACTGCACTGCTCCAGCCGCGGCAGCCGCTCCAGCCGCGGTCGCCCTCCAGCCGTGGCAGCCGCTCCACTCGGTAGCGGCTGGAGCGGCTGCCGCGGCTGGAGCGGCTGGAGCGGATGCCGCGGCTGGAGCGGCTGCCGCGTTTGGAGCGGCTGCCGCGGCCGGAGCGGCTGGAGCGGATGCCGCGGCTGGAGCGGCTGGAGCGGCTGCCGCGGCTGGAGCGGCTGGCGCGGCTGGAGGAGCTACCGCGGCTGGAGCGGTTAACGCGGCTGGAGCGGATGCCGAGGCTGGAGCGGATGCCGCGGCTGGTGCGGCTGGAGAGGCTACCGCGGCTGGAGCAGTGCAGTGAGTCCAGAGAGTGCACTGGCACCTTGGGGATGCAGTGCAGTGAGTAAAGAGAGTGCACTGGCACCATTGGGGATGCAGTGCAGTGAGTCCAGAGAGTGTACTGGCTCCACTGCGCATGCAGTGCTGTGAGTCCAGAGAGTGCCCCGGCAACACTGGGAATGCACTACAGTTAGTGCATAGACTGCACTGACACCACTGCGGATGCAGTGCCGCGAGTCCAGAGAGTGCACTGGCACCACTGGGGATGCGGTGCCGGGAGTCCAGAGAGTGCTTTGGCACCACTGGGGATGCAGTGCAGTGAGTCCAGAGAGTGCACTGGCACTACTGGGGATGCACTGCAGTTAGTCCAGAGAGTGCACTGGCACCACTGGGGATGCAGTGCCGTGAGTCCAGAGAATGCACTGGCACCACTGGGGATACGGTGCCTGGAGTCCAGAGAGTGCTTTGGCACCACTGGGGATGCAGTGCAGTGAGTCCACAGAGTGCACTGACACCAGTGGGAATGCGGTGCAGTGAGTCCAGAGAGTGCAATGGCACCACTGGGGATGCACTGCAGTGAGTCCAGAGTGCACTAGCACCAGTGGGGATGCACTGCAGTGAGTCCAGGGAGTGCACTGGCACCACTGGGGATGCAGCGCAGTGACTCCAGAGAGTGCACTGGCTCCACTGAGAATGCACTTCAGTGAGTCCAGAGAGTGCACTGGCACCACTGGGGATGCAGTGCAGTGAGTCCAGAGAGTGCACTGGCAGGACTGGGGATGCAGTGCAGTGAGTCCAGAGAGTGCACTGGCACCACTGGGGATGCAGTGCAGTATGTCCAGAGAGTGCACTGGCACCACTGTGGATGCAGTGCAGTGAGTCCAGAGAGTGCACTGGCTCCACTGTGAATGCACTTCAGTGAGTCCAGAGAGTGCACTGGCACCACTGGGGATGCAGTGCAGTGAGTCAAGAGAGTGCACTGGCAGCACTGGGGATGCAGTGCAGTGAGTCCAGAGAGTGCACTGGCACCACTGGGGATGCCCTGGACTGAGTCCAGAGAGCGCACTGGCACCACTGGGGATGCCCTGCAGTGAGTCCAGAGAGTGCACTGGCACCACTGGGGATGCAGTGCAGTGAGTCCAGAGAGTGCACTGGCACCACTGGGGATGCAGTGCAGTGAGTCCAGAGAGTGCACTGGCACCACAGGTGATGCACTCCAGTGAGTCCAGAGAGTGCACTGGCACCACTGAAAATGCACTTCAGTGTGTCCAGAGAGTTCACTGGCACCACTGGGGATGCACTGCAGTGAGTCCAGAGAGTGCACTAGCGCCACTGGGGATGCAGTGCAGTGAGTCCAGAGAGTGCCCTGGCACCACTGGTGATGCAGTGCAGTGAGTCCTGAGAGTGGCGCTCCAGCCTCGGTTTCCGCTCCAGCCGCGTCAACCGCTCCAGCCGCGGTAGCCCCTCCAGCCGCGGCAGCCGCTCCAGCCGCTCTAGCCGCGGCAGCCGCTCCAGCCGCTACCGAGTGGAGCGGCTGCCAGGGCTGGAGCGGTTGCCGCGGTTGGAGCGCCTGCCGCGTTTGGAGCGGCTGCCGCGGCTTCCGCGGCTGGTGCGGCTGCCGCGGTTGGAGAGTCTGCCGCGTATGCCGCGGACGGAGCGGCTGCCGCGGCTGGAGCGGCTGCCGCGGCTGCCGCGGCTGCCGAGGCTGGAGGGCTACCGCGGCTGGAGCAGTGCAGTGAGTCCATAGAGTGCACTGGCACCTTGGGGATGCAGTGCAGTGAGTAAAGAGAGTGCACTGGCACCATTGGGGATGCAGTGCAGTGAGTCCAGAGAGTGCACTGGCACTACTGGGGATGCAATGCAGTGAGTCCAGAGAGTGCACTGGCTCCACTGGGCATGCAGTGCTCTGAGTCCAGAGAGTGCCCCGGCTACACTGGGAATGCACTACAGTGACTGCAGAGACTGCACTGACACCACTGCGGATGCAGTGCCGCGAGTCCAGAGAGTGCACTGGCACCACTGGGGATGCGGTGCCGGGAGTCCAGAGAGTGCTTTGGCACCACTGGGGATACGGTGCCGGGAGTCCAGAGAGTGCACTGACACCACTGGGGATGCAGTGCAGTGAGTCCACAGAGTGCACTGACACCACTGGGGATGCAGTGCAGTGAATCCAGAGAGTGCAATGGCACCACTGGGGATGCACTGCAGTGAGTCCAGAGTGCACTAGCACCACTGGGGATGCAGTGCAGTGAGTCCAGAGAGTGCACTGGCACCACTGAGAATGCATTTCAGTGAGATCAGAGAGTGCCGCTCCAGCCTCGGCATCCTCTCCAGCCGAGTCAACCCCGCGGTAGCCCCTCCAGCCGCGGCAGACGCTCCAGCCGCCGCAGCCGCTCCGCCCCCTCCAGCCGCGGCAGCCGCTCCAGCCCCTCCAGCCGCGCCAGTCTCTCCATCCGCGGCAGCCGCTCCAGCCGCGGCAACCGCTCCAGCCGCTCCAGCCGCGGCAGCCGCTCCAGCCGCTACCGAGTGGAGCGGCTGCCACGGCTGGAGGGCTACCGCGGCTGGAGCGGCTGCCGCGGCTGTAGCAGTGCAGTGAGTCCAGGGAGTGCACTGGAACCACTGGGGATGAACTTCAGTCAGTCCAGTGAGTGTACTGGCACCACTGGGGATGCACTGCAGTGAGTCCAGAGAGTGCACTGGCTCCACTGAGAATGCACTTCAGTGAGTCCACAGAGTGCACTGGCACCACTGGGGATGCAGTGCAGTGAGTCAAGAGATTGCACTGGGAGGACTGGGGATGCAGTGCAGTGAGTCCAGAGAGTGCACTGGCACCACTGGGGATGCCCTGCAGTGAGTCCAGAGAGTGCACTGGCACCACTGGGGATGCAGTGCAGTGAGTCCAGAGAGTGCACTGGCACCACTGGGGATGCACTGCAGTGAGTCCAGAGAGTGCACTGGCACCACTGGGGATGCACTGCAGTGAGTCCAGAGAGTGCACTGGCACCACTGTGGATGCAGTGCAGTGAGTCCAGAGAGTGCACTGGCTCCACTGAGAATGCACTTCAGTGAGTCCACAGAGTGCACTGGCACCACTGGGGATGCCCTGCAGTGAGTCCAGAGAGCGCACTGGCACCTCTGGGGATGCCCTGCAGTGAGTCCAGAGAGTGCACTGGCACCACTGGGGATGCAGTGCAGTGAGTCCAGAGAGTGCACTGGCAGCACTGGGGATGCAGTGCAGTGAGTCCAGAGAGTGCACTGGCACCACTGGGGATGCACTCCAGTGAGTCCAGAGAGTGCACTGGCACCACTGGGGATGCACTGCAGTGAGTCCAGAGAGTGCACTAGCGCCACTGGGGATGCAGTGCAGTGAGTCCAGAGAGTGCACTGGCACCACTGGGGATGCACTGCAGTGAGTCCAGAGAGTGCACTGGCACCACTGGAGATGCAGTGCAGTGAGTCCAGAGAGTGCACTGGCACCACTGGGGATGCCCTGCAGTGAGTCCAGAGAGCGCACTGGCACCACTGGGGATGCAGTGTAGTGAGTCAAGAGAGTGCACTGGCACCACTGGGGATGCACTGCAGTGAGTCCAGAGAGTGCACTGGCGCCAGTGGGGATGCAGTGCAGTGAGTCCAGAGAGTGCACTGGCACCACTGGGGATGCACTGCAGTGAGTCCAGAGAGTGGACTGGCTCCACTGAGAATGCACTTCAGTGAGTCCAGAGAGTGCACTGGCACCACTGGGGATGCCCTGCAGTGAGTCCAGAGAGTGCACTGGCAGCACTGGGGATGCAGTGCAGTGAGTCCAGAGAGTGCACTGGCACCACAGGTGATGCACTCCAGTGTTTCCAGAGAGTGCACTGGCACCACTGAAAATGCACTTCAGTGTGTCCAGAGAGTGCACTGGCACCACTGGGGATGCACTGCAGTGAGTCCAGAGAGTGCACTAGCGCCACTGGTGATGCAGTGCAGTGAGTCCAGTGAGTGCACTGGCACCACTGGTGATGCAGTGCAGTGAGTCCAGAGAGTGGCGCTCCAGCCTCGGTTTCCGCTCCAGCCGCGTCAACCGCTCCAGCCGCGGTAGCCCCTCCAGCCGCGGCAGACGCTCTAGACGCTTCAACCGCGTCAGCCTCTCCAGCCGCGTTAGCCCCTCCAGCCGCGGCAGCCGCTCCAGCCCCTCCAGCCGCGCCAGTCTCTCCATCCGCGGCAGCCGCTCCAGCCGCGGCAACCGCTCCAGCCGCTCCAGCCGCGGCAGCCGCTCCAGCCGCTACCGAGTGGAGCGGCTGCCACGGCTGGAGGGCTACCGCGGCTGGAGCGACTGCCGCGGCTGAAGGAGTGCAGTGAGTCCAGAGAGTGCACTGGCACCACTGGGGATGCAGTGCAGTGAGTCCAGAGAGTGCACTGTCACCTTTGGGGATGCACTGCAGTGTCTGCAGAGAGTGCCCTGGCACCACTAGGGATGCAGTGCAGTGAGTCCAGTGAGTGTACTGGCACCACTGCGGATGCAGCGCAGTGAGACCAGAGAGTGCACTGGCACCACTGAGAATGCACTTCAGTGTGTCCAGAGAGTGCACTGGCACCACTGGTGATGCACTGCAGTGAGTCCAGAGAGTGCACTGGCACCACTGTGAATGCAGTGCAGTGAGTCCAGAGAGAGCACTGGCAGCACAGGGGATGCAGTGCAGTGAGTCCAGAGAGTGCACTGGCACCACTAGGGATGCACTGCAGTGAGTCCAGAGAGTGCACTGGCACCACTGGGGATGCAGTGCCGTGAGTCCAGAGAGTGCACTGGCACCACTGGGGATGCAGTGCAGTGAGTCCAGAGAGTGCACTGGCACCACTGGGGATGCAGTGCATTGAGGCCAGAGAGTGCACTGGAACCACTGGGGATGCGGTGGCAGGAGTCCAGAGAGTGCTTTGGCACCACTGGGGATGCAGTACAGTGAGTCCAGAGAGTGCACTGGCACCACTGGGGATGCAGCGCAGTGACTCTAGAGAGTTCACTGGCACCACAGGGGATGCGGTGCAGTGAGTCCAGAGAGTGCACTGGCACCACTCAGGGTGCAGTGCGGTGAGTCCAGAGAGTGCACTGGCACCACTGGGGATGCAGTACAGTGAGTCCAGAGAGTGCACTGGCACCACTGGGGATGCAGTGCAGTGAGTCCACAGAGTGCACTGGCACCACTGGGGATGCAGTGCAGTGAGTCCAGAGTGCACTAGCACCAATGGGGATGCACTGCAGTGAGTCCAGAGAGTGCACTGACACCACCGGGAATGCACTGCAGTGAGTCCAGAGAGAGCACTGGCACCACTGGGGATGCAGTGACGCGAGTCCAGAGAGTGCACTGGCACCACTGGGGATGCAGTGACGCGAGTCCAGAGAGTGCACTGGCACCACTGGGGATGCAGTGCAGTGAGTCCAGAGAGTGCACTGGCACCTCTGGGGATGCAGTGCAGTGAGTCCAGAGAGTGCACTGGCAGCACTGGGGATGCAGCGCAGTGACACTAGAGAGTGCACTGGCACCACTGCGGATGCGATGCAGTGAGTCCAGAGAGTGCACTGGCACCACAGGTGATGCAGTGCAGTGAGTCCAGAGAGTGCACTGGCAGCACAGGGGATGCAGTGCAGTGAGTCCAGAGAGTGCACTGGCACCACAGGTGATGCACTCCAGTGAGTCCAGAGAGTGCACTTGCACCATTGGGAATGCAATGCAGTGACGCCAGAGAGTGCACTGGCAGCAATGGGGTGCAGTGCAGTGAGTCCAGAGAGTGCACTGGCACCACTGGGGATGCAGTGCAGTGAGTCCAGAGAGTGCACTGGCACCACTGGGGATGCACTGCAGTGAGTCCTGAGAGTACACTGGCTCCACCGGGGATGCCCTGCAGTGAGTCCAGAGAGTATACTGGCGATGCAGTGCAGTGAGTGCAGAGAGTGCACTGGCACCACTGGGGATGCAGTGCAGTGAGTCCAGAGAGTGCACTGGCCGCACTGGGGATGCACTGCAGTGAGTCCAGAGAGTGCACTGGCACCACAGATAATGCACTTCAGTGAGTCCAGAGATTGCACTGGCACCACTGGGGATGCAGTGCAGTGAGTCCAGAGAGTGCACTGGCACCACTGGGGATGCAGTGCATTGAGTCCAGAGAGTGCACTGGCACAACTGGGGATGCACTTCAGTGAGTCCAGAGAGTGCACTGGCACCACTGAGAATGCACTTCAGTGAGTCCAGAGAGTGCACTGGCACCACTGGGGATGCACTGCAGTGAGTCCAGAGAGTACACTGGCACCAGTGGGGATGCAGTGCAGTGAGTCCAGAGAGTGCACTGGCACCACTGGGGATGCACTGCAGTGAGTCCAGAGAGTGCACTGGCACCACTGGGGATGTGTCCAGTGAGTCCAGTGAGTGCACTGGGAACACTGGGGATGCAGTGCAGTGAGTCCAGAGAGTACACTGGCACCAGTGGGGATGCAGTGCAGTGAGTCCAGAGAGTGCACTGGCACCACTGGGGATGCAGTGCAGTCAGTCCAGTGAGTGCACTGGCACCACTGGGGGTGCAGTACAGTGAGTCCAGAGAGTGCACTGGCACCACTGGGGATGCACTGCAGTGAGTCCAGAGAGTGCACTGGCACCACTGGGGATGCCCTGCAGTGAGTCCAGAGAGTGCACTGGCACCACTGGGGATGCAGTGCAGTGAGTCCAGAGAGTGCACTGGCACCACTGGGAATGCACTGCAGTGAGTCCAGAGAGTGCACTGGCACCACTGGGGCTTCAGTGCAGTGAGTCCAGAGAGTGCACTGGCACCACTGGGGATGCACTGCAGTGAGTCCAGAGAGTGCACTGCCACCACTGGGGATGCAGTGCAGTGAGTCCAGAGAGTGCACTGTCACCACTGGGGATGCAGTACAGTGAGTCCACAGAGTGCACTGGCACCAGTGGGTATGCAGTACAGTGAGTCCAGAGCGTGCACTGGCACCACTGGTGATGCAGTGCAGTGAGTCCAGAGAGTGCACTGGCACCACTGGGGATGCGGTGCTGGGAGTCCAGAGAGTGCTTTGGCACCAGTGGGGATGCAGAGCAGTTGCTCCAGAGAGTGCACTGGCACCAATGGGGATGCAGTGCAGTGAGTCCAGAGAGTGCACTGGCTTCACTGGGGATGCAGTGCAGTGAGTACAGAGATTGCACTGGCACCACTGGGGATGCAGTGCTGTGACTCCAGAGATCGCACTGGCACCACTGGGGATGCAGTGCAGTGAGTCCAGAGAGTGCACTGGCACCACTGGGGATGCACTGCAGTGAGCCCAGAGAGTGCACTGGCACCAGTGGGGATGCACTGCAGTGAGTCCAGTGAGTGCACTGGCACCACTGGGGAAGCAGTGCAGTGAGTCCAGAGAGTGCAGTGGCACCACTGGTGATGCAGTTTAGTGAGTCCAGAGAGTGCACTGTCACCACTGGGGATGCAGTGCAGTGAGTCCAGTGAGTGTACTGGCACCACTGGGGATGCACTGCAGTGAGTCCAGAGAGTGCACTGGCACCACTGAGAATGCACTTCAATGAGTCCAGAGAGTGCAGTGGCACCACTGGGGATGCACTGCAGTGAGTCCAGAGAGTGCAGTGGCACCACTGGGGATGCACTGCAGTGAGTCCAGAGAGTGCTTTGGCACCAGTGGGTATGCACTGCCGTTACTCCAGAGACTGCACTGGCACCACTGGGGATGTAGTGCAGTGAGTCCAGAGAGTGCACTGGCACCACTGGGGCTTCAGTGCAGTGAGTCCAGAGAGTGCACTGGCACCACTGGGGATGCACTGCAGTGAGTCCAGAGAGTGCACTGTCTCCACTGGGGATGCACTGCAGTGAGTCCAGAGAGTGCACTGGCACCACTGGGGATGCACTTCAGTGAGTCCAGAGATTCCACTGGCACCACTGGGGATGCAGTGCAGTGAGTCCAGAGAGTGCACTGGCACTACTGGGGATGCAGTGCAGTGAGTCCAGAGAGTGCACTGGCTCCACTGGGGATGCACTGCAGTGAGTCCAGAGAGTGCACTGGCTCCACTGGGGATGCACTGCAGTGAGTCCAGAGAGTGCACTGGCACCACTGGGGATGCACTGCCGTGAGTCCAGACAGTGTACTGGCACCACTGGGGATGCAGTACAGTGAGTCCACACAGTGCACTAGCACTACTGGGGATGCACTGCAGTGAGTCCAGAGAGTGCACTGGCACCACTGGGGATGCAGTGCAGTGAGTCCAGAGAGTGCACTGGCACCACTGGTGATGCACTGCTGTGAGTCCAGAGAGTGCTCTTGCACCACAGGGGATGCAGTGCAGTGACTCAAGAGAGTGCACTGGCAGCACTGGGGATGCAGTGCAGTGAGTCCAGAGAGTGCACTGGCACCACTGGAGATGCAGTGCAGTGAGTCCAGAGAGTGCAATGGCACCACTGGGGATGCACTGCAGTGAGTCCAGAGAGTGCAATGGCACCACTGCGGATGCACTGCAGTGAGTCCAGAGAGTGCACTGGCTCCACTGGGGATGCACTGCAGTGAGTCCAGAGAGTGCACTGGCACCACTGGGGATGCACTGCCGTGAGTCCAGAGAGTGTACTGGCACCACTGGGGATGCACTGAAGTGAGTCCAGAGAGTGCACTGGCACCACTGAGAATGCAGTTCAGTGAGTCCAGAGAGTGCTCTGGCACCACTGGGGATGCACTGCAGTGAGTCCACAGAGTGCACTAGCACCACTGGGGATGCAGTGCAGTGAGTCCAGAGAGTGCGCTGGAACCACTGGGGATGCAGTGCAGTGAGTCCAGAGAGTGCACTGGCACCACTGGGGATGCAGTGCAGTGAGTCCAGAGAGTGCACTGGCACCAGTGGGGATGCACTGCAGTGAGTCCAGTGAGTGCACTGGCACCACTGGGGATGCAGTGCAGTGAGTCCAGAGAGTGCACTGGCACCACTGGGGAAGCAGTGCAGTGAGTCCAGAGAGTGCAGTGGCACCACTAGGGATGCAGTGCAGTGAGTCCAGAGAGTGCACTGGCAGCACTGGGGATGCAGTGCAGTGAGTCCAGAGAGTGCACTGGCACCACTGGGGATGCAGTTCAGTGAGTCCAGAGAGTGCACTGGCACCACTGAGAATGCACTTCAGTGAGTCCAGAGAGTGCACTGGCACCACTGGGGATGCAGTGCAGTGAGTCCAGAGATTGCACTGGCACCACTGGGGATGCAGTGCTGTGACTCCAGAGAGCGCACAGGCACCACTGGGGATGCAGTGCAGTGAGTCCAGAGAGTGCACTGGCACCAGTGGGGATGCACTGCAGTGAGTCCAGTGAGTGCACTGGCACCACTGGGGAAGCAGTGCAGTGAGTCCAGAGAGTGCAGAGGCACCACTGGTGATGCAGTTTAGTGAGTCCAGAGAGTGCACTGGCACCACTGGGGATGCAGTGCAGTGAGTCCAGTGAGTGTACTGGCACCACTGGGGATGCACTGCAGTAAGTCCAGAGAGTGCACTGGCACCACTGAGAATGCACTTTAGTGAGTCCAGAGAGTGCACTGGCACCACTGGGTATGCACTTCAGTGAGTCCAGAGAGTGCACTGGCACCACTGGGGATGCACTGCAGTGAGTCCAGAGAGTGCACTGGCACCACTGGGGATGCAGTGCTGTGACTCCAGAGAGTGCACTGGCACCACTGGGGATGCAGTGCAGTGAGTCCAGAGAGTGCACTGGCACCACTGGGGATGCGGTGCCGGGAGTCCAGAGAGTGCTTTGGCACCAGTGGGGATGCACTGCAGTTACTCCAGAGACTGCACTGGCACCACTGGGGATGAAGTGCAGTGAGTCCAGAGAGTGCACTGGCACCACTGGGGATGCACTGCAGTGAGTCCAGAGAGTGCACTGTCACCACTGGGGATGCAGTGCAGTGAGTCCACAGAGTGCACTGGCACCACTGGGGATGCAGTGCAGTGAGTCCAGAGAGTGCACTGGCACCACTGGGGATGCACTGCATTGAATCCAGTGAGTGCACTGGCACCACTGGGGATACAGTGCAGTGAGTCCAGAGAGTCCACTGGCACCACTGGGGATGCAGTGCAGTGAGTCCAGAGAGTGCACTGGCACCACTGGGGATTCACTGCAGTGAGTCCAGTGAGTGCACTGGCACCACTGGTGATGCACTGCAGTGAGTCCAGAGATTGCACTGGCACCACTGTGGATGCAGTGCAGTGAGTCCAGAGACTTCACTGGCACCACTGGGAATGCAGAGAAGTGAGTGCAGAGAGTGCACTGGCACCACTGGGGATGCAGTTCAGTGAGTCCAGAGAGTGCACTGGCACCACTGGGGATGCAGTGCAGTGAGTCCAGAGAGTGCACTGGCACCACCTGTGATGCACTGCAGTGAGTCCAGAGAGTGCACTGGCACCAATGGGGCTGCAGTGCAGTGAGTCCAAAGAGTGCACTGGCAGCACTGGGGATGCAGTGCAGTGAGTCCAGAGAGTGCACTGGCACCACTGGTGATGCAGTACAGTGAGTCCAGAGAGTGCACTGGCACCACTGGGGATGCACTGCAGTGAGTCCAGAGAGTGCACTGGCACCACTGGGGATGCACTTCAGTGAGTCCAGAGATTCCACTGGCACCACTGGGGATGCAGTGCAGTGAGTCCAGAGAGTGCACTGGCACCACTGGGGATGCAGTGCATTGAGTCCAGAGAGTGCACTGGCACAACTGGGGATGCACTTCAGTGAGTCCAGAGAGTGCACTGACACCACTGGGGATGCAGTGCAGTGAGTCCAGAGAGTGCACTGGCACCACTGGGGATGCACTGCAGTGAGTCCAGAGAGTACACTGGCACCACTGGGGATGCAGTGCAGTGAGTCCAGAGAGTGCACTGGCACCACTGGGGATGCACTGCAGTGAGTCCAGATAGTGCACTGGCACCACTGGGGATGTGTCCAGTGAGTCCAGTGAGTGCACTGGCACCACTGGGGATGCAGTGCAGTGAGTCCAGAGAGTACACTGGAACCAGTGGGGATGCAGTGCAGTCAGTCCAGTGAGTGCACTGGCACCACTGGGGGTGCAGTACAGTGAGTCCAGAGAGTGCACTGGCACCACTGGGGATGCACTGCAGTGAGTCCAGAGAGTGCACTAGCACCACTGGGGATGCAGTGCAGTGAGTCCAGAGAGTGCGCTGGAACCACTGGGGATGCAGTGCAGTGAGTCCAGTGAGTGCACTGGCACCACTGGGGATGCATTGCAGTGAGTCCAGAGAGTGCACTGGCACCACTGGGGAAGCAGTGCAGTGAGTCCAGAGAGTGCAGTGGCACCACTAGGGATGCAGTGCAGTGAGTCCAGAGAGTGCACTGGCAGCACTGGGGATGCAGTGCAGTGAGTCCACAGAGTGCACTGGCACCACTGGCGATGCAGTTCAGTGAGTCCAGAGAGTGCACTGGCACCACTGGGGATGCAGTGCAGTGAGTCCAGAGATTGCACTGGCACCACTGGGGATGCAGTGCTGTGACTCCAGAGAGCGCACAGGCACCACTGAGGATGCAGTGCAGTGAGTCCAGAGAGTGCACTGGCACCACTGGGGATGCACTGCAGTGACTCCAGAGAGTGCACTGGAACCAATGGGGATGCTAGGCCTAGGAAGTGCTGGGGGAAGAACGTTAGGTTTACTCCTGTAAATATTACCCCGAAGTGGGCTTTTGCTCATGTTTGGTGTAGGGTAAACCCAGTGAGTAGTGGGAATCAGTGAGTAAATCCTGCTAGAATGGCAAAGACGGCGCCTATGGATAGGACGTAGTAGAAGTGGGCAACTACGTAGTATGTGTCGTGCAGGGCGATGTCTAGGGAAGAGTTTGCAAGAACGATTCCTGTTAATCCTCCGATGGTAAATAGGAAGATAAATCCTAGAGCTCATAGTATTGGGGGGGAGTCTCATTTGATTGTTCCTCCGTGCAGGGTGGCTAGTCAGCTAAATACTTTGATTCCGGTAGGGATGGCAATGATTATAGTGGCTGATGTAAAGTAGGCTCGGGTATCAACGTCTATTCCTACTGTAAACATGTGGTGAGCTCAGACGATGAATCCTAGGAAGCCGATGGATAGTATGGCTCAGACTATTCCCATGTAGCCGAAGGGCTCCTTTTTGCCTGAGTAGTACGTGACTACGTGTGAGATGATTCCGAACCCTGGTAGGATCAGAATATAGACTTCTGGGTGTCCGAAGAATCAGAATAGGTGTTGGTACAGGATTGGGTCTCCTCCTCCAGCGGGGTCGAAGAATGTGGTGTTTAGGTTTCGATCAGTTAGTAATATTGTAATACCGGCGGCGAGTACGGGGAGTGATAGAAGGAGTAGGATGGCGGTAATTAGTACGGATCAGACAAATAGTGGGGTTTGGTATTGTGAGAGTGCGGGGGGTTTTATGTTGATGGCTGTGGTGATAAAGTTGATGGCCCCAAGGATGGAGGAGATACCGGCTAAGTGGAGTGAGAAGATAGCCAGGTCTACTGAAGCTCCGGCGTGGGCAAGGTTACCTGCTAGGGGAGGGTAGACAGTTCAGCCTGTGCCGGCGCCAGCTTCTACAGTGGATGAGGCTAGTAGGAGGAGGAATGATGGGGGGAGGAGTCAAAAGCTTATGTTGTTTATTCGCGGGAATGCTATGTCGGGGGCACCGATTATGAGGGGGACTAATCAGTTGCCGAATCCTCCGATCATGATGGGTATGACTATAAAGAAGCTTATTACAAAGGCGTGAGCGGTAACGATTACATTGTAAATTTGGTCGTCGCCTAGGAGAGTTCCTGGTTGTCCTAGTTCTGCGCGGATTAATAGGCTGAGTGCGGTGCCGACTATTCCTGCTCATGCCCCGAAGATGAGGTACAGGGTGCCAATATCCTTATGGTTAGTGGAAAATAGTCATCGGTTGATGAAGGTGACGGGTAAGATGGCTGAGTGTTGAAGCGTTAGGCTGTAGTCCTTTTTACAGAGGTTTAATTCCTCTTCTTATCGGCTCTGTAGTGAAATTCATGTTGAGTTGCAAGCTCATCGATGCGCACTAGGGTGCGTCAGGGTCTTTGTAGGCAGAAGCCAATTGGTTTAGGCATTTAGCTGTTAACTAGAGTTTTGTGGGATCGAAGCCCATCTGTCTAGGGAGGCTTTAGCTTAATTAAAGCGTCTGACTTGCATTCAGAAGATACAGGTTAATATTCTGTAAGTCTTAATGTGCAGAAACTAAGAGGGTTTAACTCTTATTTAAGGCTTTGAAGGCCTTCGGTTTGGGGTGTTATCCTAAGTTTCTAGACAATGGCATGTATTATTGGGGACAGGGGAAGTAAGAGGATTGATAGTGAGGCAAGGACCGCAGTAGGTGTGCTTGGGGCTTTGCTAGTGTATCATTGTTTTATGTGGTTAGAGGAGTTGGGGGGAAGGGTAATTGTTGAGTGGTATGCGAGGCGTAGGTAGAAGAAGAGGCTGAGCAGTGATAGCATGGCAATTGCCATGGCTGCTGGTGTTATTTCCTGTTTAGTTAGTTCTTGGATGATAAGTCACTTTGGTATAAAGCCTGTTAATGGGGGGAGGCCTGCTAGGGATAAAAGTACTAGTATTAGGGTGGCGTTTAGCACTGGGGTTTTTGTTCATGAGGTTGTGATCATGGATAGGTTAAGGGCTTTGATTTTGTTAAGGGCTAGGAATACGGCTGATGTTATGATTGTGTATAGGTAGAAGGTAAGTAAGGCCAATTTGGGGCTGTAAACTAGGATGATGGCGATTCAGCCTAAGTGGGAGATGGACGAGAAGGCTAGGATTTTGCGTGTTTGTGTTTGGTTCAGTCCTATTCAGCCTCCTAGTGCTGTTGAGGCTAGGGCCATGGCGGTGAGTAGAGCTGGGTCAAGGGATTTGGATGTTAGTAGGAGCAGGGTTAGTGGGGGGAATTTTATGAGGGTCGAGAGTAGCAGGGCTGTTATTAGTGGCGATCCTTGTAGTACTTCTGGGAATCAGAAGTGAAATGGCACTAGGCCCAGTTTAATAGCGATTGCTGCTGTCAGTAGTAGACAGGAGGTTGGGTGGTTTATTTGTGTGATGTCTCATTGGCCGGTGACTCAGGCATTGGTTATGCTAGAGAATAGGACCAGGGCGGAAGCAGCTGCTTGGGTTAGGAAGTATTTCGTTGCGGCTTCTACTGCTCGTGGGTGGTGGGATTTGGCAATTAGGGGAATGATGGCTAGTGCGTTGATCTCCAGTCCTGTCCAGGCCAGAACTCAGTGGTTGCTGGAAATTGTGATTGTGGTGCCCAAGATGAGGCTGAAGGTTATGATTGGGGTCGCGTAAGGGTTCATTAGTAGAGGAGGGGGTTAAACCATCATTTTCGGGGTATGGGCCCGATAGCTTGATTAGCTGACTCTACTAGAAAATAATATAAGGGAAGTATGGAGAATTTTGATTTCTCTTGTGTGGGTTCAATTCCTACTTTTCTAAGGTCAACAGGAAATGAGAGGGCTGTTATACCTCTATGTTCACTTTATCATAGTGACCCTTTGTAGTTCAGGCACATTTCCTTATGTAAGGAGGTAGGCCTGCATAGCAGATAGGTATGCTGATGTGTCAGAGGCACAGAGCTAGTGTGAGGGGTAGGAAGTTTTTTCATAGTAGGTGCATTAGTTGGTCATATCGGAATCGTGGGTATGAAGCTCGGACCCATAAGAAACCAGAAGATAGTAGGAGGACTTTTGTGGCTAGGATGACGGGGAATAGTTCTGTGGGTGGCCCTAGGGCGCTTGGGTTTAGGAATATGATGGCTGTAAGTGTATTTATTAGCATAATGTTCGCATATTCAGCTAGGAAGAATAAGGCGAAGGGTCCTGCGGCGTATTCAACGTTAAACCCTGAGACTAGCTCAGATTCACCCTCTGTGAGGTCAAAAGGAGCTCGGTTTGTCTCTGCTAGGGTGGATACGTATCATATTATTGCTAGGGGTCATGAGGAGAAAATGAAGTATAGAGGCTCCTGTGCGACGGCAAAGGAGCTGAGTGTGTAGCTTCCGCTTAGTATGATTATTGATAGCAGGATTATGGCCAGTGTCACTTCGTATGAAATGGTCTGTGCTACTGCCCGTAGGGCTCCGATTAGTGCGTATTTTGAGTTCGAGGCTCAGCCTGATCATAGGACTGAGTAGACGGCTAGGCTTGACATGGCTATTAGGAAGAGAACTCCGAGGTTTAGATCTGCTAGGGGAAATGGGAGTGGTAGTGGTGCTCAAGTGGTGAGGGCTAGGACAAGGGCTAGTATTGGTATCAGAATGAATAGAAGTGGGGAAGAGGTAGAGGGTCGGATGGGCTCTTTGGTAAATAGTTTCAGTCCGTCCGCAAATGGTTGAAGTAGGCCAAAAGGCCCGACAACGTTAGGGCCTTTGCGGGATTGTATGTAGCTTAGGATTTTCCGTTCTACTAGGGTTAGGAAGGCTACGGCAATCAGGATTGGGATGATGTATAGGAGGGATATAACGAGGCAGCTTAGTGTTGTTATTTGAATCATGGGTGAAGCTAGGGAGAGGATTTGAACCTCTGGGGAAAGGGCTTAAGCCTTCTGCACTTGCCGGGCTCTGCCACTCTAGCTGGTCCTTTTCTAGGATTGAAAGTGGTGGGGGAAGGCCCTCTTCACGGTTTAGTTGGTTTCACTGCTTAGAGGGGGGGGGCGTGCTTGTGGTATTGGCCCCACTTTCCCGGTCCTTTCGTACTGGGGAGAGTGTGTCATAGATAGAAACCGACCTGGATTGCTCCGGTCTGAACTCAGATCACGTAGGACTGTTAATCGTTGAACAAACGAACCCTTAATAGCGGCTGCACCATTAGGATGTCCTGATCCAACATCGAGGTCGTAAACCCCCCTGTCGATATGGGCTCTTGAGGGGGATTGCGCTGTTATCCCTGGGGTAGCTTGGTCCATTAATCAATTATATTGGGTCTGGTCACTGTTAGCACTTTGAGGGGTAGCTCTAGGTAAAGAGGTATGGTCTTGTTTTTGGAGGATTTGTTCTCCTCCAAGGTCGCCCCAACCGAAAAATATCGACCAGGCTCTGCGATGGTAGTGGCCCCAGTGGGGTTGATTGAGGATTCGCGGTGGTCGTTGATTTTTAAGTTCCACAGG
Organism: Anser anser; assembly: GCF_964211835.1. Classification (NCBI taxonomy): domain Eukaryota; kingdom Metazoa; phylum Chordata; class Aves; order Anseriformes; family Anatidae; genus Anser; species Anser anser. Next base: position 110,918,148 of record NC_139722.1, read on the forward strand.
GTCTTCTCGTCTTATGTTCACATCCCCGCTTTTGCACGGGGAGATCAATTTCACTGATTATCTGTGAGAGACAGTTAAGACCTCGTTTAGCCATTCATACAAGTCTCGATTTATGGGACAATTGATTGCGCTATCTTTGCACGGTTAGGATACCGCGGCCGTTAAACCTAAGTCACCGGGCAGGCATCACCTTCAATACTTGTTTAATTTGCTGAAGGCTATGTTTTTGGTAAACAGTCGGGCCTTATTAATTTGCCGAGTTCCTTTCACAGATTTTAATCGCTCTTATAGGCGCTCCTGAGTCGGGTTAACAGGGTTAGTTAATACGTGGTCTTGTAGGGGTTTTTGTATCTGTCTAGGTCTGTTAATAATGTTTCTATGTAAGCTTGCGCCGTTAGAGGGGTGTGGCCCTGTACATGAGGGGCCTAGGATGATTCCTAGGATTGTTATGAGGATGGCAGCGGTTTTGGTGATAAGGGGTATGGTTATTGGGGGGGTTTTGGTTGGTGTGATGAAAGAGGTAATGATTATTCCTGCTGTAATGCTGCCTAGGGCGAGTCGGGTTAGGGGGGCGGTGATTAGTGGGTTGTTTTCGTTTATTGATACTATTGGGGGGATTCGGGTTTGTCCAGCTTGGACTAGGATGGTTATGCGGATGCTGTAGGTTGCGGTGAATGCTGTGGCTATAAGGGTTAGGAGTAGGGCTCAAGTATTTAGGTATGATGTGTTTAAGCTTTCGATGATGAGGTCTTTTGAGTAGAATCCGGCTAGGAATGGGGTTCCTATCAGCGCCAGGTTTCCGATGGTTAGGCAGGAAGTAGTGACTGGGAGTATTTTCTGTAGGCCTCCTATCTTTCGGATATCTTGTTCTCCGTTTAGGTTGTGGATGATAGACCCTGAGCATAGGAATAGTATGGCTTTAAAGAAGGCATGGGTTGAGATGTGTAGGAAGGCTAGTTGTGGGAGGTTTAGTCCGATAGTGACTATTATTAGTCCTAGTTGGCTGGATGTTGAGAAAGCAATGATTTTTTTGATGTCATTTTGGGTTAGGGCGCATGTGGCAGCGAATAGGGTTGATAGAGCACCTAGGCATAGGCAGGCAGTTAGGGCTGTCTGGTTGGTGGCTAGCAGGGGGTGCATGCGGATGAGCAGGAAGATTCCGGCTACTACTATGGTACTGGAGTGCAGTAGGGCTGATACTGGGGTGGGGCCTTCTATTGCTGCGGGCAGTCATGGGTGGAGTCCAAATTGGGCGGATTTTCCTGCGGCTGCGAGGATTAATCCTATGAGGGGGAGGATTGGGGTTTGGTGGGGGTGTACGGCTTGTTGGATCTCTCAGGTGTTGAATGTTGAAGCTAGTCATGCTATGCTCAGGATCAGTCCGATGTCTCCGATTCGGTTGTAGATTACGGCTCGTAGGGCGGCGGTGTTGGCATCTGCTCGGCCTTGTCATCAGCCGATGAGAAGGAAGGACATGATTCGTACTCCTTCCCAGCCTACGAATAGGAGGAATATGTTGTTTGCGGTTGTTAGGAGGAGTATGGCGACTAGGAATGTCAGTAGGTAGGTGAAAAATTTTGTTACGTATGGCTCTGAGGCCATGTATCATATGGCGAATTGTAGGATTGATCATGTTACAAATAGGGCGATTGGAAGAAATGTTATTGAGTATTGGTCTATTTTTAGGCTCAGGGGGATTTTAAAGTTTATAATGAATTTTCACTCCCAGTGGCAGGTGACAGATTCTACTCCCGAGTAGATGAATGCGGTTGTAGGGGCTAGGCTAATTAGGAATGCGGTTTTAACAGCGCGGGTGGTGGCTTGTGGGGTGTTTTTAAAGTTTTTAAATAGAAATGGCAGGATGATTGGGGTTAGGAGGATTGTCAGCGTGAGTAGTGTGAGGGAGTTGATTAGTAGTGTGGGGTTCACTACTTTTACTTGGATTTGCACCAAGATGGGTGGTTCCTAAGACCAGTGGATTGCTGTTATCCTTTAAAAGTAAGGGGGCTGAGGTTTTAGGCTCAGATGTAAGAGTTAGCAGCTCTTGTTGGTTAAACCCTCCCCTCGGCAGGTAAGAAGGTTTGAACTTCTATTCTTAGAATCACAGTCTAATGTTTGGTTTAAACTATACTTGCATGAGGGGATTCCGGAGATCAGTTCGGGTTTGAGGATTAGGAGGAATATTGGGATAATGTGGAGTGTTATGAGCAGGTGTTCTCGCGTGGTTGAGTTTTGCATAGATGTGATGTGGGAGGGGATTGAGCCTCGTTGGGTCATTAGTAGTATGAATAAGGTGTAGGAGGCGGTTAGTAGGGTTGCGATTCCTGTTAGGATGATCGTGAAGGCAGATCAGTTGAATAAGGTGATTATAATGGTTAGCTCTGCTATGAGGTTTGTTGTTGGGGGTAAGGCTATGTTTGTTAGATTGGCCAGCAATCATCAGGTAGCTATGAGTGGTAGGAGAGGTTGTAGGCCTCGTGTGAGTAGTAGAATTCGGCTGTGCGTACGTTCATAGTTTGTGTTGGCTAGGCAGAATAGTATGGAGGAAGTTAGTCCATGGGAAATTATTAGGATCATTGCCCCTGAGAATGATCAGTGGGTTTGGATTATTCCTGCGGCGATAACTAGGCCTATGTGGCTAACGGATGAATAAGCGATTAGTGATTTTAGGTCTGTCTGTCGTAGGCAGATTGAGCTAGTCATTAGGGCGCCTCATAGGGCCAGGGTTAGGAAGGGGTAGTGCAGGAGGTTGGACAGTGGGCCCATAAATAGAGTGACTCGTATAATTCCGTATCCTCCTAGCTTTAGTAGTAGGGCGGCGAGGAGTATTGAGCCTGCGATGGGTGCTTCTACGTGGGCTTTTGGCAGTCAGAGGTGTAGGCCGTATAGTGGGGCTTTTACTATGAATGCTATGAGCAGTGCTAGACCTGATAGTATTCCTGTCCATGAGGTGGATAGGGTTGGGTGGGTTAGTTGTAGGGTTGGCAGGTGCAGGGTGCCAATTTTCACGTATAGGTGTATGATTGTGATTAGCAGGGGTAGAGAGCTTACTGGCGTGTAGAATAGCAGGTAGATGCCAGCGCTTAGGCGTTCTGGTTGGTTCCCCCATCGGGTGATTAAGATTAGGGTGGGAATGAGGGTTGCTTCAAATGAGATGTAAAATAGTGCTAGTTCTGTGGTGGAAAAGGCTAGTAGGATGAATGGCTGGACTGCGACTAAGGTTGAGATAAAGATTCGTTTGCGTTGTAGGGGTTCTTGTTGCAGGTGGTTTTGGCTTGCTATGATTATGAGTGGGAGTAGTCAGCAGGATAGTACTAGGAGGGGGGATGAGATTTGGTCAATTCCTGTTCAGTTGGATAAAAATTTGTAGGGGTAGTAGGTTGGGATTAATCACTGTAGGCTTAGGGCAGCGATTAGGAGGCTGTATAAGGTGGTGTTAGTCCATAGAAATTTTGGTGGAGACAGCAGGGCTGTTGGAAGAAGTATGATTGTGGGTAGGATGATTTTTAGCATTGCAGGAGGTTTAGGTTGTGTAGATGGTCGGAGCCATGTGTGCGGGTGGAGGCTACTAGGATGGCCAGGCCTGTGCCCGCCTCACACGCTGAGAAGGTTAGCATGAGAATTGGTACCATGGTGAATGAGGAGACTTGGTTTTCGATGGATCATACTGATAGGCCTACGAATATCGATAATATTATGCTTTCAAGGCATAGTAGGGCGGATACTAGGTGGGTTTGGTGGAAGGCTAGCCCTAGTCCGCTGAAAATGAAGGCTGAGTAGAAGCTTAAATGTAGGGGCAACATAAGAAAGTTACAGGGTTGGCTGTAATCTGCTGGGTCGAAACCAGCTATCTTTTTGGTTAGACTAACTTTCTGTTTTTCTGCTCATTCTAGGCCCCCTTGAATTCACTCGTAGGCCAGTCCGAGTGTTAGGAGAAGGAGGATCACTACAGTTCAGGTGAGGGTCATTAGGGGGGATTGGAGTTGGACGGCTCATGGCAGGGGGAGTAGGAGGGCGATTTCTAGGTCGAATAGGACGAACAGGATGGCTACTGAGGAAGAATTGGACTGAGAATGGTAATCGAGCAGATCCAAGTGGGTCGAATCCACATTCGTACGGTGAGAGTTTCTCTGAGTCGGGGTTTATTTGGGCGAGTCAGAAGTTTAATGCGGTTAGGGCGGCGCTTAGGATTGATGATAGGGCGAATATGAACATGAGTGCGTTCATTGCTCTCCTCTGGGTTTATACCAGATTCTAGAGATTGGAAGTCAATTGTAATTAATATACTAGAAGAGCAAGATCCTCATCAGTAGATGGTTATGTAGAGGAATAGTCAGATGACGTCTACGAAGTGTCAGTATCAGGCTGCTGCCTCGAATCCGAAGTGGTGGTCTGATGTAAAGTGGAACTTGATCAGTCGGAAGAGGCAGACGGTCAGGAAGGAGGATCCGATGATTACGTGGAGTCCGTGGAATCCAGTGGCAACGAAGAAGGTAGATCCGTAGACGCTATCGGCGATTGAGAATGGGGCTTCGTGGTATTCTATTGCTTGTAGGGCTGTGAAGTAGAATCCCAGGAGGATCGTTAGGGTTAGGGCGTGGATGGCATGTTTTCGGTTTCCTTCTGTGATGCTGTGATGGGCTCACGTTACGGTAACGCCTGAGGCTAGTAGGATGGCTGTGTTTAGTAGGGGGACTTCTATCGGGTTGAGTGGTTTAATTCCTGTTGGGGGTCATTGGCCTCCTAGTTCTGGGGTTGGGGCCAGGCTCGAGTGGAAGAACGCTCAGAAGAACCCTAAGAAGAAGAATGCTTCGGATGTGATGAAAAGGATTATGCCGTATCGTAGGCCTTTTTGGACTGTGGGAGTGTGATGGCCTTGGAAGGTGCTTTCTCGTACAATGTCTCGTCATCATTGGAGTATTACTAGGAGTATTGAGATGAGGCCTAGGGTTAGTAGTATGGATGAGTTGTAGTGGAATCACATGATTAATCCTGAGGTTGTGAGTAGGGCGGCGGCTGCCCCGAAGATTGGTCAAGGGCTTGGGTCAACTATGTGGTATGAGTGTGCTTGGTGTGCCATTAGATGTTTTCTTGTAAGTATAGGCTTAGAAGGAGCACGAAGACGTAGGCCTGGATTATGGCTACTGCTACTTCTAGGATGGTTAGGAGTAGTAGGATGATTATTGTTAGGATGGATACTGCAGGAAGGGTGGGTATTAATGCAATGGAGGCTGTAGAGATGAGTTGGATGAGTAAGTGTCCTGCTGTAAGGTTGGCTGTAAGGCGGACTCCGAGGGCTAGGGGGCGGATTAGTAGGCTGGTTGTTTCGATCAGGATTAGTGCGGGGATTAGGGGTGTAGGGGTACCTTCGGGTAATAGGTGGGCTAAAGAGGCTGATGGTTGGTTTCGTAGGCCTGTTAGTAGTGTGGCGAGCCATAGTGGGAAGGCTAGGGCTATGTTCATAGATAGTTGGGTGGTTGGGGTGAATGTATATGGAAGGAGGCCTAGAAGGTTGATTGTAAGAAGTATGATTATTAGGGATGTAAATATTATGGCTCATTTGTGGCCATTTTTGTTGAGTGGGACTATTAGTTGTTTTGTGATTAGGTGAAGGAGTCATGTTTGGATAGTAGAAAGGCGGTTGTTGATTCATCGGTTGTTTGGGGACGGGAATAGTAGGGCTGGGAAGAGTAGGGATAGTAGGATTAAGGGGATGCCGAATAGATTGGGGCTGGAAAATTGGTCAAAGAAGCTTAGGTTCATGGTCAGGATCATGGTGTGGGTTTGGTAGTGAGGGAGGTCTTATTTGATGGGGGGTTGGTTGTGGTGAAGGCTAGTAGTTTTGGTTGGATGAGGAGTGCTAGGGTTAATCAGGTTATAATTATGATTGAAAATCATGGTGCGGGGTTAAGCTGTGGCATATCATTAAGGAGGGGGAAGTCCCTCTTTGGCTAGCTTAAAAGGCTAGTGCTGTTGCATAGCTTCTTAATGATTAGGATGATGATAGAAGGGACGATCAGGCCTCGAAATGTGGGAGTGGGGTTGATTCTACTACAATGGGTATGTAGCTGTGATTAGCCCCGCAAATTTCTGAGCATTGTCCGTAAAAAATCCCAGGCCGGGTGGTAATGAATGAAGTTTGGTTTAGTCGGCCTGGGATTGCGTCTGTTTTAACTCCGAGCGTTGGGACTGCTCAGGAGTGGAGTACGTCTCCTGCAGTAATGATCACGCGGATGGGGGATTCTATTGGGATAACTACGCGGTGGTCAACTTCTAGCAGTCGGAAGTGGCCGTTGGGTAAGTCTGGGGTGGGCACTATGTAGGAGTCGAATGATAGGTCTTTGAAGTCTGTGTATTCGTAGCTTCAGTATCATTGGTGGCCGATGGCTTTTAGGGTGAGGTCTGGTTCATCGATTTTGTCCATTATGTAGAGGATTTGTAGGGATGGGAGGGCGAGGAGTACCAGGACGATAGCAGGTAGGATTGTCCAGATCAGCTCTACTTCTTGGGCGTCTACAGCATTGGACGAGAGTTTTTCTGTTAGTATGTGGGCTAAAAGGTAGAGAACTAGGCTGCAGATAGCTAGGGCAACGATTAGGGCGTGGTCGTGGAATTCAACGAGTTCTTCTATGATGGGTGATGAGGCGTCTTGGAATCCTAGTTGGGAGTGGTTGGCCACATGAGATGTACAGGATTTTTACCTGTGATTTAGTCTTGACAAGGCTATGTAATTGGTTTACTAACGTCTCATAAGAAAGAAGCATGAGCGGTTAATGCAGTTGGCTTGAAACCAGCATGTGAGGGTTCGATTCCTTCCTTTCTTGTACTTGGACGAAGGCCGGTTCCTCGAAAGTATGGTATGGGGGAGGGCAGCCGTGGATTCATTCAACGTTTGTGGTAGTTAGTTCTGGTTGTAGGACTTTTCGTTTGGCCGAAAAGGCTTCTCAGATGATGAATATTAGTATGATTACGGCTACTATTGAGATTAGGGAGCCGATGGAGGAAATGGTGTTTCATAGTGTGTAGGCGTCGGGATAGTCCGAGTATCGTCGGGGTATTCCTGCTAGGCCTAGGAAGTGCTGGGGGAAGAACGTTAGGTTTACTCCTGTAAATATTACCCCGAAGTGGGCTTTTGCTCATGTTTGGTGTAGGGTAAACCCAGTGAGTAGTGGGAATCAGTGAGTAAATCCTGCTAGAATGGCAAAGACGGCGCCTATGGATAGGACGTAGTGGAAGTGGGCAACTACGTAGTACGTGTCGTGCAGGGCGATGTCTAGGGAAGAGTTTGCAAGAACGATTCCTGTTAATCCTCCGATGGTAAATAGGAAGATAAATCCTAGAGCTCATAGTATTGGGGGGGTCTCATTTGATTGTTCCTCCGTGCAGGGTGGCTAGTCAGCTAAATACTTTGATTCCGGTAGGGATGGCAATGATTATAGTGGCTGATGTAAAGTAGGCTCGGGTATCAACGTCTATTCCTACTGTAAACATGTGGTGAGCTCAGACGATGAATCCTAGGAAGCCGATGGATAGTATGGCTCAGACTATTCCCATGTAGCCGAAGGGCTCCTTTTTGCCTGAGTAGTACGTGACTACGTGTGAGATGATTCCGAACCCTGGTAGGATCAGAATATAGACTTCTGGGTGTCCGAAGAATCAGAATAGGTGTTGGTACAGGATTGGGTCTCCTCCTCCAGCGGGGTCGAAGAATGTGGTGTTTAGGTTTCGATCAGTTAGTAATATTGTAATACCGGCGGCGAGTACGGGGAGTGATAGAAGGAGTAGGATGGCGGTAATTAGTACGGATCAGACAAATAGTGGGGTTTGGTATTGTGAGAGTGCGGGGGGTTTTATGTTGATGGCTGTGGTGATAAAGTTGATGGCCCCAAGGATGGAGGAGATACCGGCTAAGTGGAGTGAGAAGATAGCCAGGTCTACTGAAGCTCCGGCGTGGGCAAGGTTACCTGCTAGGGGAGGGTAGACAGTTCAGCCTGTGCCGGCGCCAGCTTCTACAGTGGATGAGGCTAGTAGGAGGAGGAATGATGGGGGGAGGAGTCAAAAGCTTATGTTGTTTATTCGCGGGAATGCTATGTCGGGGGCACCGATTATGAGGGGGACTAATCAGTTGCCGAATCCTCCGATCATGATGGGTATGACTATAAAGAAGCTTATTACAAAGGCGTGAGCGGTAACGATTACATTGTAAATTTGGTCGTCGCCTAGGAGAGTTCCTGGTTGTCCTAGTTCTGCGCGGATTAATAGGCTGAGTGCGGTGCCGACTATTCCTGCTCATGCCCCGAAGATGAGGTACAGGGTGCCAATATCCTTATGGTTAGTGGAAAATAGTCATCGGTTGATGAAGGTGACGGGTAAGATGGCTGAGTGTTGAAGCGTTAGGCTGTAGTCCTTTTTACAGAGGTTTAATTCCTCTTCTTATCGGCTCTGTAGTGAAATTCATGTTGAGTTGCAAGCTCATCGATGCGCACTAGGGTGCGTCAGGGTCTTTGTAGGCAGAAGCCAATTGGTTTAGGCATTTAGCTGTTAACTAGAGTTTTGTGGGATCGAAGCCCATCTGTCTAGGGAGGCTTTAGCTTAGTTAAAGCGTCTGACTTGCATTCAGAAGATACAGGTTAATATTCTGTAAGTCTTAATGTGCAGAAACTAAGAGGGTTTAACTCTTATTTAAGGCTTTGAAGGCCTTCGGTTTGGGGTGTTATCCTAAGTTTCTAGACAATGGCATGTATTATTGGGGACAGGGGAAGTAAGAGGATTGATAGTGAGGCAAGGACCGCAGTAGGTGTGCTTGGGGCTTTGCTAGTGTATCATTGTTTTATGTGGTTAGAGGAGTTGGGGGGAAGGGTAATTGTTGAGTGGTATGCGAGGCGTAGGTAGAAGAAGAGGCTGAGCAGTGATAGCATGGCAATTGCCATGGCTGCTGGTGTTATTTCCTGTTTAGTTAGTTCTTGGATGATAAGTCACTTTGGTATAAAGCCTGTTAATGGGGGGAGGCCTGCTAGGGATAAAAGTACTAGTATTAGGGTGGCGTTTAGCACTGGGGTTTTTGTTCATGAGGTTGTGATCATGGATAGGTTAAGGGCTTTGATTTTGTTAAGGGCTAGGAATACGGCTGATGTTATGATTGTGTATAGGTAGAAGGTAAGTAAGGCCAATTTGGGGCTGTAAACTAGGATGATGGCGATTCAGCCTAAGTGGGAGATGGACGAGAAGGCTAGGATTTTGCGTGTTTGTGTTTGGTTCAGTCCTATTCAGCCTCCTAGTGCTGTTGAGGCTAGGGCCATGGCGGTGAGTAGAGCTGGGTCAAGGGATTTGGATGTTAGTAGGAGCAGGGTTAGTGGGGGGAATTTTATGAGGGTCGAGAGTAGCAGGGCTGTTATTAGTGGCGATCCTTGTAGTACTTCTGGGAATCAGAAGTGAAATGGCACTAGGCCCAGTTTAATAGCGATTGCTGCTGTCAGTAGTAGACAGGAGGTTGGGTGGTTTATTTGTGTGATGTCTCATTGGCCGGTGACTCAGGCATTGGTTATGCTAGAGAATAGGACCAGGGCGGAAGCAGCTGCTTGGGTTAGGAAGTATTTCGTTGCGGCTTCTACTGCTCGTGGGTGGTGGGATTTGGCAATTAGGGGAATGATGGCTAGTGCGTTGATCTCCAGTCCTGTCCAGGCCAGAACTCAGTGGTTGCTGGAAATTGTGATTGTGGTGCCCAAGATGAGGCTGAAGGTTATGATTGGGGTCGCGTAAGGGTTCATTAGTAGAGGAGGGGGTTAAACCATCATTTTCGGGGTATGGGCCCGATAGCTTGATTAGCTGACTCTACTAGAAAATAATATAAGGGAAGTATGGAGAATTTTGATTTCTCTTGTGTGGGTTCAATTCCTACTTTTCTAAGGTCAACAGGAAATGAGAGGGCTGTTATACCTCTATGTTCACTTTATCATAGTGACCCTTTGTAGTTCAGGCACATTTCCTTATGTAAGGAGGTAGGCCTGCATAGCAGATAGGTATGCTGATGTGTCAGAGGCACAGAGCTAGTGTGAGGGGTAGGAAGTTTTTTCATAGTAGGTGCATTAGTTGGTCATATCGGAATCGTGGGTATGAAGCTCGGACCCATAAGAAACCAGAAGATAGTAGGAGGACTTTTGTGGCTAGGATGACGGGGAATAGTTCTGTGGGTGGCCCTAGGGCGCTTGGGTTTAGGAATATGATGGCTGTAAGTGTATTTATTAGCATAATGTTCGCATATTCAGCTAGGAAGAATAAGGCGAAGGGTCCTGCGGCGTATTCAACGTTAAACCCTGAGACTAGCTCAGATTCACCCTCTGTGAGGTCAAAAGGAGCTCGGTTTGTCTCTGCTAGGGTGGATACGTATCATATTATTGCTAGGGGTCATGAGGAGAAAATGAAGTATAGAGGCTCCTGTGCGACGGCAAAGGAGCTGAGTGTGTAGCTTCCGCTTAGTATGATTATTGATAGCAGGATTATGGCCAGTGTCACTTCGTATGAAATGGTCTGTGCTACTGCCCGTAGGGCTCCGATTAGTGCGTATTTTGAGTTCGAGGCTCAGCCTGATCATAGGACTGAGTAGACGGCTAGGCTTGACATGGCTATTAGGAAGAGAACTCCGAGGTTTAGATCTGCTAGGGGAAATGGGAGTGGTAGTGGTGCTCAAGTGGTGAGGGCTAGGACAAGGGCTAGTATTGGTATCAGAATGAATAGAAGTGGGGAAGAGGTAGAGGGTCGGATGGGCTCTTTGGTAAATAGTTTCAGTCCGTCCGCAAATGGTTGAAGTAGGCCAAAAGGCCCGACAACGTTAGGGCCTTTGCGGGATTGTATGTAGCTTAGGATTTTCCGTTCTACTAGGGTTAGGAAGGCTACGGCAATCAGGATTGGGATGATGTATAGGAGGGATATAATGAGGCAGCTTAGTGTTGTTATTTGAATCATGGGTGAAGCTAGGGAGAGGATTTGAACCTCTGGGGAAAGGGCTTAAGCCTTCTGCACTTGCCGGGCTCTGCCACTCTAGCTGGTCCTTTTCTAGGATTGAAAGTGGTGGGGGAAGGCCCTCTTCACGGTTTAGTTGGTTTCACTGCTTAGAGGGGGGGGGCGTGCTTGTGGTATTGGCCCCACTTTCCCGGTCCTTTCGTACTGGGGAGAGTGTGTCATAGATAGAAACCGACCTGGATTGCTCCGGTCTGAACTCAGATCACGTAGGACTGTTAATCGTTGAACAAACGAACCCTTAATAGCGGCTGCACCATTAGGATGTCCTGATCCAACATCGAGGTCGTAAACCCCCCTGTCGATATGGGCTCTTGAGGGGGATTGCGCTGTTATCCCTGGGGTAGCTTGGTCCATTAATCAATTATATTGGGTCTGGTCACTGTTAGCACTTTGAGGGGTAGCTCTAGGTAAAGAGGTATGGTCTTGTTTTTGGAGGATTTGTTCTCCTCCAAGGTCGCCCCAACCGAAAAATATCGACCAGGCTCTGCGATGGTAGTGGCCCCAGTGGGGTTGATTGAGGATTCGCGGTGGTCGTTGATTTTTAAGTTCCACAGGGTCTTCTCGTCTTATGTTCACATCCCCGCTTTTGCACGGGGAGATCAATTTCACTGATTATCTGTGAGAGACAGTTAAGACCTCGTTTAGCCATTCATACAAGTCTCGATTTATGGGACAATTGATTGCGCTACCTTTGCACGGTTAGGATACCGCGGCCGTTAAACCTAAGTCACCGGGCAGGCATCACCTTCAATACTTGTTTAATTTGCTGAAGGCTATGTTTTTGGTAAACAGTCGGGCCTTATTAATTTGCCGAGTTCCTTTCACAGATTTTAATCGCTCTTATAGGCGCTCCTGAGTCGGGTTAACAGGGTTAGTTAATACGTGGTCTTGTAGGGGTTTTTGTATCTGTCTAGGTCTGTTAATAATGTTTCTATGTAAGCTTGCGCCGTTAGAGGGGTGTGGCCCTGTACATGAGGGGCCTAGGATGATTCCTAGGATTGTTATGAGGATGGCAGCGGTTTTGGTGATAAGGGGTATGGTTATTGGGGGGGTTTTGGTTGGTGTGATGAAAGAGGTAATGATTATTCCTGCTGTAATGCTGCCTAGGGCGAGTCGGGTTAGGGGGGCGGTGATTAGTGGGTTGTTTTCGTTTATTGATACTATTGGGGGGATTCGGGTTTGTCCAGCTTGGACTAGGATGGTTATGCGGATGCTGTAGGTTGCGGTGAATGCTGTGGCTATAAGGGTTAGGAGTAGGGCTCAAGTATTTAGGTATGATGTGTTTAAGCTTTCGATGATGAGGTCTTTTGAGTAGAATCCGGCTAGGAATGGGGTTCCTATCAGCGCCAGGTTTCCGATGGTTAGGCAGGAAGTAGTGACTGGGAGTATTTTCTGTAGGCCTCCTATCTTTCGGATATCTTGTTCTCCGTTTAGGTTGTGGATGATAGACCCTGAGCATAGGAATAGTATGGCTTTAAAGAAGGCATGGGTTGAGATGTGTAGGAAGGCTAGTTGTGGGAGGTTTAGTCCGATAGTGACTATTATTAGTCCTAGTTGGCTGGATGTTGAGAAAGCGATGATTTTTTTGATGTCATTTTGGGTTAGGGCGCATGTGGCAGCAAATAGGGTTGATAGAGCACCTAGGCATAGGCAGGCAGTTAGGGCTGTCTGGTTGGTGGCTAGCAGGGGGTGCATGCGGATGAGCAGGAAGATTCCGGCTACTACTATGGTACTGGAGTGCAGTAGGGCTGACACTGGGGTGGGGCCTTCTATTGCTGCGGGCAGTCATGGGTGGAGTCCAAATTGGGCGGATTTTCCTGCGGCTGCGAGGATTAATCCTATGAGGGGGAGGATTGGGGTTTGGTGGGGGTGTACGGCTTGTTGGATCTCTCAGGTGTTGAATGTTGAAGCTAGTCATGCTATGCTCAGGATCAGTCCGATGTCTCCGATTCGGTTGTAGATTACGGCTCGTAGGGCGGCGGTGTTGGCATCTGCTCGGCCTTGTCATCAGCCGATGAGAAGGAAGGACATGATTCGTACTCCTTCCCAGCCTACGAATAGGAGGAATATGTTGTTTGCGGTTGTTAGGAGGAGTATGGCGACTAGGAATGTCAGTAGGTAGGTGAAAAATTTTGTTACGTATGGCTCTGAGGCCATGTATCATATGGCGAATTGTAGGATTGATCATGTTACAAATAGGGCGATTGGAAGAAATGTTATTGAGTATTGGTCTATTTTTAGGCTCAGGGGGATTTTAAAGTTTATAATGAATTTTCACTCCCAGTGGCAGGTGACAGATTCTACTCCCGAGTAGATGAATGCGGTTGTAGGGGCTAGGCTAATTAGGAATGCGGTTTTAACAGCGCGGGTGGTGGCTTGTGGGGTGTTTTTAAAGTTTTTAAATAGAAATGGCAGGATGATTGGGGTTAGGAGGATTGTCAGCGTGAGTAGTGTGAGGGAGTTGATTAGTAGTGTGGGGTTCACTACTTTTACTTGGATTTGCACCAAGATGGGTGGTTCCTAAGACCAGTGGATTGCTGTTATCCTTTAAAAGTAAGGGGGCTGAGGTTTTAGGCTCAGATGTAAGAGTTAGCAGCTCTTGTTGGTTAAACCCTCCCCTCGGCAGGTAAGAAGGTTTGAACTTCTATTCTTAGAATCACAGTCTAATGTTTGGTTTAAACTATACTTGCATGAGGGGATTCCGGAGATCAGTTCGGGTTTGAGGATTAGGAGGAATATTGGGATAATGTGGAGTGTTATGAGCGGGTGTTCTCGCGTGGTTGAGTTTTGCATAGATGTGATGTGGGAGGGGATTGAGCCTCGTTGGGTCATTAGTAGTATGAATAAGGTGTAGGAGGCGGTTAGTAGGGTTGCGATTCCTGTTAGGATGATCGTGAAGGCAGATCAGTTGAATAAGGTGATTATAATGGTTAGCTCTGCTATGAGGTTTGTTGTTGGGGGTAAGGCTATGTTTGTTAGATTGGCCAGCAATCATCAGGTAGCTATGAGTGGTAGGAGAGGTTGTAGGCCTCGTGTGAGTAGTAGAATTCGGCTGTGCGTACGTTCATAGTTTGTGTTGGCTAGGCAGAATAGTATGGAGGAAGTTAGTCCATGGGAAATTATTAGGATCATTGTCCCTGAGAATGATCAGTGGGTTTGGATTATTCCTGCGGCGATAACTAGGCCTATGTGGCTAACGGATGAATAAGCGATTAGTGATTTTAGGTCTGTCTGTCGTAGGCAGATTGAGCTAGTCATTAGGGCGCCTCATAGGGCCAGGGTTAGGAAGGGGTAGTGCAGGAGGTTGGACAGTGGGCCCATAAATAGAGTGACTCGTATAATTCCGTATCCTCCTAGCTTTAGTAGTAGGGCGGCGAGGAGTATTGAGCCTGCGATGGGTGCTTCTACGTGGGCTTTTGGCAGTCAGAGGTGTAGGCCGTATAGTGGGGCTTTTACTATGAATGCTATGAGCAGTGCTAGACCTGATAGTATTCCTGTCCATGAGGTGGATAGGGTTGGGTGGGTTAGTTGTAGGGTTGGCAGGTGCAGGGTGCCAATTTTCACGTATAGGTGTATGATTGTGATTAGCAGGGGTAGAGAGCTTACTGGCGTGTAGAATAGCAGGTAGATGCCAGCGCTTAGGCGTTCTGGTTGGTTCCCCCATCGGGTGATTAAGATTAGGGTGGGAATGAGGGTTGCTTCAAATGAGATGTAAAATAGTGCTAGTTCTGTGGTGGAAAAGGCTAGTAGGATGAATGGCTGGACTGCGACTAAGGTTGAGATAAAGATTCGTTTGCGTTGTAGGGGTTCTTGTTGCAGGTGGTTTTGGCTTGCTATGATTATGAGTGGGAGTAGTCAGCAGGATAGTACTAGGAGGGGGGATGAGATTTGGTCAATTCCTGTTCAGTTGGATAAAAATTTGTAGGGGTAGTAGGTTGGGATTAATCACTGTAGGCTTAGGGCAGCGATTAGGAGGCTGTATAAGGTGGTGTTAGTCCATAGAAATTTTGGTGGAGACAGCAGGGCTGTTGGAAGAAGTATGATTGTGGGTAGGATGATTTTTAGCATTGCAGGAGGTTTAGGTTGTGTAGATGGTCGGAGCCATGTGTGCGGGTGGAGGCTACTAGGATGGCCAGGCCTGTGCCCGCCTCACACGCTGAGAAGGTTAGCATGAGAATTGGTACCATGGTGAATGAGGAGACTTGGTTTTCGATGGATCATATTGATAGGCCTACGAATATCGATAATATTATGCTTTCAAGGCATAGTAGGGCGGATACTAGGTGGGTTCGGTGGAAGGCTAGCCCTAGTCCGCTGAAAATGAAGGCTGAGTAGAAGCTTAAATGTAGGGGCGACATAAGAAAGTTACAGGGTTGGCTGTAATCTGCTGGGTCGAAACCAGCTATCTTTTTGGTTAGACTAACTTTCTATTATTCTGCTCATTCTAGGCCCCCTTGAATTCACTCGTAGGCCAGTCCGAGTGTTAGGAGAAGGAGGATCACTACAGTTCAGGTGAGGGTCATTAGGGGGGATTGGAGTTGGACGGCTCATGGCAGGGGGAGTAGGAGGGCGATTTCTAGGTCGAATAGGACGAACAGGATGGCTACTGAGGAAGAATCGGACTGAGAATGGTAATCGAGCAGATCCAAGTGGGTCGAATCCACATTCGTACGGTGAGAGTTTCTCTGAGTCGGGGTTTATTTGGGCGAGTCAGAAGTTTAATGCGGTTAGGGCGGCGCTTAGGATTGATGATAGGGCGAATATGAACATGAGTGCGTTCATTGCTCTCCTCTGGGTTTATACCAGATTCTAGAGATTGGAAGTCAATTGTAATTAATATACTAGAAGAGCAAGATCCTCATCAGTAGATGGTTATGTAGAGGAATAGTCAGATGACGTCTACGAAGTGTCAGTATCAGGCTGCTGCCTCGAATCCGAAGTGGTGGTCTGATGTAAAGTGGAACTTGATCAGTCGGAAGAGGCAGACGGTCAGGAAGGAGGATCCGATGATTACGTGGAGTCCGTGGAATCCAGTGGCAACGAAGAAGGTAGATCCGTAGACGCTATCGGCGATTGAGAATGGGGCTTCGTGGTATTCTATTGCTTGTAGGGCTGTGAAGTAGAATCCCAGGAGGATCGTTAGGGTTAGGGCGTGGATGGCGTGTTTTCGGTTTCCTTCTGTGATGCTGTGATGGGCTCACGTTACGGTAACGCCTGAGGCTAGTAGGATGGCTGTGTTTAGTAGGGGGACTTCTATCGGGTTGAGTGGTTTAATTCCTGTTGGGGGTCATTGGCCTCCTAGTTCTGGGGTTGGGGCCAGGCTCGAGTGGAAGAACGCTCAGAAGAACCCTAAGAAGAAGAATGCTTCGGATGTGATGAAAAGGATTATGCCGTATCGTAGGCCTTTTTGGACTGTGGGAGTGTGATGGCCTTGGAAGGTGCTTTCTCGTACAATGTCTCGTCATCATTGGAGTATTACTAGGAGTATTGAGATGAGGCCTAGGGTTAGTAGTATGGATGAGTTGTAGTGGAATCACATGATTAATCCTGAGGTTGTGAGTAGGGCGGCGGCTGCCCCGAAGATTGGTCAAGGGCTTGGGTCAACTATGTGGTATGAGTGTGCTTGGTGTGCCATTAGATGTTTTCTTGTAAGTATAGGCTTAGAAGGAGCACGAAGACGTAGGCCTGGATTATGGCTACTGCTACTTCTAGGATGGTTAGGAGTAGTAGGATGATTATTGTTAGGATGGATACTGCAGGAAGGGTGGGTATTAATGCAATGGAGGCTGTAGAGATGAGTTGGATGAGTAAGTGTCCTGCTGTAAGGTTGGCTGTAAGGCGGACTCCGAGGGCTAGGGGGCGGATTAGTAGGCTGGTTGTTTCGATCAGGATTAGTGCGGGGATTAGGGGTGTAGGGGTACCTTCGGGTAATAGGTGGGCTAAAGAGGCTGATGGTTGGTTTCGTAGGCCTGTTAGTAGTGTGGCGAGCCATAGTGGGAAGGCTAGGGCTATGTTCATAGATAGTTGGGTGGTTGGGGTGAATGTATATGGAAGGAGGCCTAGAAGGTTGATTGTAAGAAGTATGATTATTAGGGATGTAAATATTATGGCTCATTTGTGGCCATTTTTGTTGAGTGGGACTATTAGTTGTTTTGTGATTAGGTGAAGGAGTCATGTTTGGATAGTAGAAAGGCGGTTGTTGATTCATCGGTTGTTTGGGGACAGGAATAGTAGGGCTGGGAAGAGTAGGGATAGTAGGATTAAGGGGATGCCAAATAGATTGGGGCTGGAAAATTGGTCAAAGAAGCTTAGGTTCATGGTCAGGATCATGGTGTGGGTTTGGTAGTGAGGGAGGTCTTATTTGATGGGGGGTTGGTTGTGGTGAAGGCTAGTAGTTTTGGTTGGATGAGGAGTGCTAGGGTTAATCAGGTTATAATTATGATTGAAAATCATGGTGCGGGGTTAAGCTGTGGCATATCATTAAGGAGGGGGAAGTCCCTCTTTGGCTAGCTTAAAAGGCTAGTGCTGTTGCATAGCTTCTTAATGATTAGGATGATGATAGAAGGGACGATCAGGCCTCGAAATGTGGGAGTGGGGTTGATTCTACTACAATGGGTATGTAGCTGTGATTAGCCCCGCAAATTTCTGAGCATTGTCCGTAAAAAATCCCAGGCCGGGTGGTAATGAATGAAGTTTGGTTTAGTCGGCCTGGGATTGCGTCTGTTTTAACTCCGAGCGTTGGGACTGCTCAGGAGTGGAGTACGTCTCCTGCAGTAATGATCACGCGGATGGGGGATTCTATTGGGATAACTACGCGGTGGTCAACTTCTAGCAGTCGGAAGTGGCCGTTGGGTAAGTCTGGGGTGGGCACTATGTAGGAGTCGAATGATAGGTCTTTGAAGTCTGTGTATTCGTAGCTTCAGTATCATTGGTGGCCGATGGCTTTTAGGGTGAGGTCTGGTTCATCGATTTTGTCCATTATGTAGAGGATTTGTAGGGATGGGAGGGCGAGGAGTACCAGGACGATAGCAGGTAGGATTGTCCAGATCAGCTCTACTTCTTGGGCGTCTACAGCATTGGACGAGAGTTTTTCTGTTAGTATGTGGGCTAAAAGGTAGAGAACTAGGCTGCAGATAGCTAGGGCAACGATTAGGGCGTGGTCGTGGAATTCAACGAGTTCTTCTATGATGGGTGATGAGGCGTCTTGGAATCCTAGTTGGGAGTGGTTGGCCACATGAGATGTACAGGATTTTTACCTGTGATTTAGTCTTGACAAGGCTATGTAATTGGTTTACTAACGTCTCATAAGAAAGAAGCATGAGCGGTTAACCTCCTGGGAGACCCAGAAAACTTCACCCCAGCAAACCCGCTAGTAACCCCACCACACATCAAGCCAGAATGATACTTCCTATTCGCCTACGCCATCCTACGTTCAATCCCAAATAAACTAGGAGGCGTATTAGCACTGGCCGCCTCCGTACTGATCCTATTCCTAATCCCATTCCTGCACAAATCAAAACAACGAGCAATAACATTCCGACCACTCTCCCAGCTCCTATTCTGAGTACTAGTCGCCGACCTCCTCGTCCTAACATGAGTAGGAAGCCAACCCGTCGAACACCCATTCATCATCATTGGCCAACTCGCTTCAATCGCCTACTTCACTATCCTCCTATTTCTCCTCCCCGCCGCAAGCGCCCTAGAAAACAAAATACTCAACTGCTAAATACTCTAATAGTTTATAAAAACATTGGTCTTGTAAACCAAAGATTGAAGACTTACCACTTCTTAGAGTACCCCAAACTCAGAAAAAAAGGACTCAAACCTTTATCTCCAGCTCCCAAAGCTGGCATTTTCAATAAACTATTCTCTGACCCTAACCCCTAAACCGCCCGAATAGCACCCCGCGACAACCCCCGCACAAGCTCCAATACAACAAACAAAGTCAACAACAGCCCCCAACCCGCCACTAAAAACATCCCTGCCCCATGTGAATAAAACATGGAAACTCCACTAAAATCCGACCGAACAACAAACACCCCAACATTATTCACAGTAGAAACCCCGAACTTCCAAGCCCCCATAAACCCCCCAAACACCAACCCCCCAAAAACAATTGCCACAAACGCTACTGCACATCCAATCACCCGTCAATCCCCCCAAGCCCCAGGGAAAGGCTCCGCTGCTAAAGCTACTGAATAAACAAACACCACCAGCATACCCCCCAAATACACCATAAACAGCACTAAAGCCACGAACGAAACCCCAAGGCCCAGCAACCACCCGCACCCCGCCACAGACGCTAACACCAAACCAACAACCCCATAATACGGCGAAGGATTCGACGCCACACCCAAAACACCCACCGCAAAGCAAATCCCTAAAAAAAACATAAAATAAGTCATTATTCCTGCCCGGACACTACCCGAGGCCTGCGGCTCGAAAAGCCGCCATTGTTCTCAACTACAGGAACTAACCGCAAGCCCCCAATAATTCTACCCCATCTATGCCATTATGCTTAACCCCCCCCCCCTCCCCCCCCGAGGCGGGGGTATTTGGTTATGCATATTCGTGCATAAATTTATATACCCCATATACATACATACTATAGTACCAGTAATATACATTATATACGGACTATCTTATAAGCAGGTGCTAAACCCATACATGTACACGGCCATTAAACCCTTAAACACACTCCTACCAAACCACCCGGCATGAATGTTCTAGGACCATACCCCACAACACCCAATACAACTCCACTCAAGCGCATAACAAGACCCCATTTTAATGAATGCTCACAGGACATGCTCCAACAACAACTCTCCACCACATATCTCATGCAGTTCGTATCAGACGGATTTATTAATCGTACTCCTCACGTGAAATCAGCAACCCGTTGCACATAATGTCCGGTATGACTAGCTTCAGGCCCATACGTTCCCCCTAAACCCCTCGCCCTCCTCACATTTTTGCGCCTCTGGTTCCTCGGTCAGGGCCATCCATTGGGTTCACTCACCCCTCCTTGCCCTTCAAAGTGGCATCTGTGAGTACTTTCACCTTCTCAATGCGTAATCGCGGCATGTTCCAGCTTTTTGGCGCCTCTGGTTCCTCTTATTTTTTCCGGGGTTACCTCACAGGTGGCTATTCCCAGTGATCTCGGGGGTCCCACAATCTAAGCCTGGACACACCTGCCTCACGGCCTATCCTATATTTCAAGGGTCCCTCGATGAGACGGTTGGCGTATATGGGGAATCATCCTGACACTGATGCACTTTGACCACATTCAGTTAATGTTACCTCCACCCTCCGGGTTAAATGGGGCTATTGGATGAATGCTCGTTGGACATAGCACAAAACAACAAATCATTAAGCGCAACCCCTGCGCTTCACAAACTAAACCAGTAAACTTTCGCTAACCACCATGTAGCATAAACCTTCATCGCCCAATCCCAGCAAACTACCTCTAAAACTCCATTAATCATCCCTTCCATGACATCATCGGAACGATGTACATATACACACAAACACATACAAAATAACTTAAACTTATTAGAGAAACTCCAGTACTAAAAATAGTAAACACAAGCAATAATTTCATATACTTCACTCTCACTCACCACTCAACTATCAGCTAACCACACCCCCGTCCACATAGCTTAACACAAAGCATGGCACTGAAGTTGCCAAGATGGCATAAAACATGCCTGCGGACAAAAGACTTAGTCCTAACCTTACGGTTGGTTTTTGCTAAATATATACATGCAAGTATCCGCGCCCCAGTGTAAACGCCCTCGACCACCTACCCCCATACAGGCCTTGAGGAGCGGGTATCAGGCACACCCAAGTAGTAGCCCAAGACGCCTCGCTAAGCCACGCCCCCACGGGTATTCAGCAGTAATTAACATTAAGCAATGAGTGCAAACTTGACTTAGTTATAGCAACAGCCTAACTTCAAGGGTTGGTAAATCTTGTGCCAGCCACCGCGGTCATACAAGAAACCCAAATCAACCGTCCTATTGACACGGCGTAAAGAGTGGTAAAATGCCTATCCTAGCTAACTAAGATCAAAATGCAACTGAGCTGTCATAAGCCCAAGATGCACCTAAACACACCATTAAGATGATCTTAGGAACTAACGACTGATTTAAACCCACGAAAGCCAGGGCCCAAACTGGGATTAGATACCCCACTATGCCTGGCCCTAAATCTTGATACTTACTTTACCGAAGTATCCGCCAGAGAACTACGAGCACAAACGCTTAAAACTCTAAGGACTTGGCGGTGCCCCAAACCCACCTAGAGGAGCCTGTTCTACAATCGATAATCCCCGATTAACCCAACCACCCCTTGCCAACACAGCCTACATACCGCCGTCGCCAGCCCACCTCGAATGAGAGCACAACAGTGGACACAATAGCACCCCGCTAATAAGACAGGTCAAGGTATAGCCTATGGAGTGGAAGAAATGGGCTACATTCCCTATTCATAGGGCACACGGAAAGAAGCGTGAAACCACTTCTGGAAGGCGGATTTAGCAGTAAAGTGGGACAATAGAGCCTACTTTAAGCCGGCCCTGGGGCACGTACATACCGCCCGTCACCCTCCTCAAAAGCCACATCCCACATAACTAATACCATAAATACGCTGAAGATGAGGTAAGTCGTAACAAGGTAAGTGTACCGGAAGGTGTACTTAGAATATCAAGACGTAGCTATAACACCAAAGCACTCAGCTTACACCTGAAAGATATCTACTAGACCGGATCGTCTTGAAGCCCCCCCTCTAGCTCAACCACACAAATAGTACACCAAAACTAAAGAATTTACTAAACTAATTAAACTAAAGCATTTTACAGTCTTAGTATAGGCGATAGAAAAGACACTTAGACGCGATAGAGACCCCAGTACCGTAAGGGAAAGATGAAATAGCAGTGAAACAATCAAAGCGACAGACAGCAAAGATCAACCCTTGTACCTTTTGCATCATGGTTTAGCGAGAACAACCAAGCAAAGTGAACTAAAGTTTGCCCCCCCGAAACCCAAGCGAGCTACTTTCAAGCAGTTAAAGAGAGCGAACCCGTCTCTGTTGCAAAAGAGTGGGATGACTTGTCAGTAGAGGTGAAAAGCCAACCGAGCTGGGTGATAGCTGGTTACCTGTGAAACGAATCTAAGTTCCCCCTTAATCCTCCCTACCGGACATCCTGAACCCTAATGAGATGATTAAGAGCTATTTAATGGAGGGACAGCTCCATTAAAAAAGGACACAACCTCGACTAGCGGATAATTCTTACTACTGATCCTACCGTGGGCCCTAAAGCAGCCATCAAAAAAGAGTGCGTCAAAGCTCCACCACCTAAAAATACCAAAATAAGATGATTCCCTTATCACAAACAGGTCAACCTATGAATATAGGAGAATTAATGCTAAAATAAGTAACTCAGGGCCACACCCCTCTAACGGCGCAAGCTTACATAGAAACATTATTAACAGACCTAGACAGATACAAAAACCCCTACAAGACCACGTATTAACTAACCCTGTTAACCCGACTCAGGAGCGCCTATAAGAGCGATTAAAATCTGTGAAAGGAACTCGGCAAATTAATAAGGCCCGACTGTTTACCAAAAACATAGCCTTCAGCAAATTAAACAAGTATTGAAGGTGATGCCTGCCCGGTGACTTAGGTTTAACGGCCGCGGTATCCTAACCGTGCAAAGGTAGCGCAATCAATTGTCCCATAAATCGAGACTTGTATGAATGGCTAAACGAGGTCTTAACTGTCTCTCACAGATAATCAGTGAAATTGATCTCCCCGTGCAAAAGCGGGGATGTGAACATAAGACGAGAAGACCCTGTGGAACTTAAAAATCAACGACCACCGCGAATCCTCAATCAACCCCACTGGGGCCACTACCATCGCAGAGCCTGGTCGATATTTTTCGGTTGGGGCGACCTTGGAGGAGAACAAATCCTCCAAAAACAAGACCATACCTCTTTACCTAGAGCTACCCCTCAAAGTGCTAACAGTGACCAGACCCAATATAATTGATTAATGGACCAAGCTACCCCAGGGATAACAGCGCAATCCCCCTCAAGAGCCCATATCGACAGGGGGGTTTACGACCTCGATGTTGGATCAGGACATCCTAATGGTGCAGCCGCTATTAAGGGTTCGTTTGTTCAACGATTAACAGTCCTACGTGATCTGAGTTCAGACCGGAGCAATCCAGGTCGGTTTCTATCTATGACACACTCTCCCCAGTACGAAAGGACCGGGAAAGTGGGGCCAATACCACAAGCACGCCCCCCCCCTCTAAGCAGTGAAACCAACTAAACCGTGAAGAGGGCCTTCCCCCACCACTTTCAATCCTAGAAAAGGACCAGCTAGAGTGGCAGAGCCCGGCAAGTGCAGAAGGCTTAAGCCCTTTCCCCAGAGGTTCAAATCCTCTCCCTAGCTTCACCCATGATTCAAATAACAACACTAAGCTGCCTCGTTATATCCCTCCTATACATCATCCCAATCCTGATTGCCGTAGCCTTCCTAACCCTAGCAGAACGGAAAATCCTAAGCTACATACAATCCCGCAAAGGCCCTAACGTTGTCGGGCCTTTTGGCCTACTTCAACCATTTGCGGACGGACTGAAACTATTTACCAAAGAGCCCATCCGACCCTCTACCTCTTCCCCACTTCTATTCATTCTGATACCAATACTAGCCCTTGTCCTAGCCCTCACCACTTGAGCACCACTACCACTCCCATTTCCCCTAGCAGATCTAAACCTCGGAGTTCTCTTCCTAATAGCCATGTCAAGCCTAGCCGTCTACTCAGTCCTATGATCAGGCTGAGCCTCGAACTCAAAATACGCACTAATCGGAGCCCTACGGGCAGTAGCACAGACCATTTCATACGAAGTGACACTGGCCATAATCCTGCTATCAATAATCATACTAAGCGGAAGCTACACACTCAGCTCCTTTGCCGTCGCACAGGAGCCTCTATACTTCATTTTCTCCTCATGACCCCTAGCAATAATATGATACGTATCCACCCTAGCAGAGACAAACCGAGCTCCTTTTGACCTCACAGAGGGTGAATCTGAGCTAGTCTCAGGGTTTAACGTTGAATACGCCGCAGGACCCTTCGCCTTATTCTTCCTAGCTGAATATGCGAACATTATGCTAATAAATACACTTACAGCCATCATATTCCTAAACCCAAGCGCCCTAGGGCCACCCACAGAACTATTCCCCGTCATCCTAGCCACAAAAGTCCTCCTACTATCTTCTGGTTTCTTATGGGTCCGAGCTTCATACCCACGATTCCGATATGACCAACTAATGCACCTACTATGAAAAAACTTCCTACCCCTCACACTAGCTCTGTGCCTCTGACACATCAGCATACCTATCTGCTATGCAGGCCTACCTCCTTACATAAGGAAATGTGCCTGAACTACAAAGGGTCACTATGATAAAGTGAACATAGAGGTATAACAGCCCTCTCATTTCCTGTTGACCTTAGAAAAGTAGGAATTGAACCCACACAAGAGAAATCAAAATTCTCCATACTTCCCTTATATTATTTTCTAGTAGAGTCAGCTAATCAAGCTATCGGGCCCATACCCCGAAAATGATGGTTTAACCCCCTCCTCTACTAATGAACCCTTACGCGACCCCAATCATAACCTTCAGCCTCATCTTGGGCACCACAATCACAATTTCCAGCAACCACTGAGTTCTGGCCTGGACAGGACTGGAGATCAACGCACTAGCCATCATTCCCCTAATTGCCAAATCCCACCACCCACGAGCAGTAGAAGCCGCAACGAAATACTTCCTAACCCAAGCAGCTGCTTCCGCCCTGGTCCTATTCTCTAGCATAACCAATGCCTGAGTCACCGGCCAATGAGACATCACACAAATAAACCACCCAACCTCCTGTCTACTACTGACAGCAGCAATCGCTATTAAACTGGGCCTAGTGCCATTTCACTTCTGATTCCCAGAAGTACTACAAGGATCGCCACTAATAACAGCCCTGCTACTCTCGACCCTCATAAAATTCCCCCCACTAACCCTGCTCCTACTAACATCCAAATCCCTCGACCCAGCTCTACTCACCGCCATGGCCCTAGCCTCAACAGCACTAGGAGGCTGAATAGGACTGAACCAAACACAAACACGCAAAATCCTAGCCTTCTCGTCCATCTCCCACTTAGGCTGAATCGCCATCATCCTAGTTTACAGCCCCAAATTGGCCTTACTTACCTTCTACCTATACACAATCATAACATCAGCCGTATTCCTAGCCCTTAACAAAATCAAAGCCCTTAACCTATCCATGATCACAACCTCATGAACAAAAACCCCACTGCTAAACGCCACCCTAATACTAGTACTTTTATCCCTAGCAGGCCTCCCCCCATTAACAGGCTTTATACCAAAGTGACTTATCATCCAAGAACTAACTAAACAGGAAATAACACCAGCAGCCATGGCAATTGCCATGCTATCACTGCTCAGCCTCTTCTTCTACCTACGCCTCGCATACCACTCAACAATTACCCTTCCCCCCAACTCCTCTAACCACATAAAACAATGATACACTAGCAAAGCCCCAAGCACACCTACTGCGGTCCTTGCCTCACTATCAATCCTCTTACTTCCCCTGTCCCCAATAATACATGCCATTGTCTAGAAACTTAGGATAACACCCCAAACCGAAGGCCTTCAAAGCCTTAAATAAGAGTTAAACCCTCTTAGTTTCTGCACATTAAGACTTACAGAATATTAACCTGTATCTTCTGAATGCAAGTCAGACGCTTTAATTAAGCTAAAGCCTCCCTAGACAGATGGGCTTCGATCCCACAAAACTCTAGTTAACAGCTAAATGCCTAAACCAATTGGCTTCTGCCTACAAAGACCCTGACGCACCCTAGTGCGCATCGATGAGCTTGCAACTCAACATGAATTTCACTACAGAGCCGATAAGAAGAGGAATTAAACCTCTGTAAAAAGGACTACAGCCTAACGCTTCAACACTCAGCCATCTTACCCGTCACCTTCATCAACCGATGACTATTTTCCACTAACCATAAGGATATTGGCACCCTGTACCTCATCTTCGGGGCATGAGCAGGAATAGTCGGCACCGCACTCAGCCTATTAATCCGCGCAGAACTAGGACAACCAGGAACTCTCCTAGGCGACGACCAAATTTACAATGTAATCGTTACCGCTCACGCCTTTGTAATAAGCTTCTTTATAGTCATACCCATCATGATCGGAGGATTCGGCAACTGATTAGTCCCCCTCATAATCGGTGCCCCCGACATAGCATTCCCGCGAATAAACAACATAAGCTTTTGACTCTTCCCCCCATCATTCCTCCTCCTACTAGCCTCATCCACTGTAGAAGCTGGCGCCGGCACAGGCTGAACTGTCTACCCTCCCCTAGCAGGTGACCTTGCCCACACCGGAGCTTCAGTAGACCTGGCTATCTTCTCACTCCACTTAGCCGGTATCTCCTCCATCCTTGGGGCCATCAACTTTATCACCACAGCCATCAACATAAAACCCCCCGCACTCTCACAATACCAAACCCCACTATTTGTCTGATCCGTACTAATTACCGCCATCCTACTCCTTCTATCACTCCCCGTACTCGCCGCCGGTATTACAATATTACTAACTGATCGAAACCTAAACACCACATTCTTCGACCCCGCTGGAGGAGGAGACCCAATCCTGTACCAACACCTATTCTGATTCTTCGGACACCCAGAAGTCTATATTCTGATCCTACCGGGGTTCGGAATCATCTCACACGTAGTCACGTACTACTCAGGCAAAAAGGAGCCCTTCGGCTACATGGGAATAGTCTGAGCCATACTATCCATCGGCTTCCTAGGATTCATCGTCTGAGCTCACCACATGTTTACAGTAGGAATAGACGTTGATACCCGAGCCTACTTTACATCAGCCACTATAATCATTGCCATCCCTACCGGAATCAAAGTATTTAGCTGACTAGCCACCCTGCACGGAGGAACAATCAAATGAGACCCCCCCCAATACTATGAGCTCTAGGATTTATCTTCCTATTTACCATCGGAGGATTAACAGGAATCGTTCTTGCAAACTCTTCCCTAGACATCGCCCTGCACGACACGTACTACGTAGTTGCCCACTTCCACTACGTCCTATCCATAGGCGCCGTCTTTGCCATTCTAGCAGGATTTACTCACTGATTCCCACTACTCACTGGGTTTACCCTACACCAAACATGAGCAAAAGCCCACTTCGGGGTAATATTTACAGGAGTAAACCTAACGTTCTTCCCCCAGCACTTCCTAGGCCTAGCAGGAATACCCCGACGATACTCGGACTATTCCGACGCCTACACACTATGAAACACCATTTCCTCCTAGTCCTAGGACTTAGAGAAACTCCAGTACTAAAAA
This sequence comes from Anser anser, assembly GCF_964211835.1. Lineage (NCBI taxonomy): Eukaryota > Metazoa > Chordata > Aves > Anseriformes > Anatidae > Anser > Anser anser. The sequence continues at coordinate 110,945,633 of NC_139722.1, forward strand.
TAGTAAACACAAGCAATAATTTCATATACTTCACTCTCACTCACCACTCAACTATCAGCTAACCACACCCCCGTCCACATAGCTTAACACAAAGCATGGCACTGAAGTTGCCAAGATGGCATAAAACATGCCTGCGGACAAAAGACTTAGTCCTAACCTTACGGTTGGTTTTTGCTAAATATATACATGCAAGTATCCGCGCCCCAGTGTAAACGCCCTCGACCACCTACCCCCATACAGGCCTTGAGGAGCGGGTATCAGGCACACCCAAGTAGTAGCCCAAGACGCCTCGCTAAGCCACGCCCCCACGGGTATTCAGCAGTAATTAACATTAAGCAATGAGTGCAAACTTGACTTAGTTATAGCAACAGCCTAACTTCAAGGGTTGGTAAATCTTGTGCCAGCCACCGCGGTCATACAAGAAACCCAAATCAACCGTCCTATTGACACGGCGTAAAGAGTGGTAAAATGCCTATCCTAGCTAACTAAGATCAAAATGCAACTAAGCTGTCATAAGCCCAAGATGCACCTAAACACACCATTAAGATGATCTTAGGAACTAACGACTGATTTAAACCCACGAAAGCCAGGGCCCAAACTGGGATTAGATACCCCACTATGCCTGGCCCTAAATCTTGATACTTACTTTACCGAAGTATCCGCCAGAGAACTACGAGCACAAACGCTTAAAACTCTAAGGACTTGGCGGTGCCCCAAACCCACCTAGAGGAGCCTGTTCTACAATCGATAATCCCCGATTAACCCAACCACCCCTTGCCAACACAGCCTACATACCGCCGTCGCCAGCCCACCTCGAATGAGAGCACAACAGTGGACACAATAGCACCCCGCTAATAAGACAGGTCAAGGTATAGCCTATGGAGTGGAAGAAATGGGCTACATTCCCTATTCATAGGGCACACGGAAAGAAGCGTGAAACCACTTCTGGAAGGCGGATTTAGCAGTAAAGTGGGACAATAGAGCCTACTTTAAGCCGGCCCTGGGGCACGTACATGGTTAAACATGCCTGTTAGTAGTGTGGCGAGCCATAGTGGGAAGGCTAGGGCTATGTTCATAGATAGTTGGGTGGTTGGGGTGAATGTATATGGAAGGAGGCCTAGAAGGTTGATTGTAAGAAGTATGATTATTAGGGATGTAAATATTATGGCTCATTTGTGGCCATTTTTGTTGAGTGGGACTATTAGTTGTTTTGTGATTAGGTGAAGGAGTCATGTTTGGATAGTAGAAAGGCGGTTGTTGATTCATCGGTTGTTTGGGGACGGGAATAGTAGGGCTGGGAAGAGTAGGGATAGTAGGATTAAGGGGATGCCGAATAGATTGGGGCTGGAAAATTGGTCAAAGAAGCTTAGGTTCATGGTCAGGATCATGGTGTGGGTTTGGTAGTGAGGGAGGTCTTATTTGATGGGGGGTTGGTTGTGGTGAAGGCTAGTAGTTTTGGTTGGATGAGGAGTGCTAGGGTTAATCAGGTTATAATTATGATTGAAAATCATGGTGCGGGGTTAAGCTGTGGCATATCATTAAGGAGGGGGAAGTCCCTCTTTGGCTAGCTTAAAAGGCTAGTGCTGTTGCATAGCTTCTTAATGATTAGGATGATGATAGAAGGGACGATCAGGCCTCGAAATGTGGGAGTGGGGTTGATTCTACTACAATGGGTATGTAGCTGTGATTAGCCCCGCAAATTTCTGAGCATTGTCCGTAAAAAATCCCAGGCCGGGTGGTAATGAATGAAGTTTGGTTTAGTCGGCCTGGGATTGCGTCTGTTTTAACTCCGAGCGTTGGGACTGCTCAGGAGTGGAGTACGTCTCCTGCAGTAATGATCACGCGGATGGGGGATTCTATTGGGATAACTACGCGGTGGTCAACTTCTAGCAGTCGGAAGTGGCCGTTGGGTAAGTCTGGGGTGGGCACTATGTAGGAGTCGAATGATAGGTCTTTGAAGTCTGTGTATTCGTAGCTTCAGTATCATTGGTGGCCGATGGCTTTTAGGGTGAGGTCTGGTTCGTCGATTTCGTCCATTATGTAGAGGATTTGTAGGGATGGGAGGGCGAGGAGTACCAGGACGATAGCAGGTAGGATTGTCCAGATCAGCTCTACTTCTTGGGCGTCTACAGCATTGGACGAGAGTTTTTCTGTTAGTATGTGGGCTAAAAGGTAGAGAACTAGGCTGCAGATAGCTAGGGCAACGATTAGGGCGTGGTCGTGGAATTCAACGAGTTCTTCTATGATGGGTGATGAGGCGTCTTGGAATCCTAGTTGGGAGTGGTTGGCCACATGAGATGTACAGGATTTTTACCTGTGATTTAGTCTTGACAAGGCTATGTAATTGGTTTACTAACGTCTCATAAGAAAGAAGCATGAGCGGTTAACCTCCTGGGAGACCCAGAAAACTTCACCCCAGCAAACCCACTAGTAACCCCACCACACATCAAGCCAGAATGATACTTCCTATTCGCCTACGCCATCCTACGTTCAATCCCAAATAAACTAGGAGGCGTATTAGCACTGGCCGCCTCCGTACTGATCCTATTCCTAATCCCATTCCTGCACAAATCAAAACAACGAGCAATAACATTCCGACCACTCTCCCAGCTCCTATTCTGAGTACTAGTCGCCGACCTCCTCGTCCTAACATGAGTAGGAAGCCAACCCGTCGAACACCCATTCATCATCATCGGCCAACTCGCTTCAATCGCCTACTTCACTATCCTCCTATTTCTCCTCCCCGCCGCAAGCGCCCTAGAAAACAAAATACTCAACTGCTAAATACTCTAATAGTTTATAAAAACATTGGTCTTGTAAACCAAAGATTGAAGACTTACCACTTCTTAGAGTACCCCAAACTCAGAAAAAAAGGACTCAAACCTTTATCTCCAGCTCCCAAAGCTGGCATTTTCAATAAACTATTCTCTGACCCTAACCCCTAAACCGCCCGAATAGCACCCCGCGACAACCCCCGCACAAGCTCCAATACAACAAACAAAGTCAACAACAGCCCCCAACCCGCCACTAAAAACATCCCTGCCCCATGTGAATAAAACATGGAAACTCCACTAAAATCCGACCGAACAACAAACACCCCAACATTATTCACAGTAGAAACCCCGAACTTCCAAGCCCCCATAAACCCCCCAAACACCAACCCCCCAAAAACAATTGCCACAAACGCTATTGCACATCCAATCACCCGTCAATCCCCCCAAGCCCCAGGGAAAGGCTCCGCTGCTAAAGCTACTGAATAAACAAACACCACCAGCATACCCCCCAAATACACCATAAACAGCACTAAAGCCACGAACGAAACCCCAAGGCCCAGCAACCACCCGCACCCCGCCACAGACGCTAACACCAAACCAACAACCCCATAATACGGCGAAGGATTCGACGCCACACCCAAAACACCCACCGCAAAGCAAATCCCTAAAAAAAACATAAAATAAGTCATTATTCCTGCCCGGACACTACCCGAGGCCTGCGGCTCGAAAAGCCGCCATTGTTCTCAACTACAGGAACTAACCGCAAGCCCCCAATAATTCTACCCCATCTATGCCATTATGCTTAACCCCCCCCCCCTCCCCCCCCGAGGCGGGGGTATTTGGTTATGCATATTCGTGCATAAATTTATATACCCCATATACATACATACTATAGTACCAGTAATATACATTATATACGGACTATCTTATAAGCAGGTGCTAAACCCATACATGTACACGGCCATTAAACCCTTAAACACACTCCTACCAAACCACCCGGCATGAATGTTCTAGGACCATACCCCACAACACCCAATACAACTCCACTCAAGCGCATAACAAGACCCCATTTTAATGAATGCTCACAGGACATGCTCCAACAACAACTCTCCACCACATATCTCATGCAGTTCGTATCAGACGGATTTATTAATCGTACTCCTCACGTGAAATCAGCAACCCGTTGCACATAATGTCCGGTATGACTAGCTTCAGGCCCATACGTTCCCCCTAAACCCCTCGCCCTCCTCACATTTTTGCGCCTCTGGTTCCTCGGTCAGGGCCATCCATTGGGTTCACTCACCCCTCCTTGCCCTTCAAAGTGGCATCTGTGAGTACTTTCACCTTCTCAATGCGTAATCGTGGCATGTTCCAGCTTTTTGGCGCCTCTGGTTCCTCTTATTTTTTCCGGGGTTACCTCACAGGTGGCTATTCCCAGTGATCTCGGGGGTCCCACAATCTAAGCCTGGACACACCTGCCTCACGGCCTATCCTATATTTCAAGGGTCCCTCGATGAGACGGTTGGCGTATATGGGGAATCATCCTGACACTGATGCACTTTGACCACATTCAGTTAATGTTACCTCCACCCTCCGGGTTAAATGGGGCTATTGGATGAATGCTCGTTGGACATAGCACAAAACAACAAATCATTAAGCGCAACCCCTGCGCTTCACAAACTAAACCAGTAAACTTTCGCTAACCACCATGTAGCATAAACCTTCATCGCCCAATCCCAGCAAACTACCTCTAAAACTCCATTAATCATCCCTTCCATGACATCATCGGAACGATGTACATATACACACAAACACATACAAAATAACTTAAACTTATTAGAGAAACTCCAGTACTAAAAATAGTAAACACAAGCAATAATTTCATATACTTCACTCTCACTCACCACTCAACTATCAGCTAACCACACCCCCGTCCACATAGCTTAACACAAAGCATGGCACTGAAGTTGCCAAGATGGCATAAAACATGCCTGCGGACAAAAGACTTAGTCCTAACCTTACGGTTGGTTTTTGCTAAATATATACATGCAAGTATCCGCGCCCCAGTGTAAACGCCCTCGACCACCTACCCCCATACAGGCCTTGAGGAGCGGGTATCAGGCACACCCAAGTAGTAGCCCAAGACGCCTCGCTAAGCCACGCCCCCACGGGTATTCAGCAGTAATTAACATTAAGCAATGAGTGCAAACTTGACTTAGTTATAGCAACAGCCTAACTTCAAGGGTTGGTAAATCTTGTGCCAGCCACCGCGGTCATACAAGAAACCCAAATCAACCGTCCTATTGACACGGCGTAAAGAGTGGTAAAATGCCTATCCTAGCTAACTAAGATCAAAATGCAACTGAGCTGTCATAAGCCCAAGATGCACCTAAACACACCATTAAGATGATCTTAGGAACTAACGACTGATTTAAACCCACGAAAGCCAGGGCCCAAACTGGGATTAGATACCCCACTATGCCTGGCCCTAAATCTTGATACTTACTTTACCGAAGTATCCGCCAGAGAACTACGAGCACAAACGCTTAAAACTCTAAGGACTTGGCGGTGCCCCAAACCCACCTAGAGGAGCCTATTCTACAATCGATAATCCCCGATTAACCCAACCACCCCTTGCCAACACAGCCTACATACCGCCGTCGCCAGCCCACCTCGAATGAGAGCACAACAGTGGACACAATAGCACCCCGCTAATAAGACAGGTCAAGGTATAGCCTATGGAGTGGAAGAAATGGGCTACATTCCCTATTCATAGGGCACACGGAAAGAAGCGTGAAACCACTTCTGGAAGGCGGATTTAGCAGTAAAGTGGGACAATAGAGCCTACTTTAAGCCGGCCCTGGGGCACGTACATACCGCCCGTCACCCTCCTCAAAAGCCACATCCCACATAACTAATACCATAAATACGCTGAAGATGAGGTAAGTCGTAACAAGGTAAGTGTACCGGAAGGTGTACTTAGAATATCAAGACGTAGCTATAACACCAAAGCACTCAGCTTACACCTGAAAGATATCTACTAGACCGGATCGTCTTGAAGCCCCCCCTCTAGCTCAACCACACAAATAGTACACCAAAACTAAAGAATTTACTAAACTAATTAAACTAAAGCATTTTACAGTCTTAGTATAGGCGATAGAAAAGACACTTAGACGCGATAGAGACCCCAGTACCGTAAGGGAAAGATGAAATAGCAGTGAAACAATCAAAGCGACAGACAGCAAAGATCAACCCTTGTACCTTTTGCATCATGGTTTAGCGAGAACAACCAAGCAAAGTGAACTAAAGTTTGCCCCCCCGAAACCCAAGCGAGCTACTTTCAAGCAGTTAAAGAGAGCGAACCCGTCTCTGTTGCAAAAGAGTGGGATGACTTGTCAGTAGAGGTGAAAAGCCAACCGAGCTGGGTGATAGCTGGTTACCTGTGAAACGAATCTAAGTTCCCCCTTAATCCTCCCTACCGGACATCCTGAACCCTAATGAGATGATTAAGAGCTATTTAATGGAGGGACAGCTCCATTAAAAAAGGACACAACCTCGACTAGCGGATAATTCTTACTACTGATCCTACCGTGGGCCCTAAAGCAGCCATCAAAAAAGAGTGCGTCAAAGCTCCACCACCTAAAAATACCAAAATAAGATGATTCCCTTATCACAAACAGGTCAACCTATGAATATAGGAGAATTAATGCTAAAATAAGTAACTCAGGGCCACACCCCTCTAACGGCGCAAGCTTACATAGAAACATTATTAACAGACCTAGACAGATACAAAAACCCCTACAAGACCACGTATTAACTAACCCTGTTAACCCGACTCAGGAGCGCCTATAAGAGCGATTAAAATCTGTGAAAGGAACTCGGCAAATTAATAAGGCCCGACTGTTTACCAAAAACATAGCCTTCAGCAAATTAAACAAGTATTGAAGGTGATGCCTGCCCGGTGACTTAGGTTTAACGGCCGCGGTATCCTAACCGTGCAAAGGTAGCGCAATCAATTGTCCCATAAATCGAGACTTGTATGAATGGCTAAACGAGGTCTTAACTGTCTCTCACAGATAATCAGTGAAATTGATCTCCCCATGCAAAAGCGGGGATGTGAACATAAGACGAGAAGACCCTGTGGAACTTAAAAATCAACGACCACCGCGAATCCTCAATCAACCCCACTGGGGCCACTACCATCGCAGAGCCTGGTCGATATTTTTCGGTTGGGGCGACCTTGGAGGAGAACAAATCCTCCAAAAACAAGACCATACCTCTTTACCTAGAGCTACCCCTCAAAGTGCTAACAGTGACCAGACCCAATATAATTGATTAATGGACCAAGCTACCCCAGGGATAACAGCGCAATCCCCCTCAAGAGCCCATATCGACAGGGGGGTTTACGACCTCGATGTTGGATCAGGACATCCTAATGGTGCAGCCGCTATTAAGGGTTCGTTTGTTCAACGATTAACAGTCCTACGTGATCTGAGTTCAGACCGGAGCAATCCAGGTCGGTTTCTATCTATGACACACTCTCCCCAGTACGAAAGGACCGGGAAAGTGGGGCCAATACCACAAGCACGCCCCCCCCCCTCTAAGCAGTGAAACCAACTAAACCGTGAAGAGGGCCTTCCCCCACCACTTTCAATCCTAGAAAAGGACCAGCTAGAGTGGCAGAGCCCGGCAAGTGCAGAAGGCTTAAGCCCTTTCCCCAGAGGTTCAAATCCTCTCCCTAGCTTCACCCATGATTCAAATAACAACACTAAGCTGCCTCGTTATATCCCTCCTATACATCATCCCAATCCTGATTGCCGTAGCCTTCCTAACCCTAGTAGAACGGAAAATCCTAAGCTACATACAATCCCGCAAAGGCCCTAACGTTGTCGGGCCTTTTGGCCTACTTCAACCATTTGCGGACGGACTGAAACTATTTACCAAAGAGCCCATCCGACCCTCTACCTCTTCCCCACTTCTATTCATTCTGATACCAATACTAGCCCTTGTCCTAGCCCTCACCACTTGAGCACCACTACCACTCCCATTTCCCCTAGCAGATCTAAACCTCGGAGTTCTCTTCCTAATAGCCATGTCAAGCCTAGCCGTCTACTCAGTCCTATGATCAGGCTGAGCCTCGAACTCAAAATACGCACTAATCGGAGCCCTACGGGCAGTAGCACAGACCATTTCATACGAAGTGACACTGGCCATAATCCTGCTATCAATAATCATACTAAGCGGAAGCTACACACTCAGCTCCTTTGCCGTCGCACAGGAGCCTCTATACTTCATTTTCTCCTCATGACCCCTAGCAATAATATGATACGTATCCACCCTAGCAGAGACAAACCGAGCTCCTTTTGACCTCACAGAGGGTGAATCTGAGCTAGTCTCAGGGTTTAACGTTGAATACGCCGCAGGACCCTTCGCCTTATTCTTCCTAGCTGAATATGCGAACATTATGCTAATAAATACACTTACAGCCATCATATTCCTAAACCCAAGCGCCCTAGGGCCACCCACAGAACTATTCCCCGTCATCCTAGCCACAAAAGTCCTCCTACTATCTTCTGGTTTCTTATGGGTCCGAGCTTCATACCCACGATTCCGATATGACCAACTAATGCACCTACTATGAAAAAACTTCCTACCCCTCACACTAGCTCTGTGCCTCTGACACATCAGCATACCTATCTGCTATGCAGGCCTACCTCCTTACATAAGGAAATGTGCCTGAACTACAAAGGGTCACTATGATAAAGTGAACATAGAGGTATAACAGCCCTCTCATTTCCTGTTGACCTTAGAAAAGTAGGAATTGAACCCACACAAGAGAAATCAAAATTCTCCATACTTCCCTTATATTATTTTCTAGTAGAGTCAGCTAATCAAGCTATCGGGCCCATACCCCGAAAATGATGGTTTAACCCCCTCCTCTACTAATGAACCCTTACGCGACCCCAATCATAACCTTCAGCCTCATCTTGGGCACCACAATCACAATTTCCAGCAACCACTGAGTTCTGGCCTGGACAGGACTGGAGATCAACGCACTAGCCATCATTCCCCTAATTGCCAAATCCCACCACCCACGAGCAGTAGAAGCCGCAACGAAATACTTCCTAACCCAAGCAGCTGCTTCCGCCCTGGTCCTATTCTCTAGCATAACCAATGCCTGAGTCACCGGCCAATGAGACATCACACAAATAAACCACCCAACCTCCTGTCTACTACTGACAGCAGCAATCGCTATTAAACTGGGCCTAGTGCCATTTCACTTCTGATTCCCAGAAGTACTACAAGGATCGCCACTAATAACAGCCCTGCTACTCTCGACCCTCATAAAATTCCCCCCACTAACCCTGCTCCTACTAACATCCAAATCCCTCGACCCAGCTCTACTCACCGCCATGGCCCTAGCCTCAACAGCACTAGGAGGCTGAATAGGACTGAACCAAACACAAACACGCAAAATCCTAGCCTTCTCGTCCATCTCCCACTTAGGCTGAATCGCCATCATCCTAGTTTACAGCCCCAAATTGGCCTTACTTACCTTCTACCTATACACAATCATAACATCAGCCGTATTCCTAGCCCTTAACAAAATCAAAGCCCTTAACCTATCCATGATCACAACCTCATGAACAAAAACCCCACTGCTAAACGCCACCCTAATACTAGTACTTTTATCCCTAGCAGGCCTCCCCCCATTAACAGGCTTTATACCAAAGTGACTTATCATCCAAGAACTAACTAAACAGGAAATAACACCAGCAGCCATGGCAATTGCCATGCTATCACTGCTCAGCCTCTTCTTCTACCTACGCCTCGCATACCACTCAACAATTACCCTTCCCCCCAACTCCTCTAACCACATAAAACAATGATACACTAGCAAAGCCCCAAGCACACCTACTGCGGTCCTTGCCTCACTATCAATCCTCTTACTTCCCCTGTCCCCAATAATACATGCCATTGTCTAGAAACTTAGGATAACACCCCAAACCGAAGGCCTTCAAAGCCTTAAATAAGAGTTAAACCCTCTTAGTTTCTGCACATTAAGACTTACAGAATATTAACCTGTATCTTCTGAATGCAAGTCAGACGCTTTAATTAAGCTAAAGCCTCCCTAGACAGATGGGCTTCGATCCCACAAAACTCTAGTTAACAGCTAAATGCCTAAACCAATTGGCTTCTGCCTACAAAGACCCTGACGCACCCTAGTGCGCATCGATGAGCTTGCAACTCAACATGAATTTCACTACAGAGCCGATAAGAAGAGGAATTAAACCTCTGTAAAAAGGACTACAGCCTAACGCTTCAACACTCAGCCATCTTACCCGTCACCTTCATCAACCGATGACTATTTTCCACTAACCATAAGGATATTGGCACCCTGTACCTCATCTTCGGGGCATGAGCAGGAATAGTCGGCACCGCACTCAGCCTATTAATCCGCGCAGAACTAGGACAACCAGGAACTCTCCTAGGCGACGACCAAATTTACAATGTAATCGTTACCGCTCACGCCTTTGTAATAATCTTCTTTATAGTCATACCCATCATGATCGGAGGATTCGGCAACTGATTAGTCCCCCTCATAATCGGTGCCCCCGACATAGCATTCCCGCGAATAAAACAACATAAGCTTTTGACTCCTCCCCCCATCATTCCTCCTCCTACTAGCCTCATCCACTGTAGAAGCTGGCGCCGGCACAGGCTGAACTGTCTACCCTCCCCTAGCAGGTGACCTTGCCCACGCCGGAGCTTCAGTAGACCTGGCTATCTTCTCACTCCACTTAGCCGGTATCTCCTCCATCCTTGGGGCCATCAACTTTATCACCACAGCCATCAACATAAAACCCCCCGCACTCTCACAATACCAAACCCCACTATTTGTCTGATCCGTACTAATTACCGCCATCCTACTCCTTCTATCACTCCCCGTACTCGCCGCCGGTATTACAATATTACTAACTGATCGAAACCTAAACACCACATTCTTCGACCCCGCTGGAGGAGGAGACCCAATCCTGTACCAACACCTATTCTGATTCTTCGGACACCCAGAAGTCTATATTCTGATCCTACCGGGGTTCGGAATCATCTCACACGTAGTCACGTACTACTCAGGCAAAAAGGAGCCCTTCGGCTACATGGGAATAGTCTGAGCCATACTATCCATCGGCTTCCTAGGATTCATCGTCTGAGCTCACCACATGTTTACAGTAGGAATAGACGTTGATACCCGAGCCTACTTTACATCAGCCACTATAATCATTGCCATCCCTACCGGAATCAAAGTATTTAGCTGACTAGCCACCCTGCACGGAGGAACAATCAAATGAGACCCCCCCAATACTATGAGCTCTAGGATTTATCTTCCTATTTACCATCGGAGGATTAACAGGAATCGTTCTTGCAAACTCTTCCCTAGACATCGCCCTGCACGACACGTACTACGTAGTTGCCCACTTCCACTACGTCCTATCCATAGGCGCCGTCTTTGCCATTCTAGCAGGATTTACTCACTGATTCCCACTACTCACTGGGTTTACCCTACACCAAACATGAGCAAAAGCCCACTTCGGGGTAATATTTACAGGAGTAAACCTAACGTTCTTCCCCCAGCACTTCCTAGGCCTAGCAGGAATACCCCGACGATACTCGGACTATCCCGACGCCTACACACTATGAAACACCATTTCCTCCATCGGCTCCCTAATCTCAATAGTAGCCGTAATCATACTAGTATTCATCATCTGAGAAGCCTTTTCGGCCAAACGAAAAGTCCTATAACCAGAACTAACTACCACAAACGTTGAATGAATCCACGGCTGCCCTCCCCCATACCATACTTTCGAGGAACCGGCCTTCGTCCAGGTACAAGAAAGGAAGGAATCGAACCCTCACATGCTGGTTTCAAGCCAACTGCATTAACCGCTCATGCTTCTTTCTTATGAGACGTTAGTAAACCAATTACATAGCCTTGTCAAGACTAAATCACAGGTAAAAATCCTGTACATCTCATGTGGCCAACCACTCCCAACTAGGATTCCAAGACGCCTCATCACCCATCATAGAAGAACTCGTTGAATTCCACGACCACGCCCTAATCGTTGCCCTAGCTATCTGCAGCCTAGTTCTCTACCTTTTAGCCCACATACTAACAGAAAAACTCTCGTCCAATGCTGTAGACGCCCAAGAAGTAGAGCTGATCTGGACAATCCTACCTGCTATCGTCCTGGTACTCCTCGCCCTCCCATCCCTACAAATCCTCTACATAATGGACAAAATCGATGAACCAGACCTCACCCTAAAAGCCATCGACCACCAATGATACTGAAGCTACGAATACACAGACTTCAAAGACCTATCATTCGACTCCTACATAGTGCCCACCCCAGACTTACCCAACGGCCACTTCCGACTGCTAGAAGTTGACCACCGCGTAGTTATCCCAATAGAATCCCCCATCCGCGTGATCATTACTGCAGGAGACGTACTCCACTCCTGAGCAGTCCCAACGCTCGGAGTTAAAACAGACGCAATCCCAGGCCGACTAAACCAAACTTCATTCATTACCACCCGGCCTGGGATTTTTTACGGACAATGCTCAGAAATTTGCGGGGCTAATCACAGCTACATACCCATTGTAGTAGAATCAACCCCACTCCCACATTTCGAGGCCTGATCGTCCCTTCTATCATCATCCTAATCATTAAGAAGCTATGCAACAGCACTAGCCTTTTAAGCTAGCCAAAGAGGGACTTCCCCCTCCTTAATGATATGCCACAGCTTAACCCCGCACCATGATTTTCAATCATAATTATAACCTGATTAACCCTAGCACTCCTCATCCAACCAAAACTACTAGCCTTCACCACAACCAACCCCCCATCAAATAAGACCTCCCTCACTACCAAACCCACACCATGATCCTGACCATGAACCTAAGCTTCTTTGACCAATTTTCCAGCCCCAATCTATTCGGCATCCCCTTAATCCTACTATCCCTACTCTTCCCAGCCCTACTATTCCTGTCCCCAAACAACCGATGAATCAACAACCGCCTTTCTACTATCCAAACATGACTCCTTCACCTAATCACAAAACAACTAATAGTCCCACTCAACAAAAATGGCCACAAATGAGCCATAATATTTACATCCCTAATAATCATACTTCTTACAATCAACCTTCTAGGCCTCCTTCCATATACATTCACCCCAACCACCCAACTATCTATGAACATAGCCCTAGCCTTCCCACTATGGCTCGCCACACTACTAACAGGCCTACGAAACCAACCATCAGCCTCTTTAGCCCACCTATTACCCGAAGGTACCCCTACACCCCTAATCCCCGCACTAATCCTGATCGAAACAACCAGCCTACTAATCCGCCCCCTAGCCCTCGGAGTCCGCCTTACAGCCAACCTTACAGCAGGACACTTACTCATCCAACTCATCTCTACAGCCTCCATTGCATTAATACCCACCCTTCCTGCAGTATCCATCCTAACAATAATCATCCTACTACTCCTAACCATCCTAGAAGTAGCAGTAGCCATAATCCAGGCCTACGTCTTCGTGCTCCTTCTAAGCCTATACTTACAAGAAAACATCTAATGGCACACCAAGCACACTCATACCACATAGTTGACCCAAGCCCTTGACCAATCTTCGGGGCAGCCGCCGCCCTACTCACAACCTCAGGATTAATCATGTGATTCCACTACAACTCATCCATACTACTAACCCTAGGCCTCATCTCAATACTCCTAGTAATACTCCAATGATGACGAGACATTGTACGAGAAAGCACCTTCCAAGGCCATCACACTCCCACAGTCCAAAAAGGCCTACGATACGGCATAATCCTTTTCATCACATCCGAAGCATTCTTCTTCTTAGGGTTCTTCTGAGCGTTCTTCCACTCGAGCCTGGCCCCAACCCCAGAACTAGGAGGCCAATGACCCCCAACAGGAATTAAACCACTCAACCCGATAGAAGTCCCCCTACTAAACACAGCCATCCTACTAGCCTCAGGCGTTACCGTAACGTGAGCCCATCACAGCATCACAGAAGGAAACCGAAAACATGCCATCCACGCCCTAACCCTAACGATCCTCTTGGGATTCTACTTCACAGCCCTACAAGCAATAGAATACCACGAAGCCCCATTCTCAATCGCTGATAGCGTCTACGGATCTACCTTCTTCGTTGCCACTGGATTCCACGGACTCCACGTAATCATCGGATCCTCCTTCCTGACCGTCTGCCTCTTCCGACTGATCAAGTTCCACTTTACATCAGACCACCACTTCGGATTCGAGGCAGCAGCCTGATACTGACACTTCGTAGACGTCATCTGACTATTCCTCTACATAACCATCTACTGATGAGGATCTTGCTCTTCTAGTATATTAATTACAATTGACTTCCAATCTCTAGAATCTGGTATAAACCCAGAGGAGAGCAATGAACGCACTCATGTTCATATTCGCCCTATCATCAATCCTAAGCGCCGCCCTAACCGCATTAAACTTCTGACTCGCCCAAATAAACCCCGACTCAGAGAAACTCTCACCGTACGAATGTGGATTCGACCCACTTGGATCTGCTCGATTACCATTCTCAGTCCGATTCTTCCTCAGTAGCCATCCTGTTCGTCCTATTCGACCTAGAAATCGCCCTCCTACTCCCCCTGCCATGAGCCGTCCAACTCCAATCCCCCCTAATGACCCTCACCTGAACTGTAGTGATCCTCCTTCTCCTAACACTCGGACTGGCCTACGAGTGAATTCAAGGGGGCCTAGAATGAGCAGAATAACAGAAAGTTAGTCTAACCAAAAAGATAGCTGGTTTCGACCCAGCAGATTACAGCCAACCCTGTAACTTTCTTATGTCGCCCCTACATTTAAGCTTCTACTCAGCCTTCATTTTCAGCGGACTAGGGCTAGCCTTCCACCGAACCCACCTAGTATCCGCCCTACTATGCCTTGAAAGCATAATATTATCGATATTCGTAGGCCTATCAATATGATCCATCGAAAACCAAGTCTCCTCATTCACCATGGTACCAATTCTCATGCTAACCTTCTCAGCGTGTGAGGCGGGCACAGGCCTGGCCATCCTAGTAGCCTCCACCCGCACACATGGCTCTGACCATCTACACAACCTAAACCTCCTGCAATGCTAAAAATCATCCTACCCACAATCATACTTCTTCCAACAGCCCTGCTGTCTCCACCAAAATTTCTATGGACTAACACCACCTTATACAGCCTCCTAATCGCTGCCCTAAGCCTACAGTGATTAATCCCAACCTACTACCCCTACAAATTTTTATCCAACTGAACAGGAATTGACCAAATCTCATCCCCCCTCCTAGTACTATCCTGCTGACTACTCCCACTCATAATCATAGCAAGCCAAAACCACCTGCAACAAGAACCCCTACAACGCAAACGAATCTTTATCTCAACCTTAGTCGCAGTCCAGCCATTCATCCTACTAGCCTTTTCCACCACAGAACTAGCACTATTTTACATCTCATTTGAAGCAACCCTCATTCCCACCCTAATCTTAATCACCCGATGGGGGAACCAACCAGAACGCCTAAGCGCTGGCATCTACCTGCTATTCTACACGCCAGTAAGCTCTCTACCCCTGCTAATCACAATCATACACCTATACGTGAAAATTGGCACCCTGCACCTGCCAACCCTACAACTAACCCACCCAACCCTATCCACCTCATGGACAGGAATACTATCAGGTCTAGCACTGCTCATAGCATTCATAGTAAAAGCCCCACTATACGGCCTACACCTCTGACTGCCAAAAGCCCACGTAGAAGCACCCATCGCAGGCTCAATACTCCTCGCCGCCCTACTACTAAAGCTAGGAGGATACGGAATTATACGAGTCACTCTATTTATGGGCCCACTGTCCAACCTCCTGCACTACCCCTTCCTAACCCTGGCCCTATGAGGCGCCCTAATGACTAGCTCAATCTGCCTACGACAGACAGACCTAAAATCACTAATCGCTTATTCATCCGTTAGCCACATAGGCCTAGTTATCGCCGCAGGAATAATCCAAACCCACTGATCATTCTCAGGGGCAATGATCCTAATAATTTCCCATGGACTAACTTCCTCCATACTATTCTGCCTAGCCAACACAAACTATGAACGTACGCACAGCCGAATTCTACTACTCACACGAGGCCTACAACCTCTCCTACCACTCATAGCTACCTGATGATTGCTGGCCAATCTAACAAACATAGCCTTACCCCCAACAACAAACCTCATAGCAGAGCTAACCATTATAATCACCTTATTCAACTGATCTGCCTTCACGATCATCCTAACAGGAATCGCAACCCTACTAACCGCCTCCTACACCTTATTCATACTACTAATGACCCAACGAGGCTCAATCCCCTCCCACATCACATCTATGCAAAACTCAACCACGCGAGAACACCTGCTCATAACACTCCACATTATCCCAATATTCCTCCTAATCCTCAAACCCGAACTGATCTCCGGAATCCCCTCATGCAAGTATAGTTTAAACCAAACATTAGACTGTGATTCTAAGAATAGAAGTTCAAACCTTCTTACCTGCCGAGGGGAGGGTTTAACCAACAAGAGCTGCTAACTCTTACATCTGAGCCTAAAACCTCAGCCCCCTTACTTTTAAAGGATAACAGCAATCCACTGGTCTTAGGAACCACCCATCTTGGTGCAAATCCAAGTAAAAGTAGTGAACCCCACACTACTAATCAACTCCCTCACACTACTCACGCTGACAATCCTCCTAACCCCAATCATCCTGCCATTTCTATTTAAAAACTTTAAAAACACCCCACAAGCCACCACCCGCGCTGTTAAAACCGCATTCCTAATTAGCCTAGCCCCTACAACCGCATTCATCTACTCGGGAGTAGAATCTGTCACCTGCCACTGGGAGTGAAAATTCATTATAAACTTTAAAATCCCCCTGAGCCTAAAAATAGACCAATACTCAATAACATTTCTTCCAATCGCCCTATTTGTAACATGATCAATCCTACAATTCGCCATATGATACATGGCCTCAGAGCCATACGTAACAAAATTTTTCACCTACCTACTGACATTCCTAGTCGCCATACTCCTCCTAACAACCGCAAACAACATATTCCTCCTATTCGTAGGCTGGGAAGGAGTACGAATCATGTCCTTCCTTCTCATCGGCTGATGACAAGGCCGAGCAGATGCCAACACCGCCGCCCTACGAGCCGTAATCTACAACCGAATCGGAGACATCGGACTGATCCTGAGCATAGCATGACTAGCTTCAACATTCAACACCTGAGAGATCCAACAAGCCGTACACCCCCACCAAACCCCAATCCTCCCCCTCATAGGATTAATCCTCGCAGCCGCAGGAAAATCCGCCCAATTTGGACTCCACCCATGACTGCCCGCAGCAATAGAAGGCCCCACCCCAGTATCAGCCCTACTGCACTCCAGTACCATAGTAGTAGCCGGAATCTTCCTGCTCATCCGCATGCACCCCCTGCTAGCCACCAACCAGACAGCCCTAACTGCCTGCCTATGCCTAGGTGCTCTATCAACCCTATTCGCTGCCACATGCGCCCTAACCCAAAATGACATCAAAAAAATCATTGCTTTCTCAACATCCAGCCAACTAGGACTAATAATAGTCACTATCGGACTAAACCTCCCACAACTAGCCTTCCTACACATCTCAACCCATGCCTTCTTTAAAGCCATACTATTCCTATGCTCAGGGTCTATCATCCACAACCTAAACGGAGAACAAGATATCCGAAAGATAGGAGGCCTACAGAAAATACTCCCAGTCACTACTTCCTGCCTAACCATCGGAAACCTGGCGCTGATAGGAACCCCATTCCTAGCCGGATTCTACTCAAAAGACCTCATCATCGAAAGCTTAAACACATCATACCTAAATACTTGAGCCCTACTCCTAACCCTTATAGCCACAGCATTCACCGCAACCTACAGCATCCGCATAACCATCCTAGTCCAAGCTGGACAAACCCGAATCCCCCCAATAGTATCAATAAACGAAAACAACCCACTAATCACCGCCCCCCTAACCCGACTCGCCCTAGGCAGCATTACAGCAGGAATAATCATTACCTCTTTCATCACACCAACCAAAACCCCCCCAATAACCATACCCCTTATCACCAAAACCGCTGCCATCCTCATAACAATCCTAGGAATCATCCTAGGCCCCTCATGTACAGGGCCACACCCCTCTAACGGCGCAAGCTTACATAGAAACATTATTAACAGACCTAGACAGATACAAAAACCCCTACAAGACCACGTATTAACTAACCCTGTTAACCCGACTCAGGAGCGCCTATAAGAGCGATTAAAATCTGTGAAAGGAACTCGGCAAATTAATAAGGCCCGACTGTTTACCAAAAACATAGCCTTCAGCAAATTAAACAAGTATTGAAGGTGATGCCTGCCCGGTGACTTAGGTTTAACGGCCGCGGTATCCTAACCGTGCAAAGGTAGCGCAATCAATTGTCCCATAAATCGAGACTTGTATGAATGGCTAAACGAGGTCTTAACTGTCTCTCACAGATAATCAGTGAAATTGATCTCCCCGTGCAAAAGCGGGGATGTGAACATAAGACGAGAAGACCCTGTGGAACTTAAAAATCAACGACCACCGCGAATCCTCAATCAACCCCACTGGGGCCACTACCATCGCAGAGCCTGGTCGATATTTTTCGGTTGGGGCGACCTTGGAGGAGAACAAATCCTCCAAAAACAAGACCATACCTCTTTACCTAGAGCTACCCCTCAAAGTGCTAACAGTGACCAGACCCAATATAATTGATTAATGGACCAAGCTACCCCAGGGATAACAGCGCAATCCCCCTCAAGAGCCCATATCGACAGGGGGGTTTACGACCTCGATGTTGGATCAGGACATCCTAATGGTGCAGCCGCTATTAAGGGTTCGTTTGTTCAACGATTAACAGTCCTACGTGATCTGAGTTCAGACCGGAGCAATCCAGGTCGGTTTCTATCTATGACACACTCTCCCCAGTACGAAAGGACCGGGAAAGTGGGGCCAATACCACAAGCACGCCCCCCCCCTCTAAGCAGTGAAACCAACTAAACCGTGAAGAGGGCCTTCCCCCACCACTTTCAATCCTAGAAAAGGACCAGCTAGAGTGGCAGAGCCCGGCAAGTGCAGAAGGCTTAAGCCCTTTCCCCAGAGGTTCAAATCCTCTCCCTAGCTTCACCCATGATTCAAATAACAACACTAAGCTGCCTCGTTATATCCCTCCTATACATCATCCCAATCCTGATTGCCGTAGCCTTCCTAACCCTAGTAGAACGGAAAATCCTAAGCTACATACAATCCCGCAAAGGCCCTAACGTTGTCGGGCCTTTTGGCCTACTTCAACCATTTGCGGACGGACTGAAACTATTTACCAAAGAGCCCATCCGACCCTCTACCTCTTCCCCACTTCTATTCATTCTGATACCAATACTAGCCCTTGTCCTAGCCCTCACCACTTGAGCACCACTACCACTCCCATTTCCCCTAGCAGATCTAAACCTCGGAGTTCTCTTCCTAATAGCCATGTCAAGCCTAGCCGTCTACTCAGTCCTATGATCAGGCTGAGCCTCGAACTCAAAATACGCACTAATCGGAGCCCTACGGGCAGTAGCACAGACCATTTCATACGAAGTGACACTGGCCATAATCCTGCTATCAATAATCATACTAAGCGGAAGCTACACACTCAGCTCCTTTGCCGTCGCACAGGAGCCTCTATACTTCATTTTCTCCTCATGACCCCTAGCAATAATATGATACGTATCCACCCTAGCAGAGACAAACCGAGCTCCTTTTGACCTCACAGAGGGTGAATCTGAGCTAGTCTCAGGGTTTAACGTTGAATACGCCGCAGGACCCTTCGCCTTATTCTTCCTAGCTGAATATGCGAACATTATGCTAATAAATACACTTACAGCCATCATATTCCTAAACCCAAGCGCCCTAGGGCCACCCACAGAACTATTCCCCGTCATCCTAGCCACAAAAGTCCTCCTACTATCTTCTGGTTTCTTATGGGTCCGAGCTTCATACCCACGATTCCGATATGACCAACTAATGCACCTACTATGAAAAAACTTCCTACCCCTCACACTAGCTCTGTGCCTCTGACACATCAGCATACCTATCTGCTATGCAGGCCTACCTCCTTACATAAGGAAATGTGCCTGAACTACAAAGGGTCACTATGATAAAGTGAACATAGAGGTATAACAGCCCTCTCATTTCCTGTTGACCTTAGAAAAGTAGGAATTGAACCCACACAAGAGAAATCAAAATTCTCCATACTTCCCTTATATTATTTTCTAGTAGAGTCAGCTAATCAAGCTATCGGGCCCATACCCCGAAAATGATGGTTTAACCCCCTCCTCTACTAATGAACCCTTACGCGACCCCAATCATAACCTTCAGCCTCATCTTGGGCACCACAATCACAATTTCCAGCAACCACTGAGTTCTGGCCTGGACAGGACTGGAGATCAACGCACTAGCCATCATTCCCCTAATTGCCAAATCCCACCACCCACGAGCAGTAGAAGCCGCAACGAAATACTTCCTAACCCAAGCAGCTGCTTCCGCCCTGGTCCTATTCTCTAGCATAACCAATGCCTGAGTCACCGGCCAATGAGACATCACACAAATAAACCACCCAACCTCCTGTCTACTACTGACAGCAGCAATCGCTATTAAACTGGGCCTAGTGCCATTTCACTTCTGATTCCCAGAAGTACTACAAGGATCGCCACTAATAACAGCCCTGCTACTCTCGACCCTCATAAAATTCCCCCCACTAACCCTGCTCCTACTAACATCCAAATCCCTCGACCCAGCTCTACTCACCGCCATGGCCCTAGCCTCAACAGCACTAGGAGGCTGAATAGGACTGAACCAAACACAAACACGCAAAATCCTAGCCTTCTCGTCCATCTCCCACTTAGGCTGAATCGCCATCATCCTAGTTTACAGCCCCAAATTGGCCTTACTTACCTTCTACCTATACACAATCATAACATCAGCCGTATTCCTAGCCCTTAACAAAATCAAAGCCCTTAACCTATCCATGATCACAACCTCATGAACAAAAACCCCACTGCTAAACGCCACCCTAATACTAGTACTTTTATCCCTAGCAGGCCTCCCCCCATTAACAGGCTTTATACCAAAGTGACTTATCATCCAAGAACTAACTAAACAGGAAATAACACCAGCAGCCATGGCAATTGCCATGCTATCACTGCTCAGCCTCTTCTTCTACCTACGCCTCGCATACCACTCAACAATTACCCTTCCCCCCAACTCCTCTAACCACATAAAACAATGATACACTAGCAAAGCCCCAAGCACACCTACTGCGGTCCTTGCCTCACTATCAATCCTCTTACTTCCCCTGTCCCCAATAATACATGCCATTGTCTAGAAACTTAGGATAACACCCCAAACCGAAGGCCTTCAAAGCCTTAAATAAGAGTTAAACCCTCTTAGTTTCTGCACATTAAGACTTACAGAATATTAACCTGTATCTTCTGAATGCAAGTCAGACGCTTTAATTAAGCTAAAGCCTCCCTAGACAGATGGGCTTCGATCCCACAAAACTCTAGTTAACAGCTAAATGCCTAAACCAATTGGCTTCTGCCTACAAAGACCCTGACGCACCCTAGTGCGCATCGATGAGCTTGCAACTCAACATGAATTTCACTACAGAGCCGATAAGAAGAGGAATTAAACCTCTGTAAAAAGGACTACAGCCTAACGCTTCAACACTCAACCATCTTACCCGTCACCTTCATCAACCGATGACTATTTTCCACTAACCATAAGGATATTGGCACCCTGTACCTCATCTTCGGGGCATGAGCAGGAATAGTCGGCACCGCACTCAGCCTATTAATCCGCGCAGAACTAGGACAACCAGGAACTCTCCTAGGCGACGACCAAATTTACAATGTAATCGTTACCGCTCACGCCTTTGTAATAAGCTTCTTTATAGTCATACCCATCATGATCGGAGGATTCGGCAACTGATTAGTCCCCCTCATAATCGGTGCCCCCGACATAGCATTCCCGCGAATAAACAACATAAGCTTTTGACTCCTCCCCCCATCATTCCTCCTCCTACTAGCCTCATCCACTGTAGAAGCTGGCGCCGGCACAGGCTGAACTGTCTACCCTCCCCTAGCAGGTAACCTTGCCCACGCCGGAGCTTCAGTAGACCTGGCTATCTTCTCACTCCACTTAGCCGGTATCTCCTCCATCCTTGGGGCCATCAACTTTATCACCACAGCCATCAACATAAAACCCCCCGCACTCTCACAATACCAAACCCCACTATTTGTCTGATCCGTACTAATTACCGCCATCCTACTCCTTCTATCACTCCCCGTACTCGCCGCCGGTATTACAATATTACTAACTGATCGAAACCTAAACACCACATTCTTCGACCCCGCTGGAGGAGGAGACCCAATCCTGTACCAACACCTATTCTGATTCTTCGGACACCCAGAAGTCTATATTCTGATCCTACCGGGGTTCGGAATCATCTCACACGTAGTCACGTACTACTCAGGCAAAAAGGAGCCCTTCGGCTACATGGGAATAGTCTGAGCCATACTATCCATCGGCTTCCTAGGATTCATCGTCTGAGCTCACCACATGTTTACAGTAGGAATAGACGTTGATACCCGAGCCTACTTTACATCAGCCACTATAATCATTGCCATCCCTACCGGAATCAAAGTATTTAGCTGACTAGCCACCCTGCACGGAGGAACAATCAAATGAGACCCCCCCCCAATACTATGAGCTCTAGGATTTATCTTCCTATTTACCATCGGAGGATTAACAGGAATCGTTCTTGCAAACTCTTCCCTAGACATCGCCCTGCACGACACGTACTACGTAGTTGCCCACTTCCACTACGTCCTATCCATAGGCGCCGTCTTTGCCATTCTAGCAGGATTTACTCACTGATTCCCACTACTCACTGGGTTTACCCTACACCAAACATGAACAAAAGCCCACTTCGGGGTAATATTTACAGGAGTAAACCTAACGTTCTTCCCCCAGCACTTCCTAGGCCTAGCATCCCCAGTGGTGCCAGTGCACTCTCTGGAGTCACAGCACTGCATCCCCAGTGGTGCCAGTGCACTCTCTGGACTCACTGCAGTGCATCCCCAGTGGTGCCAGTGCACTCTCTGGACTCACTGAAGTGCATCCCCAGTGGTGCCAGTGCACTCTCTGGACTCACTGAAGTGCATTCTCAGTGGTGCCAGTGCACTCTCTGGACTCACTGCAGTGCATCCCCAGTGGTGCCAGTACATTCACTGGACTCACTGCAATGCATCCCCAGTGGTGCCAGTGCACTCTCTGGACTCACTAAACTGCATCCCCAGTGGTGCCTCTGCACTCTCTGGACTCACTGCACTGCTTCCCCAGTGGTGCCAGTGCACTCACTGGACTCACTGCAGTGCATCCCCACTGGTGCCAGTGCACTCTCTGGGCTCACTGCAGTGCATCCCCAGTGGTGCCAGTGCACTCTCTGGACTCACTGCACTGCATCTCCAGTGGTGCCTGTGCGATCTCTGGAGTCACAGCACTGCATCCCCAGTGGTGCCAGTGCACTCTCTGGACTCACTGAAGTGCATTCTCAGTGGTGCCAGTGCACTCTCTGGACTCACTGAACTGCATCCCCAGTGGTGCCAGTGCACTCTCTGGACTCACTGCACTGCATCCCCAGTGCTGCCAGTGCACTCTCTGGACTCACTGCACTGCATCCCCACTGGTGCCAGTGTACTCTCTGGACTCACTGCAGTGCATCCCCAGTGGTGCCAGTGCACTCTCTGGACTCACTGCACTGCATCCCCAGTGGTGTCAGTGCACTCTCTGGACTCACTGAAGTGCATCCCCAGTTGTGCCAGTGCACTCTCTGGACTCAATGCACTGCATCCCCAGTGGTGCCAGTGCACTCTCTGGACTCACAGCACTGCATCCCCAGTGGTGCCAGTGCAATCTCTGGACTCACTGAAGTGCATCCCCAGTGGTGCCAGTGCACTCTCTGGACTCACTGCACTGCATCCCCAGTGGTGCCAGTGCACTCTCTGGACTCACTGACCTGCATCACCAGTGGTGCCAGTGCACTCTCTGGACTCACTGCAGTGCATTCCCAGTGGTGCCAGTGCACTCTTTGGACTCACTGCACTGCAGCCCCATTGGTGCCAGTGCACTCTCTGGACTCACTGCACTGCATCACAGGTGGTGCCAGTGCACTCTCTGGACTCACTGCACTGCATCCCCAGTGGTGCCAGTGCACTCTCTGGACTCACTGCACTGCATCCCCAGTGGTGCCAGTGCACTCTCTGCACTCACTTCTCTGCATTCCCAGTGGTGCCAGTGAAGTCTCTGGACTCACTGCACTGCATCCACAGTGGTGCCAGTGCAATCTCTGGACTCACTGCAGTGCATCACCAGTGGTGCCAGTGCACTCTCTGGACTCACTGCACTGCATCCCCAGTGGTGCCAGTGCACTCTCTGGACTCACTGCAGTGCATCCCCAGTGGTGCCAGTGCACTCTCTGGACTCACTGCACTGCATCCCCAGTGGTGCAAGTGCACTCTCTCGAGTCACTGCACTACATCCCCAGTGGTACCAGTGCACTCACTGGACTCACTGTACTGCATCATCTGTGGTGCCAGTGCACTCTCTGGACTCACTGCAATGCATCCCCAGTGGTGCCAGTGCACTCTCTGGACTCACTGCACTGCATCCCCAGTGGTGCCAGTGCACTCTCTGGACTCACTGCACTGTATCCCCAGTGGTGCCAGTGCACTCACTGGATTCACTGCAGTGCATCCCCAGTGGTGCCAGTGCACTCTCTGGACTCACTGCACTGCTTCCCCAGTGGTGCCAGTGCACTCTGTGGACTCACTGCACTGCATCCCCAGTGGTGCCAGTGCACTCTCTGGACTCACTGCACTGCATCCCCAGTGGTGCCAGTGCAGTCTCTGGAGTAACTGCAGTGCATCCCCACTGGTGCCAAAGCACTCTCTGGACTCCCGGCACCGCATCCCCAGTGGTGCCAGTGCACTCTCTGGACTCACTGCACTGCATCCCCAGTGGTGCCAGTGCACTCTCTGGACTCACTGCACTGCATCCCCAGTGGTGCCAGTGCACTCTCTGGACTCACTGCACTGCATCCCCAGTGGTGCCAGTGCAGTCTCTGGAGTAACTGCAGTGCATCCCCACTGGTGCCAAAGCACTCTCTGGACTCCCGGCACCGCATCCCCAGTGGTGCCAGTGCACTCTCTGGACTCACTGCACTGCATCCCCAGTGGTGCCAGTGCACTCTCTGGACTCACTGAAGTGCATTCTCAGTGGTGCCAGTGCACTCTCTGGACTCACTGCAGTGCATCCCCAGTGGTGCCAGTACACTCACTGGGCTCACTGCACTGCATCCCCAGTGGTGCCAGTGCACTCTCTGGACTCACTAAACTGCATCCCCAGTGGTGCCAGTGCACTCTCTGGACTCACTGCACTGCTTCCCCAGTGGTGCCAGTGCACTCACTGGACTCACTGCAGTGCATCCCCACTGGTGCCAGTGCACTCTCTGGGCTCACTGCAGTGCATCCCCAGTGGTGCCAGTGCACTCTCTGGACTCACTGCACTGCATCCCCAGTGGTGCCTGTGCGCTCTCTGGAGTCACAGCACTGCATCCCCAGTGGTGCCAGTGCAATCTCTGGACTCACTGCACTGCATCCCCAGTGGTGCCAGTGCACTCTCTGGACTCACTGAAGTGCATTCTCAGTGGTGCCAGTGCACTCTCTGGACTCACTGCACTGCATCCCTAGTGGTGCCAGTGCACTCTCTGGACTCACTGCACTGCTTCCCCAGTGGTGCCAGTGCACTCACTGGACTCACTGCAGTGCATCCCCACTGGTGCCAGTGCACTCTCTGGACTCACTGCACTGCTTCCCCAGTGGTGCCAGTGCACTCACTGGACTCACTGCAGTGCATCCCCACTGGTGCCAGTGCACTCTCTGGACTCACTGCACTGCATCCCCAGTGGTTCCAGCGCACTCTCTGGACTCACTGCACTGCATCCCCAGTGGTGCTAGTGCACTCTGTGGACTCACTGCAGTGCATCCCCAGTGGTGCCAGTGCACTCTCTGGACTCACTATACTGCACCCCCAGTGGTGCCAGTGCACTCACTGGACTGACTGCACTGCATCCCCAGTGGTGCCAGTGCACTCTCTGGACTCACTGCACTGCATCCCCACTGGTGCCAGTGTACTCTCTGGACTCACTGCACTGCATCCCCAGTGGTGCCAGTGCACTCTCTCGAGTCACTGCACTACATCCCCAGTGGTGCCAGTGCACTCTCTGGTCTCACTGCAGTGCATCCCCAGTGGTGCCAGTGCACTCTCTGGACTCACTGCACTGCATCCCCAGTGGTGTCAGTGCACTCTCTGGACTCACTGAAGTGCATCCCCAGTTGTGCCAGTGCACTCTCTGGACTCAATGCACTGCATCCCCAGTGGTGCCAGTGCACTCTCTGTACTCACTGCACTGCATCCCCAGTGGTGCCAGTGCAATCTCTGGACTCACTGAAGTGCATCCCCACTGGTGCCAGTGCACTCTCTGGACTCACTGCAGTGCATCCCCAGTGGTGCCAGTGCACTCTCTGGACTCACTGTACTGCATCACCAGTGGTGCCAGTGCACTCTCTGGACTCACTGCAGTGCATTCCCAGTGGTGCCAGTGCACTCTTTGGACTCACTGCACTGCAGCCCCATTGGTGCCAGTGCACTCTCTGGACTCACTGCACTGCATCACAGGTGGTACCAGTGCACTCTCTGGACTCACTGCACTGCATCCCCAGTGGTGCCAGTGCACTCTCTGGACTCACTGCACTGCATCCCCAGTGGTGCCAGTGCACTCTCTGCACTCACTTCTCTGCATGCCCAGTGGTGCCAGTGAAGTCTCTGGACTCACTGCACTGCATCCACAGTGGTGCCAGTGCAATCTCTGGACTCACTGCACTGCATCCCCAGTGGTGCCAGTGCACTCTCTGGACTCACTGCAGTGCATCCCCAGTGGTGCCAGTGCACTCTCTGGACTCACTGCACTGCATCCCCAGTGGTTCAAGTGCACTCTCTCGAGTCACTGCACTACATCCCCAGTGGTACCAGTGCACTCACTGGACTCACTGTACTGCATCATCTGTGGTGCCAGTGCACTCTCTGGACTCACTGCAATGCATCCCCAGTGGTGCCAGTGCACTCTCTGGACTCACTGCACTGCATCCCCAGTGGTGCCAGTGCACACTCTGGACCCTCTGCACTGTATCCCCAGTGGTGCCAGTGCACTCACTGGATTCACTGCAGTGCATCCCCAGTGGTGCCAGTGCACTCTCTGGACTCACTGCACTGCATCCCCAGTGGTGCCAGTGCACTCTGTGGACTCACTGCACTGCATCCCCAGTGGTGACAGTGCACTCTCTGGACTCACTGCACTGCATCCCCAGTGGTGCCAGTGCACTCTCTGGACTCACTGCACTGCATCCCCAGTGGTGCCAGTGCAGTCTCTGGAGTAACTGCAGTGCATCCCCACTGGTGCCAAAGAACTCTCTGGACTCCCGGCACCGCATCCGCAGTGGTGCCAGTGCACTCTCTGGAGTCACAGCACTGCATCCCCAGTGGTGCCAGTGCACTCTCTGGACTCACTGCACTGCATCCCCAGTGGTGCCAGTGCACTCTCTGGACTCACTGAAGTGCATTCTCAGTGGTGCCAGTGCACTCTCTGGACTCACTGCAGTGCATCCCCAGTGGTGCCAGTACACTCACTGGACTCACTGCACTGCATCCCCAGTGGTGCCAGTGCACTCTCTGGACTCACTAAACTGCATCCCCAGTGGTGCCAGTGCACTCTCTGGACTCACTGCACTGCTTCCCCAGTGGTGCCAGTGCACTCACTGGACTCACTGCAGTGCATCCCCACTGGTGCCAGTGCACTCTCTGGACTCACTGCAGTGCATCCCCAGTGGTGCCAGTGCACTATCTGGACTCACTGCACTGCATCCCCAGTGGTGCCTGTGCGCTCACTGGAGTCACAGCACTGCATCCCCAGTGGTGCCAGTGCAATCTCTGGACTCACTGCACTGCATCCCCAGTGGTGCCAGTGCACTCTCTGGACTCACTGAAGTGCATTCTCAGTGGTGCCAGTGCACTCTCTGGACTCACTGCACTGCATCCCCAGTGGTGCCAGTGCACTCTCTGGACTCACTGAACTGCATCCCCAGTGGTGCCAGTGCACTCTCTGGACTCACTGCACTGCATCCCCAGTGCTGCCAGTGCACTCTCTGGACTCACTGCACTGCATCCCTAGTGGTGCCACTGCACTCTCTGGACTCACTGCACTGCTTCCCCAGTGGTGCCAGTGCACTCTCTGGACTCACTGCACTGCATCCCCAGTGGTGCCAGTGCACTCACTGGACTCACTGCAGTGCATCCCCACTGGTGCCAGTGCACTCTCTGGACTCACTGCACTGCATCCCCAGTGGTGCCAGTGCACTCTCTGGACTCACTGCACTGCATCCCCAGTGGTTCCAGCGCACTCTCTGGACTCACTGCACTGCATCCCCAGTGGTGCTAGTGCACTCTGTGGACTCACTGCAGTGCATCCCCAGTGGCGCCAGTGCACTCTCTGGACTCACTGCAGTGCATCCCCAGTGGAGCCAGTGCACTCTCTGGACTCACTGCAGTGCATCCGCAGTGGTGCCATTGCACTCTCTGGACTCACTGCACTGCATCTCCAGTGGTGCCAGTGCACTCTCTGGACTCACTGCACTGCATCCCCAGTGGTGCCAGTGCACTCTCTTGAGTCACTGCACTGCATCCCCTGTGGTGCAAGAGCACTCTCTGGACTCACAGCAGTGCATCACCAGTGGTGCCAGTGCACTCTCTGGACTCACTGCACTGCATCCCCAGTGGTGCCAGTGCACTCTCTGGACTCACTGCACTGCATCCCCAGTGGTGCTAGTGCACTGTGTGGACTCACTGTACTGCATCCCCAGTGGTGCCAGTGCGCTCTCTGGACTCACTGCAGTGCATCCCCAGTGGTGCCAGTGCACTCTCAGGACTCACTGCACTGCATCCCCAGTGGTGCCAGTGCACTCTCTGCACTCACTGCACTGCATCCCCAGTAGTGACAGTGCACTCTCTGGACTCACTGCAGTGCATCCCCAGTGGTGCCAGTGCACTCTCTGGACTCACTGCACTGCATCCACAGTGGTGCCAGTGCACTCTCTGGACTCACTGCACTGCATCCCCAGTGGTGCCAGTGCACTCACTGGATTCACTGCAGTGCATCCCCAGTGGTGCCAGTGCACTCTCTGGACTCACTGCACTGCATCCCCAGTGGTGCCAGTGCACTCTGTGGACTCACTGTACTGCATCCCCAGTGGTGACAGTGCACTCTCTGGACTCACTGCAGTGCATCCCCACTGGTGCCAGTGCACTCTCTGGACTCACTGCACTGCATCCCCAGTGGTGCCAGTGCAGTCTCTGGAGTAACTGCAGTGCATCCCCACTGGTGCCAAAGCACTCTCTGGACTCACTGCAGTGCATTCTCAGTGGTGCCAGTGCACTCTCTGGACTCACTGCAGTGCATCCCCAGTGGTGCCAGTACACTCTCTGGACTCACTGCACTGCATCCCCAGTGGTGCCAGTGCACTCTCTGGACTCACTGCAGTGCATCCCCAGTGGTGCCACTGCACTCTCTGGACTCACTGCACTGCTTCCCCCGTGGTGCCAGTGCACTCACTGGACTCACTGCAGTGCATCCCCACTGGTGCCAGTGCACTCTCTGGGCTCACTGCAGTGCATCCCCAGTGGTGCCAGTGCACTCTCTGGACTCACTGCACTGCATCCCCAGTGGAGCCAGTGCGCTCTCTGGAGTCACAGCACTGCATCCCCAGTGGTGCCAGTGCAATCTCTGGACTCACTGCACTGCATCCCCAGTGGTGCCAGTGCACTCTCTGGACTCACTGCACTGCATCCCCGGTGGTGCCAGTGCAGTCTCTGGAGTAACTGCACTGCATCCCCATTGGTGCCAAAGCACTCTCTGGACTCCCAGCACCGCATCCCCAGTGGTGCCAGTGCACTCTCTGGACTCACTGTACTGCATCCCCAGTGGTGACAGTGCACTCTCTGGACTCACTTCAGTGCATCCCCAGTGGTGCCAGTGCACTCTCTGGACTCACTGCACTGAAGCCCCAGTGGTGCCAGTGCACTCTCTGGACTCACTGCACTGAAGCCCCAGTGGTGCCAGTGCACTCACTGGACTGACTGCACTGCATCCCCAGTGGTGCCAGTGCACTCTCTGGACTCACTGCACTGCATCCCCACTGGTGCCAGTGTACTCTCTGGACTCACTGCACTGCATCCCCAGTGTTCCCAGTGCACTCACTGGACTCACTGGACACATCCCCAGTGGTGCCAGTGCACTCTCTGGACTCACTGCAGTGCATCCCCAGTGGTGCCAGTGCACTCTCTGGACCCTCTGCACTGTATCCCCAGTGGTGCCAGTGCACTCACTGGATTCACTGCAGTGCATCCCCAGTGGTGCCAGTGCACTCTCTGGACTCACTGCACTGCATCCCCAGTGGTGCCAGTGCACTCTGTGGACTCACTGCACTGCATCCCCAGTGGTGACAGTGCACTCTCTGGACTCACTGCACTGCATCCCCAGTGGTGCCAGTGCACTCTCTGGACTCACTGCACTGCATCCCCAGTGGTGCCAGTGCAGTCTCTGGAGTAACTGCAGTGCATCCCCACTGGTGCCAAAGAACTCTCTGGACTCCCGGCACCGCATCCGCAGTGGTGCCAGTGCACTCTCTGGAGTCACAGCACTGCATCCCCAGTGGTGCCAGTGCACTCTCTGGACTCACTGCAGTGCATCCCGAGTGGTGCCAGTGCACTCTCTGGACTCACTGAAGTGCATTCTCAGTGGTGCCAGTGCACTCTCTGGACTCACTCCAGTGCATCCCCAGTGGTGCCAGTACACTCACTGGACTCACTGCACTGCATCCCCAGTGGTGCCAGTGCACTCTCTGGACTCACTAAACTGCATCACCAGTGGTGCCAGTGCACTCTCTGGACTCACTGCACTGCTTCCCCAGTGGTGCCAGTGCACTCACTGGACTCACTGCAGTGCATCCCCACTGGTGCCAGTGCACTCTCTGGGCTCACTGCAGTGCATCCCCAGTGGTGCCAGTGCACTATCTGGACTCACTGCACTGCATCCCCAGTGGTGCCTGTGCACTCACTGGAGTCACAGCACTGCATCCCCAGTGGTGCCAGTGCAATCTCTGGACTCACTGCACTGCATCCCCAGTGGTGCCAGTGCACTCTCTGGACTCACTGAAGTGCATTCTCAGTGGTGCCAGTGCACTCTCTGGACTCACTGCACTGCATCCCCAGTGGTGCCAGTGCACTCTCTGGACTCACTGAACTGCATCCCCAGTGGTGCCAGTGCACTCTCTGGACTCACTGCACTGCATCCCCAGTGCTGCCAGTGCACTCTCTGGACTCACTGCACTGCATCCCTAGTGGTGCCACTGCACTCTCTGGACTCACTGCACTGCTTCCCCAGTGGTGCCAGTGCACTCTCTGGACTCACTGCACTGCATCCCCAGTGGTGCCAGTGCACTCACTGGACTCACTGCAGTGCATCCCCACAGGTGCCAGTGCACTCTCTGGACTCACTGCACTGCATCCCCAGTGGTGCCAGTGCACTCTCTGGACTCAGTGCACTGCATCCCCAGTGGTTCCAGCGCACTCTCTGGACTCACTGCACTGCATCCCCAGTGGTGCTAGTGCACTCTGTGGACTCACTGCAGTGCATCCCCAGTGGCGCCAGTGCACTCTCTGGACTCACTGCAGTGCATCCCCAGTGGAGCCAGTGCACTCTCTGGACTCACTGCAGTGCATCCGCAGTGGTGCCATTGCACTCTCTGGACTCACTGCACTGCATCTCCAGTGGTGCCAGTGCACTCTCTGGACTCACTGCACTGCATCCCCAGTGGTGCCAGTGCACTCTCTTGAGTCACTGCACTGCATCCCCTGTGGTGCAAGAGCACTCTCTGGACTCACAGCAGTGCATCACCAGTGGTGCCAGTGCACTCTCTGGACTCACTGCACTGCATCCCCAGTGGTGCCAGTGCACTCTCTGGACTCACTGCACTGCATCCCCAGTGGTGCTAGTGCACTGTGTGGACTCACTGTACTGCATCCCCAGTGGTGCCAGTGCGCTCTCTGGACTCACTGCAGTGCATCCCCAGTGGTGCCAGTGCACTCTCAGGACTCACTGCACTGCATCCCCAGTGGTGCCAGTGCACTCTCTGCACTCACTGCACTGCATCCCCAGTAGTGACAGTGCACTCTCTGGACTCACTGCAGTGCATCCCCAGTGGTGCCAGTGCACTCTCTGGACTCACTGCACTGCATCCACAGTGGTGCCAGTGCACTCTCTGGACTCACTGCACTGCATCCCCAGTGGTGCCAGTGCACTCACTGGATTCACTGCAGTGCATCCCCAGTGGTGCCAGTGCACTCTCTGGACTCACTGCACTGCATCCCCAGTGGTGCCAGTGCACTCTGTGGACTCACTGTACTGCATCCCCAGTGGTGACAGTGCACTCTCTGGACTCACTGCAGTGCATCCCCACTGGTGCCAGTGCACTCTCTGGACTCACTGCACTGCATCCCCAGTGGTGCCAGTGCAGTCTCTGGAGTAACTGCAGTGCATCCCCACTGGTGCCAAAGTACTCTCTGGACTCACTGCAGTGCATTCTCAGTGGTGCCAGTGCACTCTCTGGACTCACTGCAGTGCATCCCCAGTGGTGCCAGTACACTCACTGGACTCACTGCACTGCATCCCCAGTGGTGCCAGTGCACTCTCTGGACTCACTGCAGTGCATCCCCAGTGGTGCCACTGCACTCTCTGGACTCACTGCACTGCTTCCCCAGTGGTGCCAGTGCACTCTCTGGGCTCACTGCAGTGCATCCCCAGTGGTGCCAGTGCACTCTCTGGACTCACTGCACTGCATCCCCAATGGAGCCAGTGCGCTCTCTGGAGTCACAGCACTGCATCCCCAGTGGTGCCAGTGCAATCTCTGGACTCACTGCACTGCATCCCCAGTGGTGCCAGTGCACTCTCTGGACTCACTGCACTGCATCCCCGGTGGTGCCAGTGCAGTCTCTGGAGTAACTGCACTGCATCCCCATTGGTGCCAAAGCACTCTCTGGACTCCCAGCACCGCATCCCCAGTGGTGCCAGTGCACTCTCTGGACTCACTGTACTGCATCCCCAGTGGTGACAGTGCACTCTCTGGACTCACTTCAGTGCATCCCCAGTGGTGCCAGTGCACTCTCTGGACTCACTGCACTGAAGCCCCAGTGGTGCCAGTGCACTCACTGGACTGACTGCACTGCATCCCCAGTGGTGCCAGTGCACTCTCTGGACTCACTGCACTGCATCCCCACTGGTGCCAGTGTACTCTCTGGACTCACTGCACTGCATCCCCAGTGTTCCCAGTGCACTCACTGGACTCACTGGACACATCCCCAGTGGTGCCAGTGCACTCTCTGGACTCACTGCAGTGCATCCCCAGTGGTGCCAGTGCAATCTCTGGACTCACTGCACTGCATCCCCACTGGTGCCAGTGTACTCTCTGGACTCACTGCAGTGCATCCCCAGTGGTGCCAGTGCACTCTCTGGACTCACTGCACTGCATCCCCACTGGTGCCAGTGCACTCTCTGGACTCACTGAAGTGCATCCCCAGTTGTGCCAGTGCACTCTCTGGACTCAATGCACTGCATCCCCAGTGGTGCCAGTGCACTCTCTGGACTCACTGCACTGCATCCCCAGTGGTGCCAGTGCAATCTCTGCCCTCACTGTAGTGCATCCCCAGTGGTGCCAGTGCACTCTCTGGACTCACTGCAGTGCATCCCCAGTGGTGCCAGTGCACTCTCTGGACTCACTGTACTGCATCACCAGTGGTGCCAGTGCACTCTCTGGACTCACTGCAGTGCATTCCCAGTGGTGCCAGTGCACTCTCTGGACTCACTGCACTGCAGCCCCATTGGTGCCAGTGCACTCTCTGGACTCACTGCACTGCATCACATGTGGTGCCAGTGCACTCTCTGGACTCACTGCAGGGCATCCCCAGTGGTGCCAGTGCACTCTCTGGACTCACTGCACTGCATCCCCAGTGGTGCCAGTGCACTCTCTGCACTCACTTCTCTGCATTCCCAGTGGTGCCAGTGAAGTCTCTGGACTCACTGCACTGCATCCACAGTGGTGCCAGTGCAATCTCTGGACTCACTGCAGTGCATCACCAATGGTGCCAGTGCACTCTCTGGACTCACTGCCCTGCATCCCCAGTGGTGCCAGTGCACTCTCTGGACTCACTGCAGTGCATCCCCAGTGGTGCCAGTGCACTCTCTGGACTCACTGCACTGCATCCCCAGTGGTGCAAGTGCACTCTCTCGAGTCACTGCACTACATCCCCAGTGGTGCCAGTGCACTCACTGGACTCACTGTACTGCATCATCTGTGGTGCCAGTGCACTCTCTAAACTCACTGCAATGCATCCCCAGTGGTGCCAGTGCACTCTCTGGACTCACTGCACTGCATCCCCACTGGTGCCAGTGTACTCTCTGGACTCACTGCACTGCATCCCCAGTGTTCCCAGTGCACTCACTGGACTCACTGGACACATCCCCAGTGGTGCCAGTGCACTCTCTGGACTCACTGCAGTGCATCCCCAGTGGTGCCAGTGCACTCTCTGGACTCACTGCACTGCATCCCCAGTGGTGCCAGTGCACTCTCTGCACTCACTTCTCTGCATTCCCAGTGGTGCCAGTGAAGTCTCTGGACTCACTGCACTGCATCCACAGTGGTGCCAGTGCAATCTCTGGACTCACTGCAGTGCATCACCAATGGTGCCAGTGCACTCTCTGGACTCACTGCAGTGCATCCCCAGTGGTGCCAGTGCACTCTCTGGACTCACTGCAGTGCATCCCCAGTGGTGCCAGTGCACTCTCTGGACTCACTGCACTGCATCCCCAGTGGTGCAAGTGCACTCTCTCGAGTCACTGCACTACATCCCCAGTGGTGCCAGTGCACTCACTGGACTCACTGTACTGCATCATCTGTGGTGCCAGTGCACTCTCTGGACTCACTGCAATGCATCCCCAGTGGTGCCAGTGCACTCTCTGGACTCACTGCACTGCATCCCCAGTGGTGCCAGTGCACTCTCTGGACTCACTGCACTGTATCCCCAGTGGTGCCAGTGCACTCACTGGATTCACTGCAGTGCATCCCCAGTGGTGCCAGTGCACTCTCTTTACTCACTGCACTGCATCCCCAGTGCTGCCAGTGCACTCTGTGGACTCACTGCACTGCATCCCCAGTGGTGACACTGCACTCTCTGGACTCACTGCAGTGCATCCCCAGTGGTGACAGTGCACTCTCTGGACTCACTGCAGTGCATCCCCAGTGGTGCCAGTGCACTCTCTGGACTCACTGCACTGCATCCCCAGTGGTGCCAGTGCAGTCTCTGGAGTAACTACAGTGCATCCCCACTGGTGCCAAAGCACTCTCTGGACTCCCGGCACCGCATCCCCAGTGGTGCCAGTGCACTCTCTGGACTCACTGCACTGCATCCCCAGTGGTGCCAGTGCACTCTCTGGAGTCACAGCACTGCATCCCCAGTGGTGCCAGTGCACTCTCTGGACTCACTGAAGTGCATCCCCAGTGGTGCCAGTGCACTCTCTGGACTCACTGAAGTGCATTCTCAGTGGTGCCAGTGCACTCTCTGGACTCACTGCAGTGCATCCCCAGTGGTGCCTGTACACTCACTGGACTCACTGCACTGCATCCCCAGTGGTGCCAGTGCACTCTCTGGACTCACTAAACTGCATCACCATTGGTGCCTCTGCACTCTCTGGGCTCACTGCACTGCTTCCCCAGTGGTGCCAGTGCACTCACTGGACTCACTGCAGTGCATCCCCACTGGTGCCAGTGCACTCTCTGGGCTCACTGCAGTGCATCCCCAGGGGTGCCAGTGCACTCTCTGGACTCACTGCACTGCATCCCCAGTGGTGCCTGTGCGCTCTCTGGAGTCACAGCACTGCATCCCCAGTGGTGCTAGTGCAATCTCTGGACTCACTGCACTGCATCCCCAGTGGTGCCAGTGCACTCTCTGGACTCACTGAAGTGCATTCTCAGTGGTGCCAGTGCACTCTCTGGACTCACTGCACTGCATCCCCAGTGGTGCCAGTGCACTCTCTGGACTCACTGAACTGCATCCCCAGTGGTGCCAGTGCACTCTCTGGACTCACTGCACTGCATCCCCAGTGCTGCCAGTGCACTCTCTGGACTCACTGCAGTGCATCCCTAGTGGTGCCACTGCACTCTCTGGACTCACTGCACTGCTTCCCCAGTGGTGCCAGTGCACTCTCTGGACTCACTGCACTGCATCCCCAGTGGTGCCAGTGCACTCACTGGACTCACTGCAGTGCATCCCCACTGGTGCCAGTGCACTCTCTGGACTCACTGCACTGCATCCCCAGTGGTGCCAGTGCACTCTCTGGACTCACTGCACTGCATCCCCAGTGGTTCCAGCGCACTCTCTGGACTCACTGCACTGCATCCCCAGTGGTGCTAGTGCACTCTGTGGACTCACTGCAGTGCATCCCCAGTGGTGCCAGTGCACTCTCTGGACTCACTGAAGTGCATTCTCAGTGGTGCCAGTGCACTCTCTGGACTCACTTCAGTGCATCCCCAGTGGTGCCAGTACACTCTCTGGACTCACTGCACTGCATCCCCAGTGGTGCCAGTGCACTCTCTGGACTCACTGCAGGGCATCCCCAGTGGTGCCAGTGCACTGTCTGGACTCACTGCACTGCATCCCCAGTGGTGCCAGTGCACTCTCTGGACTCACTGTACTGCACCCCCAGTGGTGCCAGTGCACTCACTGGACTGACTGCACTGCATCCCCAGTGGTGCCAGTGCACTCTCTGGACTCACTGCATTGCATCCCCACTGGTGCCAGTGTACTCTCTGGACTCACTGCAGTGCATCCCCAGTGGTGCCAGTGCACTCTCTGGACTCACTGAAGTGCATTCTCAGTGGTGCCAGTGCACTCTCTGGACTCACTGCAATGCATCCCCAGTGGTGCCAGTGCACTCTCTGGACTCACTGCACTGCATCCCCAGTGGTGCCAGTGCACTCTCTGGACTCACTGCACTGTATCCCCAGTGGTGCCAGTGCACTCACTGGATTCACTGCAGTGCATCCCCAGTGGTGCCAGTGCACTCTCTTTACTCACTGCACTGCATCCCCAGTGGTGCCAGTGCACTCTGTGGACTCACTGCACTGCATCCCCAGTGGTGACACTGCACTCTCTGGACTCACTGCAGTGCATCCCCAGTGGTGACAGTGCACTCTCTGGACTCACTGCAGTGCATCCCCAGTGGTGCCAGTGCACTCTCTGGACTCACTGCACTGCATCCCCAGTGGTGCCAGTGCAGTCTCTGGAGTAACTACAGTGCATCCCCACTGGTGCCAAAGCACTCTCTGGACTCCCGGCACCGCATCCCCAGTGGTGCCAGTGCACTCTCTGGACTCACTGCACTGCATCCCCAGTGGTGCCAGTGCACTCTCTGGAGTCACAGCACTGCATCCCCAGTGGTGCCAGTGCACTCTCTGGACTCACTGAAGTGCATCCCCAGTGGTGCCAGTGCACTCTCTGGACTCACTGAAGTGCATTCTCAGTGGTGCCAGTGCACTCTCTGGACTCACTGCAGTGCATCCCCAGTGGTGCCTGTACACTCACTGGACTCACTGCACTGCATCCCCAGTGGTGCCAGTGCACTCTCTGGACTCACTAAACTGCATCACCATTGGTGCCTCTGCACTCTCTGGGCTCACTGCACTGCTTCCCCAGTGGTGCCAGTGCACTCACTGGACTCACTGCAGTGCATCCCCACTGGTGCCAGTGCACTCTCTGGGCTCACTGCAGTGCATCCCCAGGGGTGCCAGTGCACTCTCTGGACTCACTGCACTGCATCCCCAGTGGTGCCTGTGCGCTCTCTGGAGTCACAGCACTGCATCCCCAGTGGTGCTAGTGCAATCTCTGGACTCACTGCACTGCATCCCCAGTGGTGCCAGTGCACTCTCTGGACTCACTGAAGTGCATTCTCAGTGGTGCCAGTGCACTCTCTGGACTCACTGCACTGCATCCCCAGTGGTGCCAGTGCACTCTCTGGACTCACTGCAGTGCATCCCCAGTGGTGCCAGTGCACTCTCTGGACTCACTGCACTGCATCCCCAGTGCTGCCAGTGCACTCTCTGGACTCACTGCACTGCATCCCTAGTGGTGCCACTGCACTCTCTGGACTCACTGCACTGCTTCCCCAGTGGTGCCAGTGCACTCTCTGGACTCACTGCACTGCATCCCCAGTGGTGCCAGTGCACTCACTGGACTCACTGCAGTGCATCCCCACTGGTGCCAGTGCACTCTCTGGACTCACTGCACTGCATCCCCAGTGGTGCCAGTGCACTCTCTGGACTCACTGCACTGCATCCCCAGTGGTTCCAGCGCACTCTCTGGACTCACTGCACTGCATCCCCAGTGGTGCTAGTGCACTCTGTGGACTCACTGCAGTGCATCCCCAGTGGTGCCAGTGCACTCTCTGGACTCACTGAAGTGCATTCTCAGTGGTGCCAGTGCACTCTCTGGACTCACTTCAGTGCATCCCCAGTGGTGCCAGTACACTCTCTGGACTCACTGCACTGCATCCCCAGTGGTGCCAGTGCACTCTCTGGACTCACTGCAGGGCATCCCCAGTGGTGCCAGTGCACTGTCTGGACTCACTGCACTGCATCCCCAGTGGTGCCAGTGCACTCTCTGGACTCACTGTACTGCACCCCCAGTGGTGCCAGTGCACTCACTGGACTGACTGCACTGCATCCCCAGTGGTGCCAGTGTACTCTCTGGACTCACTGCATTGCATCCCCACTGGTGCCAGTGTACTCTCTGGACTCACTGCAGTGCATCCCCAGTGGTGCCAGTGCACTCTCTGGACTCACTGCACTGCATCCCCACTGGTGCCAGTGCACTCTCTGGACTCACTGAAGTGCATCCCCAGTTGTGCCAGTGCACTCTCTGGACTCAATGCACTGCATCCCCAGTGGTGCCAGTGCACTCTCTGGACTCACTGCACTGCATCCCCAGTGGTGCCAGTGCAATCTCTGCACTCACTGTAGTGCATCCCCAGTGGTGCCAGTGCACTCTCTGGACTCACTGCAGTGCATCCCCAGTGGTGCCAGTGCACTCTCTGGACTCACTGAACTGCATCCCCAGTGGTGCCAGTGCACTCTCTGGACTCACTGCACTGCATCCCCAGTGCTGCCAGTGCACTCTCTGGACTCACTGCACTGCATCCCTAGTGGTGCCACTGCACTCTCTGGACTCACTGCACTGCTTCCCCAGTGGTGCCAGTGCACTCTCTGGACTCACTGCACTGCATCCCCAGTGGTGCCAGTGCAATCTCTGCACTCACTGTAGTGCATCCCCAGTGGTGCCAGTGCACTCTCTGGACTCACTGCAGTGCATCCCCAGTGGTGCCAGTGCACTCTCTGGACTCACTGTACTGCATCACCAGTGGTGCCAGTGCACTCTCTGGACTCACTGCAGTGCATTCCCAGTGGTGCCAGTGCACTCTTTGGACTCACTGCACTGCAGCCCCTTTGGTGCCAGTGCACTCTCTGGACTCACTGCACAGCATCACAGGTGGTGCCAGTGCACTCTCTGGACTCACTGCACTGCATCCCCAGTGGTGCCAGTGCACTCTCTGGACTCACTGCACTGCATCCCCAGTGGTGCCAGTGCACTCTTTGCACTCACTTCTCTGCATTCCCAGTGGTGCCAGTGAAGTCTCTGGACTCACCGCAGTGCATCCCCAGTGGTGCCATTGCACTCTCTGGACTCACTGCACTGCATCTCCAGTGGTGCCAGTGCACTCTCTGGACTCACTGCACTGCATCCCCAGTGCTGCCAGTGCACTCTCTTGAGTCACTGCACTGCATCCCCTGTGGTGCAAGAGCACTCTCTGGACTCACAGCAGTGCATCCCCAGTGGTGCCAGTGCACTCTCTGGACTCACTGCACTGCATCCCCAGTGGTGCCAGTGCACTCTCTGGACTCACTGCACTGCATCCCCAGTGGTGCTAGTGCACTGTGTGGACTCACTGTACTGCATCCCCAGTGGTGCCAGTGCGCTCTCTGGACTCACTGCAGTGCATCCCCAGTGGTGCCAGTGCACTCTCAGGACTCATTGCACTGCATCCCCAGTGGTGCCAGTGCACTCTCTGAACTCACTGCACTGCATCCCCAGTAGTGACAGTGCACTCTCTGGACTCACTGCATTGCATCCCCAGTGGTGCCAGTGCACTCTCTGGACTCACTGCACTGCAGCCCCATTGGTGCCAGTGCACTCTCTGGACTCACTGCACTGCATCCCCAGTGGTGCCAGTGCACTCACTGGATTTACTGCACTGCATCCCCATTGGTGCCAGTGCACTCTGTGGACTCACTGTACTGCATCCCCAGTGGTGACAGTGCACTCTCTGGACTCATTGCAGTGCATCCCCAGGGGTGCCAGTGCACTCTCTGGACTCACTGCAGTGCATCCCCACTGGTGCCAGGGCACTCTCTGGACTCACTGCACTGCATCCCCAGTGGTGCCAGTGCAGTCTCTGGAGTAACTGCAGTGCATCCCCACTGGTGCCAAAGCACTCTCTGGACTCACTGCGGTGCATCCCCAGTGGTGCCACTGCACTCTCTGGACTCACTGCACTGCATCCCCAGTGGTGCCAGTGCACTCTCTGGACTCACTGCACTGCATCCCCAGTGGTTCCAGCGCACTCTCTGGACTCACTGCACTGCATCACCAGTGGTGCTAGTGCACTCTGTGGACTCACTGCAGTGCATCCCCAGTGGTGCCAGTGCACTCTCTGGACTCACTGAAGTGCATTCTCAGTGGTGCCAGTGCACTCTCTGGACTCACTGCACTGCATCCCCAGTAGTGACAGTGCACTCTCTGGACTCACTGCAGTGCATCCCCAGTGGTGCCAGTGCACTCTCTGGACTCACTGCACTGCATCCCCAGTAGTGCCAGTGCACTCTCTGGACTCACTGCACTGCATCCCCAGTGGTGCCAGTGCACTCACTGGATTCACTGCACTGCATCCCCAGTGGTGCCAGTGCACTCTCTGGACTCACAGCAGTGCATCCCCGGTGGTGCCAGTGCAGTCTCTGGAGTAACTGCACTGCATCCCCATTGGTGCCAAAGCACTCTCTGGACTCCCAGCACCGCATCCCCAGTGGTGCCAGTGCACTCTCTGGACTCACTGCACTGCATGCCCAGTGGTGCCAGTGCACTCTCTGGACTCACTGTACTGCATAC
Source organism: Anser anser (assembly GCF_964211835.1). Taxonomy (NCBI): domain Eukaryota; kingdom Metazoa; phylum Chordata; class Aves; order Anseriformes; family Anatidae; genus Anser; species Anser anser. The sequence continues at coordinate 110,987,082 of NC_139722.1, forward strand.
CACTGGTGCCAGTGCACTCTGTGGACTCACTGCAGTGCATCCCCAGTGGTGCCAGTGCACTCTCTGGACTCACTGCACTGCATGCCCAGTGGTGCCAGTGCACTCTCTGGACTCCCAGCACTGCATCCCCATTGGTGCCAAAGCACTCTGTGGAGTCCCAGCACCGCATCCCCAGTGGTGCCAGTGCACTCTCTGGACTCACTGTACTGCATCCCCAGTGGTGACAGTGCACTCTCTGGACTCACTGCACTGCATCCCCAGTGGTGCCAGTGCACTCTCTGGACTCACTGCAGTGCATCCCCAGTGGTGCCAGTGCACTCTCTGGACTCACTGCACTGAAGCCCCAGTGGTGCCAGTGCACTCTCTGGACTCACTGCACTGCATCCCCAGTGGTGCCAGTGCACTCTCTGGACTCACTGCACTGCATCCCCAGTGGCGCCAGTGCACTCTCTGGACTCACTGCAGGGCATCCCCAGTGGTGCCAGTGCACTGTCTGGACTCACTGCACTGCATCCCCAGTGGTGCCAGTGCACTCTCTGGACTCACTGTACTGCACCCCCAGTGGTGCCAGTGCACTCACTGGACTGACTGCACTGCATCCCCAGTGGTGCCAGTGCACTCTCTGGACTCACTGCACTGCATCCCCACTGGTGCCAGTGTACTCTCTGGACTCACTGCAGTGCATCCCCAGTGGTGCCAGTGCACTCTCTGGACTCACTGCACTGCATCCCCACTGGTGCCAGTGCACTCTCTGGACTCACTGAAGTGCATCCCCAGTTGTGCCAGTGCACTCTCTGGACTCAATGCACTGCATCCCCAGTGGTGCCAGTGCACTCTCTGGACTCACTGCACTGCATCCCCAGTGGTGCCAGTGCAATCTCTGCACTCACTGTAGTGCATCCCCAGTGGTGCCAGTGCACTCTCTGGACTCACTGCAGTGCATCCCCAGTGGTGCCAGTGCACTCTCTGGACTCACTGTACTGCATCACCAGTGGTGCCAGTGCACTCTCTGGACTCACTGCAGTGCATTCCCAGTGGTGCCAGTGCACTCTTTGGACTCACTGCACTGCAGCCCCTTTGGTGCCAGTGCACTCTCTGGACTCACTGCACAGCATCACAGGTGGTGCCAGTGCACTCTCTGGACTCACTGCAGTGCATCCCCAGTGGTGCCAGTGCACTCTCTGGACTCACTGCACTGCATCCCCAGTGGTGCCAGTGCACTCTTTGCACTCACTTCTCTGCATTCCCAGTGGTGCCAGTGAAGTCTCTGGACTCACTGCACTACATCCACAGTGGTGCCAGTGCAATCTCTGGACTCACTGCAGTGCATCACCAGTGGTGCCAGTGCACTCTCTGGACTCACTGCACTGCATCCCAAGTGGTGCCAGTGCACTCTCTGGACTCACTGCAGTGCATCCCCAGTGGTGCCAGTGCACTCTCTGGACTCACTGCACTGCATCCCCAGTGGTGCAAGTGCACTCTCTGGACTCACTGCACTGCATCCCCAGTGGTGCCAGTGCACTCACTGGACTCACTGTACTGCATCATCTGTGGTGCCAGTGCACTCTCTGGACTCACTGCAATGCATCCCCAGTGGTGCCAGTGCACTCTCTGGACTCACTGCACTGCATCCCCAGTGCTGCCAGTGCACTCTCTGGACTCACTGCACTGTATCCCCAGTGGTGCCAGTGCACTCACTGGATTCACTGCAGTGCATCCCCAGTGGTGCCAGTGCACTCTCTGGACTCACTGCACTGCATCCCCTGTGGTGCCAGTGCACTCTGTGGACTCACTGCACTGCATCCCCAGTGGTGACAGTGCACTCTCTGGACTCACTGCAGTGCATCCCCAGTGGTGACAGTGCACTCTCTGGACTCACTGCAGTGCATCCCCAGTGGTGCCAGTGCACTCTCTGGACTCACTGCACTGCATCCCCAGTGGTGCCAGTGCAGTCTCTGGAGTAACTGCAGTGCATCCCCACTGGTGCCAAAGCACTCTCTGGACTCCCGGCACCGCATCCCCAGTGGTGCCAGTGCACCCTCTGGACTCACTGCACTGCATCCCCAGTGGTGCCAGTGCACTCTATGGAGTCACAGCACTGCATCCCCAGTGGTGCCAGTGCACTCTCTGGACTCACTGAAGTGCATCCCCAGTGGTGCCAGTACACTCTCTGGACTCACTGAAGTGCATTCTCAGTGGTGCCAGTGCACTCTCTGGACTCACTGCAGTGCATCCCCAGTGGTGCCTGTACACTCACTGGACTCACTGCACTGCATCCCCAGTGGAGCCAGTGCACTCTCTGGACTCACTGCACTGCATCCCCAGTGGTGCCAGTGCACTCTCTGGACTCACTGTACTGCACCCCCAGTGGTGCCAGTGCACTCACTGGACTGACTGCACTGCATCCCCAGTGGTGCCAGTACACTCTCTGGACTCACTGCATTGCATCCCCACTGGTGCCAGTGTACTCTCTGGACTCACTGCAGTGCATCCCCAGTGGTGCCAGTGCACTCTCTGGACTCACTGAAGTGCATTCTCAGTGGTGCCAGTGCACTCTCTGGACTCACTGCAATGCATCCCCAGTGGTGCCAGTGCACTCTCTGGACTCACTGCACTGCATCCCCAGTGGTGCCAGTGCACTCTCTGGACTCACTGCACTGTATCCCCAGTGGTGCCAGTGCACTCACTGGATTCACTGCAGTGCATCCCCAGTGGTGCCAGTGCACTCTCTTTACTCACTGCACTGCATCCCCAGTGGTGCCAGTGCACTCTGTGGACTCACTGCACTGCATCCCCAGTGGTGACACTGCACTCTCTGGACTCACTGCAGTGCATCCCCAGTGGTGACAGTGCACTCTCTGGACTCACTGCAGTGCATCCCCAGTGGTGCCAGTGCACTCTCTGGACTCACTGCACTGCATCCCCAGTGGTGCCAGTGCAGTCTCTGGAGTAACTACAGTTCATCCCCACTGGTGCCAAAGCACTCTCTGGACTCCCGGCACCGCATCCCCAGTGGTGCCAGTGCACTCTCTGGACTCACTGCACTGCATCCCCAGTGGTGCCAGTGCACTCTCTGGAGTCACAGCACTGCATCCCCAGTGGTGCCAGTGCACTCTCTGGACTCACTGAAGTGCATCCCCAGTGGTGCCAGTGCACTCTCTGGACTCACTGAAGTGCATTCTCAGTGGTGCCAGTGCACTCTCTGGACTCACTGCAGTGCATCCCCAGTGGTGCCTGTACACTCACTGGACTCACTGCACTGCATCCCCAGTGGTGCCAGTGCACTCTCTGGACTCACTAAACTGCATCACCATTGGTGCCTCTGCACTCTCTGGGCTCACTGCACTGCTTCCCCAGTGGTGCCAGTGCACTCACTGGACTCACTGCAGTGCATCCCCACTGGTGCCAGTGCACTCTCTGGGCTCACTGCAGTGCATCCCCAGGGGTGCCAGTGCACTCTCTGGACTCACTGCACTGCATCCCCAGTGGTGCCTGTGCGCTCTCTGGAGTCACAGCACTGCATCCCCAGTGGTGCTAGTGCAATCTCTGGACTCACTGCACTGCATCCCCAGTGGTGCCAGTGCACTCTCTGGACTCACTGAAGTGCATTCTCAGTGGTGCCAGTGCACTCTCTGGACTCACTGCACTGCATCCCCAGTGGTGCCAGTGCACTCTCTGGACTCACTGCAGTGCATCCCCAGTGGTGCCAGTGCACTCTCTGGACTCACTGCACTGCATCCCCAGTGCTGCCAGTGCACTCTCTGGACTCACTGCACTGCATCCCTAGTGGTGCCACTGCACTCTCTGGACTCACTGCACTGCTTCCCCAGTGGTGCCAGTGCACTCTCTGGACTCACTGCACTGCATCCCCAGTGGTGCCAGTGCACTCACTGGACTCACTGCAGTGCATCCCCACTGGTGCCAGTGCACTCTCTGGACTCACTGCACTGCATCCCCAGTGGTGCCAGTGCACTCTCTGGACTCACTGCACTGCATCCCCAGTGGTTCCAGCGCACTCTCTGGACTCACTGCACTGCATCCCCAGTGGTGCTAGTGCACTCTGTGGACTCACTGCAGTGCATCCCCAGTGGTGCCAGTGCACTCTCTGGACTCACTGAAGTGCATTCTCAGTGGTGCCAGTGCACTCTCTGGACTCACTTCAGTGCATCCCCAGTGGTGCCAGTACACTCTCTGGACTCACTGCACTGCATCCCCAGTGGTGCCAGTGCACTCTCTGGACTCACTGCAGGGCATCCCCAGTGGTGCCAGTGCACTGTCTGGACTCACTGCACTGCATCCCCAGTGGTGCCAGTGCACTCTCTGGACTCACTGTACTGCACCCCCAGTGGTGCCAGTGCACTCACTGGACTGACTGCACTGCATCCCCAGTGGTGCCAGTGTACTCTCTGGACTCACTGCATTGCATCCCCACTGGTGCCAGTGTACTCTCTGGACTCACTGCAGTGCATCCCCAGTGGTGCCAGTGCACTCTCTGGACTCACTGCACTGCATCCCCACTGGTGCCAGTGCACTCTCTGGACTCACTGAAGTGCATCCCCAGTTGTGCCAGTGCACTCTCTGGACTCAATGCACTGCATCCCCAGTGGTGCCAGTGCACTCTCTGGACTCACTGCACTGCATCCCCAGTGGTGCCAGTGCAATCTCTGCACTCACTGTAGTGCATCCCCAGTGGTGCCAGTGCACTCTCTGGACTCACTGCAGTGCATCCCCAGTGGTGCCAGTGCACTCTCTGGACTCACTGAACTGCATCCCCAGTGGTGCCAGTGCACTCACTGGACTCACTGCAGTGCATCCCCACTGGTGCCAGTGCACTCTCTGGACTCACTGCACTGCATCCCCAGTGGTGCCAGTGCACTCTCTGGACTCACTGCACTGCATCCCCAGTGGTTCCAGCGCACTCTCTGGACTCACTGCACTGCATCCCCAGTGGTGCTAGTGCACTCTGTGGACTCACTGCAGTGCATCCCCAGTGGTGCCAGTGCACTCTCTGGACTCACTGAAGTGCATTCTCAGTGGTGCCAGTGCACTCTCTGGACTCACTTCAGTGCATCCCCAGTGGTGCCAGTACACTCTCTGGACTCACTGCACTGCATCCCCAGTGGTGCCAGTGCACTCTCTGGACTCACTGCAGGGCATCCCCAGTGGTGCCAGTGCACTGTCTGGACTCACTGCACTGCATCCCCAGTGGTGCCAGTGCACTCTCTGGACTCACTGTACTGCACCCCCAGTGGTGCCAGTGCACTCACTGGACTGACTGCACTGCATCCCCAGTGGTGCCAGTACACTCTCTGGACTCACTGCATTGCATCCCCACTGGTGCCAGTGTACTCTCTGGACTCACTGCAGTGCATCCCCAGTGGTGCCAGTGCACTCTCTGGACTCACTGAAGTGCATTCTCAGTGGTGCCAGTGCACTCTCTGGACTCACTGCAATGCATCCCCAGTGGTGCCAGTGCACTCTCTGGACTCACTGCACTGCATCCCCAGTGGTGCCAGTGCACTCTCTGGACTCACTGCACTGTATCCCCAGTGGTGCCAGTGCACTCACTGGATTCACTGCAGTGCATCCCCAGTGGTGCCAGTGCACTCTCTTTACTCACTGCACTGCATCCCCAGTGGTGCCAGTGCACTCTGTGGACTCACTGCACTGCATCCCCAGTGGTGACACTGCACTCTCTGGACTCACTGCAGTGCATCCCCAGTGGTGACAGTGCACTCTCTGGACTCACTGCAGTGCATCCCCAGTGGTGCCAGTGCACTCTCTGGACTCACTGCACTGCATCCCCAGTGGTGCCAGTGCAGTCTCTGGAGTAACTACAGTTCATCCCCACTGGTGCCAAAGCACTCTCTGGACTCCCGGCACCGCATCCCCAGTGGTGCCAGTGCACTCTCTGGACTCACTGCACTGCATCCCCAGTGGTGCCAGTGCACTCTCTGGAGTCACAGCACTGCATCCCCAGTGGTGCCAGTGCACTCTCTGGACTCACTGAAGTGCATCCCCAGTGGTGCCAGTGCACTCTCTGGACTCACTGAAGTGCATTCTCAGTGGTGCCAGTGCACTCTCTGGACTCACTGCAGTGCATCCCCAGTGGTGCCTGTACACTCACTGGACTCACTGCACTGCATCCCCAGTGGTGCCAGTGCACTCTCTGGACTCACTAAACTGCATCACCATTGGTGCCTCTGCACTCTCTGGGCTCACTGCACTGCTTCCCCAGTGGTGCCAGTGCACTCACTGGACTCACTGCAGTGCATCCCCACTGGTGCCAGTGCACTCTCTGGGCTCACTGCAGTGCATCCCCAGGGGTGCCAGTGCACTCTCTGGACTCACTGCACTGCATCCCCAGTGGTGCCTGTGCGCTCTCTGGAGTCACAGCACTGCATCCCCAGTGGTGCTAGTGCAATCTCTGGACTCACTGCACTGCATCCCCAGTGGTGCCAGTGCACTCTCTGGACTCACTGAAGTGCATTCTCAGTGGTGCCAGTGCACTCTCTGGACTCACTGCACTGCATCCCCAGTGGTGCCAGTGCACTCTCTGGACTCACTGCAGTGCATCCCCAGTGGTGCCAGTGCACTCTCTGGACTCACTGCACTGCATCCCCAGTGCTGCCAGTGCACTCTCTGGACTCACTGCACTGCATCCCTAGTGGTGCCACTGCACTCTCTGGACTCACTGCACTGCTTCCCCAGTGGTGCCAGTGCACTCTCTGGACTCACTGCACTGCATCCCCAGTGGTGCCAGTGCACTCACTGGACTCACTGCAGTGCATCCCCACTGGTGCCAGTGCACTCTCTGGACTCACTGCACTGCATCCCCAGTGGTGCCAGTGCACTCTCTGGACTCACTGCACTGCATCCCCAGTGGTTCCAGCGCACTCTCTGGACTCACTGCACTGCATCCCCAGTGGTGCTAGTGCACTCTGTGGACTCACTGCAGTGCATCCCCAGTGGTGCCAGTGCACTCTCTGGACTCACTGAAGTGCATTCTCAGTGGTGCCAGTGCACTCTCTGGACTCACTTCAGTGCATCCCCAGTGGTGCCAGTACACTCTCTGGACTCACTGCACTGCATCCCCAGTGGTGCCAGTGCACTCTCTGGACTCACTGCAGGGCATCCCCAGTGGTGCCAGTGCACTGTCTGGACTCACTGCACTGCATCCCCAGTGGTGCCAGTGCACTCTCTGGACTCACTGTACTGCACCCCCAGTGGTGCCAGTGCACTCACTGGACTGACTGCACTGCATCCCCAGTGGTGCCAGTGTACTCTCTGGACTCACTGCATTGCATCCCCACTGGTGCCAGTGTACTCTCTGGACTCACTGCAGTGCATCCCCAGTGGTGCCAGTGCACTCTCTGGACTCACTGCACTGCATCCCCACTGGTGCCAGTGCACTCTCTGGACTCACTGAAGTGCATCCCCAGTTGTGCCAGTGCACTCTCTGGACTCAATGCACTGCATCCCCAGTGGTGCCAGTGCACTCTCTGGACTCACTGCACTGCATCCCCAGTGGTGCCAGTGCAATCTCTGCACTCACTGTAGTGCATCCCCAGTGGTGCCAGTGCACTCTCTGGACTCACTGCAGTGCATCCCCAGTGGTGCCAGTGCACTCTCTGGACTCACTGAACTGCATCCCCAGTGGTGCCAGTGCACTCTCTGGACTCACTGCACTGCATCCCCAGTGCTGCCAGTGCACTCTCTGGACTCACTGCACTGCATCCCTAGTGGTGCCACTGCACTCTCTGGACTCACTGCACTGCTTCCCCAGTGGTGCCAGTGCACTCTCTGGACTCACTGCACTGCATCCCCAGTGGTGCCAGTGCAATCTCTGCACTCACTGTAGTGCATCCCCAGTGGTGCCAGTGCACTCTCTGGACTCACTGCAGTGCATCCCCAGTGGTGCCAGTGCACTCTCTGGACTCACTGTACTGCATCACCAGTGGTGCCAGTGCACTCTCTGGACTCACTGCAGTGCATTCCCAGTGGTGCCAGTGCACTCTTTGGACTCACTGCACTGCAGCCCCTTTGGTGCCAGTGCACTCTCTGGACTCACTGCACAGCATCACAGGTGGTGCCAGTGCACTCTCTGGACTCACTGCACTGCATCCCCAGTGGTGCCAGTGCACTCTCTGGACTCACTGCACTGCATCCCCAGTGGTGCCAGTGCACTCTTTGCACTCACTTCTCTGCATTCCCAGTGGTGCCAGTGAAGTCTCTGGACTCACCGCAGTGCATCCCCAGTGGTGCCATTGCACTCTCTGGACTCACTGCACTGCATCTCCAGTGGTGCCAGTGCACTCTCTGGACTCACTGCACTGCATCCCCAGTGCTGCCAGTGCACTCTCTTGAGTCACTGCACTGCATCCCCTGTGGTGCAAGAGCACTCTCTGGACTCACAGCAGTGCATCCCCAGTGGTGCCAGTGCACTCTCTGGACTCACTGCACTGCATCCCCAGTGGTGCCAGTGCACTCTCTGGACTCACTGCACTGCATCCCCAGTGGTGCTAGTGCACTGTGTGGACTCACTGTACTGCATCCCCAGTGGTGCCAGTGCGCTCTCTGGACTCACTGCAGTGCATCCCCAGTGGTGCCAGTGCACTCTCAGGACTCATTGCACTGCATCCCCAGTGGTGCCAGTGCACTCTCTGAACTCACTGCACTGCATCCCCAGTAGTGACAGTGCACTCTCTGGACTCACTGCATTGCATCCCCAGTGGTGCCAGTGCACTCTCTGGACTCACTGCACTGCAGCCCCATTGGTGCCAGTGCACTCTCTGGACTCACTGCACTGCATCCCCAGTGGTGCCAGTGCACTCACTGGATTTACTGCACTGCATCCCCATTGGTGCCAGTGCACTCTGTGGACTCACTGTACTGCATCCCCAGTGGTGACAGTGCACTCTCTGGACTCATTGCAGTGCATCCCCAGGGGTGCCAGTGCACTCTCTGGACTCACTGCAGTGCATCCCCACTGGTGCCAGGGCACTCTCTGGACTCACTGCACTGCATCCCCAGTGGTGCCAGTGCAGTCTCTGGAGTAACTGCAGTGCATCCCCACTGGTGCCAAAGCACTCTCTGGACTCACTGCGGTGCATCCCCAGTGGTGCCACTGCACTCTCTGGACTCACTGCACTGCATCCCCAGTGGTGCCAGTGCACTCTCTGGACTCACTGCACTGCATCCCCAGTGGTTCCAGCGCACTCTCTGGACTCACTGCACTGCATCCCCAGTGGTGCTAGTGCACTCTGTGGACTCACTGCAGTGCATCCCCAGTGGTGCCAGTGCACTCTCTGGACTCACTGAAGTGCATTCTCAGTGGTGCCAGTGCACTCTCTGGACTCACTGCACTGCATCCCCAGTAGTGACAGTGCACTCTCTGGACTCACTGCAGTGCATCCCCAGTGGTGCCAGTGCACTCTCTGGACTCACTGCACTGCATCCCCAGTAGTGCCAGTGCACTCTCTGGACTCACTGCACTGCATCCCCAGTGGTGCCAGTGCACTCACTGGATTCACTGCACTGCATCCCCAGTGGTGCCAGTGCACTCTCTGGACTCACAGCAGTGCATCCCCGGTGGTGCCAGTGCAGTCTCTGGAGTAACTGCACTGCATCCCCATTGGTGCCAAAGCACTCTCTGGACTCCCAGCACCGCATCCCCAGTGGTGCCAGTGCACTCTCTGGACTCACTGCACTGCATGCCCAGTGGTGCCAGTGCACTCTCTGGACTCACTGTACTGCATACCACTGGTGCCAGTGCACTCTGTGGACTCACTGCAGTGCATCCCCAGTGGTGCCAGTGCACTCTCTGGACTCACTGTACTGCATGCCCAGTGGTGCCAGTGCACTCTCTGGACTCCCAGCACTGCATCCCCATTGGTGCCAAAGCACTCTGTGGAGTCCCAGCACCGCATCCCCAGTGGTGCCAGTGCACTCTCTGGACTCACTGTACTGCATCCCCAGTGGTGACAGTGCACTCTCTGGACTCACTGCACTGCATCCCCAGTGGTGCCAGTGCACTCTCTGGACTCACTGCAGTGCATCCCCAGTGGTGCCAGTGCACTCTCTGGACTCACTGCACTGAAGCCCCAGTGGTGCCAGTGCACTCTCTGGACTCACTGCACTGCATCCCCAGTGGTGCCAGTGCACTCTCTGGACTCACTGCACTGCATCCCCAGTGGCGCCAGTGCACTCTCTGGACTCACTGCAGGGCATCCCCAGTGGTGCCAGTGCACTGTCTGGACTCACTGCACTGCATCCCCAGTGGTGCCAGTGCACTCTCTGGACTCACTGTACTGCACCCCCAGTGGTGCCAGTGCACTCACTGGACTGACTGCACTGCATCCCCAGTGGTGCCAGTGCACTCTCTGGACTCACTGCACTGCATCCCCACTGGTGCCAGTGTACTCTCTGGACTCACTGCAGTGCATCCCCAGTGGTGCCAGTGCACTCTCTGGACTCACTGCACTGCATCCCCACTGGTGCCAGTGCACTCTCTGGACTCACTGAAGTGCATCCCCAGTTGTGCCAGTGCACTCTCTGGACTCAATGCACTGCATCCCCAGTGGTGCCAGTGCACTCTCTGGACTCACTGCACTGCATCCCCAGTGGTGCCAGTGCAATCTCTGCACTCACTGTAGTGCATCCCCAGTGGTGCCAGTGCACTCTCTGGACTCACTGCAGTGCATCCCCAGTGGTGCCAGTGCACTCTCTGGACTCACTGTACTGCATCACCAGTGGTGCCAGTGCACTCTCTGGACTCACTGCAGTGCATTCCCAGTGGTGCCAGTGCACTCTTTGGACTCACTGCACTGCAGCCCCTTTGGTGCCAGTGCACTCTCTGGACTCACTGCACAGCATCACAGGTGGTGCCAGTGCACTCTCTGGACTCACTGCAGTGCATCCCCAGTGGTGCCAGTGCACTCTCTGGACTCACTGCACTGCATCCCCAGTGGTGCCAGTGCACTCTTTGCACTCACTTCTCTGCATTCCCAGTGGTGCCAGTGAAGTCTCTGGACTCACTGCACTACATCCACAGTGGTGCCAGTGCAATCTCTGGACTCACTGCAGTGCATCACCAGTGGTGCCAGTGCACTCTCTGGACTCACTGCACTGCATCCCAAGTGGTGCCAGTGCACTCTCTGGACTCACTGCAGTGCATCCCCAGTGGTGCCAGTGCACTCTCTGGACTCACTGCACTGCATCCCCAGTGGTGCAAGTGCACTCTCTGGACTCACTGCACTGCATCCCCAGTGGTGCCAGTGCACTCACTGGACTCACTGTACTGCATCATCTGTGGTGCCAGTGCACTCTCTGGACTCACTGCAATGCATCCCCAGTGGTGCCAGTGCACTCTCTGGACTCACTGCACTGCATCCCCAGTGCTGCCAGTGCACTCTCTGGACTCACTGCACTGTATCCCCAGTGGTGCCAGTGCACTCACTGGATTCACTGCAGTGCATCCCCAGTGGTGCCAGTGCACTCTCTGGACTCACTGCACTGCATCCCCTGTGGTGCCAGTGCACTCTGTGGACTCACTGCACTGCATCCCCAGTGGTGACAGTGCACTCTCTGGACTCACTGCAGTGCATCCCCAGTGGTGACAGTGCACTCTCTGGACTCACTGCAGTGCATCCCCAGTGGTGCCAGTGCACTCTCTGGACTCACTGCACTGCATCCCCAGTGGTGCCAGTGCAGTCTCTGGAGTAACTGCAGTGCATCCCCACTGGTGCCAAAGCACTCTCTGGACTCCCGGCACCGCATCCCCAGTGGTGCCAGTGCACCCTCTGGACTCACTGCACTGCATCCCCAGTGGTGCCAGTGCACTCTATGGAGTCACAGCACTGCATCCCCAGTGGTGCCAGTGCACTCTCTGGACTCACTGAAGTGCATCCCCAGTGGTGCCAGTACACTCTCTGGACTCACTGAAGTGCATTCTCAGTGGTGCCAGTGCACTCTCTGGACTCACTGCAGTGCATCCCCAGTGGTGCCTGTACACTCACTGGACTCACTGCACTGCATCCCCAGTGGAGCCAGTGCACTCTCTGGACTCACTAAACTGCATCACCAGTGGTGCCACTGCACTCTCTGGACTCACTGCACTGCTTCCCCAGTGGTGCCAGTGCACTCACTGGACTCACTGCAGTGCATCCCCACTGGTGCCAGTGCACTCTCTGGGCTCACTGCAGTGCATCCCCAGTGGTGCCAGTGCACTCTCTGGACTCACTGCACTGCATCCCCAGTGGTGCCTGTGCGCTCTCTGGAGTCACAGCACTGCATCCCCAGTGGTGCCAGTGCAATCTCTGGACTCACTGCACTGCATCCCCAGTGGTGCCAGTGCACTCTCTGGACTCACTGAAGTGCATTCTCAGTGGTGCCAGTGCACTCTCTGGACTCACTGCACTGCATCCCCAGTGGTGCCAGTGCACTCTCTGGACTCACTGAACTGCATCCCCAGTGGTGCCAGTGCACTCTCTGGACTCACTGCACTGCATCCCCAGTGCTGCCAGTGCACTCTCTGGACTCACTGCACTGCATTCCTAGTGGTGCCACTGGACTCTCTGGACTCACTGCACTGCTTCCCCAGTGGTGCCAGTGCACTCTCTGGACTCACTGCACTGCATCCCCAGTGGTGCCAGTGCACTCACTGGACTCACTGCAGTGCATCCCCAGTGGTGCCACTGCACTCTCTGGACTCACTGCACTGCATTCCCAGTGGTGCCAGTGCACTCTCTGGACTCACTGCACTGCATCCCCAGTGGTTCCAGCGCACTCTCTGGACTCACTGCACTGCATCCCCAGTGGTGCTAGTGCACTCTGTGGACTCACTGCAGTGCATCCCCAGTGGTGCCAGTGCACTCTCTGGACTCACTGAAGTGCATTCTCAGTGGTGCCAGTGCACTCTCTGGACTCACTTCAGTGCATCCCCAGTGGTGCCAGTACACTCTCTGGACTCACTGCAGTGCATCCCTAGTGGTGCCAGTGCACTCTCTGGACTCACTGCAGTGCATCCCCAGTGGAGCCAGTGCACTCTCTGGACTCACTGCACTGCATCCGCAGTGGTGCCATTGCACTCTCTGGACTCACTGCACTGCATCTCCAGTGGTGCCAGTGCACTCTCTGGACTCACTGCACTGCATCCCCAGTGGTGCCAGTGCACTCACTGGACTCACTGCAGTGAATCCCCAGTGGTGCCAGTGCACTCTCAGGACTCACTGCACTGCATCCCCAGTGGTGCCAGTGCACTCACTGGACTCACTGCAGTGAATCCCCAGTGGTGCAAGTGCACTCTCTCGAGTCACTGCACTACATCCCCAGTGGTGCCAGTGCACTCACTGGACTCACTGTACTGCATCATCTGTGGTGCCAGTGCACTCTCTGGACTCACTGCAATGCATCCCCAGTGGTGCCAGTGCACTCTCTGGACTCACTGCACTACATCCCCAGTTGTGCCAGTACACTCACTGGACTCACTGCACTGTATCCCCAGTGGTGCTAGTGCACTCACTGGATTCACTGCAGTGCATCCCCAGTGGTGCCAGTGCACTCTCTGGACTCACTGCAGTGCATCCCCAGTGGTGCCAGTGCACTCTGTGGACTCACTGCACTGCATTCCCCAGTGGTGACAGTGCACTCTCTGGACTCACTGCAGTGCATCCCCAGTGGTGACAGTGCACTCTCTGGACTCACTGCAGTGCATCCCCAGTGGTGCCAGTGCACTCTCTGGACTCACTGCACTGCATCCCCAGTGGTGCCAGTGCAGTCTCTGGAGTAACTGCAGTGCATCCCCACTGGTGCCAAAGCACTCTCTGGACTCCCGGCACCGCATCCCCAGTGGTGCCAGTGCACTCTCTGGACTCACTGCACTGCATCCCCAGTGGTGCCAGTGCACTCTCTGGAGTCACAGCACTGCATCCCCAGTGGTGCCAGTGCACTCTCTGGACTCACTGAATTGCATCCCCAGTGGTGCCAGTGCACTCTCTGGACTCACTGAAGTGCATTCTCAGTGGTGCCATTGCACTCTCTGGACTCACTGCAGTGCATCCCCAGTGGTGCCAGTACACTCACTGGACTCACTGCACTGCATCCCCAGTGGTGCCAGTGCACTCTCTGGACTCAATAAACTGCATCACCAGTGGTGCCTCTGCACTCTCTGGACTCACTGCACTGCTTCCCCAGTGGTGCCAGTGCACTCACTGGACTCACTGCAGTGCATCCCCAGTGGTGCCAGTGCACTCTCTGGGCTCACTGCAGTGCATCCCCAGTGGTGCCAGTGCACTCTCTGGACTCACTGCACTGCATCCCCAGTGGTGCCTGTGCGCTCTCTGGAGTCACAGCACTGCATCCCCAGTGGTGCCAGTGCAATCTCTGGACTCACTGCACTGCATCCCCAGTGGTGCCAGTGCACTCTCTGGACTCACTGAAGTGCATTGTCAGTGGAGCCAGTGCACTCTCTGGACTCACTGCACTGCATCCCCAGTGGTGCCAGTGCACTCTCTGGACTCACTGAACTGCATCCCCAGTGGTGCCAGTGCACTCTCTTGACTCACTGCACTGCATCCACAGTGCTGCCAGTGCACTCTCTGGACTCACTGCAGAGCATCCCTAGTGGTGCCACTGCACTCTCTGGACTCACTGCACTGCTTCCCCAGTGGTGCCAGTGCACTCTCTGGACTCACTGCACTGCATCCCCAGTGCTGTCAGTGCACTCTCTGGACTCACTGCAGTGCATCCCCAGTGATGCCACTGCACTCTCTGGACTCACTGCACTGCATCCCCTGTGGTGCCACTGCACTCTCTGGACTCACTGCACTGCATCCCCAGTGGTTCCAGCGCACTCACTCACTGCACTGCATCCCCAGTGGTGCTAGTGCACTCTGTGGACTCACTGCAGTGCATCCCCAGTGGTGCCAGTGCACTCTCTGGACTCACTGAAGTGCATTCTCAGTGGTGCCAGTGCACTCTCTGGACTCACTTCAGTGCATCCCCAGTGGTGCCAGTACACTCTCTGGACTCACTGCAGTGCATCCCCAGTGGTGCCAGTGCACTCTCTGGACTCACTGCAGTGCATCCCCAGTGGAGCCAGTGCACTCTCTGGACTCACTGCAGTGCATCCGCAGTGGTGCCATTGCACTCTCTGGACTCACTGCACTGCATCTCCAGTGGTGCCAGTGCACTCTCTGGACTCACTGCACTGCATCCCCAGTGCTGCCAGTGCACTCTCTTGAGTCACTGCACTGCATCCCCTGTGGTGCAAGAGCACTCTCTGGACTCACAGCAGTGCATTACCAGTGGTGCCAGTGAACTCTCTGGACTCACTGCACTGCATCCCCAGTGGTGCCAGTGCACTCTCTGGACTCACTGCACTGCATCCCCAGTGGTGCTAGTGCACTGTGTGGACTCACTGTACTGCATCCCCAGTGGTGCCAGTGCGCTCTCTGGACTCACTGCAGTGCATCCCCAGTGGTGCCAGTGCACTCTCAGGACTCACTGCACTGCATCCCCAGTGGTGCCAGTGCACTCTCTGGACTCACTGCACTGCATCCCCAGTAGTGACAGTGCACTCTCTGGACTCACTGCAGTGCATCCCCAGTGGTGCCAGTGCACTCTCTGGACTCACTGCACTGCATCCCCAGTAGTGCCAGTGCACTCTCTAGACTCACTGCACTGCATCCCCAGTGGTGCCAGTGCACTCACTGGATTCACTGCACTGCATCCCCAGTGGTGCCAGTGCACTCTCTGGACTCACTGCACAGCATCCCCAGTGGTGCCAGTGCACTCTCTGGACTCACTGCAATGCATCCCCAGGGGTGCCAGTGCACTCTCTGGACTCACTGCAGTGCATCCCCAGTGGTGCCCCTGCACTCTCTGGACTCACTGCAGTGCATCCCCAATGGTGCCAGTGTACTCTCTGGACTCATTGAAATGCATTAACAGTGGTGCCAGTGCACTCTCTGGACTCACTGCAGTGCATCCCCAGTGGTGCCAGTACACTCACTGGACTCACTGCACTGCATCCCCACTGGTGCCACTGCACTCTCTGGACTCACTAAACTGCATCCCCAGTGGTGCCACTGCACTCTCTGGACTCACTGCACTGCATCCCCAGTGTTGCCAGTGCACTCACTGGACTCACTGCAGTGCATCCCCACTGGTGCCACTGCACTCTCTGGGCTCACTGCAGTGCATCCCCAGTGGTGCCAGTGCACTCTCTGGACTCACTGCACTGCATCCCCAGTGGTGCCAGTGCGCTCTCTGGAGTCACAGCACTGCATCCCCAGTGGTGCCAGTGCAATCTCTGGACTCACTGCACTGCATCCCCAGTGGTGCCAGTGCACTCTCTGGACTCACTGCACTGCATCCCCGGTGGTGCCATTGCAGTCTCTGGAGTAACTGCACTGCATCCCCACTGGTGCCAAAGCACTCTCTGGACTCCCAGCACCGCATCCCCAGTGGTGCCAGTGCACTCTCTGGACTCACTGCAGTGCATCCCCAGTGGTGCCAGTGCACTCTCTGGACTCACTGCAGTGCATCCCCAGTGGTGCCAGTGCACTCTCTGGACTCACTGAAGTGCATTCTCAGTGGTGCCTGTGCACTCTCTGGACTCACTGCAGTGCATCCCCAGTGGTGCCAGTACACTCACTGGACTCACTGCACTGCATCCCCAGTGGTGCCAGTGCACTCTCTGGACTCACTAAACTGCATCACCAGTGTTGCCACTTCACTCTCTGGACTCACTGCACTGCTTCCCCAGTGGTGCCAGTGCACTCTCTGGACTCACTGCACTGCATCCCCAGTGGTGCCAGTGCACTCACTGGACTCACTGCAGTGCATCCCCAGTGGTGCCAGTGCACTCTCTGGAGTCACTGCACTGCTTCCCCAGTGGTGCCAGTGCACTCTCTGGACTCACTGCACTGCATCCCCAGTAGTGCTAGTGCACTCTGTGGACTCACTGCACTGCATCCCCAGTGGTGCCAGTGCACTCTCTGGACTCACTGCAGTGCATCCCCAGTGGTGCCAGTGCACTCTCTTGAGTCACTGCACTGCATCCCCTGTGGTGCAAGAGCACTCTCTGGACTCACAGCAGTGCATCACCAGTGGTGCCAGTGCACTCTCTGGACTCACTGCAATGCATCCCCAGTGGTGCCAGTGCACTCTCTGGACTCACTGCACTGCATCCCCAGTGGTGCTAGTGCACTGTGTGGACTCACTGTACTGCATCCCCAGTGGTGCCAGTGCAATCTCTGGACTCACTGCACTGCATCCCCAGTGGTGCCTCTGCACTCTCTGGACTCACTGAAGTGCATTCTCAGTGGTGCCAGTGCACTCTCTGGACTAACTGCACTGCATCCACAGTAGTGACAGTGCACTCTCTGGACTCACTGCAGTGCATCCCCAGTGGTGCCAGTGCAGTCTGTGGACTCACTGCACTGCTTCCCCAGTGGTGCCAGTGCACTCTTTCGAGTCACTGCAGTGCATCCCCAGTGGTGCCAGTGCACTCTCTGGACTCACTGCAGTGCATCCCCAGTGGTGCCAGTGCACTCTCTGGACTCACTGCACTGCTCCAGCCGCGGCAGCCTCTCCAGCCGCTCCAACCGCAGCAACCGCTCCAGCCGTGGCAGCCGCTCCACTCGGTAGCGGCTGGAGCGGCTGCCACGGCTAGAGCGGCTGGAGCGGCTGCCGCGGCTGGAGCTCCTGCCGCGTTTGGAGCGGTTACCGCGGCTGGAGCGGCTGGAGCGGCTGCCGCGGCTGGAGCGGCTGCCGCGGCTGGAGGGGCTACCGCGGCTGGAGCGGTTGACGCGGCTGGAGCGGAAACCGAGGCTGGAGCGAAACTCTCTGGACTCACTGCACTGCATCACCAGTGGTGCCAGTGCACTCACTGGACTCACTGCACTGCTTCCCCAGTGGCGCTAGTGCACTCTCTGGACTCACTGCACTGCATCCCCATTTGTGCCAGTGCACTCTCTGGACACACTGAAGTGCATTTTCAGTGGTGCCAGTGCACTCTCTGGACTCACTGGAGTGCATCACCTGTGGTGCCAGTGCACTCTCTGGACTCACTGCACTGCATCCCCAGTGCTGCCAGTGCACTCTCTGGACTCACTGCACTGCATCCCCAGTGGTGCCAGTGCGCTCTCTGGACTCACTGCAGTGCATCCCCAGTGGTGCCAGTGCACTCTCTGGACTCACTGCACTGCATCCCCAGTGGTGCCAGTGCACTCTCTGCACTCACTGCAGTGCATCCCCAGTTGTGCCAGTGCACTCTCTGGACTCACTGCACTGCATCCCCAGTGGTGTCAGTGCACTCTCTGGACTCACTGCAGTGCATCCCCAGTGCTGACAGTGCACTCTCTGCCCTCACTGCACTGCATCCCCAGTGGTGCCAGTGCACTCTCTGGACTCAATGCACTGCACTCCCAGTGGTGCCAGTGCACTCCCTGGACACACTGCACTGCTACAGCCGCGGCAGCCGCTCCAGCCGCGGTAGCCCTCCAGCCGTGGCAGCCGCTCCACTCGGTAGCGGCTGGAGCGGCTGCCGCGGCTGGAGCGGCTGGAGCGGCTGCCGCGGCTGGAGCGGCTGCCGCGGATGGAGAGGCTGGCGCGGCTGTTGGGGCTGGAGCGGCTGCCGCGGCTGGAGCGGCTGGAGCGGCTGCCGCGGCTGGAGCATCTGCCGCGGCTGGAGGGGCTACCGCGGGGTTGACTCGGCTGGAGCGGATGCCGAGGCTGGAGCGGCACTCTCTGGACTCACTGAAATGCATTCTCAGTGGTGCCAGTGCACTCTCTGGACTCATTGCTCTGCATCCCCAGTGGTGCTAGTGCACTCTGGACTCACTGCAGTGCATCCCCAGTGGTGCCATTGCACTCTCTGGACTCACTGCACCGCATTCCCACTGGTGTCAGTGCACTCTGTGGACTCACTGCACTGCATCCCCAGTGGTGCCAAAGCACTCTCTGGACTCCAGGCACCGCATCCCCAGTGGTGTCAGTGCACTCTCTGTACTCCCGGCACCGTATCCCCAGTGGTGCCAGTGCATTCTCTGGTCTCACGGCACTGCTTCCCCAGTGGTGCCAGTGCAATCTCTGCAGTCACTGTAGTGCATTCCCAGTGTTGCCGGGGCACTCTCTGGACTCACAGCACTGCATCCGCAGTGGTGCCAGTGCACTCTCTGGACTCACTGCATTGCATCCCCAGTGGTGCCAGTGCACTCTCTGGACTCACTGCACTGCATCCCATGTGGTGCCAGTACACTCTCTGGACTCACTGCACTGCATCCCCAATGGTGCCAGTGCACTCTCTTTACTCACTGCACTGCATCCCCAAGGTGCCAGTCCACTCTCTGGACTCACTGCACTGCTCCAGCCGCGGCAGCCTCTCCAGCCGCACCAGCCGCGGCATCCGCTCCAGCCTCGGCATCCGCTCCTGCCGCGTTAACCGCTCCAGCCGCGGTAGCTCCTCCAGCCGCGCCAGCCGCTCCAGCCGCGGCAGCCGCTCCAGCCGCTCCAGCCGCGGCAGCCGCTCCAACCTCGGCAGCCGCTCCAGCCGCGGCATCCGCTCCAGCCGCTCCAGCCGCGGTAGCCGCTCCAGCCGCTACCGAGTGGAGCGGCTGCCACGGCTGGAGGGCTACCGCGGCTGGAGCGGCTGCCGCGGCTGGAGCAGTGCAGTGAGTCCAGGGAATGCAAAGGCACCAGTGGGGATGGAGTGCTGTGAGTCCAAAGACTTCACTGTCACCTCTGGGAATGCAGTGCAGTGAGTCCAGAGAGTGCACTGGCACCACTGGCGATGCAGTGAAGTGAGTCCAGAGAGTGCAATGGCACCAATGGGGATGCACAGCAGTGAGTCCAGAGAGTGCACTGGCACCACTGGGGATGCCCTGCAGTGAGTCCAGAGAGTGCACTGGCACCACTGGGGATGCACTACAGTGAGTCCAGGGATAGCACTGGCACCACTGGGGATGCAGTGCAGTGAGTCCAGAGAGTGCACTGGCACCACTGGGGATGCCCTGCATTGAGCCCAGAGAGTGCACTGGCACCACTGGGGATGCAGTGCAGTGAGTCCAGAGAGTGCATTGGCACCACTGGGGATGCACTTCAGTGAGTCCAGAGAGTGCACTGGCACCACTGGGGATGCAGTGCAGTGAGTCCAGAGAGTGCACTGGCACCACTGGGGATGCACTACAGTGAGTCCTGGGATACCACTGGCACCACTGGGGATGCAGTGCAGTGAGTCCAGAGAGTGCACTGGCTCCACTGAGAATGCACTTCAGTGAGTCCAGAGAGTGCACTGGCACCACTGGGGATGCAGTGCAGTGAGTCAAGAGAGTGCACTGGCACCACTGGGGATGCAGTGCAGTGAGTCCAGAGAGTGCACTGGCACCACTGGGGATGCAGTGTAGTGAGTCAAGAGAGTGCACTGGCACCACTGGGGATGCAGTGCAGTGAGTCCAGAGAGTGCACTGGCACCAGTGGGGATGCACTGCAGTGAGTCCAGTGAGTGCACTGGCACCACTGGGGATGCAGTGCAGTGAGTCCAGAGATTGCACTGGCACCACTGGGGATGCAGTGCAGTGAGTCCAGAGAGTGCACTGGCACCACTGGGGATGCAGTGCAGTGAGTCCAGAGAGTGCACTGGCAGCACTGGGGATGCAGTGCAGTGAGTCCAGAGAGTGCACTGGCACCACAGGTGATGCACTCCAGTGAGTCCAGAGAGTGCACTTACACCACGGGGGATGCACTGCAGTGAGTCCAGAGAGCGCACTGGCACCACTGGGGATGCACTGCAGTGAGTCCACAGAGTGCACTGGCACGACTGGGGCTTCAGTGCAGTGAGTGCAGAGAGTGCACTGGCACCACTGGGGATGCAGTGCAGTGAGTCAAGAGAGTGCACTGGCACCACTGAAAATGCACTTCAGTGTGTCCAGAAAGTGCACTGGCACCACTGGGGATGCACTGCAGTGAGTCCAGAGAGTGCACTGGCGCCACTGGGGATGCAGTGCAGTGAGTCCAGAGAGTGCACTGGCACCACTGGGGATGCACTGCAGTGAGTCCAGTGAGTGCACTGGCACCACTGGTGATGCAGTGCAGTGAGTCCAGAGAGTGCACTGGCACCACTGGTGATGCAGTGCAGTGAGTCCAGAGAGTGGCGCTCAAGCCTCGGTTTCCGCTCCAGCCGCGTCAACCGCTCCAGCCGCGGTAGCCCCTCCAGCCGCGGCAGACGCTCTAGACGCTCCAACCGCGTCAGCCTCTCCAGCCGCGTTAGGCCCTCCAGCCGCGGCAGCCGCTCCAGCCGCGGCATCCGCTCCAGCCGCTCCAGCCGCGGTAACCGCTCCAAACGCGGCAGGAGCTCCAGCCGCGGCAGCCGCTCCAGCCGCTCTAGCCGCGGCAGCCGCTCCAGCCGCTACCGAGTGGAGCGGCTGCCACGGCTGGAGCGGTTGCAGCGGTTGGGGCGCCTGCCGCGTTTGGAGCGGCTACCGCGGCTTCCGCGGCTGGAGCGGATGCCGCGGTTGGAGAGTCTGCCGCGTATGCCGCGGACGGAGCGGCTGCCGCGGCTGCAGCGGCTGCCGCGGCTGCCGCGGCTGCCGAGGCTGGAGGGCTACCGCGGCTGGAGCGACTGCCGCGGCTGGAGTAGTGCAGTGAGTCCAGAGAGTGCACTGGCACCACTGGGGATGCAGTGCAGTGAGTCCAGAGAGTGCACTGTCACCTTTGGGGATGCACTGCAGTGTCTGCAGAGAGTTCCCTAGGGATGCAGTGCAGTGAGTCCAGAGAGTGCACTGGCACCACTGGGGATGCAGTTCAGTGAGTCCAGTGAGTTCACTGGCACCACTGGAGATGCACTTCAGTGAGTGCAGAGACTGCACTGGCACCACTGGGGATGCAGTGCAGTGAGTCCAGTGAGTGTACTGGCACCACTGGGGATGCAGTGCAGTCAGTCCAGAGAGTTCACTGGCACCACTGGGGATGCACTTCAGTGAGTCCAGAGAGTGCACTGGCACCACTGGCGATGCACTTCAGTGTGTCCAGAGAGTGCACTGGCACCACTGGTGATGCACTGCAGTGAGTCCAGAGAGAGCACTGGCAGCACTGGGGATGCAGTGCAGTGAGTCCAGAGAGTGCACTGGTACCACTAGGGATGCACTGCAGTGGGTCCAGAGAGTGCACTGGCACCACTGGGGAAGCACTGCAGTGAGTCCAGAGAGTGCACTGGCACCACTCAGGGTGCAGTGCGGTGAGTCCAGAGAGTGCACTGGCACCACTGGGTATGCAGTACAGTGAATCCAGAGAGTGCACTGGCACCACTGGGGATGCAGTGACGCGAGTCCAGAGTGCACTAGCACCACTGGGGATGCACTGCAGTGAGTCCAGAGAGTGCACTGGCACCAACGGGAATGCACTGCAGTGAGTCCAGAGAGTGCACTGGCACCACTGGGGATGCACTTCAGTGAGTCCAGAGAGTGCACTGGCACCACTGGGGATGCAGTGACGCGAGTCCAGAGAGTGCACTGGCACCACTGGGGATGCACTGCAGTCACTCCAGAGAGTGCACTGGCACCACTGGGGATGCAGTGCAGTGAGTCCAGAGAGTGCCCTGGCACCACTGGGGATGCAGTGCAGTGAGTCCAGAGAGTGCACTGGCACCACAGGTGATGCAGTGCTGTGAGTCCAGAGAGTGCACTGGCAGCACTGGGGATGCAGTGCAGTGAGTCCAGAGAGTGCACTGGCACCACAGGTGATGCACTCCAGTGAGTCCAGAGAGTGCACTTGCACCACGGGGGATGCAGTGCAGTGACGCCAGAGAGTGCACTGGCACCACTGGGGATGCAGTGCAGAGAGCCCAGAGAGTGCACTGGCTCCACTGGGGATGCGGTGCCGGGAGTCCAGTGAGTGTACTGGCGCCAATGGGGATGCACTGCAGTTACTCCAGAGAGTGCACAGGCACCAATGGGGATGCACATCAGTGAGTCCAGAGAGTGCACTGGCACCACTGGGGATGCAGTGCAGCAAGTCCAGAGAGTGCACTGGCACCACTGGGGATGCAGTGCAGTGAGTCCAGTGAGTGTACTGGCTCCACTGGGGATGCACTGCAGTGAGTCCAGAGAGTGCATTGGCACCACTTGGGATGCACTGCAGTGAGTCCAGAGAGTGCACTTGCACCACTGGGGATGCAGTGCAGTGAGTCCACAGAGTGCACTGGCACCACTGGGGATGCAGTGCAGTGAGTCCAGAGAGTGCACTGGCACCAATGGGGATGCACAGCAGTGAGTCCACAGAGTGCACTGGCACCACTGGGGATGCAGTGCAGTGAGTCCAGAGAGTGCACTGGCAGCACTGGGGATGCACTGCAGTGAGTCCAGTGAGTGTACTGGCACCACTGGGGATGCCCTTCAGTGAGTCCAGAGAGTGCACTGGCACCACTGGGGATGCAGTGCAGTGAGTCCAGAGATCGCACTGGCTCCACTGGGGATGCAGTGCAGTGAGTCCAGAGAGTGCTCTGGCACCACTGGGGATGAAGTGCAGTGAGTCCAGAGAGTGCTCTGGCACCACTGGGGATGCAGTGCAGTGAGTCCAGAGAGTGCACTGGCACCACTGGTGATGCACTGCAGTTACTCCAGAGAGTGCACTGGCACCACTGGGGATGCGGTGCGGTGAGTCCAGAGAGTGCACTGGCACCACTGCGGATGCACTGCAGTGAGTCCAGAGAGTGCACTGGCACCACTGAGAATGCCCTTCAGTGAGTCCAGAGAGTGTACTGGCACCACTGGGGATGCACTTCAGTGAGTCCAGAGAGCGCACTGGCACCACTGGGGATGCAGTGCAGTGAGTCCAGAGAGTGCACTTGCACCACTGAGAATGCACTTCAGTGAGTCCAAAGAGTGCACTGGCACCACTGGGGATGCACTGCAGTGAGTCCAGAGAGTGCACTGGCACCACTGGGGATGCAGTGCAGTGAGTCCAGAGAGTGCACGGGCTCCACTGGGGATGCAGTGCAGTGAGTCCAGAGAGTGCACTGGCAACACTGGGGATGCAGTGCAGTGAGTCCAGAGAGTGCACTGGCACCACTGGGGATGCAGTGCAGCAAGTCCAGAGAGTGCACTGGCACCACTGGGGATGCAGTGCAGTGAGTCCAGAGAGTGCACTGGCACCAATGGGGATGCAGTGCAGTGAGTCCAGAGAGTGCACTGGCAACACTGGGGATGCAGTACAGTGAGTCCAGAGAGTGCACTGGCACCACTGGGGATGCACAGCAGTGAGTCCAGAGAGTGCATTGGCACCACTGGGGATGCAGTGCAGTGAGTCCAGAGAGTGCACTGGCACCACTGGGGATGCAGCGCAGTGACTCTAGAGAGTGCACTGGCACCACTGGGGATGCAGTGCAGTAAGTCCAGAGAGTGCACTGGCACCACTGGGGATGCAGTGCAGTGAGTCCAGAGAGTGCACTGGCACCACTGGGGATGCACTGCAGTGAGTCCAGAGAGTTCACTGGCACCACTGGAGATGCACTTCAGTGAGTCCAGAGACTGCACTGGCACCACTGGGGATGCACTGCAGTGAGTCCAGTGAGTGTACTGGCACCACTGGGGATGCACTGCAGTGAGTCCAGAGAGTGCATTGGCACCACTTGGGATGCACTGCAGTGAGTCCAGAGAGTGCACTTGCACCACTGGGGATGCAGTGCAGTGAGTCCACAGAGTGCACTGACACCACTGGGGATGCAGTGCAGTGGGTCCAGAGAGTGCACTGGCACCAATGGGGATGCACAGCAATGAGTCCACAGAGTGCACTGGCACCACTGGGGATGCAGTGCAGTGAGTCCAGAGAGTGCACTGGCACCACTGGGGATGCAGTACAGTGAGTCCAGAGAGTGCACTGGCACCACTGGGGATGCACAGCAGTGAGTCCAGAGAGTGCATTGGCACCACTGGGGATGCAGTACAGTGAGTCCAGAGAGTGCACTGGCACCATTGGAGATGCAGTGCAGTGAGTCCAGAGAGTGCACTGGCACCACTGGGGATGCAGTGCAGTGAGTCCAGAGAGTGCACTGGCACCACTGGGGATGCACTGCAGTGAGTCCAGAGAGTTCACTGGCACCACTGGAGATGCACTTCAGTGAGTGCAGAGACTGCACTGGCACCACTGGGGATGCAGTGCAGTGAGTCCAGTGAGTGTACTGGCACCACTGGGGATGCACTGCAGTGAGTCCAGAGAGTGCATTGGCACCACTTGGGATGCACTTCAGTGAGTCCAGAGAGTGCACTGGCACCACTGGGGATGCAGTGCAGTGAGTCCAGAGAGTGCACTGGCACCACTGGGGATGCAGTGCAGTGAGTCCAGAGAGTGCACTGGCACCATTGGAGATGCAGTGCAGTGAGTCCAGAGAGTGCACTGGCACCACTGGGGATGCAGTGCAGTGAGTCCAGAGAGTGCACTGGCACCACTGGGGATGCAGTGCAGTGAGTCCAGAGAGTGCACTGGCACCACTGGGGATGCACTGCAGTGAGTCCAGAGAGTTCACTGGCACCACTGGAGATGCACTTCAGTGAGTGCAGAGACTGCACTGGCACCACTGGGGATGCAGTGCAGTGAGTCCAGTGAGTGTACTGGCACCACTGGGAATGCACTGCAGTGAGTCCAGAGAGTGCATTGGCACCACTTGGGATGCAGTGCAGTGAGTCCAGAGAGTGCACTGGCACCACTGGGGATGCAGTGCAGTGAGTCCAGAGAGTGCACTGGCACCAATGGGGATGCACAGCAGTGAGTCCACAGAGTGCACTGGCACCACTGGGGATGCAGTGCAGTGAGTCCAGAGAGTGCACTGGCACCACTGGGGATGCAGTACAGTGAGTCCAGAGAGAGCACTGGCACCACTGGGGATGCACAGCCGTGAGTCCAGAGAGTGCATTGGCACCACTGGGGCTTCAGTGCAGTGAGTCCAGAGAGTGCACTGGCACCATTGGAGATGCAGTGCAGTGAGTCCAGAGAGTGCACTGGCACCACTGGGGATGCAGTGCAGTGAGTCCAGAGAGTGCACTGGCACCACTGGGGATGCAGTGCAGTGAGACCAGAGAGTGCACTGGCACCACTGGGGATGCACTGCAGTGAGTCCAGAGAGTTCACTGGCACCACTGGAGATGCACTTCAGTGAGTGCAGAGACTGCACTGGCACCACTGGGGATGCAGTGCAGTGAGTCCAGTGAGTGTACTGGCACCACTGGGGATGCACTGCAGTGAGTCCAGAGAGTGCATTGGCACCACTTGGGATGCACTGCAGTGAGTCTAGAGAGTGCACTTGCACCACTGGGGATGCAGTGCAGTGAGTCCAGAGAGTGCACTGGCACCACTGGGGATGCAGTGCAGTGAGTCCAGAGAGTGCACTGGCACCAATGGGGATGCACTTCAGTGAGTCCACAGAGTGCACTGGCACCACTGGGGATGCAGTGCAGTGAGTCTAGAGAGTGCACTGGCACCATTGGAGATGCACTGCAGTGAGTCCAGAGAGTGCACTGGCACCACTGGGGATGCAGTGCAGTGAGTCCAGAGAGTGCACTGGCACCACTGTGGATGCAGTGCAGTGAGTCCAGAGAGTGCACTGGCACCACTGGGGATGCACTGCAGTGAGTCCAGAGAGTTCACTGGCACCACTGGGGATGCACTTCAGTGAGTGCAGAGACTGCACTGGCACCACTGGGGATGCAGTGCAGTGAGTCCAGTGAGTGTACTGGCACCACTGGGGATGCACTGCAGTGAGTCCAGAGAGTGCATTGGCACCACTTGGGATGCAATGCAGTGAGTCCAGAGAGTGCACTTGCACCACTGGGGATGCAGTGCAGTGAGTCCAGAGAGTGCACTAGCACCACTGGGGATGTAGTGCAGTCAGTCCAGTGAGTGTACTGGCACCACTGGGGATGCACTGCAGTGAGTCCACAGAGTGCACTGGCACCACTGGGGATGCAGTGCAGTGAGTCCAGAGAGTGCACTGGCAGCACTGGGGATGCACTTCAGTGAGTCCAGAGAGTGCACGGGCTCCACTGGGGATGCACTGCAGTGAGTCCACAGAGTGCACTGGCACCACTGGGGATGCAGTGCGGTGAGTCCAGAGAGTGCACTGGCTCCACTGGGGATGCAGTGCAGTGAGTCCAGAGAGTTCACTGGCACCACTGGAGATGCACTTCAGTGAGTGCAGAGACTGCACTGGCACCACTGGGGATGCAGTGCAGTGAGTCCAGTGAGTGTACTGGCACCACTCGGATGCACTGCAGTGAGTCCAGAGAGTGCATTGGCACCACTGGGGATGCACTGCAGTGAGTCTAGAGAGTGCACTTGCACCACTGGGGATGCAGTGCAGTGAGTCCAGAGAGTGCACTGGCACCACTGGGGATGCAGTGCAGTGAGTCCAGAGAGTGCACTGGCACCAATGGGGATGCACTTCAGTGAGTCCACAGAGTGCACTGGCACCACTGGGGATGCAGTGCAGTGAGTCTAGAGAGTGCACTGGCACCATTGGAGATGCAGTGCAGTGAGTCCAGAGAGTGCACTGGCACCACTGGGGATGCAGTGCAGTGAGTCCAGAGAGTGCATTGGCACCACTTGGGATGCACTGCAGTGAGTCCAGAGAGTGCACTTGCACCACTGGGGATGCAGTGCAGTGAGTCCAGAGAGTGCACTGGCACCACTGGGGATGCAGTGCAGTGAGTCCAGAGAGTGCACTGGCACCAATGGGGATGCACAGCAGTGAGTCCACAGAGTGCACTGGCACCACTGGGGATGCAGTGCCGTGAGTCCAGAGAGTGCACTGGCACCACTGGGGATGCACTGCAGTGAGTCCAGAGAGTGCTCTGGCACCACTGGCGATGCAGTGCAGTGAGTCCAGAGAGTGCACTAGCACCACTGGGGATGCAGTGCAGTCAGTCCAGTGAGTGTACTGGCACCACTGGGGATGCACTGCAGTGAGTCCAGAGAGTGCACTGGCACCACTGGGGATGCACTTCAGTGAGTCCAGAGAGTGCACTGGCACCACTGGGGATGCACTGCAGTGAGTCCACAGAGTGCACTGGCACCACTGGGGATGCAGTGCAGTGAGTCCAGAGAGTGCACTGGCACCACTGGGGATGCACCTCAGTGAGTCCAGAGAGTGCTCTGGCTCCACTGGGGATGCAGTACAGTGAGTCCACAGAGTGCACTGGCACCACTGGGGATGCACAGCCGTGAGTCCAGAGAGTGCATTGGCACCACTGGGGATGCAGTGCAGTGAGTCCAGAGAGTGCACTAGCACCATTGGAGATGCAGTGCAGTCAGTCCAGAGAGTGCACTGGCACCACTGGGGATGCAGTGCAGTGAGTCCAGAGAGTGCACTGGCACCACTGGGGATGCAGTGCAGTGAGTCCAGAGAGTGCACTGGCACCACTGGGGATGCACTGCAGTGAGTCCAGAGAGTTCACTGGCACCACTGGAGATGCACTTCAGTGAGTGCAGAGACTGCACTGGCACCACTGGGGATGCAGTGCAGTGAGTCCAGTGAGTGTACTGGCACCACTGGGGATGCACTGCAGTGAGTCCAGAGAGTGCATTGGCACCACTGGGGATGCACTGCAGTGAGTCTAGAGAGTGCACTTGCACCACTGGGGATGCAGTGCAGTGAGTCCAGAGAGTGCACTGGCACCACAGGGGATGCAGTGCAGTGAGTCCAGAGAGTGCACTGGCACCAATGGGGATGCACTTCAGTGAGTCCACAGAGTGCACTGGCACCACTGGGGATGCAGTGCAGTGAGTCTAGAGAGTGCACTGGCACCATTGGAGGTGCAGTGCAGTGAGTCCAGAGAGTGCACTGGCACCACTGGGGATGCAGTGCAGTGAGTCCAGAGAGTGCACTGGCACCACTGGGGATGCAGTGCAGTGAGTCCAGAGAGTTCACTGGCACCACTGGGGATGCACTTCAGTGAGTCCAGAGAGTTCACTGGCACCACTGGGGATGCACTTCAGTGAGTGCAGAGACTGCACTGGCACCACTGGGGATGCAGTGCAGTCAGTCCAGTGAGTGTACTGGCACCACTGGGGATGCACTGCAGTGAGTCCAGAGAGTGCACTGGCACCACTGGGGATGCACTTCAGTGAGTCCAGAGAGTGCACTGGCACCACTGGGGATGCACTGCAGTGAGTCCACAGAGTGCACTGGCACCACTGGGGATGCAGTGCAGTGAGTCCAGAGAGTGCACTGGCACCACTGGGGATGCACCTCAGTGAGTCCAGAGAGTGCTCTGGCTCCACTGGGGATGCAGTACAGTGAGTCCACAGAGTGCACTGGCACCACTGGGGATGCACAGCCGTGAGTCCAGAGAGTGCATTGGCACCACTGGGGATGCAGTGCAGTGAGTCCAGAGAGTGCACTAGCACCATTGGAGATGCAGTGCAGTCAGTCCAGAGAGTGCACTGGCACCACTGGGGATGCAGTGCAGTGAGTCCAGAGAGTGCACTGGCACCACTGGGGATGCAGTGCAGTGAGTCCAGAGAGTGCACTGGCACCACTGGGGATGCACTGCAGTGAGTCCAGAGAGTTCACTGGCACCACTGGAGATGCACTTCAGTGAGTGCAGAGACTGCACTGGCACCACTGGGGATGCAGTGCAGTGAGTCCAGTGAGTGTACTGGCACCACTGGGGATGCACTGCAGTGAGTCCAGAGAGTGCATTGGCACCACTGGGGATGCACTGCAGTGAGTCTAGAGAGTGCACTTGCACCACTGGGGATGCAGTGCAGTGAGTCCAGAGAGTGCACTGGCACCACAGGGGATGCAGTGCAGTGAGTCCAGAGAGTGCACTGGCACCAATGGGGATGCACTTCAGTGAGTCCACAGAGTGCACTGGCACCACTGGGGATGCAGTGCAGTGAGTCTAGAGAGTGCACTGGCACCATTGGAGGTGCAGTGCAGTGAGTCCAGAGAGTGCACTGGCACCACTGGGGATGCAGTGCAGTGAGTCCAGAGAGTGCACTGGCACCACTGGGGATGCAGTGCAGTGAGTCCAGAGAGTTCACTGGCACCACTGGGGATGCACTTCAGTGAGTCCAGAGAGTTCACTGGCACCACTGGGGATGCACTTCAGTGAGTGCAGAGACTGCACTGGCACCACTGGGGATGCAGTGCAGTGAGTCCAGTGAGTGTACTGGCACCACTGGGGATGCACTGCAGTGAGTCCAGAGAGTGCATTGGCACCACTTGGGATGCAGTGCAGTGAGTCCAGAGAGTGCACTTGCACCACTGGGGATGCAGTGCAGTGAGTCCAGAGAGTGCACTGGCACCACTGGGGATGCACTGCAGTGAGTCCAGAGAGTGCACTGGCACCAATGGGGATGCACAGCAGTGAGTCCACAGAGTGCACTGGCACCACTGGGGATGCAGTGCCGTGAGTCCAGAGAGTGCACTGGCACCACTGGGGATGCACTGCAGTGAGTCCAGAGAGTGCTCTGGCACCACTGGCGATGCAGTGCAGTGAGTCCAGAGAGTGCCCTAGCACCACTGGGGATGCAGTGCAGTCAGTCCAGTGAGTGTACTGGCACCACTGGGGATGCACTGCAGTGAGTCCAGAGAGTGCACTGGCACCACTGGGAATGCACTTCAGTGAGTCCAGAGAGTGCACTGGCACCACTGGGGATGCACTGCAGTGAGTCCACAGAGTGCACTGGCACCACTGGGGATGCAGTGCAGTGAGTCCAGAGAGTGCACTGGCAGCACTGGGGATACACTTCAGTGAGTCCAGAGAGTGCACGGGCTCCACTGGGGATGCACTGCAGTGAGTCCACAGAGTGCACTGGCACCACTGGGGATGCAGTGCAGTGAGTCCAGAGAGTGCACTGGCTCCACTGGGGATGCAGTGCAGTGAGTCCAGAGAGTGCTCTGGCACCACTGGGGATGCAGTGCAGTGAGTCCACAGAGTGCACTAGCACCACTGGGCATGCAGTGCAGTGAGTCCAGAGAGTGCACTGGCAACACTGGGGATGCACTGCAGTGAGTCCAGAGAGTGCACTGGCACCACTGGGGATGCACTGCAGTGAGTCCAGAGTGTGCACTGGCACTACTGGGAATGCAGTGCAGTGAGTCCAGAGATCGCACTGGCATCACGGGGGATGCACTTCAGTGAGTCCAGAGAGTGCACTGGCACCACTGGGGATGCACTGCAGTGAGTCCAGAGAGTGCACTGGCACCACTGGGGATGCAGTGCAGTGAGTCCAGTGAGTGCACTGGCTCCACTGGGGATGCAGTGCAGTGAGTCCAGAGAGTGCACTGGCACCAGAGGGAATGCACTGCAGTGAGTCCAGTGAGTGCACAGGCACCACTGGGGATGCAGTGCAGTGAGTGCAGGGAGTGCACTGGCACCACTGGGGATGCAGTGCAGTGAGTCCAGAGAGTGCACTGGCACCACTGGGGATGCAGTGCAGTGAGTCCAGAGAGTGCACAGGCAGCACTGGGGATGCAGTGCAGTGAGTCCAGAGAGTGCTCTGGCACCACTGGGGATGCACTGCAGTGAGTCCAGAGAGTGCACTGGCACCACTGGGGATGCAGTGCAGTGAGTCCAGAGAGTGCACTGGCACCATTGGGGATGCACTGCAGTTACTCCAGAGAGTGCACTGGCACCACTGGGGATGCGGTGCGGTGAGTCCAGAGAGTGCACTGGCACCACTGGTGATGCACTGCAGTGAGTCCAGAGAGTGCACTGGCACCACTGAGAATGCCCTTCAGTGAGTCCAGAGAGTGCACTGGCACCACTGGGGATGCACTTCAGTGAGTCCACAGAGTGCACTAGCACCACTGGGGATGCAGTGCAGTGAGTCCAGAGAGTGTACTGGCACCACTGGGGATGCACTGCAGTGAGTCCAGAGAGTGCACTGGCACCACTGAGAATGCACTTCACTGAGTCCAGAGAGCGCACTGGCACCACTGGGGATGCAGTGCAGTGAGTCCAGAGAGTGCACTGGCACCACTGGTGATGCAGTATAGTGAGTCCAGTGAGTGCACTGGCACCACTGGGGATGCACTGCAGTGAGTCAAGAGAGTGCACTGGCACCAGTGGGGATGCAGTGCAGTGAGTACAGAGAGTGCACTGGCACCACTGATGATGCAGTACAGTGAGTCCAGTGAGTGCACTGGCACCACTGGGGATGTAGTGCAGTGACTCGAGAGAGTGCACTGGCACCACTGGGGATGCAGTGCAGTGACTCCAGAGAGTGCACTGGCACCACTTGGGATGCAGTGCAGTGAGTCCAGAGAGTGCACTGGCACCACTGGGGATGCAGTGCAGTGAGTCCAGAGAGTGCATTGGCACCACTGGTGATGCAGTGCAGTGAGTCCAGAGAGTGCACTGGCACCACTGGGGATGCACTGCAGTGAGTCCACAGAGTGCACTGGTACCACTGGGGATGCAGTGCAGTGAGTCCAGAGAGTGCACTGGCACCACTGGGGATGCACTGCAGTGAGTCCAGAGAGTGCACTGGCACCACTGGGGATGCAGTGCAGTGAGTCCAGAGAGTGCACTGGCACCACTGGGGATGCACTGCAGTGAGTCCAGAGAGTGCACTGGCAGCACTGGGGATGCAGTGCAGTGAGTCCAGAGAGAGCACTGGCACCACTGGGGATGCACTGCAGTGAGTCCAGAGAGTGCACTGGCACCACTGGGGATGCACTGCAGTGAGTCCACAGAGTGCACTGGCACCACTGAGAATGCACTTCAGTGAGTCCAGAGAGTGCACTGGTGCCACTGGGGATGCACTGCAGTGAGTCCAGAGAGTGCACTGGCACCACTGGGGATGCAGTGCAGTGAATCCAGTGAGTGCACTGGCACCACTGGGGATGCAGTGCAGTGAGTCAAGAGAGTGCACTGGCACCACTGGGGATGCGGTGCCGGGAGTCCAGAGAGTGCACTGGCACCACTGGGGATGCAGTGCAGTGAGTCCAGAGAGTGCACTGGCACCACTGGGGATGCAGTGCAGTGAGTCCAGAGAGTGCACTGGCACCACTGGGGATGCACTGCAGTGAGTCCAGAGAGTGCTCTGGCACCTCTGGGGATGCAGTGCAGTGAGTCCAGAGAGTGCACTGGCACCACTGGGGATGCACTGCAGTGAGTCCAGAGAGTGCACTGGCACCACTGGGGATGCGGTGCGGTGAGTCCAGAGAGTGCACTGGCACCACTGGGGATGCAGTGCAGTCAGTCCAGTGAGTGTACTGACACCACTGGGGATGCACTGCAGTGAGTCCAGAGAGTGCACTGGCACCACTGAGAATGCCCTTCAGTGAGTCCAGAGAGAGCACTGGCACCAGTGGGGATGCACTGCAGTGAGTCCACAGAGTGCACTAGCACCACTTGGGATGCAGTGCAGTGACTCCAGAGAGTGCACTGGCACCACTGGGGATGCACTTCAGTGAGTCCAGAGAGTGCACTGGCACCACTGGGGATGCAGTGCAGTGAGTCCAGAGAGTGCATTGGCACCACTGGGGATGCAGTGCAGTGAGTCCAGAGAGTGCACTGGCACCACTGGATATGCACTGCAGTGAGTCCAGAGAGTGCACTGGTACCACTGGGGATGCAGTGCAGTGAGTCCAGAGAGTGCACTGGCACCACTGGGGATGCAGTGCAGTGAGTCCAGAGAGTGCACTGGCACCACTGGGGATGCAGTGCAGTGAGTCCAGAGAGTGCACTGGCACCACTGGGGATGCAGTGCAGTGAGTCCAGAGAGTGCACTGGCACCAATGGGGATGCAGTGCAGTGAGTCCAGAGAGTGCACTGGCACCACTGGGGATGCACTGCAGTGAGTCCAGAGAGCGCACTGGCACCACTGGTGATGCACTGCAGTGAGTCCACAGAGTGCACTGGCACCACTGAGAAAGCACTTCAGTGAGTCCAGAGAGTGCACTGGTACCACTGGGGATGCACTGCAGTGAGTCCAGAGAGTGCACTAGCACCACTGGGGATGCAGTGCAGTGAATCCAGTGAGTGCACTGGCACCACTGGGGATGCACTGCAGTGAGTCAAGAGAGTGCACTGGCACCACTGGGGATGCACTGCAGTGAGCCCAGAGAGTGCACTGGCACCACTGGGGATGCGGTGCCGGGTGTCCAGAGAGTGCACTGGCACCACTGGGGATGCAGTGCAGTGACTCCAGAGAGTGCACTGGCACAACTGGGGATGCACTTCAGTGAGTCCAGAGAGTGCACTGGCACCACTGGGGATGCACTGCAGTGAGTCCACAGAGTGCACTGGTACCACTGGGGATGCAGTGCAGTGAGTCCAGAGAGTGCACTGGCACCACTAGGGATGCAGTGCAGTGAGTCCAGAGAGTGCACTGGCACCACTGGGGATGCAGTGCAGTGAGTCCAGAGAGTGCACTGGCAACACTGGGGATGCAGCGCAGTGAGTCCAGAGAGTGCACTGGCACCACTGGGGATGCAGTGCAGTGAGTCCAGAGAGTGCACTGGCACCACTGGGGATGCACTTCAGTGAGTCCAGAGAGTGCACTGGCACCACTGGGGATGCACTTCAGTGAGTCCAGAGATTGCACTGGCACCACTGGGGATGCAGTGCAGTGAGTCCAGAGAGTGCACTGGCACCACTGGGGATGCACTGCAGTGAGTCCACAGAGTGCACTGGTACCACTGGGGATGCAGTGCAGTGAGTCCAGAGAGTGCACAGGCACCACTGGGGATGCACTGCAGTGAGTCCTGAGAGTGCACTGGCACCACTGGGGATGCAGTGCAGTGAGTCCAGAGAGTGCACTGGCACCACTGGGGATGCAGTGCAGTGAGTCCAGAGAGTGCACTGGCAGCACTGGGGATGCAGTGCAGTGAGTCCAGAGAGTGCACTGGCACCACT
Source organism: Anser anser (assembly GCF_964211835.1). Classification (NCBI taxonomy): domain Eukaryota; kingdom Metazoa; phylum Chordata; class Aves; order Anseriformes; family Anatidae; genus Anser; species Anser anser. The sequence continues at coordinate 111,021,944 of NC_139722.1, forward strand.
TGGGATGCACTGCAGTGAGTCCAGAGAGCGCACTGGCACCACTGGGGATGCACAGCAGTGAGTCCACAGAGTGCACTGGCACCACTGAGAATGCACTTCAGTGAGTCCAGAGAGTGCACTGGTACCACTGGGGATGCACTGCAGTGAGTCCAGAGAGTGCACTAGCACCACTGGGGATGCAGTGCAGTTAATCTAGTGAGTGCACTGGCACCACTGGGGATGCAGTGCAGTGAGTCAAGAGAGTGCACTGGCACCACTGGGGAGGCACTGCAGTGAGTCCAGAGAGTGCACTGGCACCACTGGGGATGCACTGCAGTGAGTCCAGAGAGTGCACTGGCACCACTGGGGATGCAGTGCAGTGAGTCCAGAGAGTGCACTGGCACCACTGGGGATGCAGTGCAGTGAGTCCAGAGAGTGCTCTGGCACCACTGGGGATGCAGTGCAGTGAGTCCAGAGAGTGCACTGGCACCACTGGGGATGCAGTGCAGTGAGTCCAGAGAGTGCACTGGCACCACTGGTGATGCACTGCAGTTACTCCAGAGAGTGCACTGGCACCACTGGGGATGCGGTGCGGTGAGTCCAGAGAGTGCACTGGCACCACTGGGGATGCAGTGCAGTCAGTCCAGTGAGTGTACTGGCACCACTGGGGATGCAGTGCAGTGAGTCCAGAGAGTGCACTGGCACCACTGAAAATGCCCTTCAGTGAGTGCAGAGAGTGCACTGGCACCACTGGGGATGCTGTGCAGTGAGTCCAGAGAGTGCACTGGCACCAATGGGGATGCACTGCAGTTACTCCAGAGAGTGCACTGGCACCACTGGGGATGCGGTGCGGTGAGTCCAGAGAGTGCACTGGCACCACTGGGGATGCAGTGCAGTCAGTCCAGTGAGTGTACTGGCACCACTGGGGATGCACTGCAGTGAGTCCAGAGAGTGCACTGGCACCACTGAGAATGCCCTTCAGTGAGTCCAGAGAGTGCACTGGCACCACTGGGGATGCACTGCAGTGAGTCCACAGAGTGCACTAGCACCACTGGGGATGCAGTGCAGTGAGTCCAGAGAGTGCACTGGCACCACTGGGGATGCACTTCAGTGAGTCCAGAGAGTGCACGCGCTCCACTGAGGATGCAGTACAGTGAGTCCAGAGAGTGCACTGGCACCACTGGGGATGCAGTGCAGTGAGTCCAGAGAGTGCACTGGCAGCACAGAGGATGCGGTGCAGTGAGTCCAGAGAGTGCTCTGGCACCACTGGGGATGCAGTGCAGTGAGTCCAGAGAGTGCACTGGCACCACTGGGGATGCACTGCAGTGAGTCCAGAGAGTGCACTGGCACCACTGGGGATGCACTTCAGTGAGTCCAGAGAGTGCACTGGCACCACTGGTGATGCACTGCAGTGAGTCCAGAGAGTGCACTGGCACCACTGGGGATGCACTGCAGTGAGTCCAGAGAGTGCACTGGCACCACTGGGGATGCAGTGCAGTGAGTCCAGAGAGTGCACTGGCACCAGAGGGAATGCACTGCAGTGAGTCCAGTGAGTGCACTGGCACCACTGGGGATGCAGTGCAGTGAGTGCAGAGAGTGCACTGGCACCACTGGACATGCAGTGCAGTGAGTCCAGAGAGTGCACTGGCAGCACTGGGGATGCACTGCAGTGAGTCCAGAGAGTGCACTGGCAGCACTGGGGATGCAGTGCAGTGAGTCCAGAGAGTGCACTGGCAATACTGGGGATGCAGTGCAGTGAGTCCAGAGAGTGCACTGGCACCACTGGGGCTGCAGTGCAGTGAGTCCAGAGAGTGCACTGGCACCACTGGGGATGCAGTGCAGTGAGTCCAGAGAGTGCTCTGGCACCACTGGGGATGCACTGAAGTGAGTCCAGAGAGTGCACTGGCACCACTGGGGCTTCAGTGCAGTGAGTGCAGAGAGTGCACTGGCAACACTGGGGTTGCAGTGCAGTGAGTCCAGAGAGTGCACTGGCACCACTGGGGATGCAGTGCAGTGAGTCCAGAGTGTGCACTGGCACGACTGGGAATGCAGTGCAGTGAGTCCAGAGAGTGCACTGGCACCACAGGTGATGCACTGCAGTGAGTCCAGAGAGTGCACTGGCACCACTGGGGATGCAGTGCAGTGAGTCCAGAGAGTGCACTGGCACCACTGGCGATGCACTGCAGTGAGTCCAGAGAGTGCACTGGCACCAGAGGGAATGCACTGCAGTGAGTCCAGTGAGTGCACTGGCACCACTGGAGATGCAGTACAGTGAGTCCAGTGAATGCACTGGCAACACTGGGGATGCAGTGCAGTGAGTCCAGAGAGTGCACTGGCACCACTGGGGATGCAGTATAGTGAGTCCAGTGAGTGCACTGGCACCACTGGGGATGCAGTGCAGTGAGTCCAGAGAGTGCACTGGCACCACTGGGGATGCACTTCAGTGAGTCCAGAGAGTGCACGCGCTCCACTGAGGATGCAGTACAGTGAGTCCAGAGAGTGCACTGGCACCACTGGGGATGCAGTGCAGTGAGTCCAGAGAGTGCACTGGCAGCACAGAGGATGCAGTGTAGTGAGTCCAGAGAGTGCTCTGGCACCACTGGCGATGCAGTGCAGTGAGTCCAGAGAGTGCACTGGCACCACTGGGGATGCACTGCAGTGAGTCCAGAGAGTGCACTGGCACCACTGGGGATGCACTTCAGTGAGTCCAGAGAGTGCACTGGCACCACTGGTGATGCACTGCAGTGAGTCCAGAGAGTGCACTGGCACCACTGGGGATGCACTGCAGTGAGTCCAGAGAGTGCACTGGCACCACTGGGGATGCAGTGCAGTGAGTCCAGAGAGTGCACTGGCACCACTGGCGATGCACTGCAGTGAGTCCAGAGAGTGCACTGGCACCAGAGGGAATGCACTGCAGTGAGTGCAGTGAGTGCACTGGCACCACTGGAGATGCAGTACAGTGAGTCCAGTGAATGCACTGGCAACACTGGGGATGCAGTGCAGTGAGTCCAGAGAGTGCACTGGCACCACTGGGGATGCACTGCAGTGAGTCCAGAGAGTGCAGTGGCACCACTGGGGATGCAGTGCAGTGAGTCCAGAGAGTGCACTGGCACCACTGGGGATGCACTGCAGTGAGTCCAGAGAGTGCACTGGCACCACTGATGATGCAGTACAGTGAGTCCAGTGAGTGCACTGGCACCACTGGGGATGTAGTGCAGTGACTCGAGAGAGTGCACTGGCACCACTGGGGATGCAGTGCAGTGAGTCCAGAGAGTGCACTGGCACCACTTGGGATGCAGTGCAGTGAGTCCAGAGAGTGCACTGGCACCACTGGGGATGCAGTGCAGTGAGTCCAGAGAGTGCATTGGCACCACTGGGGATGCAGTGCAGTGAGTCCAGAGAGTGCACTGGCACCACTGGGGATGCACTGCAGTGAGTCCACAGAGTGCACTAGCACCACTGGGGATGCACTGCAGTGAGTCCAGAGAGTGCACTGGCACCACTGGGGATGCAGTGCAGTGAGTCCAGAGAGTGCACTGGCACCACTGGGGATGCAGTGCAGTGAGTCAAGAGAGTGCACTGGCACCACAGGGGATGCACTGCAGTGAGCCAAGAGAGTGCACTGGCACCACTGGGGATGCGGTGCCGGGAGTCCAGAGAGTGCACTGGCACCACTGGGGATGCAGTGCAGTGAGTCCAGAGAGTGCACTGGCACCACTGGGGATGCACTGCAGTGAGTCCAGAGAGTGCACTGGCACCACTGGGGATGCAGTGCAGTGAGTCCAGAGAGTGCACTGGCACCACTGGGGATGCACTGCAGTGAGTCCAGAGAGTGCACTGGCAGCACTGGGGATGCAGTGCAGTGAGTCCAGAGAGTGCACTGGCAACACTGGGGATGCACTGCAGTAAGTCCAGAGAGCGCACTGGCACCACTGGGGATGCACTGCAGTGAGTCGACAGAGTGCACTGGCACCACTGAGAATGCACTTCAGTGAGTCCAGAGAGTGCACTGGTACCACTGGGGATGCACTGCAGTGAGTCCAGAGAGTGCACTAGCACCACTGGGGATGCAGTGCAGTGAATCCAGTGAGTGCACTGGCACCACTGGGGATGCAGTGCAGTGAGTCCAGAGAGTGCACTGGCACCACTGGGGATGCACTGCAGTGAGCCAAGAGAGTGCACTGGCACCACTGGGGATGCGGTGCCGGGAGTCCAGAGAGTGCACTGGCACCACTGGGGATGCAGTGCAGTGAGTCCAGAGAGTGCACTGGCACCACTGGGATGCAGTGCAGTGAGTCCAGAGAGTGCACTGGCACCACTGGGAATGCACTGCAGTGAGTCCAGAGAGTGCACTGGCACCACTGGGGATGCACTGCAGTGAGTCCAGAGAGTGCACTGGCACCACTGAGAATGCCCTTCAGGGAGTCCAGAGAGTGCACTGGCACCACTGGGGATGCACTGCAGTGAGTCCAGAGAGTGCACTGGCACCACTGGGGATGCAGTGCAGTGAGTCCAGAGAGTGCACTGGCACCACTGGGGATGCAGTGCAGTGAGTCCAGAGAGTGCACTGGCAGCACTGGGGATGCAGTGCAGTGAGTCCAGAGAGTGCACTGGCACCACTGGGTATGCGGTGCCGGGAGTCCAGAGAGCGCACTGGCACCACTGGGGATGCAGTGCAGTGAGTCCACAGAGTGCACTGGCACCACTGAGAATGCACTTCAGTGAGTCCAGAGAGTGCACTGGTACCACTGGGGATGCACTGCAGTGAGTCCAGAGAGTGCACTAGCACCACTGGGGATGCAGTGCAGTGAATCCAGTGAGTGCACTGGCACCACTGGGGATGCAGTGCAGTGAGTCAAGAGAGTGCACTGGCACCACTGGGGATGCACTGCAGTGAGCCCAGAGAGTGCACTGGCACCACTGGGGATGCGGTGCCGGGAGTCCAGAGAGTGCACTGGCACCACTGGGGATGCAGTGCAGTGAGTCCAGAGAGTGCACTGGCACCACTGGGGATGCAGTGCAGTGAGTCCAGAGAGTGCACTGGCACCACTGGGGATGCACTGCAGTGAGTCCAGAGAGTGCTCTGGCACCACTGGGGATGCAGTGCAGTGAGTCCAGAGAGTGCACTGGCACCACTGGGGATGCAGTGCAGTGAGTCCAGAGAGTGCACTGGCACCACTGGTGATGCACTGCAGTTACTCCAGAGAGTGCACTGGCACCACTGGGGATGCGGTGCGGTGAGTCCAGAGAGTGCACTGGCACCACTGGGGATGCAGTGCAGTGAGTCCAGTGAGTGTACTGGCACCACTGGGGATGCAGTGCAGTGAGTCCAGAGAGTGCACTGGCACCACTGAGAATGCCCTTCAGTGAGTCCAGAGAGTGCACTGGCACCACTGGGGATGCACTGCAGTGAGTCCACCGAGTGCACTAGCACCACTGGGGATGCAGTGCAGTGAGTCCAGAGAGTGCACTGGCACCACTGGGGATGCACTTCAGTGAGTCCAGAGAGTGCACGCGCTCCACTGGGGATGCAGTACAGTGAGTCCAGAGAGTGCACTGGCACCACTGGGGATGCAGTGCAGTGAGTCCAGAGAGTGCACTGGCAGCACAGAGGATGCAGTGCAGTGAGTCCAGAGAGTGCTCTGGCACCACTGGGGATGCAGTGCAGTGAGTCCAGAGAGTGCACTGGCACCACTGGGGATGCACTGCAGTGAGTACAGAGAGTGCACTGGCACCACTGGGGATGCACTTCAGTGAGTCCAGAGAGTGCACTGGCACCACTGGGGATGCACTGCAGTGAGTCCAGAGAGTGCACTGGCACCACTGGGGATGCACTGCAGTGAGTCCAGTGAGTGCACTGGCACCACTGGTGATGCAGTGCAGTGAGTCCAGAGAGTGCACTGGCACCACTGGTGATGCAGTGCAGTGAGTCCAGAGAGTGGCGCTCAAGCCTCGGTTTCCGCTCCAGCCGCGTCAACCGCTCCAGCCGCGGTAGCCCCTCCAGCCGCGGCAGACGCTCTAGACGCTCCAACCGCGTCAGCCTCTCCAGCCGCGTTAGGCCCTCCAGCCGCGGCAGCCGCTCCAGCCGCGGCATCCGCTCCAGCCGCTCCAGCCGCGGTAACCGCTCCAAACGCGGCAGGAGCTCCAGCCGCGGCAGCCGCTCCAGCCGCTCTAGCCGCGGCAGCCGCTCCAGCCGCTACCGAGTGGAGCGGCTGCCACGGCTGGAGCGGTTGCAGCGGTTGGGGCGCCTGCCGCGTTTGGAGCGGCTACCGCGGCTTCCGCGGCTGGAGCGGATGCCGCGGTTGGAGAGTCTGCCGCGTACGCCGCGGACGGAGCGGCTGCCGCGGCTGCCGCGGCTGCCGAGGCGGGAGGGCTACCGCGGCTGGAGCGACTGCCGCGGCTGGAGTAGTGCAGTGAGTCCAGAGAGTGCACTGGCACCACTGGGGATGCAGTGCAGTGAGTCCAGAGAGTGCACTGTCACCTTTGGGGATGCACTGCAGTGTCTGCAGAGAGTTCCCTAGGGATGCAGTGCAGTGAGTCCAGAGAGTGCACTGGCACCACTGGGGATGCAGTTCAGTGAGTCCATTGAGTTCACTGGCACCACTGGAGATGCACTTCAGTGAGTGCAGAGACTGCACTGGCACCACTGGGGATGCAGTGCAGTGAGTCCAGTGAGTGTACTGGCACCACTGGGGATGCAGTGCAGTGAGTCCAGAGAGTTCACTGGCACCACTGGGGATGCACTTCAGTGAGTCCAGAGAGTGCACTGGCACCACTGGCGATGCACTTCAGTGTGTCCAGAGAGTGCACTGGCACCACTGGTGATGCACTGCAGTGAGTCCAGAGAGTGCACTGGCACCACTGTGGATGCAGTGCAGTGAGTCCAGAGAGAGCACTGGCAGCACTGGGGATGCAGTGCAGTGAGTCCAGAGAGTGCACTGGTACCACTAGGGATGCACTGCAGTGGGTCCAGAGAGTGCACTGGCACCACTGGGGAAGCACTGCAGTGAGTCCAGAGAGTGCACTGGCACCACTCAGGGTGCAGTGCGGTGAGTCCAGAGAGTGCACTGGCACCACTGGGTATGCAGTACAGTGAATCCAGAGAGTGCACTGGCACCACTGGGGATGCAGTGACGCGAGTCCAGAGTGCACTAGCACCACTGGGGATGCACTGCAGTGAGTCCAGAGAGTGCACTGGCACCAACGGGAATGCACTGCAGTGAGTCCAGAGAGTGCACTGGCACCACTGGGGATGCACTTCAGTGAGTCCAGAGAGTGCACTGGCACCACTGGGGATGCAGTGACGCGAGTCCAGAGAGTGCACTGGCACCACTGGGGATGCACTGCAGTCACTCCAGAGAGTGCACTGGCACCACTGGGGATGCAGTGCAGTGAGTCCAGAGAGTGCCCTGGCACCACTGGGGATGCAGTGCAGTGAGTCCAGAGAGTGCACTGGCACCACAGGTGATGCAGTGCTGTGAGTCCAGAGAGTGCACTGGCAGCACTGGGGATGCAGTGCAGTGAGTCCAGAGAGTGCACTGGCACCACAGGTGATGCACTCCAGTGAGTCCAGAGAGTGCACTTGCACCACGGGGGATGCAGTGCAGTGACGCCAGAGAGTGCACTGGCACCACTGGGGATGCAGTGCAGAGAGCCCAGAGAGTGCACTGGCTCCACTGGGGATGCGGTGCCGGGAGTCCAGTGAGTGTACTGGCGCCAATGGGGATGCACTGCAGTTACTCCAGAGAGTGCACAGGCACCAATGGGGATGCACATCAGTGAGTCCAGAGAGTGCACTGGCACCACTGGGGATGCAGTGCAGCAAGTCCAGAGAGTGCACTGGCACCACTGGGGATGCAGTGCAGTGAGTCCAGTGAGTGTACTGGCTCCACTGGGGATGCACTGCAGTGAGTCCAGAGAGTGCATTGGCACCACTTGGGATGCACTGCAGTGAGTCCAGAGAGTGCACTTGCACCACTGGGGATGCAGTGCAGTGAGTCCACAGAGTGCACTGGCACCACTGGGGATGCAGTGCAGTGAGTCCAGAGAGTGCACTGGCACCAATGGGGATGCACAGCAGTGAGTCCACAGAGTGCACTGGCACCACTGGGGATGCAGTGCAGTGAGTCCAGAGAGTGCACTGGCAGCACTGGGGATGCACTGCAGTGAGTCCAGTGAGTGTACTGGCACCACTGGGGATGCCCTTCAGTGAGTCCAGAGAGTGCACTGGCACCACTGGGGATGCAGTGCAGTGAGTCCAGAGATCGCACTGGCTCCACTGGGGATGCAGTGCAGTGAGTCCAGAGAGTGCTCTGGCACCACTGGGGATGAAGTGCAGTGAGTCCAGAGAGTGCTCTGGCACCACTGGGGATGCAGTGCAGTGAGTCCAGAGAGTGCACTGGCACCACTGGTGATGCACTGCAGTTACTCCAGAGAGTGCACTGGCACCACTGGGGATGCGGTGCGGTGAGTCCAGAGAGTGCACTGGCACCACTGCGGATGCACTGCAGTGAGTCCAGAGAGTGCACTGGCACCACTGAGAATGCCCTTCAGTGAGTCCAGAGAGTGTACTGGCACCACTGGGGATGCACTTCAGTGAGTCCAGAGAGCGCACTGGCACCACTGGGGATGCAGTGCAGTGAGTCCAGAGAGTGCACTTGCACCACTGAGAATGCACTTCAGTGAGTCCAAAGAGTGCACTGGCACCACTGGGGATGCACTGCAGTGAGTCCAGAGAGTGCACTGGCACCACTGGGGATGCAGTGCAGTGAGTCCAGAGAGTGCACGGGCTCCACTGGGGATGCAGTGCAGTGAGTCCAGAGAGTGCACTGGCAACACTGGGGATGCAGTGCAGTGAGTCCAGAGAGTGCACTGGCACCACTGGGGATGCAGTGCAGCAAGTCCAGAGAGTGCACTGGCACCACTGGGGATGCAGTGCAGTGAGTCCAGAGAGTGCACTGGCACCAATGGGGATGCAGTGCAGTGAGTCCAGAGAGTGCACTGGCAACACTGGGGATGCAGTACAGTGAGTCCAGAGAGTGCACTGGCACCACTGGGGATGCACAGCAGTGAGTCCAGAGAGTGCATTGGCACCACTGGGGATGCAGTGCAGTGAGTCCAGAGAGTGCACTGGCACCACTGGGGATGCAGCGCAGTGACTCTAGAGAGTGCACTGGCACCACTGGGGATGCAGTGCAGTAAGTCCAGAGAGTGCACTGGCACCACTGGGGATGCAGTGCAGTGAGTCCAGAGAGTGCACTGGCACCACTGGGGATGCACTGCAGTGAGTCCAGAGAGTTCACTGGCACCACTGGAGATGCACTTCAGTGAGTGCAGAGACTGCACTGGCACCACTGGGGATGCACTGCAGTGAGTCCAGTGAGTGTACTGGCACCACTGGGGATGCACTGCAGTGAGTCCAGAGAGTGCATTGGCACCACTTGGGATGCACTGCAGTGAGTCCAGAGAGTGCACTTGCACCACTGGGGATGCAGTGCAGTGAGTCCACAGAGTGCACTGACACCACTGGGGATGCAGTGCAGTGGGTCCAGAGAGTGCACTGGCACCAATGGGGATGCACAGCAATGAGTCCACAGAGTGCACTGGCACCACTGGGGATGCAGTGCAGTGAGTCCAGAGAGTGCACTGGCACCACTGGGGATGCAGTACAGTGAGTCCAGAGAGTGCACTGGCACCACTGGGGATGCACAGCAGTGAGTCCAGAGAGTGCATTGGCACCACTGGGGATGCAGTACAGTGAGTCCAGAGAGTGCACTGGCACCATTGGAGATGCAGTGCAGTGAGTCCAGAGAGTGCACTGGCACCACTGGGGATGCAGTGCAGTGAGTCCAGAGAGTGCACTGGCACCACTGGGGATGCACTGCAGTGAGTCCAGAGAGTTCACTGGCACCACTGGAGATGCACTTCAGTGAGTGCAGAGACTGCACTGGCACCACTGGGGATGCAGTGCAGTGAGTCCAGTGAGTGTACTGGCACCACTGGGGATGCACTGCAGTGAGTCCAGAGAGTGCATTGGCACCACTTGGGATGCACTTCAGTGAGTCCAGAGAGTGCACTGGCACCACTGGGGATGCAGTGCAGTGAGTCCAGAGAGTGCACTGGCACCACTGGGGATGCAGTGCAGTGAGTCCAGAGAGTGCACTGGCACCATTGGAGATGCAGTGCAGTGAGTCCAGAGAGTGCACTGGCACCACTGGGGATGCAGTGCAGTGAGTCCAGAGAGTGCACTGGCACCACTGGGGATGCAGTGCAGTGAGTCCAGAGAGTGCACTGGCACCACTGGGGATGCACTGCAGTGAGTCCAGAGAGTTCACTGGCACCACTGGAGATGCACTTCAGTGAGTGCAGAGACTGCACTGGCACCACTGGGGATGCAGTGCAGTGAGTCCAGTGAGTGTACTGGCACCACTGGGAATGCACTGCAGTGAGTCCAGAGAGTGCATTGGCACCACTTGGGATGCAGTGCAGTGAGTCCAGAGAGTGCACTGGCACCACTGGGGATGCAGTGCAGTGAGTCCAGAGAGTGCACTGGCACCAATGGGGATGCACAGCAGTGAGTCCACAGAGTGCACTGGCACCACTGGGGATGCAGTGCAGTGAGTCCAGAGAGTGCACTGGCACCACTGGGGATGCAGTACAGTGAGTCCAGAGAGAGCACTGGCACCACTGGGGATGCACAGCCGTGAGTCCAGAGAGTGCATTGGCACCACTGGGGCTTCAGTGCAGTGAGTCCAGAGAGTGCACTGGCACCATTGGAGATGCAGTGCAGTGAGTCCAGAGAGTGCACTGGCACCACTGGGGATGCAGTGCAGTGAGTCCAGAGAGTGCACTGGCACCACTGGGGATGCAGTGCAGTGAGACCAGAGAGTGCACTGGCACCACTGGGGATGCACTGCAGTGAGTCCAGAGAGTTCACTGGCACCACTGGAGATGCACTTCAGTGAGTGCAGAGACTGCACTGGCACCACTGGGGATGCAGTGCAGTGAGTCCAGTGAGTGTACTGGCACCACTGGGGATGCACTGCAGTGAGTCCAGAGAGTGCATTGGCACCACTTGGGATGCACTGCAGTGAGTCTAGAGAGTGCACTTGCACCACTGGGGATGCAGTGCAGTGAGTCCAGAGAGTGCACTGGCACCACTGGGGATGCAGTGCAGTGAGTCCAGAGAGTGCACTGGCACCAATGGGGATGCACTTCAGTGAGTCCACAGAGTGCACTGGCACCACTGGGGATGCAGTGCAGTGAGTCTAGAGAGTGCACTGGCACCATTGGAGATGCACTGCAGTGAGTCCAGAGAGTGCACTGGCACCACTGGGGATGCAGTGCAGTGAGTCCAGAGAGTGCACTGGCACCACTGTGGATGCAGTGCAGTGAGTCCAGAGAGTGCACTGGCACCACTGGGGATGCACTGCAGTGAGTCCAGAGAGTTCACTGGCACCACTGGGGATGCACTTCAGTGAGTGCAGAGACTGCACTGGCACCACTGGGGATGCAGTGCAGTGAGTCCAGTGAGTGTACTGGCACCACTGGGGATGCACTGCAGTGAGTCCAGAGAGTGCATTGGCACCACTTGGGATGCAATGCAGTGAGTCCAGAGAGTGCACTTGCACCACTGGGGATGCAGTGCAGTGAGTCCAGAGAGTGCACTAGCACCACTGGGGATGTAGTGCAGTCAGTCCAGTGAGTGTACTGGCACCACTGGGGATGCACTGCAGTGAGTCCACAGAGTGCACTGGCACCACTGGGGATGCAGTGCAGTGAGTCCAGAGAGTGCACTGGCAGCACTGGGGATGCACTTCAGTGAGTCCAGAGAGTGCACGGGCTCCACTGGGGATGCACTGCAGTGAGTCCACAGAGTGCACTGGCACCACTGGGGATGCAGTGCGGTGAGTCCAGAGAGTGCACTGGCTCCACTGGGGATGCAGTGCAGTGAGTCCAGAGAGTTCACTGGCACCACTGGAGATGCACTTCAGTGAGTGCAGAGACTGCACTGGCACCACTGGGGATGCAGTGCAGTGAGTCCAGTGAGTGTACTGGCACCACTCGGATGCACTGCAGTGAGTCCAGAGAGTGCATTGGCACCACTGGGGATGCACTGCAGTGAGTCTAGAGAGTGCACTTGCACCACTGGGGATGCAGTGCAGTGAGTCCAGAGAGTGCACTGGCACCACTGGGGATGCAGTGCAGTGAGTCCAGAGAGTGCACTGGCACCAATGGGGATGCACTTCAGTGAGTCCACAGAGTGCACTGGCACCACTGGGGATGCAGTGCAGTGAGTCTAGAGAGTGCACTGGCACCATTGGAGATGCAGTGCAGTGAGTCCAGAGAGTGCACTGGCACCACTGGGGATGCAGTGCAGTGAGTCCAGAGAGTGCATTGGCACCACTTGGGATGCACTGCAGTGAGTCCAGAGAGTGCACTTGCACCACTGGGGATGCAGTGCAGTGAGTCCAGAGAGTGCACTGGCACCACTGGGGATGCAGTGCAGTGAGTCCAGAGAGTGCACTGGCACCAATGGGGATGCACAGCAGTGAGTCCACAGAGTGCACTGGCACCACTGGGGATGCAGTGCCGTGAGTCCAGAGAGTGCACTGGCACCACTGGGAATGCACTGCAGTGAGTCCAGAGAGTGCTCTGGCACCACTGGCGATGCAGTGCAGTGAGTCCAGAGAGTGCACTAGCACCACTGGGGATGCAGTGCAGTCAGTCCAGTGAGTGTACTGGCACCACTGGGGATGCACTGCAGTGAGTCCAGAGAGTGCACTGGCACCACTGGGGATGCACTTCAGTGAGTCCAGAGAGTGCACTGGCACCACTGGGGATGCACTGCAGTGAGTCCACAGAGTGCACTGGCACCACTGGGGATGCAGTGCAGTGAGTCCAGAGAGTGCACTGGCACCACTGGGGATGCACTTCAGTGAGTCCAGAGAGTGCTCTGGCTCCACTGGGGATGCAGTACAGTGAGTCCACAGAGTGCACTGGCACCACTGGGGATGCACAGCCGTGAGTCCAGAGAGTGCATTGGCACCATTGGAGATGCAGTGCAGTCAGTCCAGAGAGTGCACTGGCACCACTGGGGATGCAGTGCAGTGAGTCCAGAGAGTGCACTGGCACCACTGGGGATGCAGTGCAGTGAGTCCAGAGAGTGCACTGGCACCACTGGGGATGCACTGCAGTGAGTCCAGAGAGTTCACTGGCACCACTGGAGATGCACTTCAGTGAGTGCAGAGACTGCACTGGCACCACTGGGGATGCAGTGCAGTGAGTCCAGTGAGTGTACTGGCACCACTGGGGATGCACTGCAGTGAGTCCAGAGAGTGCATTGGCACCACTGGGGATGCACTGCAGTGAGTCTAGAGAGTGCACTTGCACCACTGGGGATGCAGTGCAGTGAGTCCAGAGAGTGCACTGGCACCACAGGGGATGCAGTGCAGTGAGTCCAGAGAGTGCACTGGCACCAATGGGGATGCACTTCAGTGAGTCCACAGAGTGCACTGGCACCACTGGGGATGCAGTGCAGTGAGTCTAGAGAGTGCACTGGCACCATTGGAGGTGCAGTGCAGTGAGTCCAGAGAGTGCACTGGCACCACTGGGGATGCAGTGCAGTGAGTCCAGAGAGTGCACTGGCACCACTGGGGATGCAGTGCAGTGAGTCCAGAGAGTTCACTGGCACCACTGGGGATGCACTTCAGTGAGTCCAGAGAGTTCACTGGCACCACTGGGGATGCACTTCAGTGAGTGCAGAGACTGCACTGGCACCACTGGGGATGCAGTGCAGTGAGTCCAGTGAGTGTACTGGCACCACTGGGGATGCACTGCAGTGAGTCCAGAGAGTGCATTGGCACCACTTGGGATGCAGTGCAGTGAGTCCAGAGAGTGCACTTGCACCACTGGGGATGCAGTGCAGTGAGTCCAGAGAGTGCACTGGCACCACTGGGGATGCACTGCAGTGAGTCCAGAGAGTGCACTGGCACCAATGGGGATGCACAGCAGTGAGTCCACAGAGTGCACTGGCACCACTGGGGATGCAGTGCCGTGAGTCCAGAGAGTGCACTGGCACCACTGGGGATGCACTGCAGTGAGTCCAGAGAGTGCTCTGGCACCACTGGCGATGCAGTGCAGTGAGTCCAGAGAGTGCCCTAGCACCACTGGGGATGCAGTGCAGTCAGTCCAGTGAGTGTACTGGCACCACTGGGGATGCACTGCAGTGAGTCCAGAGAGTGCACTGGCACCACTGGGAATGCACTTCAGTGAGTCCAGAGAGTGCACTGGCACCACTGGGGATGCACTGCAGTGAGTCCACAGAGTGCACTGGCACCACTGGGGATGCAGTGCAGTGAGTCCAGAGAGTGCACTGGTAGCACTGGGGATACACTTCAGTGAGTCCAGAGAGTGCACGGGCTCCACTGGGGATGCACTGCAGTGAGTCCACAGAGTGCACTGGCACCACTGGGGATGCAGTGCAGTGAGTCCAGAGAGTGCACTGGCTCCACTGGGGATGCAGTGCAGTGAGTCCAGAGAGTGCTCTGGCACCACTGGGGATGCAGTGCAGTGAGTCCACAGAGTGCACTAGCACCACTGGGCATGCAGTGCAGTGAGTCCAGAGAGTGCACTGGCAACACTGGGGATGCAGTGCAGTGAGTCCAGAGAGTGCACTGGCACCACTGGGGATGCACTGCAGTGAGTCCAGAGTGTGCACTGGCACTACTGGGAATGCAGTGCAGTGAGTCCAGAGATCGCACTGGCATCACGGGGGATGCACTTCAGTGAGTCCAGAGAGTGCACTGGCACCACTGGGGATGCACTGCAGTGAGTCCAGAGAGTGCACTGGCACCACTGGGGATGCAGTGCAGTGAGTCCAGTGAGTGCACTGGCTCCACTGGGGATGCAGTGCAGTGAGTCCAGAGAGTGCACTGGCACCAGAGGGAATGCACTGCAGTGAGTCCAGTGAGTGCACAGGCACCACTGGGGATGCAGTGCAGTGAGTGCAGGGAGTGCACTGGCACCACTGGGGATGCGGTGCAGTGAGTCCAGAGAGTGCACTGGCACCACTGGGGATGCAGTGCAGTGAGTCCAGAGAGTGCACAGGCAGCACTGGGGATGCAGTGCAGTGAGTCCAGAGAGTGCTCTGGCACCACTGGGGATGCACTGCAGTGAGTCCAGAGAGTGCACTGGCACCACTGGGGATGCAGTGCAGTGAGTCCAGAGAGTGCACTGGCACCATTGGGGATGCACTGCAGTTACTCCAGAGAGTGCACTGGCACCACTGGGGATGCGGTGCGGTGAGTCCAGAGAGTGCACTGGCACCACTGGTGATGCACTGCAGTGAGTCCAGAGAGTGCACTGGCACCACTGAGAATGCCCTTCAGTGAGTCCAGAGAGTGCACTGGCACCACTGGGGATGCACTGCAGTGAGTCCACAGAGTGCACTAGCACCACTGGGGATGCAGTGCAGTGAGTCCAGAGAGTGTACTGGCACCACTGGGGATGCACTGCAGTGAGTCCAGAGAGTGCACTGGCACCACTGAGAATGCACTTCACTGAGTCCAGAGAGCGCACTGGCACCACTGGGGATGCAGTGCAGTGAGTCCAGAGAGTGCACTGGCACCACTGGTGATGCAGTATAGTGAGTCCAGTGAGTGCACTGGCACCACTGGGGATGCACTGCAGTGAGTCAAGAGAGTGCACTGGCACCAGTGGGGATGCAGTGCAGTGAGTACAGAGAGTGCACTGGCACCACTGATGATGCAGTACAGTGAGTCCAGTGAGTGCACTGGCACCACTGGGGATGTAGTGCAGTGACTCGAGAGAGTGCACTGGCACCACTGGGGATGCAGTGCAGTGACTCCAGAGAGTGCACTGGCACCACTTGGGATGCAGTGCAGTGAGTCCAGAGAGTGCACTGGCACCACTGGGGATGCAGTGCAGTGAGTCCAGAGAGTGCATTGGCACCACTGGTGATGCAGTGCAGTGAGTCCAGAGAGTGCACTGGCACCACTGGGGATGCACTGCAGTGAGTCCACAGAGTGCACTGGTACCACTGGGGATGCAGTGCAGTGAGTCCAGAGAGTGCACTGGCACCACTGGGGATGCACTGCAGTGAGTCCAGAGAGTGCACTGGCACCACTGGGGATGCAGTGCAGTGAGTCCAGAGAGTGCACTGGCACCACTGGGGATGCACTGCAGTGAGTCCAGAGAGTGCACTGGCAGCACTGGGGATGCAGTGCAGTGAGTCCAGAGAGAGCACTGGCACCACTGGGGATGCACTGCAGTGAGTCCAGAGAGTGCACTGGCACCACTGGGGATGCACTGCAGTGAGTCCACAGAGTGCACTGGCACCACTGAGAATGCACTTCAGTGAGTCCAGAGAGTGCACTGGTGCCACTGGGGATGCACTGCAGTGAGTCCAGAGAGTGCACTGGCACCACTGGGGATGCGGTGCCGGGAGTCCAGAGAGTGCACTGGCACCACTGGGGATGCAGTGCAGTGAGTCAAGAGAGTGCACTGGCACCACTGGGGATGCGGTGCCGGGAGTCCAGAGAGTGCACTGGCACCACTGGGGATGCAGTGCAGTGAGTCCAGAGAGTGCACTGGCACCACTGGGGATGCAGTGCAGTGAGTCCAGAGAGTGCACTGGCACCACTGGGGATGCACTGCAGTGAGTCCAGAGAGTGCTCTGGCACCTCTGGGGATGCAGTGCAGTGAGTCCAGAGAGTGCACTGGCACCACTGGGGATGCACTGCAGTGAGTCCAGAGAGTGCACTGGCACCACTGGGGATGCGGTGCGGTGAGTCCAGAGAGTGCACTGGCACCACTGGGGATGCAGTGCAGTCAGTCCAGTGAGTGTACTGACACCACTGGGGATGCACTGCAGTGAGTCCAGAGAGTGCACTGGCACCACTGAGAATGCCCTTCAGTGAGTCCAGAGAGTGCACTGGCACCAGTGGGGATGCACTGCAGTGAGTCCACAGAGTGCACTAGCACCACTTGGGATGCAGTGCAGTGACTCCAGAGAGTGCACTGGCACCACTGGGGATGCACTTCAGTGAGTCCAGAGAGTGCACTGGCACCACTGGGGATGCAGTGCAGTGAGTCCAGAGAGTGCATTGGCACCACTGGGGATGCAGTGCAGTGAGTCCAGAGAGTGCACTGGCACCACTGGATATGCACTGCAGTGAGTCCAGAGAGTGCACTGGTACCACTGGGGATGCAGTGCAGTGAGTCCAGAGAGTGCACTGGCACCACTGGGGATGCAGTGCAGTGAGTCCAGAGAGTGCACTGGCACCACTGGGGATGCAGTGCAGTGAGTCCAGAGAGTGCACTGGCACCACTGGGGATGCAGTGCAGTGAGTCCAGAGAGTGCACTGGCACCAATGGGGATGCAGTGCAGTGAGTCCAGAGAGTGCACTGGCACCACTGGGGATGCACTGCAGTGAGTCCAGAGAGCGCACTGGCACCACTGGTGATGCACTGCAGTGAGTCCACAGAGTGCACTGGCACCACTGAGAAAGCACTTCAGTGAGTCCAGAGAGTGCACTGGTACCACTGGGGATGCACTGCAGTGAGTCCAGAGAGTGCACTAGCACCACTGGGGATGCAGTGCAGTGAATCCAGTGAGTGCACTGGCACCACTGGGGATGCACTGCAGTGAGTCAAGAGAGTGCACTGGCACCACTGGGGATGCACTGCAGTGAGCCCAGAGAGTGCACTGGCACCACTGGGGATGCGGTGCCGGGTGTCCAGAGAGTGCACTGGCACCACTGGGGATGCAGTGCAGTGACTCCAGAGAGTGCACTGGCACAACTGGGGATGCACTTCAGTGAGTCCAGAGAGTGCACTGGCACCACTGGGGATGCACTGCAGTGAGTCCACAGAGTGCACTGGTACCACTGGGGATGCAGTGCAGTGAGTCCAGAGAGTGCACTGGCACCACTAGGGATGCAGTGCAGTGAGTCCAGAGAGTGCACTGGCACCACTGGGGATGCAGTGCAGTGAGTCCAGAGAGTGCACTGGCAACACTGGGGATGCAGCGCAGTGAGTCCAGAGAGTGCACTGGCACCACTGGGGATGCAGTGCAGTGAGTCCAGAGAGTGCACTGGCACCACTGGGGATGCACTTCAGTGAGTCCAGAGAGTGCACTGGCACCACTGGGGATGCACTTCAGTGAGTCCAGAGATTGCACTGGCACCACTGGGGATGCAGTGCAGTGAGTCCAGAGAGTGCACTGGCACCACTGGGGATGCACTGCAGTGAGTCCACAGAGTGCACTGGTACCTCTGGGGATGCAGTGCAGTGAGTCCAGAGAGTGCACAGGCACCACTGGGGATGCACTGCAGTGAGTCCTGAGAGTGCACTGGCACCACTGGGGATGCAGTGCAGTGAGTCCAGAGAGTGCACTGGCACCACTGGGGATGCAGTGCAGTGAGTCCAGAGAGTGCACTGGCAGCACTGGGGATGCAGTGCAGTGAGTCCAGAGAGTGCACTGGCACCACTTGGGATGCACTGCAGTGAGTCCAGAGAGCGCACTGGCACCACTGGGGATGCACAGCAGTGAGTCCACAGAGTGCACTGGCACCACTGAGAATGCACTTCAGTGAGTCCAGAGAGTGCACTGGTACCACTGGGGATGCACTGCAGTGAGTCCAGAGAGTGCACTAGCACCACTGGGGATGCAGTGCAGTTAATCTAGTGAGTGCACTGGCACCACTGGGGATGCAGTGCAGTGAGTCAAGAGAGTGCACTGGCACCACTGGGGAGGCACTGCAGTGAGTCCAGAGAGTGCACTGGCACCACTGGGGATGCACTGCAGTGAGTCCAGAGAGTGCACTGGCACCACTGGGGATGCAGTGCAGTGAGTCCAGAGAGTGCACTGGCACCACTGGGGATGCAGTGCAGTGAGTCCAGAGAGTGCTCTGGCACCACTGGGGATGCAGTGCAGTGAGTCCAGAGAGTGCACTGGCACCACTGGGGATGCAGTGCAGTGAGTCCAGAGAGTGCACTGGCACCACTGGTGATGCACTGCAGTTACTCCAGAGAGTGCACTGGCACCACTGGGGATGCGGTGCGGTGAGTCCAGAGAGTGCACTGGCACCACTGGGGATGCAGTGCAGTCAGTCCAGTGAGTGTACTGGCACCACTGGGGATGCAGTGCAGTGAGTCCAGAGAGTGCACTGGCACCACTGAAAATGCCCTTCAGTGAGTGCAGAGAGTGCACTGGCACCACTGGGGATGCTGTGCAGTGAGTCCAGAGAGTGCACTGGCACCAATGGGGATGCACTGCAGTTACTCCAGAGAGTGCACTGGCACCACTGGGGATGCGGTGCGGTGAGTCCAGAGAGTGCACTGGCACCACTGGGGATGCAGTGCAGTCAGTCCAGTGAGTGTACTGGCACCACTGGGGATGCACTGCAGTGAGTCCAGAGAGTGCACTGGCACCACTGAGAATGCCCTTCAGTGAGTCCAGAGAGTGCACTGGCACCACTGGGGATGCACTGCAGTGAGTCCACAGAGTGCACTAGCACCACTGGGGATGCAGTGCAGTGAGTCCAGAGAGTGCACTGGCACCACTGGGGATGCACTTCAGTGAGTCCAGAGAGTGCACGCGCTCCACTGAGGATGCAGTACAGTGAGTCCAGAGAGTGCACTGGCACCACTGGGGATGCAGTGCAGTGAGTCCAGAGAGTGCACTGGCAGCACAGAGGATGCGGTGCAGTGAGTCCAGAGAGTGCTCTGGCACCACTGGGGATGCAGTGCAGTGAGTCCAGAGAGTGCACTGGCACCACTGGGGATGCACTGCAGTGAGTCCAGAGAGTGCACTGGCACCACTGGGGATGCACTTCAGTGAGTCCAGAGAGTGCACTGGCACCACTGGTGATGCACTGCAGTGAGTCCAGAGAGTGCACTGGCACCACTGGGGATGCACTGCAGTGAGTCCAGAGAGTGCACTGGCACCACTGGGGATGCAGTGCAGTGAGTCCAGAGAGTGCACTGGCACCAGAGGGAATGCACTGCAGTGAGTCCAGTGAGTGCACTGGCACCACTGGGGATGCAGTGCAGTGAGTGCAGAGAGTGCACTGGCACCACTGGACATGCAGTGCAGTGAGTCCAGAGAGTGCACTGGCAGCACTGGGGATGCACTGCAGTGAGTCCAGAGAGTGCACTGGCAGCACTGGGGATGCAGTGCAGTGAGTCCAGAGAGTGCACTGGCAATACTGGGGATGCAGTGCAGTGAGTCCAGAGAGTGCACTGGCACCACTGGGGCTGCAGTGCAGTGAGTCCAGAGAGTGCACTGGCACCACTGGGGATGCAGTGCAGTGAGTCCAGAGAGTGCTCTGGCACCACTGGGGATGCACTGAAGTGAGTCCAGAGAGTGCACTGGCACCACTGGGGCTTCAGTGCAGTGAGTGCAGAGAGTGCACAGGCAACACTGGGGTTGCAGTGCAGTGAGTCCAGAGAGTGCACTGGCACCACTGGGGATGCAGTGCAGTGAGTCCAGAGTGTGCACTGGCACGACTGGGAATGCAGTGCAGTGAGTCCAGAGAGTGCACTGGCACCACAGGTGATGCACTGCAGTGAGTCCAGAGAGTGCACTGGCACCACTGGGGATGCAGTGCAGTGAGTCCAGAGAGTGCACTGGCACCACTGGCGATGCACTGCAGTGAGTCCAGAGAGTGCACTGGCACCAGAGGGAATGCACTGCAGTGAGTCCAGTGAGTGCACTGGCACCACTGGAGATGCAGTACAGTGAGTCCAGTGAATGCACTGGCAACACTGGGGATGCAGTGCAGTGAGTCCAGAGAGTGCACTGGCACCACTGGGGATGCAGTATAGTGAGTCCAGTGAGTGCACTGGCACCACTGGGGATGCAGTGCAGTGAGTCCAGAGAGTGCACTGGCACCACTGGGGATGCACTTCAGTGAGTCCAGAGAGTGCACGCGCTCCACTGAGGATGCAGTACAGTGAGTCCAGAGAGTGCACTGGCACCACTGGGGATGCAGTGCAGTGAGTCCAGAGAGTGCACTGGCAGCACAGAGGATGCAGTGTAGTGAGTCCAGAGAGTGCTCTGGCACCACTGGCGATGCAGTGCAGTGAGTCCAGAGAGTGCACTGGCACCACTGGGGATGCACTTCAGTGAGTCCAGAGAGTGCTCTGGCACCACTGGCGATGCACTGCAGTGAGTCCAGAGAGTGCACTGGCACCACTGGGGATGCACTTCAGTGAGTCCAGAGAGTGCACTGGCACCACTGGTGATGCACTGCAGTGAGTCCAGAGAGTGCACTGGCACCACTGGGGATGCACTGCAGTGAGTCCAGAGAGTGCACTGGCACCACTGGGGATGCAGTGCAGTGAGTCCAGAGAGTGCACTGGCACCAGAGGGAATGCACTGCAGTGAGTCCAGTGAGTGCACTGGCACCACTGGGGATGCAGTGCAGTGAGTGCAGAGAGTGCACTGGCACCACTGGAAATGCAGTGTAGTGAGTCCAGAGAGTGCACTGGCAGCACTGGGGATGCAGTGCAGTGAGTCCAGAGAGTGCACTGGCAGCACTGGGGATGCAGTGCAGTGAGTCCAGAGAGTGCACTGGCAATACTGGGGATGCAGTGCAGTGAGTCCAGAGAGTGCACTGGCACCACTGGGGCTGCAGTGCAGTGAGTCCAGAGAGTGCACTGGCACCACTGGGGATGCAGTGCAGTGAGTCCAGAGAGTGCTCTGGCACCACTGGGGATGCACTGAAGTGAGTCCAGAGAGTGCACTGGCACCACTGGGGCTTCAGTGCAGTGAGTGCAGAGAGTGCACTGGCAACACTGGGGTTGCAGTGCAGTGAGTCCAGAGAGTGCACTGGCACCACTGGGGATGCAGTGCAGTGAGTCCAGAGTGTGCACTGGCACGACTGGGAATGCAGTGCAGTGAGTCCAGAGAGTGCACTGGCACCACAGGTGATGCACTGCAGTGAGTCCAGAGAGTGCACTGGCACCACTGGGGATGCAGTGCAGTGAGTCCAGAGAGTGCACTGGCACCACTGGCGATGCACTGCAGTGAGTCCAGAGAGTGCACTGGCACCAGAGGGAATGCACTGCAGTGAGTGCAGTGAGTGCACTGGCACCACTGGAGATGCAGTACAGTGAGTCCAGTGAATGCACTGGCAACACTGGGGATGCAGTGCAGTGAGTCCAGAGAGTGCACTGGCACCACTGGGGATGCACTGCAGTGAGTCCAGAGAGTGCACTGGCACCACTGGGGATGCAGTGCAGTGAGTCCAGAGAGTGCACTGGCACCACTGGGGATGCACTGCAGTGAGTCCAGAGAGTGCACTGGCACCACTGATGATGCAGTACAGTGAGTCCAGTGAGTGCACTGGCACCACTGGGGATGTAGTGCAGTGACTCGAGAGAGTGCACTGGCACCACTGGGGATGCAGTGCAGTGAGTCCAGAGAGTGCACTGGCACCACTTGGGATGCAGTGCAGTGAGTCCAGAGAGTGCACTGGCACCACTGGGGATGCAGTGCAGTGAGTCCAGAGAGTGCATTGGCACCACTGGGGATGCAGTGCAGTGAGTCCAGAGAGTGCACTGGCACCACTGGGGATGCACTGCAGTGAGTCCACAGAGTGCACTAGCACCACTGGGGATGCACTGCAGTGAGTCCAGAGAGTGCACTGGCACCACTGGGGATGCAGTGCAGTGAGTCCAGAGAGTGCACTGGCACCACTGGGGATGCAGTGCAGTGAGTCAAGAGAGTGCACTGGCACCACAGGGGATGCACTGCAGTGAGCCAAGAGAGTGCACTGGCACCACTGGGGATGCGGTGCCGGGAGTCCAGAGAGTGCACTGGCACCACTGGGGATGCAGTGCAGTGAGTCCAGAGAGTGCACTGGCACCACTGGGGATGCACTGCAGTGAGTCCAGAGAGTGCACTGGCACCACTGGGGATGCAGTGCAGTGAGTCCAGAGAGTGCACTGGCACCACTGGGGATGCAGTGCAGTGAGTCCAGAGAGTGCACTGGCAGCACTGGGGATGCAGTGCAGTGAGTCCAGAGAGTGCACTGGCAACACTGGGGATGCACTGCAGTAAGTCCAGAGAGCGCACTGGCACCACTGGGGATGCACTGCAGTGAGTCGACAGAGTGCACTGGCACCACTGAGAATGCACTTCAGTGAGTCCAGAGAGTGCACTGGTACCACTGGGGATGCACTGCAGTGAGTCCAGAGAGTGCACTAGCACCACTGGGGATGCAGTGCAGTGAATCCAGTGAGTGCACTGGCACCACTGGGGATGCAGTGCAGTGAGTCCAGAGAGTGCACTGGCACCACTGGGGATGCACTGCAGTGAGCCAAGAGAGTGCACTGGCACCACTGGGGATGCGGTGCCGGGAGTCCAGAGAGTGCACTGGCACCACTGGGGATGCAGTGCAGTGAGTCCAGAGAGTGCACTGGCACCACTGGGATGCAGTGCAGTGAGTCCAGAGAGTGCACTGGCACCACTGGGAATGCACTGCAGTGAGTCCAGAGAGTGCACTGGCACCACTGGGGATGCACTGCAGTGAGTCCAGAGAGTGCACTGGCACCACTGAGAATGCCCTTCAGGGAGTCCAGAGAGTGCACTGGCACCACTGGGGATGCACTGCAGTGAGTCCAGAGAGTGCACTGGCACCACTGGGGATGCAGTGCAGTGAGTCCAGAGAGTGCACTGGCACCACTGGGGATGCAGTGCAGTGAGTCCAGAGAGTGCACTGGCAGCACTGGGGATGCAGTGCAGTGAGTCCAGAGAGTGCACTGGCACCACTGGGTATGCGGTGCCGGGAGTCCAGAGAGCGCACTGGCACCACTGGGGATGCAGTGCAGTGAGTCCACAGAGTGCACTGGCACCACTGAGAATGCACTTCAGTGAGTCCAGAGAGTGCACTGGTACCACTGGGGATGCACTGCAGTGAGTCCAGAGAGTGCACTAGCACCACTGGGGATGCAGTGCAGTGAATCCAGTGAGTGCACTGGCACCACTGGGGATGCAGTGCAGTGAGTCAAGAGAGTGCACTGGCACCACTGGGGATGCACTGCAGTGAGCCCAGAGAGTGCACTGGCACCACTGGGGATGCGGTGCCGGGAGTCCAGAGAGTGCACTGGCACCACTGGGGATGCAGTGCAGTGAGTCCAGAGAGTGCACTGGCACCACTGGGGATGCAGTGCAGTGAGTCCAGAGAGTGCACTGGCACCACTGGGGATGCAGTGCAGTGAGTCCAGAGAGTGCTCTGGCACCACTGGGGATGCAGTGCAGTGAGTCCAGAGAGTGCACTGGCACCACTGGGGATGCAGTGCAGTGAGTCCAGAGAGTGCACTGGCACCACTGGTGATGCACTGCAGTTACTCCAGAGAGTGCACTGGCACCACTGGGGATGCGGTGCGGTGAGTCCAGAGAGTGCACTGGCACCACTGGGGATGCAGTGCAGTGAGTCCAGTGAGTGTACTGGCACCACTGGGGATGCACTGCAGTGAGTCCAGAGAGTGCACTGGCACCACTGAGAATGCCCTTCAGTGAGTCCAGAGAGTGCACTGGCACCACTGGGGATGCACTGCAGTGAGTCCACCGAGTGCACTAGCACCACTGGGGATGCAGTGCAGTGAGTCCAGAGAGTGCACTGGCACCACTGGGGATGCACTTCAGTGAGTCCAGAGAGTGCACGCGCTCCACTGGGGATGCAGTACAGTGAGTCCAGAGAGTGCACTGGCACCACTGGGGATGCAGTGCAGTGAGTCCAGAGAGTGCACTGGCAGCACAGAGGATGCAGTGCAGTGAGTCCAGAGAGTGCTCTGGCACCACTGGGGATGCAGTGCAGTGAGTCCAGAGAGTGCACTGGCACCACTGGGGATGCACTGCAGTGAGTACAGAGAGTGCACTGGCACCACTGGGGATGCACTTCAGTGAGTCCAGAGAGTGCACTGGCACCACTGGGGATGCACTGCAGTGAGTCCAGAGAGTGCACTGGCACCACTGGGGATGCACTGCAGTGAGTCCAGAGAGTGCACTGGCACCACTGGGGATGCAGTGCAGTGAGTCCAGAGAGTGCACTGGCACCAGAGGGAATGCACGGCAGTGAGTCCAGTGAGTGCACTGGCACCACTGGGGATGCAGTGCAGTGAGTGCAGAGAGTGCACTGGCACCACTGGACGTGCAGTGCAGTGAGTCCAGAGAGTGCAGTGGCACCACTGGGGATGCAGTGCAGTGAGTCCAGAGAGTGCACTGGCAGCACTGGGGATGCAGTGCAGTGAGTCCAGAGAGTGCACTGGCACCACTGGGGCTGCAGTGCAGTGAGTCCAGAGAGTGCTCTGGCACCACTGGGGATGCACTGAAGTGAGTCCAGAGAGTGCACTGGCACCACTGGGGATGCAGTGCAGTGAGTCCAGAGAGTGCACTGGCAACACTGGGGTTGCAGTGCAGTGAGTCCAGAGAGTGCACTGGCACCACTGGGGATGCAGTGCAGTGAGTCCAGAGTGTGCAGTGGCACGAATGGGAATGCAGTGCAGTGAGTCCAGAGATTGCACTGGCACCACTGGGGTGCACTTCAGTGAGTCCAGAGAGTGCACTGGCACCACAGGTGATGCACTGCAGTGAGTCCAGAGAGTGCACTGGCACCACTGGGGATGCACTGCAGTTACTCCAGAGAGTGCACTGGCACCACTGGGGATGCGGTGCGGTGAGTCCAGAGAGTGCACTGGCACCACTGCGGATGCACTGCAGTGAGTCCAGTGAGTGTACTGGCACCACTGGGGATGCACTGCAGTGAGTCCAGAGAGTGCACTGGCACCACTGAGAATGCCCTTCAGTGAGTCCAGAGAGTGCACTGGCACCACTGGGGATGCACTGCAGTGAGTCCACAGAGTGCACTAGCACCACTGGGGATGCAGTGCAGTGAGTCCAGAGAGTGCACTGGCACCACTGGGGATGCACTTCAGTGAGTCTAGAGAGTGCACGCGCTCCACTGGGGATGCAGTACAGTGAGTCCAGAGAGTGCACTGGCACCACTGGGGATGCAGTGCAGTGAGTCCAGAGAGTGCACTGGCAGCACAGAGGATGCAGTGCAGTGAGTCCAGAGAGTGCACTGGCACCACTGGGGATGCAGTGCAGTGAGTCCAGTGAGTGTACTGGCACCACTGGGGATGCACTGCAGTGAGTCCAGAGAGTGCACTGGCACCACTGAGAATGCCCTTCAGTGAGTCCAGAGAGTGCACTGGCACCACTGGGGATGCACTGCAGTGAGTCCACAGAGTGCACTAGCACCACTGGGGATGCAGTGCAGTGAGTCCAGAGAGTGCACTGGCACCACTGGGGATGCACTTCAGTGAGTCCAGAGAGTGCACGCGCTCCACTGGGGATGCAGTACAGTGAGTCCAGAGAGTGCACTGGCACCACTGGGGATGCAGTGCAGTGAGTCCAGAGAGTGCACTGGCACCACTGGGGATGCAGTGCAGTGAGTCCAGAGAGTGCTCTGGCACCACTGGGGATGCAGTGCAGTGAGTCCAGAGAGTGCACTGGCACCACTGGGGATGCACTGCAGTGAGTCCAGAGAGTGCACTGGCACCACTGGGGATGCACTTCAGTGAGTCCAGAGAGTGCACTGGCACCACTGGGGATGCACTGCAGTGAGTCCAGAGAGTGCACTGGCACAACTGGGGATGCAGTGCAGTGAGTCCAGAGAGTGCACTGGCACCAGAGGGAATGCACGGCAGTGAGTCCAGTGAGTGCACTGGCACCACTGGGGATGCAGTGCAGTGAGTGCAGAGAGTGCACTGGCACCACTGGACATGCAGTGCAGTGAGTCCAGAGAGTGCAGTGGCACCACTGGGGATGCAGTGCAGTGAGTCCAGAGAGTGCACTGGCAGCACTGGGGATGCAGTGCAGTGAGTCCAGAGAGTGCACTGGCACCACTGGGGATGCACTGCAGTGAGTCCAGAGAGTGCACTGGCACCACTGGGGATGCACTTCAGTGAGTCCAGAGAGTGCACTGGCACCACAGGTGATGCACTGCAGTGAGTCCAGAGAGTGCACTGGCACCACTGGGGATGCAGTGCAGTGAGTCCAGAGAGTGCTCTGGCACCACTGGGGATGCAGTGCAGTGAGTCCAGAGAGTACACTGGCACCACTGGGATGCAGTGCAGTGAGTCCAGAGAGTTCACTGGCACCACTGGGGATGCAGTCCAGTGAGTCCAGTGAGTGCACTGGCACCACTGGGGATGCAGTGCAGTGACTGCAGAGAGTACACTGGCACCACCGGGGATTCACTGCAGTGAGTCCAGAGAGTGCACTGGCACCACCTGTGATGCAGTGCAGTGAGTGCAGTGAGTGCACTGGCACCACTGGGGATGCAGTGCTGTGACTCCAGAGAGCGCACTGGCACCACTGGGGATGCAGTGCAGTCAGTCCAGTGAGTGCACTGGTACCACTGGGGGTGCAGTACAGTGAGTCCAGAGAGTGCACTGACACCACTGGGGATGCACTGCAGTGAGTCCAGACAGTGCACTGGCACCACTGGGGATGCAGTGCAGTGAGTCCAGAGACTGCACTGGCACCACTGGGGATGCAGTGCAGTGAGACCAGAGAGTGCACTGGCACCACTGGGGATGCACTGCAGTGAGTCCACAGAGTGCACTGGCACCACTGGGGATGCACTGCAGTTAGTCCAGAGAGTGCACTGTCACCACTGGGGATGCAGTACAGTGAGTCCACATAGTGCACTGGCACCAGTGGGGATGCAGTACAGTGAGTCCAGAGAGTGCACTGGCACCACTGGACATGCAGTGCAGTGAGTCCAGAGAGTGCACTGGCACCACTGGGGATGCACTTCAGTGACTCCACAGAGTGCACTGGCACCACTGGGGATGCAGTGCAGTGAGTCCAAAGACTTCACTGGCACCACTGGGGATGCAGTGCAGTGAGTCCAGAGAGTGCACTGGCACCACTGGGGATGCAGTGAAGTGAGTGCAGAGAGTGCACTGGCACCACTGGGGATGCACTGCAGTGAGTCCAGAGAGTGCACTGGCACCACTGGGGATGCACTACAGTGAGTCCAGAGAGTGCACTGGCACCACTGGGGATGCAGTGCAGTGAGTCCAGAGAGTGCTCTGGCACCACTGGGGATGCAGTGCCGTGAGTCCAGAGAGTGCACTGTCACCACTGGTGATGCAGTGCAGTGAGTCCAGAGAGTGCACTGGCAACACTGGGGTTGCAGTGCAGTGAGTCCAGAGAGTGCACTGGCACCACTGGGGATGCAGTGCAGTGAGTCCAGAGTGTGCACTGGCACGACTGGGAATGCAGTGCAGTGAGTCCAGAGATTGCACTGGCACCACTGGGGATGCACTTCAGTGAGTCCAGAGAGTGCACTGGCACCACAGGTGATGCACTGCAGTGAGTCCAGAGAGTGCACTGGCACCACTGGGGATGCAGTGCAGTGAGTCCAGAGAGTGCTCTGGCACCACTGGGGATGCAGTGCAGTGAGTCCAGAGAGTACACTGGCACCACTGGGGATGCAGTGCAGTGAGTCCAGAGAGTTCACTGGCACCACTGGGGATGCAGTCCAGTGAGTCCAGTGAGTGCACTGGCACCACTGGGGATGCAGTGCAGTGACTGCAGAGAGTACACTGGCACCACCGGGGATGCACTGCAGTGAGTCCAGAGAGTGCACTGGCACCACCTGTGATGCAGTGCAGTGAGTCCAGTGAGTGCACTGGCACCACTGGGGATGCAGTGCTGTGACTCCAGAGAGCGCACTGGCACCACTGAGGATGCAGTGCAGTCAGTCCAGTGAGTGCACTGGTACCACTGGGGGTGCAGTACAGTGAGTCCAGAGAGTGCACTGACATCACTGGGGATGCACTGCAGTGAGTCCAGACAGTGCACTGGCACCACTGGGGATGCAGTGCAGTGAGTCCAGAGACTGCACTGGCACCACTGGGGATGCAGTGCAGTGAGACCAGAGAGTGCACTGGCACCACTGGGGATGCACTGCAGTGAGTCCAGAGAGTGCACTGGCACCACTGGGGATGCACTGCAGTTAGTCCAGAGAGTGCACTGTCACCACTGGGGATGCAGTACAGTGAGTCCACATAGTGCACTGGCACCAGTGGGGATGCAGTACAGTGAGTCCAGAGAGTGCACTGGCACCACTGGACATGCAGTGCAGTGAGTCCAGAGAGTGCACTGGCACCACTGGGGATGCACTTCAGTGACTCCACAGAGTGCACTGGCACCACTGGGGATGCAGTGCAGTGAGTCCAAAGACTTCACTGGCACCACTGGGGATGCAGTGCAGTGAGTCCAGAGAGTGCACTGGCACCACTGGGGATGCAGTGAAGTGAGTGCAGAGAGTGCACTGGCACCACTGGGGATGCACTGCAGTGAGTCCAGAGAGTGCACTGGCACCACTGGGGATGCACTACAGTGAGTCCAGAGAGTGCACTGGCACCACTGGGGATGCAGTGCAGTGAGTCCAGAGAGTGCACTGGCACCACTGGGGATGCAGTGCAGTGAGTCCAGTGAGTGTACTGGCACCACTGGGGATGCACTGTAGTGAGCCCAGAGAGTGCACTGGCACCACTGAGAATGCACTTCAGTGAGTCCAGAGAGTGCACTGGCACCACTGGGGATGCACTGCAGTGAGTCCAGAGAGTGCACTAGCACCACTGGGGATGCAGTGCAGTGAATCCTGTGAGTACACTGGCACCACTGGGGATGCAGAGCAGTGAGTCCAGAGAGCTCACTGGCACCACTGGGGATGCACTGCAGTGAGTCCAGTGAATGCACTGGAACCACTGGGGATGCATTGCTGTGAGTCCAGAGAGTGCACTGGCACCACTGGTGATGCAGTACAGTGAGTCCAGTGAGTGCACTGGTACCACTGGGCCTGCAGTGCAGTGAGTCCAGAGAGTGCACTGGCACCACTGGGGATGCAGTGAAGTGAGTCCAGAGAGTGCACTGGCACCACCGATGATGCAGTACAGTGAGTCCAGTGAGTGCACTGGCACTACTGGGGATGTAGTGCAGTGACTCGAGAGAGTGCACTGGCACCACTGGGGATGCAGTGCAGTGAGTCCAGAGAGTGCACTGGCACCACTGGGGATGCAGTGCAGTGAGTCCAGAGAGTGCACTGGCAGCAGTGGGGATGCAGTGCAGTGAGTCCAGAGAGTGCACTGGCACCACTGGGGATGCAGTGCAGTGAGTCCAGAGACTTCACTGGCACCACTGGGAATGCAGTGCAGTGAGTCCAGAGAGTGCACTGGCAGCACTGGGGATGCAGTGCAGTGAGTCCAGAGAGTGCACTGGCACCACTGGGGATGCACTGCAGTGAGTCCAGAGAGTGCACTGGCAGCACTGGGGATGCAGTGCAGTGAGTCCAGAGAGTGCACTGGCACCACTGGGGATGCAGTGCAGTGAGTCCAGAGAGTGCACTGGCACCACTGGGGATGCACTGCAGTGAGTCCAGAGAGTGCACTGGCACAACTGGGGATGCAGCGCAGTGACTCTAGAGAGTGCACTGGCACCACTGCGGATGCGGTGCAGTGAGTCCAGAGATTGCACTGGCACCACTGGGGAAGCAGTGCAGTGAGTCCAGAGAGTGCACTGGCACCACTGGGGATGCAGTTTAGTGAGTCCAGAGAGTGCACTGGCACCACTGGGGATGCACTTCAGTGAGTCCAGAGAGTGTACTGACACCACTGGGGATGCGGTGCAGTGAGTCCAGAGAGTGCACTGGCACCACTGGGGATGCGGTGCAGTGAGTCCAGAGAGTGCTCTGGCACCACTGGGGATGCACTGCAGTGAGTCCAGAGACTGCACTGGCACCACTGGGGATGCAGTGCAGTGAGTCCAGAGAGTGCACTGGCACCACTGGGGATGCAGTGCAGTGAGTGCAGAGAGTGCACTGGCACCACCTGTGATGCAGTACAGTGTGTCCAGTGAGTGCACTGGCACCACTGGGGATGCAGTGCTGTGACTCCGGAGAGCGCACTGGCACCACTGGGGATGCAGTGCAGTCAGTCCAGTGAGTGCACGGGCACCACTGGGGATGCAGTGCAGTGAGTGCAGAGAGTGCAATGGCACCAATGGGGATGCAGTGCAGTGAGTCCAGAGAGTGCACTGGCACCACTGGGGATGCAGTGCAGTGAGTCCAGAGATTGCACTGGCACCACTGGGGATGCAGTGCTGTGACTCCAGAGAGCGCACTGGCACCACTGGGGATGCACTACAGTGAGTCCAGAGAGTGCGCTGGCACCACTGGGGATGCACTGCAGTGAGTCCAGAGAGTGCACTGGCACCACTGGGGATGCAGTGCAGTGAGTCCAGAGAGTGCACTGGCACCACTGGGGCTGCAGTGCAGTGAGTCCAGAGAGTGCACTTGCACCACTGGGGATGGGTTTCAAGCCAACTGCATTAACCGCTCATGCTTCTTTCTTATGAGACGTTAGTAAACCAATTACATAGCCTTGTCAAGACTAAATCACAGGTAAAAATCCTGTACATCTCATGTGGCCAACCACTCCCAACTAGGATTCCAAGAACCAGGAGGTTCGGTGAAAATAGGGCTAGTGCTATTAGAGGGGTGATTATTAGGGTAAGCCCTAAGCTGTCTTTAATGGAGAAGTATGGGTGGAATGGGATTTTGTCGCAGTCTGATACGATTCCTAGTGGGTTATTTGAGCCTGATTCGTGTAGGAAGGTTAGGTGGACTAGGGTGATTCCTGCAATTAGGAAGGGCAGTAGGAAGTGGATGGCGAAGAATCGGGTTAAGGTTGGATTGTCTACTGAGAATCCTCCTCAGGCTCATTCTACTAGAGTTTGCCCAATGTACGGGATGGCTGAGAATAGGTTGGTGATTACGGTTGCCCCTCAGAATGACATTTGTCCTCATGGTAGGACATACCCTACGAAGGCAGTTGCTATTAGGGTGAGTAGGAGGATTACTCCTGTGTTTCAGGTTTCTTTGTATAGGTAGGAGCCGTAGTAGAGGCCTCGTCCGATGTGTAAGTAGATGCAGATAAAGAAGAGCGAAGCACCGTTGGCGTGGAGGTTGCGGATGAGCCATCCGTACTGGACGTCTCGGCATGTGTGAGCTACTGAGGAGAAGGCGAGTGAAGTGTCTGCGGTGTAGTGTATGGCTAGTAGCAGGCCTGTTAGGATTTGTGTGGCTAAGCAGATGGCTAGAAGGGAGCCGAAGTTTCATCAGGCAGAGATGTTGGAGGGGGCGGGTAGGTCGATTAGGGAGTTGTTGATTATTTTTAGTAGGGGATGGGATTTGCGGATGTTAGGGGCCATTAGTGAGTCTGTGTGTTATTAGGATTATTACCAGGATGGAGAGGGCGAAGGATCCTAGGTAGGCCTTAATTAGCCCTGTGTGTATTGAGGTTGCGGCTTTGCTTGCGGCTACTTGTAGTTCAGCAAGGCCCTCTGGCCCTATTTTTTTGAGTCAGGAGAGGTCGATCAAGTGTAGGGCAATGTTTTGTCCCTTTTCTAGTAGGTTTTTGGAGAAGAATCGGTGTACTAGGGGGTTGAAGTACCCTAATGCAGAGGAGAAGTTTATGAGGGGGGTTGGTTTGGGGTGAGTGAGGGTGTGTGTTATGTTCGATAGTTCTAGGGCTAGGATGATTCCTAGGATTGTTATGAGGATGGCAGCAGTTTTGGTGATAAGGGGTATGGTTATTGGGGGGGTTTTGGTTGGTGTGATGAAAGAGGTAATGATTATTCCTGCTGTAATGCTGCCTAGGGCGAGTCGGGTTAGGGGGGCGGTGATTAGTGGGTTGTTTTCGTTTATTGATACTATTGGGGGGATTCGGGTTTGTCCAGCTTGGACTAGGATGGTTATGCGGATGCTGTAGGTTGCGGTGAATGCTGTGGCTATAAGGGTTAGGAGTAGGGCTCAAGTATTTAGGTATGATGTGTTTAAGCTTTCGATGATGAGGTCTTTTGAGTAGAATCCGGCTAGGAATGGGGTTCCTATCAGCGCCAGGTTTCCGATGGTTAGGCAGGAAGTAGTGACTGGGAGTATTTTCTGTAGGCCTCCTATCTTTCGGATATCTTGTTCTCCGTTTAGGTTGTGGATGATAGACCCTGAGCATAGGAATAGTATGGCTTTAAAGAAGGCATGGGTTGAGATGTGTAGGAAGGCTAGTTGTGGGAGGTTTAGTCCGATAGTGACTATTATTAGTCCTAGTTGGCTGGATGTTGAGAAAGCAATGATTTTTTTGATGTCATTTTGGGTTAGGGCGCATGTGGCAGCGAATAGGGTTGATAGAGCACCTAGGCATAGGCAGGCAGTTAGGGCTGTCTGGTTGGTGGCTAGCAGGGGGTGCATGCGGATGAGCAGGAAGATTCCGGCTACTACTATGGTACTGGAGTGCAGTAGGGCTGATACTGGGGTGGGGCCTTCTATTGCTGCGGGCAGTCATGGGTGGAGTCCAAATTGGGCGGATTTTCCTGCAGCTGCGAGGATTAATCCTATGAGGGGGAGGATTGGGGTTTGGTGGGGGTGTACGGCTTGTTGGATCTCTCAGGTGTTGAATGTTGAAGCTAGTCATGCTATGCTCAGGATCAGTCCGATGTCTCCGATTCGGTTGTAGATTACGGCTCGTAGGGCGGCGGTGTTGGCATCTGCTCGGCCTTGTCATCAGCCGATGAGAAGGAAGGACATGATTCGTACTCCTTCCCAGCCTACGAATAGGAGGAATATGTTGTTTGCGGTTGTTAGGAGGAGTATGGCGACTAGGAATGTCAGTAGGTAGGTGAAAAATTTTGTTACGTATGGCTCTGAGGCCATGTATCATATGGCGAATTGTAGGATTGATCATGTTACAAATAGGGCGATTGGAAGAAATGTTATTGAGTATTGGTCTATTTTTAGGCTCAGGGGGATTTTAAAGTTTATAATGAATTTTCACTCCCAGTGGCAGGTGACAGATTCTACTCCCGAGTAGATGAATGCGGTTGTAGGGGCTAGGCTAATTAGGAATGCGGTTTTAACAGCGCGGGTGGTGGCTTGTGGGGTGTTTTTAAAGTTTTTAAATAGAAATGGCAGGATGATTGGGGTTAGGAGGATTGTCAGCGTGAGTAGTGTGAGGGAGTTGATTAGTAGTGTGGGGTTCACTACTTTTACTTGGATTTGCACCAAGATGGGTGGTTCCTAAGACCAGTGGATTGCTGTTATCCTTTAAAAGTAAGGGGGCTGAGGTTTTAGGCTCAGATGTAAGAGTTAGCAGCTCTTGTTGGTTAAACCCTCCCCTCGGCAGGTAAGAAGGTTTGAACTTCTATTCTTAGAATCACAGTCTAATGTTTGGTTTAAACTATACTTGCATGAGGGGATTCCGGAGATCAGTTCGGGTTTGAGGATTAGGAGGAATATTGGGATAATGTGGAGTGTTATGAGCAGGTGTTCTCGCGTGGTTGAGTTTTGCATAGATGTGATGTGGGAGGGGATTGAGCCTCGTTGGGTCATTAGTAGTATGAATAAGGTGTAGGAGGCGGTTAGTAGGGTTGCGATTCCTGTTAGGATGATCGTGAAGGCAGATCAGTTGAATAAGGTGATTATAATGGTTAGCTCTGCTATGAGGTTTGTTGTTGGGGGTAAGGCTATGTTTGTTAGATTGGCCAGCAATCATCAGGTAGCTATGAGTGGTAGGAGAGGTTGTAGGCCTCGTGTGAGTAGTAGAATTCGGCTGTGCGTACGTTCATAGTTTGTGTTGGCTAGGCAGAATAGTATGGAGGAAGTTAGTCCATGGGAAATTATTAGGATCATTGCCCCTGAGAATGATCAGTGGGTTTGGATTATTCCTGCGGCGATAACTAGGCCTATGTGGCTAACGGATGAATAAGCGATTAGTGATTTTAGGTCTGTCTGTCGTAGGCAGATTGAGCTAGTCATTAGGGCGCCTCATAGGGCCAGGGTTAGGAAGGGGTAGTGCAGGAGGTTGGACAGTGGGCCCATAAATAGAGTGACTCGTATAATTCCGTATCCTCCTAGCTTTAGTAGTAGGGCGGCGAGGAGTATTGAGCCTGCGATGGGTGCTTCTACGTGGGCTTTTGGCAGTCAGAGGTGTAGGCCGTATAGTGGGGCTTTTACTATGAATGCTATGAGCAGTGCTAGACCTGATAGTATTCCTGTCCATGAGGTGGATAGGGTTGGGTGGGTTAGTTGTAGGGTTGGCAGGTGCAGGGTGCCAATTTTCACGTATAGGTGTATGATTGTGATTAGCAGGGGTAGAGAGCTTACTGGCGTGTAGAATAGCAGGTAGATGCCAGCGCTTAGGCGTTCTGGTTGGTTCCCCCATCGGGTGATTAAGATTAGGGTGGGAATGAGGGTTGCTTCAAATGAGATGTAAAATAGTGCTAGTTCTGTGGTGGAAAAGGCTAGTAGGATGAATGGCTGGACTGCGACTAAGGTTGAGATAAAGATTCGTTTGCGTTGTAGGGGTTCTTGTTGCAGGTGGTTTTGGCTTGCTATGAGTGGGAGTAGTCAGCAGGATAGTACTAGGAGGGGGGATGAGATTTGGTCAATTCCTGTTCAGTTGGATAAAAATTTGTAGGGGTAGTAGGTTGGGATTAATCACTGTAGGCTTAGGGCAGCGATTAGGAGGCTGTATAAGGTGGTGTTAGTCCATAGAAATTTTGGTGGAGACAGCAGGGCTGTTGGAAGAAGTATGATTGTGGGTAGGATGATTCTTAGCATTGCAGGAGGTTTAGGTTGTGTAGATGGTCGGAGCCATGTGTGCGGGTGGAGGCTACTAGGATGGCCAGGCCTGTGCCCGCCTCACACGCTGAGAAGGTTAGCATGAGAATTGGTACCATGGTGAATGAGGAGACTTGGTTTTCGATGGATCATATTGATAGGCCTACGAATATCGATAATATTATGCTTTCAAGGCATAGTAGGGCGGATACTAGGTGGGTTCGGTGGAAGGCTAGCCCTAGTCCGCTGAAAATGAAGGCTGAGTAGAAGCTTAAATGTAGGGGCGACATAAGAAAGTTACAGGGTTGGCTGTAATCTGCTGGGTCGAAACCAGCTATCTTTTTGGTTAGACTAACTTTCTGTTATTCTGCTCATTCTAGGCCCCCTTGAATTCACTCGTAGGCCAGTCCGAGTGTTAGGAGAAGGAGGATCACTACAGTTCAGGTGAGGGTCATTAGGGGGGATTGGAGTTGGACGGCTCATGGCAGGGGGAGTAGGAGGGCGATTTCTAGGTCGAATAGGACGAACAGGATGGCTACTGAGGAAGAATCGGACTGAGAATGGTAATCGAGCAGATCCAAGTGGGTCGAATCCACATTCGTACGGTGAGAGTTTCTCTGAGTCGGGGTTTATTTGGGCGAGTCAGAAGTTTAATGCGGTTAGGGCGGCGCTTAGGATTGATGATAGGGCGAATATGAACATGAGTGCGTTCATTGCTCTCCTCTGGGTTTATACCAGATTCTAGAGATTGGAAGTCAATTGTAATTAATATACTAGAAGAGCAAGATCCTCATCAGTAGATGGTTATGTAGAGGAATAGTCAGATGACGTCTACGAAGTGTCAGTATCAGGCTGCTGCCTCGAATCCGAAGTGGTGGTCTGATGTAAAGTGGAACTTGATCAGTCGGAAGAGGCAGACGGTCAGGAAGGAGGATCCGATGATTACGTGGAGTCCGTGGAATCCAGTGGCAACGAAGAAGGTAGATCCGTAGACGCTATCGGCGATTGAGAATGGGGCTTCGTGGTATTCTATTGCTTGTAGGGCTGTGAAGTAGAATCCCAGGAGGATCGTTAGGGTTAGGGCGTGGATGGCGTGTTTTCGGTTTCCTTCTGTGATGCTGTGATGGGCTCACGTTACGGTAACGCCTGAGGCTAGTAGGATGGCTGTGTTTAGTAGGGGGACTTCTATCGGGTTGAGTGGTTTAATTCCTGTTGGGGGTCATTGGCCTCCTAGTTCTGGGGTTGGGGCCAGGCTCGAGTGGAAGAACGCTCAGAAGAACCCTAAGAAGAAGAATGCTTCGGATGTGATGAAAAGGATTATGCCGTATCGTAGGCCTTTTTGGACTGTGGGAGTGTGATGGCCTTGGAAGGTGCTTTCTCGTACAATGTCTCGTCATCATTGGAGTATTACTAGGAGTATTGAGATGAGGCCTAGGGTTAGTAGTATGGATGAGTTGTAGTGGAATCACATGATTAATCCTGAGGTTGTGAGTAGGGCGGCGGCTGCCCCGAAGATTGGTCAAGGGCTTGGGTCAACTATGTGGTATGAGTGTGCTTGGTGTGCCATTAGATGTTTTCTTGTAAGTATAGGCTTAGAAGGAGCACGAAGACGTAGGCCTGGATTATGGCTACTGCTACTTCTAGGATGGTTAGGAGTAGTAGGATGATTATTGTTAGGATGGATACTGCAGGAAGGGTGGGTATTAATGCAATGGAGGCTGTAGAGATGAGTTGGATGAGTAAGTGTCCTGCTGTAAGGTTGGCTGTAAGGCGGACTCCGAGGGCTAGGGGGCGGATTAGTAGGCTGGTTGTTTCGATCAGGATTAGTGCGGGGATTAGGGGTGTAGGGGTACCTTCGGGTAATAGGTGGGCTAAAGAGGCTGATGGTTGGTTTCGTAGGCCTGTTAGTAGTGTGGCGAGCCATAGTGGGAAGGCTAGGGCTATGTTCATAGATAGTTGGGTGGTTGGGGTGAATGTATATGGAAGGAGGCCTAGAAGGTTGATTGTAAGAAGTATGATTATTAGGGATGTAAATATTATGGCTCATTTGTGGCTATTTTTGTTGAGTGGGACTATTAGTTGTTTTGTGATTAGGTGAAGGAGTCATGTTTGGATAGTAGAAAGGCGGTTGTTGATTCATCGGTTGTTTGGGGACGGGAATAGTAGGGCTGGGAAGAGTAGGGATAGTAGGATTAAGGGGATGCCGAATAGATTGGGGCTGGAAAATTGGTCAAAGAAGCTTAGGTTCATGGTCAGGATCATGGTGTGGGTTTGGTAGTGAGGGAGGTCTTATTTGATGGGGGGTTGGTTGTGGTGAAGGCTAGTAGTTTTGGTTGGATGAGGAGTGCTAGGGTTAATCAGGTTATAATTATGATTGAAAATCATGGTGCGGGGTTAAGCTGTGGCATATCATTAAGGAGGGGGAAGTCCCTCTTTGGCTAGCTTAAAAGGCTAGTGCTGTTGCATAGCTTCTTAATGATTAGGATGATGATAGAAGGGACGATCAGGCCTCGAAATGTGGGAGTGGGGTTGATTCTACTACAATGGGTATGTAGCTGTGATTAGCCCCGCAAATTTCTGAGCATTGTCCGTAAAAAATCCCAGGCCGGGTGGTAATGAATGAAGTTTGGTTTAGTCGGCCTGGGATTGCGTCTGTTTTAACTCCGAGCGTTGGGACTGCTCAGGAGTGGAGTACGTCTCCTGCAGTAATGATCACGCGGATGGGGGATTCTATTGGGATAACTACGCGGTGGTCAACTTCTAGCAGTCGGAAGTGGCCGTTGGGTAAGTCTGGGGTGGGCACTATGTAGGAGTCGAATGATAGGTCTTTGAAGTCTGTGTATTCGTAGCTTCAGTATCATTGGTGGCCGATGGCTTTTAGGGTGAGGTCTGGTTCATCGATTTTGTCCATTATGTAGAGGATTTGTAGGGATGGGAGGGCGAGGAGTACCAGGACGATAGCAGGTAGGATTGTCCAGATCAGCTCTACTTCTTGGGCGTCTACAGCATTGGACGAGAGTTTTTCTGTTAGTATGTGGGCTAAAAGGTAGAGAACTAGGCTGCAGATAGCTAGGGCAACGATTAGGGCGTGGTCGTGGAATTCAACGAGTTCTTCTATGATGGGTGATGAGGCGTCTTGGAATCCTAGTTGGGAGTGGTTGGCCACATGAGATGTACAGGATTTTTACCTGTGATTTAGTCTTGACAAGGCTATGTAATTGGTTTACTAACGTCTCATAAGAAAGAAGCATGAGCGGTTAATGCAGTTGGCTTGAAACCAGCATGTGAGGGTTCGATTCCTTCCTTTCTTGTACTTGGACGAAGGCCGGTTCCTCGAAAGTATGGTATGGGGGAGGGCAGCCGTGGATTCATTCAACGTTTGTGGTAGTTAGTTCTGGTTGTAGGACTTTTCGTTTGGCCGAAAAGGCTTCTCAGATGATGAATATTAGTATGATTACGGCTACTATTGAGATTAGGGAGCCGATGGAGGAAATGGTGTTTCATAGTGTGTAGGCGTCGGGATAGTCCGAGTATCGTCGGGGTATTCCTGCTAGGCCTAGGAAGTGCTGGGGGAAGAACGTTAGGTTTACTCCTGTAAATATTACCCCGAAGTGGGCTTTTGCTCATGTTTGGTGTAGGGTAAACCCAGTGAGTAGTGGGAATCAGTGAGTAAATCCTGCTAGAATGGCAAAGACGGCGCCTATGGATAGGACGTAGTGGAAGTGGGCAACTACGTAGTACGTGTCGTGCAGGGCGATGTCTAGGGAAGAGTTTGCAAGAACGATTCCTGTTAATCCTCCGATGGTAAATAGGAAGATAAATCCTAGAGCTCATAGTATTGGGGGGGTCTCATTTGATTGTTCCTCCGTGCAGGGTGGCTAGTCAGCTAAATACTTTGATTCCGGTAGGGATGGCAATGATTATAGTGGCTGATGTAAAGTAGGCTCGGGTATCAACGTCTATTCCTACTGTAAACATGTGGTGAGCTCAGACGATGAATCCTAGGAAGCCGATGGATAGTATGGCTCAGACTATTCCCATGTAGCCGAAGGGCTCCTTTTTGCCTGAGTAGTACGTGACTACGTGTGAGATGATTCCGAACCCCGGTAGGATCAGAATATAGACTTCTGGGTGTCCGAAGAATCAGAATAGGTGTTGGTACAGGATTGGGTCTCCTCCTCCAGCGGGGTCGAAGAATGTGGTGTTTAGGTTTCGATCAGTTAGTAATATTGTAATACCGGCGGCGAGTACGGGGAGTGATAGAAGGAGTAGGATGGCGGTAATTAGTACGGATCAGACAAATAGTGGGGTTTGGTATTGTGAGAGTGCGGGGGGTTTTATGTTGATGGCTGTGGTGATAAAGTTGATGGCCCCAAGGATGGAGGAGATACCGGCTAAGTGGAGTGAGAAGATAGCCAGGTCTACTGAAGCTCCGGCGTGGGCAAGGTTACCTGCTAGGGGAGGGTAGACAGTTCAGCCTGTGCCGGCGCCAGCTTCTACAGTGGATGAGACTAGTAGTAGGAGGAATGATGGGGGGAGGAGTCAAAAGCTTATGTTGTTTATTCGCGGGAATGCTATGTCGGGGGCACCGATTATGAGGGGGACTACTCAGTTGCCGAATCCTCCGATCATGAGCGGATGCAGTGCAGTGAGTCCAGAGAGTGCACTGGCACCACTGGGGATGCACTGCAGTGAGTCCAGAGAGTGCACTGGCACCACTGGTGATGCAGTACAGTGAGTCCAGAGAGTGCACTGGCACCACTGGGGATGCACTGCAGTGAGTCCAGAGAGTGCACTGGCACCACTGGGGATGCACTACAGTGAGTCCAGAGATTGCACTGGCACCACTGGGGATGCACTGCACTGAGTCCAGAGAGTGCACTGACACGACTGGGGATGCAGTGCAGTGAGTCCAGAGAGTGCACTGGCACCACTGGGGATGCACTGCAGTGAGTTCAGAGAGTGCTCTGGCACCACTGGGGATGCAGTGCAGTGAGTCCAGAGAGTGCACTGGCACCACTGGGGATGCAGTGCAGTGAGTCCAGAGAGTGCACTGGCACCACTGGGGATGCAGCGCAGTGACTGCAGAGAGTACACTGGCACCACCGGGGATTCACTGCAGTGAGTCCAGAGAGTGCACTGGCACCACCTGTGATGCAGTGCAGTGAGTCCAGTGAGTGCACTAGCACCACTGGGGATGCAGTGCTGTGACTCCAGAGAGCGCACTGGCACCACTGGGGATGCAGTGCAGTCAGTCCAGTGAGTGCACTGGCACCACTGGGGGTGCAGTACAGTGAGTCCAGAGAGTGCACTGACACCACTGGGGATGCAGTGCAGTGAGTCCAGACAGTGCACTGGCACCACTGGGGATGCAGTGCAGTGAGTCCAGAGAGTGCACTGGCACCACTGGGGCTTCAGTGCAGTGAGACCAGAGAGTGCACTGGCACCACTGGGGATGCACTGCAGTGAGTCCAGAGAGTGCACTGGCACCACTGGGGATGCACTGCAGTTAGTCCAGAGAGTGCACTGTCACCACTGGGGATGCAGTACAGTGAGTCCAGAGAGTGCACTGGCACCAGTGGGGATGCAGTACAGTGAGTCCAGAGAGTGCACTGGCACCACTGGGGATGCACTGCAGTGACTCCAGAGAGTGCACTGGCACCACTGGGGATGCAGTGCAGTGAGTCCAAAGACTTCACTGGCACCACTGGGGATGCAGTGCAGTGAGTCCAGAGAGTGCACTGGCACCACTGGGGATGCAGTGAAGTGAGTGCAGAGAGTGCACTGGCACCACTGGGGATGCACTGCAGTGAGCCCAGAGAGTGCACTGGTACCACTGGGGATGCACTACAGTGAGTCCAGAGAGTGCACTGGCACCACTGGGGATGCAGTGCAGTGAGTCCAGAGAGTGCACTGGCACCACTGGGGATGCAGTGCAGTGAGTCCAGTGAGTGCACTGGCACCACTGGGGATGCACTGCAGTGATTCCAGAGAGTGCACTTGCACCACTGGGGATGCAGTGCAGTGAATCCTGTGAGTACACTGGCACCACTGGGGATGCAGTGCAGTGAGTCCAGAGAGTGCACTGGCACCACTGGGGATGCAGTGCAGTGAGTCCAGAGCGTGCACTGGCACCACTGGAGATGCAGTACAGTGAGTCCAGTGAATGCACTGGAACCACTGGGGATGCAGTGCAGTGAGTCCAGAGAGTGCACTGGCACCACTGGTGATGCAGTACAGTGAGTCCAGTGAGTGCACTGGTACCACTGGGCCTGTAGTGCAGTGAGTCCAGAGAGTGCACTGGCACCACTGGGGATGCAGTGCAGTGAGTCCAGAGAGTGCACTGGCACCACCGATGATGCAGTACAGTGAGTCCAGTGAGTGCACTGGCACCACTGGGGATGTAGTGCAGTGACTCGAGAGAGTGCACTGGCACCACTGGGGATGCAGTGCAGTGAGTCCAGAGAGTGCACTGGCACCACTGGGGATGCAGTGCAGTGAGTCCAGAGAGTGCACTGGCAGCAGTGGGGATGCAGTGCAGTGAGTCCAGAGACTTCACTGGCACCACTGGGGATGCAGTGCAGTGAGTCCAGAGAGTGCACTGGCACCACTGGGGATGCAGTGCAGTGAGTCCAGAGACTTCACTGGCACCACTGGGGATGCAGTGCAGTGAGTCCAGAGAGTGCATTGGCACCACTGGGGATGCAGTGCAGTGAGTCCAGAGAGTGCACTGGCACCACTGGGGATGCACTGCTGTGAGTCCAGAGAGTGCACTGACACCACTGGGGATGCAGTGCAGTGAGTCCAGACAGTGCACTGGCACCACTGGGGATGCAGTGCAGTGAGTCCAGAGAGTGCACTGGCACCACTGGGGCTTCAGTGCAGTGAGACCAGAGAGTGCACTGGCACCACTGGGGATGCACTGCAGTGAGTCCAGAGAGTGCACTGGCACCACTGGGGATGCACTGCAGTTAGTCCAGAGAGTGCACTGTCACCACTGGGGATGCAGTACAGTGAGTCCAGAGAGTGCACTGGCACCAGTGGGGATGCAGTACAGTGAGTCCAGAGAGTGCACTGGCACCACTGGGGATGCACTGCAGTGAGTCCAGAGAGTGCACTGGCACCACTGGGGATGCACTTCAGTGACTCCAGAGAGTGCACTGGCACCACTGGGGATGCAGTGCAGTGAGTCCAAAGACTTCACTGGCACCACTGGGGATGCAGTGCAGTGAGTCCAGAGAGTGCACTGGCACCACTGGGGATGCAGTGAAGTGAGTGCAGAGAGTGCACTGGCACCACTGGGGATGCACTGCAGTGAGCCCAGAGAGTGCACTGGTACCACTGGGGATGCACTACAGTGAGTCCAGAGAGTGCACTGGCACCACTGGGGATGCAGTGCAGTGAGTCCAGAGAGTGCACTGGCACCACTGGGGATGCAGTGCAGTGAGTCCAGTGAGTGCACTGGCACCACTGGGGATGCACTGCAGTGATTCCAGAGAGTGCACTTGCACCACTGGGGATGCAGTGCAGTGAATCCTGTGAGTACACTGGCACCACTGGGGATGCAGTGCAGTGAGTCCAGAGAGTGCACTGGCACCACTGGGGATGCAGTGCAGTGAGTCCAGAGCGTGCACTGGCACCACTGGAGATGCAGTACAGTGAGTCCAGTGAATGCACTGGAACCACTGGGGATGCAGTGCAGTGAGTCCAGAGAGTGCACTGGCACCACTGGTGATGCAGTACAGTGAGTCCAGTGAGTGCACTGGTACCACTGGGCCTGTAGTGCAGTGAGTCCAGAGAGTGCACTGGCACCACTGGGGATGCAGTGCAGTGAGTCCAGAGAGTGCACTGGCACCACCGATGATGCAGTACAGTGAGTCCAGTGAGTGCACTGGCACCACTGGGGATGTAGTGCAGTGACTCGAGAGAGTGCACTGGCACCACTGGGGATGCAGTGCAGTGAGTCCAGAGAGTGCACTGGCACCACTGGGGATGCAGTGCAGTGAGTCCAGAGAGTGCACTGGCAGCAGTGGGGATGCAGTGCAGTGAGTCCAGAGACTTCACTGGCACCACTGGGGATGCAGTGCAGTGAGTCCAGAGAGTGCACTGGCACCACTGGGGATGCAGTGCAGTGAGTCCAGAGACTTCACTGGCACCACTGGGGATGCAGTGCAGTGAGTCCAGAGAGTGCATTGGCACCACTGGGGATGCAGTGCAGTGAGTCCAGAGAGTGCACTGGCACCACTGGGGATGCACTGCTGTGAGTCCAGAGAGTGCACTGGCACCACTGGTGATGCAGTACAGTGAGTCCAGAGAGTGCACTGGCACCACTGGGGATGCACTGCAGTGAGTCCAGAGAGTGCACTGGCACCACTGGGGATGCAGTGCAGTGAGTCCAGAGATTGCACTGGCACCACTGGGGATGCAGTGCAGTGAGTCCAGAGAGTGCACTGGCACCACTGGGTATGCAGTGCAGTGAGTCCAGAGAGTGCACTGGCACCACTGGGGATGCACTTCAGTGAGTACAGAGAGTGCACTGACACCACTGCGGATACAGTGCAGTGAGTCCAGAGAGTGCACTGGCACCACTGGGGATGCAGTGCAGTGAGTCCAGAGAGTGCTCTGGCACCACTGGGGATGCAGTGCAGTGAGTCCAGAGAGTACACTGGCACCACTGGTGATGCAGTCCAGTGAGTCCAGTGAATGAGTGGACTGCATCCCCAGTGGTGTCAGTGCACTCTCTGGACTCACTGTACTG
Source organism: Anser anser (assembly GCF_964211835.1). Lineage (NCBI taxonomy): Eukaryota > Metazoa > Chordata > Aves > Anseriformes > Anatidae > Anser > Anser anser. The sequence continues at coordinate 111,066,401 of NC_139722.1, forward strand.
CACCCCCAGTGGTGCCAGTGCACTCACTGGACTCACTGCACTGCATCACAGGTGGTGCCAGTGCACTCTCTGGACTCACTGCAGTGAATCCCCGGTGGTGCCAGTGTACTCTCTGCAGTCACTGCGCTGCATCCCCAGTGGTGCCAGTGCACTCACTGGACTCACTGGACTGCATCCCCAGTGGTGCCAGTGCACTCTCTGGACTCACTGCACTGCATCCCCAGTGGTGCCAGTGCACTCTCTGGACTCACTGCAGTGCATCCCCAGTGGTGCCAGAGCACTCTCTGGACTCACTGCACTGCATCCCCAGTGGTGCCAGTGCACTCTCTGGACTCACTGCACTGCATCCCCAGTGGTTCCAGTGCATTCACTGGACTCACTGTACTGCATCTCCAGTGGTGCCAGTGCACTCTCTGGACTCACTGCACTGCATCCCCAGTGGTGCCAGTGCACTCTCTGGACTCAGTGCAGTGCATCCCCAGTGGTGCCAGTGCAATCTCTGGACTCACTGTAGTGCATCCCCAGTGGTGCCAGTGCACTCTCTGGACTCACTGCAGTGCATCCGCAGTGGTGCCAGTGCACTCTCTGGACTCACTGTACTGCATCACCAGTGGTGCCAGTGCACTCTCTGGACTCACTGCAGTGCATCCCCAGTGGTGCCAGTGCACTCTCTGGACTCACTGCACTGCATCCCCAGTTTTGCCAGTGAAGTCTTTGGACTCACTGCACTGCATCCCCAGTGGTGCCAGTGCACTCTCTGGAGTCAATGAAGTGCATCCCCAGTGGTGCCAGTGCACTCTCTGGACTCACTGCACTGCATCCGCTCATGATCGGAGGATTCGGCAACTGAGTAGTCCCCCTCATAATCGGTGCCCCCGACATAGCATTCCTGCGAATAAACAACATAAGCTTTTGACTCCTCCCCCCATCATTCCTCCTACTACTAGTCTCATCCACTGTAGAAGCTGGCGCCGGCACAGGCTGAACTGTCTACCCTCCCCTAGCAGGTAACCTTGCCCACGCCGGAGCTTCAGTAGACCTGGCTATCTTCTCACTCCACTTAGCCGGTATCTCCTCCATCCTTGGGGCCATCAACTTTATCACCACAGCCATCAACATAAAACCCCCCGCACTCTCACAATACCAAACCCCACTATTTGTCTGATCCGTACTAATTACCGCCATCCTACTCCTTCTATCACTCCCCGTACTCGCCGCCGGTATTACAATATTACTAACTGATCGAAACCTAAACACCACATTCTTCGACCCCGCTGGAGGAGGAGACCCAATCCTGTACCAACACCTATTCTGATTCTTCGGACACCCAGAAGTCTATATTCTGATCCTACCGGGGTTCGGAATCATCTCACACGTAGTCACGTACTACTCAGGCAAAAAGGAGCCCTTCGGCTACATGGGAATAGTCTGAGCCATACTATCCATCGGCTTCCTAGGATTCATCGTCTGAGCTCACCACATGTTTACAGTAGGAATAGACGTTGATACCCGAGCCTACTTTACATCAGCCACTATAATCATTGCCATCCCTACCGGAATCAAAGTATTTAGCTGACTAGCCACCCTGCACGGAGGAACAATCAAATGAGACCCCCCCCCAATACTATGAGCTCTAGGATTTATCTTCCTATTTACCATCGGAGGATTAACAGGAATCGTTCTTGCAAACTCTTCCCTAGACATCGCCCTGCACGACACGTACTACGTAGTTGCCCACTTCCACTACGTCCTATCCATAGGCGCCGTCTTTGCCATTCTAGCAGGATTTACTCACTGATTCCCACTACTCACTGGGTTTACCCTACACCAAACATGAGCAAAAGCCCACTTCGGGGTAATATTTACAAGAGTAAACCTAACGTTCTTCCCCCAGCACTTCCTAGGCCTAGCAGGAATACCCCGACGATACTCGGACTATCCCGACGCCTACACACTATGAAACACCATTTCCTCCATCGGCTCCCTAATCTCAATAGTAGCCGTAATCATACTAATATTCATCATCTGAGAAGCCTTTCCGGCCAAACGAAAAGTCCTACAACCAGAACTAACTACCACAAACGTTGAATGAATCCACGGCTGCCCTCCCCCATACCATACTTTCGAGGAACCGGCCTTCGTCCAAGTACAAGAAAGGAAGGAATCGAACCCTCACATGCTGGTTTCAAGCCAACTGCATTAACCGCTCATGCTTCTTTCTTATGAGACGTTAGTAAACCAATTACATAGCCTTGTCAAGACTAAATCACAGGTAAAAATCCTGTACATCTCATGTGGCCAACCACTCCCAACTAGGATTCCAAGACGCCTCATCACCCATCATAGAAGAACTCGTTGAATTCCACGACCACGCCCTAATCGTTGCCCTAGCTATCTGCAGCCTAGTTCTCTACCTTTTAGCCCACATACTAACAGAAAAACTCTCGTCCAATGCTGTAGACGCCCAAGAAGTAGAGCTGATCTGGACAATCCTACCTGCTATCGTCCTGGTACTCCTCGCCCTCCCATCCCTACAAATCCTCTACATAATGGACGAAATCGACGAACCAGACCTCACCCTAAAAGCCATCGGCCACCAATGATACTGAAGCTACGAATACACAGACTTCAAAGACCTATCATTCGACTCCTACATAGTGCCCACCCCAGACTTACCCAACGGCCACTTCCGACTGCTAGAAGTTGACCACCGCGTAGTTATCCCAATAGAATCCCCCATCCGCGTGATCATTACTGCAGGAGACGTACTCCACTCCTGAGCAGTCCCAACGCTCGGAGTTAAAACAGACGCAATCCCAGGCCGACTAAACCAAACTTCATTCATTACCACCCGGCCTGGGATTTTTTACGGACAATGCTCAGAAATTTGCGGGGCTAATCACAGCTACATACCCATTGTAGTAGAATCAACCCCACTCCCACATTTCGAGGCCTGATCGTCCCTTCTATCATCATCCTAATCATTAAGAAGCTATGCAACAGCACTAGCCTTTTAAGCTAGCCAAAGAGGGACTTCCCCCTCCTTAATGATATGCCACAGCTTAACCCCGCACCATGATTTTCAATCATAATTATAACCTGATTAACCCTAGCACTCCTCATCCAACCAAAACTACTAGCCTTCACCACAACCAACCCCCCATCAAATAAGACCTCCCTCACTACCAAACCCACACCATGATCCTGACCATGAACCTAAGCTTCTTTGACCAATTTTCCAGCCCCAATCTATTTGGCATCCCCTTAATCCTACTATCCCTACTCTTCCCAGCCCTACTATTCCCGTCCCCAAACAACCGATGAATCAACAACCGCCTTTCTACTATCCAAACATGACTCCTTCACCTAATCACAAAACAACTAATAGTCCCACTCAACAAAAATGGCCACAAATGAGCCATAATATTTACATCCCTAATAATCATACTTCTTACAATCAACCTTCTAGGCCTCCTTCCATATACATTCACCCCAACCACCCAACTATCTATGAACATAGCCCTAGCCTTCCCACTATGGCTCGCCACACTACTAACAGGCCTACGAAACCAACCATCAGCCTCTTTAGCCCACCTATTACCCGAAGGTACCCCTACACCCCTAATCCCCGCACTAATCCTGATCGAAACAACCAGCCTACTAATCCGCCCCCTAGCCCTCGGAGTCCGCCTTACAGCCAACCTTACAGCAGGACACTTACTCATCCAACTCATCTCTACAGCCTCCATTGCATTAATACCCACCCTTCCTGCAGTATCCATCCTAACAATAATCATCCTACTACTCCTAACCATCCTAGAAGTAGCAGTAGCCATAATCCAGGCCTACGTCTTCGTGCTCCTTCTAAGCCTATACTTACAAGAAAACATCTAATGGCACACCAAGCACACTCATACCACATAGTTGACCCAAGCCCTTGACCAATCTTCGGGGCAGCCGCCGCCCTACTCACAACCTCAGGATTAATCATGTGATTCCACTACAACTCATCCATACTACTAACCCTAGGCCTCATCTCAATACTCCTAGTAATACTCCAATGATGACGAGACATTGTACGAGAAAGCACCTTCCAAGGCCATCACACTCCCACAGTCCAAAAAGGCCTACGATACGGCATAATCCTTTTCATCACATCCGAAGCATTCTTCTTCTTAGGGTTCTTCTGAGCGTTCTTCCACTCGAGCCTGGCCCCAACCCCAGAACTAGGAGGCCAATGACCCCCAACAGGAATTAAACCACTCAACCCGATAGAAGTCCCCCTACTAAACACAGCCATCCTACTAGCCTCAGGCGTTACCGTAACGTGAGCCCATCACAGCATCACAGAAGGAAACCGAAAACACGCCATCCACGCCCTAACCCTAACGATCCTCCTGGGATTCTACTTCACAGACCTACAAGCAATAGAATACCACGAAGCCCCATTCTCAATCGCCGATAGCGTCTACGGATCTACCTTCTTCGTTGCCACTGGATTCCACGGACTCCACGTAATCATCGGATCCTCCTTCCTGACCGTCTGCCTCTTCCGACTGATCAAGTTCCACTTTACATCAGACCACCACTTCGGATTCGAGGCAGCAGCCTGATACTGACACTTCGTAGACGTCATCTGACTATTCCTCTACATAACCATCTACTGATGAGGATCTTGCTCTTCTAGTATATTAATTACAATTGACTTCCAATCTCTAGAATCTGGTATAAACCCAGAGGAGAGCAATGAACGCACTCATGTTCATATTCGCCCTATCATCAATCCTAAGCGCCGCCCTAACCGCATTAAACTTCTGACTCGCCCAAATAAACCCCGACTCAGAGAAACTCTCACCGTACGAATGTGGATTCGACCCACTTGGATCTGCTCGATTACCATTCTCAGTCCGATTCTTCCTCAGTAGCCATCCTGTTCGTCCTATTCGACCTAGAAATCGCCCTCCTACTCCCCCTGCCATGAGCCGTCCAACTCCAATCCCCCCTAATGACCCTCACCTGAACTGTAGTGATCCTCCTTCTCCTAACACTCGGACTGGCCTACGAGTGAATTCAAGGGGGCCTAGAATGAGCAGAATAACAGAAAGTTAGTCTAACCAAAAAGATAGCTGGTTTCGACCCAGCAGATTACAGCCAACCCTGTAACTTTCTTATGTCGCCCCTACATTTAAGCTTCTACTCAGCCTTCATTTTCAGCGGACTAGGGCTAGCCTTCCACCGAACCCACCTAGTATCCGCCCTACTATGCCTTGAAAGCATAATATTATCGATATTCGTAGGCCTATCAATATGATCCATCGAAAACCAAGTCTCCTCATTCACCATGGTACCAATTCTCATGCTAACCTTCTCAACGTGTGAGGCGGGCACAGGCCTGGCCATCCTAGTAGCCTCCACCCGCACACATGGCTCCGACCATCTACACAACCTAAACCTCCTGCAATGCTAAAAATCATCCTACCCACAATCATACTTCTTCCAACAGCCCTGCTGTCTCCACCAAAATTTCTATGGACTAACACCACCTTATACAGCCTCCTAATCGCTGCCCTAAGCCTACAGTGATTAATCCCAACCTACTACCCCTACAAATTTTTATCCAACTGAACAGGAATTGACCAAATCTCATCCCCCCTCCTAGTACTATCCTGCTGACTACTCCCACTCATAGCAAGCCAAAACCACCTGCAACAAGAACCCCTACAACGCAAACGAATCTTTATCTCAACCTTAGTCGCAGTCCAGCCATTCATCCTACTAGCCTTTTCCACCACAGAACTAGCACTATTTTACATCTCATTTGAAGCAACCCTCATTCCCACCCTAATCTTAATCACCCGATGGGGGAACCAACCAGAACGCCTAAGCGCTGGCATCTACCTGCTATTCTACACGCTAGTAAGCTCTCTACCCCTGCTAATCACAATCATACACCTATACGTGAAAATTGGCACCCTGCACCTGCCAACCCTACAACTAACCCACCCAACCCTATCCACCTCATGGACAGGAATACTATCAGGTCTAGCACTGCTCATAGCATTCATAGTAAAAGCCCCACTATACGGCCTACACCTCTGACTGCCAAAAGCCCACGTAGAAGCACCCATCGCAGGCTCAATACTCCTCACCGCCCTACTACTAAAGCTAGGAGGATACGGAATTATACGAGTCACTCTATTTATGGGCCCACTGTCCAACCTCCTGCACTACCCCTTCCTAACCCTGGCCCTATGAGGCGCCCTAATGACTAGCTCAATCTGCCTACGACAGACAGACCTAAAATCACTAATCGCTTATTCATCCGTTAGCCACATAGGCCTAGTTATCGCCGCAGGAATAATCCAAACCCACTGATCATTCTCAGGGGCAATGATCCTAATAATTTCCCATGGACTAACTTCCTCCATACTATTCTGCCTAGCCAACACAAACTATGAACGTACGCACAGCCGAATTCTACTACTCACACGAGGCCTACAACCTCTCCTACCACTCATAGCTACCTGATGATTGCTGGCCAATCTAACAAACATAGCCTTACCCCCAACAACAAACCTCATAGCAGAGCTAACCATTATAATCACCTTATTCAACTGATCTGCCTTCACGATCATCCTAACAGGAATCGCAACCCTACTAACCGCCTCCTACACCTTATTCATACTACTAATGACCCAACGAGGCTCAATCCCCTCCCACATCACATCTATGCAAAACTCAACCACGCGAGAACACCTGCTCATAACACTCCACATTATCCCAATATTCCTCCTAATCCTCAAACCCGAACTGATCTCCGGAATCCCCTCATGCAAGTATAGTTTAAACCAAACATTAGACTGTGATTCTAAGAATAGAAGTTCAAACCTTCTTACCTGCCGAGGGGAGGGTTTAACCAACAAGAGCTGCTAACTCTTACATCTGAGCCTAAAACCTCAGCCCCCTTACTTTTAAAGGATAACAGCAATCCACTGGTCTTAGGAACCACCCATCTTGGTGCAAATCCAAGTAAAAGTAGTGAACCCCACACTACTAATCAACTCCCTCACACTACTCACGCTGACAATCCTCCTAACCCCAATCATCCTGCCATTTCTATTTAAAAACTTTAAAAACACCCCACAAGCCACCACCCGCGCTGTTAAAACCGCATTCCTAATTAGCCTAGCCCCTACAACCGCATTCATCTACTCGGGAGTAGAATCTGTCACCTGCCACTGGGAGTGAAAATTCATTATAAACTTTAAAATCCCCCTGAGCCTAAAAATAGACCAATACTCAATAACATTTCTTCCAATCGCCCTATTTGTAACATGATCAATCCTACAATTCGCCATATGATACATGGCCTCAGAGCCATACGTAACAAAATTTTTCACCTACCTACTGACATTCCTAGTCGCCATACTCCTCCTAACAACCGCAAACAACATATTCCTCCTATTCGTAGGCTGGGAAGGAGTACGAATCATGTCCTTCCTTCTCATCGGCTGATGACAAGGCCGAGCAGATGCCAACACCGCCGCCCTACAAGCCGTAATCTACAACCGAATCGGAGACATCGGACTGATCCTGAGCATAGCATGACTAGCTTCAACATTCAACACCTGAGAGATCCAACAAGCCGTACACCCCCACCAAACCCCAATCCTCCCCCTCATAGGATTAATCCTCGCAGCCGCAGGAAAATCCGCCCAATTTGGACTCCACCCATGACTGCCCGCAGCAATAGAAGGCCCCACCCCAGTATCAGCCCTACTGCACTCCAGTACCATAGTAGTAGCCGGAATCTTCCTGCTCATCCGCATGCACCCCCTGCTAGCCACCAACCAGACAGCCCTAACTGCCTGCCTATGCCTAGGTGCTCTATCAACCCTATTCGCTGCCACATGCGCCCTAACCCAAAATGACATCAAAAAAATCATTGCTTTCTCAACATCCAGCCAACTAGGACTAATAATAGTCACTATCGGACTAAACCTCCCACAACTAGCCTTCCTACACATCTCAACCCATGCCTTCTTTAAAGCCATACTATTCCTATGCTCAGGGTCTATCATCCACAACCTAAACGGAGAACAAGATATCCGAAAGATAGGAGGCCTACAGAAAATACTCCCAGTCACTACTTCCTGCCTAACCATCGGAAACCTGGCGCTGATAGGAACCCCATTCCTAGCCGGATTCTACTCAAAAGACCTCATCATCGAAAGCTTAAACACATCATACCTAAATACTTGAGCCCTACTCCTAACCCTTATAGCCACAGCATTCACCGCAACCTACAGCATCCGCATAACCATCCTAGTCCAAGCTGGACAAACCCGAATCCCCCCAATAGTATCAATAAACGAAAACAACCCACTAATCACCGCCCCCCTAACCCGACTCGCCCTAGGCAGCATTACAGCAGGAATAATCATTACCTCTTTCATCACACCAACCAAAACCCCCCCAATAACCATACCCCTTATCACCAAAACCGCTGCCATCCTCATAACAATCCTAGGAATCGTCCTAGCCCTAGAACTATCGAACATAACACACACCCTCACTCACCCCAAACCAAACCCCCTCATAAACTTCTCCTCTGCATTAGGGTACTTCAACCCCCTAGTACACCGATTCTTCTCCAAAAACCTACTAGAAAAGGGACAAAACATTGCCCTACACTTGATCGACCTCTCCTGACTCAAAAAAATAGGGCCAGAGGGCCTTGCTGAACTACAAGTAGCCGCAAGCAAAGCCGCAACCTCAATACACACAGGGCTAATTAAGGCCTACCTAGGATCCTTCGCCCTCTCCATCCTGGTAATAATCCTAATAACACACAGACTCACTAATGGCCCCTAACATCCGCAAATCCCATCCCCTACTAAAAATAATCAACAACTCCCTAATCGACCTACCCGCCCCCTCCAACATCTCTGCCTGATGAAACTTCGGCTCCCTTCTAGCCATCTGCTTAGCCACACAAATCCTAACAGGCCTGCTACTAGCCATACACTACACCGCAGACACTTCACTCGCCTTCTCCTCAGTAGCTCACACATGCCGAGACGTCCAGTACGGATGGCTCATCCGCAACCTCCACGCCAACGGTGCTTCGCTCTTCTTTATCTGCATCTACTTACACATCGGACGAGGCCTCTACTACGGCTCCTACCTATACAAAGAAACCTGAAACACAGGAGTAATCCTCCTACTCACCCTAATAGCAACTGCCTTCGTAGGGTATGTCCTACCATGAGGACAAATGTCATTCTGAGGGGCAACCGTAATCACCAACCTATTCTCAGCCATCCCGTACATTGGGCAAACTCTAGTAGAATGAGCCTGAGGAGGATTCTCAGTAGACAATCCAACCTTAACCCGATTCTTCGCCATCCACTTCCTACTGCCCTTCCTAATTGCAGGAATCACCCTAGTCCACCTAACCTTCCTACACGAATCAGGCTCAAATAACCCACTAGGAATCGTATCAGACTGCGACAAAATCCCATTCCACCCATACTTCTCCATTAAAGACAGCTTAGGGCTTACCCTAATAATCACCCCTCTAATAGCACTAGCCCTATTTTCACCGAACCTCCTGGTTCTTGGAATCCTAGTTGGGAGTGGTTGGCCACATGAGATGTACAGGATTTTTACCTGTGATTTAGTCTTGACAAGGCTATGTAATTGGTTTACTAACGTCTCATAAGAAAGAAGCATGAGCGGTTAATGCAGTTGGCTTGAAACCCATCCCCAGTGGTGCAAGTGCACTCTCTGAACTCACTGAAGTGCATCCCCAGTGGTGCCAGTGCACTCTCTGCACTCACTGCACTGCATCCCCAGTGGTGCCAGTGCAATCTCTGGACTCACTGCAGTGCATCCCCAGTGGTGCCAGTGCACTCTGTGGACTCACTGTAGTGCATCCCCAGTGGTGCCAGTGCACTCTCTGGACTCACTGCACTGCATCCCCAGTGGTGCCAGTGCAATCTCTGGACTCACTGCAGTGCATCACCAGTGGTGCCAGTGCACTCTCTGGACTCACTGCACTGCATCCCCAGTGGTTCCAGTGCATTCACTGGACTCACTGTACTGCATCTCCAGTGGTGCCAGTGCACTCTCTGGACTCACTGCACTGCATCCCCAGTGGTGCCAGTGAGCTCTCTGGACTCACTGCTCTGCATCCCCAGTGGTGCCAGTGTACTCACAGGATTCACTGCACTGCATCCCCAGTGGTGCTAGTGCGCTCTCTGGACTCACTGCTCTGCATCCCCAGTGGTGCCAGTGTACTCACAGGATTCACTGCACTGCATCCCCAGTGGTGCCAGTGCACTCTCTGGGCTCACTGAAGTGCATCCCCAGTGGTGCCAGTACACTCACTGGACTCACTGCACTGCATCCCCAGTGGTGCCAGTGCACTCTCTGGACTCACTGCACTGCATCCCCAGTGGTGCCAGTGCACTCTCTGGACTCACTGTAGTGCATCCCCAGTGGTGCCAGTGCACTCTCTGGACTCACTGCAGTGCATCCCCAGTGGTGCCAGTGCACTCTCTGCACTCACTTCACTGCATCCCCAGTGGTGCCAGTGCACTCTCTGGACTCACTGCACTGCATCCCCAGTGGTGCCAGTGAAGTCTTTGGACTCACTGCACTGAATCCCCAGTGGTGCCAGTGCACTCTGTGGAGTCACTGAAGTGCATCCCCAGTGGTGCCAGTGCACTCTCTGGACTCACTGCACTGCATGTCCAGTGGTGCCAGTGCACTCTCTGGACTCACTGTACTGCATCCCCACTGGTGCCAGTGCACTATGTGGACTCACTGTACTGCATCCCCAGTGGTGACAGTGCACTCTCTGGACTAACTGCAGTGCATCCCCAGTGGTGCCAGTGCACTCTCTGGTCTCACTGCACTGCATCCCCAGTGGTGCCAGTGCAGTCTCTGGACTCACTGCACTGCATCCCCAGTGGTGCCAGTGCACTGTCTGGACTCACTGCAGTGCATCCCCAGTGGTGCCAGTGCACTCTCTGGACTCACTGTACTGCACCCCCAGTGGTACCAGTGCACTCACTGGACTGACTGCACTGCATCCCCAGTGGTGCCAGTGCGCTCTCTGGAGTCACAGCACTGCATCCCCAGTGGTGCTAGTGCACTCACTGGACTCACTGCACTGCATCACAGGTGGTGCCAGTGCACTCTCTGGACTCACTGCAGTGAATCCCCGGTGGTGCCAGTGTACTCTCTGCAGTCACTGCACTGCATCCCCAGTGGTGCCAGTGCACTCACTGGACTCACTGGACTGCATCCCCAGTGGTGCCAGTGAACTCTCTGCACTCACTGCACTGCATCACCAGTGGTGCCAGTGTACTCTCTGGACTCACTGCAGTGCATCCCCAGTGGTGCCAGAGCATTCTCTGGACTCACTGCACTGCATCCCCAGTGGTGCCAGTGCACTCTCTGGACTCACTGCACTGCATCCCCAGTGGTGTCAGTGCACTCTCTGGACTCACTGAAGTGCACCCCAGTTGTGCCAGTGCACTCTCTGGACTCAATGCACTGCATCCCCAGTGGTGCCAGTGCACTCTCTGGACTCAGTGCACTGCATCCCCAGTGGTGCCAGTGCAATCTCTGGACTCACTGTAGTGCATCCCCAGTGGTGCCAGTGCACTCTCTGGACTCACTGCAGTGCATCCCCAGTGGTGCCAGTGCACTCTCTGGACTCACTGTACTGCATCACCAGTGGTGCCAGTGCACTCTCTGGACTCACTGCACTGCATCCCCAGTGGTGTCAGTGCACTCTCTGGACTCACTGCACTGCAGCCCCGGTGGTGCCAGTGCAATCTCTGGACTCACTGCACTGCATCCCCAGTGGTGCCAGTGCACTCTCTGGACTCACTGCACTGCATCCCCAGTTTTGCCAGTGAGCTCTCTGGACTCACTGCTCTGCATCCCCAGTGGTGCCAGTGTACTCACAGGATTCACTGCACTGCATCCCCAGTGGTGCTAGTGCACTCTCTGGACTCACTGCAGTGCATCCCCAGTGGTGCCAGTGCACTCTCTGGACTCACTGAAGTGCATTCTCAGTGGTGCCAGTGCACTCTCTGGGCTCACTGAAGTGCATCCCCAGTGGTGCCAGTACACTCACTGGACTCACTGTACTGCATCCCCAGTGGTGCCAGTGCACTCTCTGGACTCACTGCACTGCATCCCCAGTGGTGCCAGTGCACTCTCTGGACTCACTGTAGTGCATCCCCAGTGGTGCCAGTGCACTCTCTGGACTCACTAAACTGCATCCCCAGTGGTGCCAGTGCACTCTCTGCACTCACTTCACTGCATCCCCAGTGGTGCCAGTGCACTCTCTGGACTCACTGCACTGCATCCCCCGTGGTGCCAGTGAAGTCTTTGGACTCACTGCACTGCATCCCCAGTGGTGCCAGTGCACTCTGTGGAGTCACTGAAGTGCATCCCCAGTGGTGCCAGTGCACTCTCTGGACTTACTGCACTGCATGTCCAGTGGTGCCAGTGCACTCTCTGGACTCACTGTACTGCATCCCCACTGGTGCCAGTGCACTATGTCGACTCACTGTACTGCATCCCCAGTGGTGACAGTGCACTCTCTGGACTAACTGCAGTGCATCCCCAGTGGTGCCAGTGCACTCTCTGGACTCACTGCAGTGCATCCCCAGTGGTTGCCAGTGCACTCTCTGGTCTCACTGCACTGCATCCCCAGTGGTGCCAGTGCAGTCTCTGGACTCACTGCACTGCATCCCCACTGGTGCCAGTGCACTGTCTGGACTCACTGCAGTGCATCCCCAGTGGTGTCAGTGCACTCTCTGGACTCACTGTACTGCACCCCCAGTGGTACCAGTGCACTCACTGGACTGACTGCACTGCATCCCCAGTGGTGCCAGTGCGCTCTCTGGAGTCACAGCACTGCATCCCCAGTGGTGCCAGTGCACTCACTGGACTCACTGCACTGCATCACAGGTGGTGCCAGTGCACTCTCTGGACTCACTGCAGTGAATCCCCGGTGGTGCCAGTGTACTCTCTGCAGTCACTGCACTGCATCCCCAGTGGTGCCAGTGCACTCACTGGACTCACTGGACTGCATCCCCAGTGGTGCCAGTGAATGCTCTGGACTCACTGCACTGCATCCCCAGTGGTGCCAGTGTACTCTCTGGACTCACTGCAGTGCATCCCCAGTGGTGCCAGAGCATTCTCTGGACTCACTGCACTGCATCCCCAGTGGTGCCAGTGCACTCTCTGGACTCAAGGCACTGCATCCCCAGTGGTGTCAGTGCACTCTCTGGACTCACTGAAGTGCATCCCCAGTTGTGCCAGTGCACTCTCTGGACTCAATGCACTGCATCCCCAGTGGTGCCAGTGCACTCTCTGGACTCAGTGCACTGCATCCCCAGTGGTGCCAGTGCAATCTCTGGACTCACTGTAGTGCATCCCCAGTGGTGCCAGTGCACTCTCTGGACTCACTGCAGTGCATCCCCAGTGGTGCCAGTGCACTCTCTGGACTCACTGTACTGCATCACCAGTGGTGCCAGTGCACTCTCTGGACTCACTGCAGTGCATCCCCAGTGGTGCCAGTGCACTCTCTGGACTCACTGCACTGCAGCCCCGGTGGTGCCAGTGCACTCTCTGGACTCACTGCACTGCATCCCCAGTGGTGCCAGTGCACTCTCGGGACTCACTGCACTGCATCCCCAGTTTTGCCAGTGAAGTCTTTGGACTCACTGCACTGCATCCCCAGTGGTGCCAGTGCACTCTCTGGAGTCACTGAAGTGCATCCCCAGTGGTGCCAGTGCACTCTCTGGATTCACTGCACTGCATGCCCAGTGGTGCCACTGCACTCTCTGGACTCACTGTACTGCATCCCCACTGGTACCAGTGCACTCTGTGGACTCACTGTACTGCATCCCCAGTGGTGACAGTGCACTCTCTGGACTCACTGCAGTGCATCCCCAGTGGTGCCATTGCACTCTCTGGACTCACTGCAGTGCATCCCCAGTGGTGCCAGTGCACTCTCTGGACTCACTGCACTGCATCCCCAGTGGTGCCAGTGCACTCTCTGGACTCACTGCAGTGCATCCACAGTGGTGCCAGTGCACTCACTGGACTCACTGCAGTGCATTCCCTCTGGTGCCAGTGCACTCTCTGGACTCACTGCACTGCATCCCCAGTGGTGCCAGTGCACTCTCTGGACTCACTGCACTGCATCCCCAGTGGTGCCAGTGCATTTTCTGGACTCACTGCAGTGCATCACCAGTGGTGCCAGTGCACTCTCTGGACTCACTGCAGTGCATCCCCAGTGGTGCCAGTGCAATCTCTGGACTCACTGAACTGCATCCCCAGTGGTGCCAGTGCACACTCTGGACTCACTGCACTGCATCCCCAGTGGTGCCAGTGCACTCTCTGGACTCACTGCACTGCATCCCCAGTGTTCACAGTGCACTCTCTGCACTCACTACACTGTATCCCCAGTGGTGCCAGTGCACTCTCTGGACTCACTGCACTGCATCCCCAGTGGTGCCAGTGCACTCTGTGGACTCACTGCACTGCATCCCCAGTGGTGTCAGTGCACTCTCTGGACTCACTGCACTGCATCCCCAGTGGTGCCAGTGCACTCTCTGGACTCACTGCACTGCATCCCCAGTGGAGCCCGTGCACTCTCTGGACTCACTGAAGTGCATCCCCAGTGGTGCCAGTGCACTCTCTGGACTCACTGCAGTGCATCCCCGTTGGTGCCAGTGCACTCTCTGGACTCACTGCAGTGCATCCCCAGTGGTGCCAGTGCACTCTCTGGACTCACTGAAGTGCATTCTCAGTGGTTCCAGTGCACTCTCTGGACTCACTGCACTGCATCCCCAGTGGTGCCAGTACACTCACAGGACTGACTGCACTGCATCCCCAGTGGAGCCAGTGCGCTCTCTGGACTCACTGCACTGCATCCCCATTGGTGCCAGTGCATTCTCTGGACTCACCGCACTGCACCCTGAGTGGTGCCAGTGCACTCTCTGGACTCACTGCAGTGCATCCCCAGTGGTGCCAGTGCACTCTCTGGACTCACTGTACTGCATCCCCAGTGTTGCCAGTGCACTCTCTGGAGTAACTGCAGTGCATCCCCAGTGGTGCCAAAGCACTCTCTGGACTCCCGGCACCGCATCCCCAGTGGTGCCAGTGCACTCTCTGGGCTCACTGCAGTGCATCCCCAGTGGTGCCAGTGCACTCTCTTGACTCACTGCACTGCATCCCCAGTGGTGCCAGTGTACTCACTGGACTCACTGCACTGCATTCCCCAGTGGTGCTAGTGCACTCTCTGGACTCACTGCAGTGCATCCCCAGTGGTGCCAGTGCACTCTCTGGACTCACTGAAGTGCATTCTCAGTGGTTCCAGTGCACTCTGTGGACTCACTGCAGTGCATCCCCAGTGGTGCCAGTGCGCTCTCTGGACTCACTGCAGTGCATCCCCAGTGGTGCCAGTGCACTCTCTGGACTCACTGCACTGCATCCCCAGTGCTGCCACTGCACTCTCTGGACTCACTGCAGTGCATCCCCAGTGGTGCCAGTGCACTCTCTGGACTCACTGCACTGCATCCCCAGTGGTGCCAGTGCACTCTCTGGACTCACTGCACTGCAGCCCCGGTGGTGCCAGTGCAATCTCTGGACTCACTGCACTGCATCCCCAGTTTTGCCAGTGAAGTCTTTGGACTCACTGCACTGCATCCCCAGTGGTGCCAGTGCACTCTCTGGAGTCACTGAAGTGCATCCCCAGTGGTGCCAGTGCACTCTCTGGACTCACTGCACTGCATGCCCAGTGGTGCCACTGCACTCTCTGGACTCACTGTACTGCATCCCCACTGGTACCAGTGCACTCTGTGGACTCACTGTACTGCATCCCCAGTGGTGACAGTGCACTCTCTGGACTCACTGCAGTGCATCCCCAGTGGTGCCATTGCACTCTCTGGACTCACTGCAGTGCATCCCCAGTGGTGCCAGTGCACTCTCTGGACTCACTGCACTGCATCCCCAGTGGTACCAGTGCACTCTCTGGACTCACTGCAGTGCATCCACAGTGGTGCCAGTGCACTCACTGGACTCACTGCAGTGCATTCCCTCTGGTGCCAGTGCACTCTCTGGACTCACTGCACTGCACCCCCAGTGGTGCCAGTGCACTCTCTGGACTCACTGCACTGCATCCCCAGTGGTGCCAGTGCATTCTCTGGACTCACTGCAGTGCATCACCAGTGGTGCCAGTGCACTCTCTGGACTCACCGGGGTGCATCCCCAGTGGTGCCAGTGCAATCTCTGGACTCACTGAACTGCATCCCCAGTGGTGCCAGTGCACACTCTGGACTCACTGCACTGCATCCCCAGTGGTGCCAGTGCACTCTCTGGACTCACTGCACTGCATCCCCAGTGTTCACAGTGCACTCTGTGCACTCACTACACTGCATCCCCAGTGGTGCCAGTGCACTCTCTGGACTCACTGCACTGCATCCCCAGTGGTGCCAGTGCACTCTGTGGACTCACTGCACTGCATCCCCAGTGGTGTCAGTGCACTCTCTGGACTCACTGCACTGCATCCCCAGTGGTGCCAGTGCACTCTCTGGACTCACTGCACTGCATCCCCAGTGGAGCCCGTGCACTCTCTGGACTCACTGAAGTGCATCCCCAGTGGTGCCAGTGCACTCTCTGGACTCACTGCAGTGCATCCCCGTTGGTGCCAGTGCACTCTCTGGACTCACTGCAGTGCATCCCCAGTGGTGCCAGTGCACTCTCTGGACTCACTGAAGTGCATTCTCAGTGGTGCCAGTGCACTCTCTGGACTCACTGCACTGCATCCCCAGTGGTGCCAGTACACTCACAGGACTGACTGCACTGCATCCCCAGTGGAGCCAGTGCGCTCTCTGGACTCACTGCACTGCATCCCCATTGGTGCCAGTGCATTCTCTGGACTCACCGCACTGCACCCTGAGTGGTGCCAGTGCACTCTCTGGACTAACTGCACTGCATCCCCAGTGGTGCCAGTGCACTCTCTGGACTCACTGTACTGCATCCCCAGTGTTGCCAGTGCACTCTATGGAGTAACTGCAGTGCATCCCCAGTGGTGCCAGTGCACTCTCTGGACTCCCGGCACCGCATCCCCAGTGGTGCCAGTGCACTCTCTGGGCTCACTGCAGTGCATCCCCAGTGGTGCCAGTGCACTCTCTTGACTCACTGCACTGCATCCCCAGTGGTGCCAGTGTACTCACTGGACTCACTGCACTGCATTCCCCAGTGGTGCTACTGCACTCTCTGGACTCACTGCAGTGCATCCCCAGTGGTGCCAGTGCACTCTCTGGACTCACTGAAGTGCATTCTCAGTGGTTCCAGTGCACTCTGTGGACTCACTGCAGTGCATCCCCAGTTGTGCCAGTGCGCTCTCTGGACTCACTGCACTGCATCCCCAGTGCTGCCAGTGCACTCTCTGGACTCACTGCAGTGCATCCCCAGTGGTGCCAGTGCACTCTCTGGACTCACTGCACTGCATCCCCAGTGGTGCCACTGCACTCTCTGGACTCACTGCAGTGCATCCCCAGTGGTGCCAGTGCACTCTGTGGACTCACTGCACTGCATCCCCAGTGGTGCCAGTGCACTCTTTGGACTCACTGCACTGCATCCCCAGTGCTGCCTGTGCACTCTCTGGACTCACTGCACTGCATCCCCAGTGGTGTCACTGCACTCTCTGGACTCACTGCACTGCATCCCCAGTTGTGCCAGTGCACTCTCTGGACTCACTGCACTGCATACCCAGTGGTGCCAGTGCACTCACTGGACTCACTGCAGTGCATTCCCTCTGGTGCCAGTGCACTCTCTGGACTCACTGCACTGCATCCCCAGTGGTGCCAGTGCACTCTCTGGACTCACTGCACTGCATCCCCAGTGGTGCCAGTGCACTCTCTGGACTCACTGCAGTGCATCACCTGTGGTGCCAGTGCACTCTCTGGACTCACTGAAGTGCATCCCCAGTGGTGCCAGTGCAATCTCTGGACTCACTGCACTGCATTCCCAGTCGTGCCAGTGCACACTCTGGACTCACTGCACTGAATCCCCAGTGGTGCCAGTGCACTCTCTGGACTCACTGCAGAGCATCCCCAGTGTTGCCAGTGCACTCTCTGGACTCACAGCACTGCATCCCCAGTGGTGCCAGTGCACTCTCTGGACTCACTTCAGTGCATCCCCAGTGGTGCCAGAGCACTCTCTGGACTCACTGCACTGCATCCCCAGTGGTGCCAGTGCACTCTCTGGACTCACTGCACTGCAGCCCCAGTGGTGCCAGAGCACTCTCTGGACTCACTGCACTGCATCCCCAGTGGTGCCAGTGCACTCTCTGGACTCACTGCACTGCAGCCCCAGTGGTGCCAGTGCACTCTCTGGACTCACTGCACTGCATCCCCAGTATTGCCAGTGCACTCTCTGGACTCACTGCACTGCATCCCCAGTGCTGCCAGTGCACTCTCTGGACTCACTGCACTGCATCCCCAGTGGTGCCACTGCACTCTCTGGACTCACTGCACTGCATGTCCAGTGGTGCCAGTGCACTCTCTGCACTCACTGCACTGCATCCCCAGTGGTGCCAGTGCACTCACTGGACTCACTGCAGTGCATTCCCTCTGGTGCCAGTGCACTCTCTGGACTCACTGCACTGCATCCCCAGTGGTGCCAGTGTACTCACTGAACTCACTGCACTGCATTTCCCAGTGGTGCTAGTGCACTCTCTGGACTCACTGCAGTGCATCCCCAGTGGTGCCAGTGCACTCTCTGGACTCACTGAAGTGCATTCTCAGTGGTTCCAGTGCACTCTGTGGACTCACTGCAGTGCATCCCCAGTGGTGCCAGTGCGCTCTCTGGACTCACTGCAGTGCATCCCCAGTGGTGCCAGTGCACTCTCTGGACTCACTGCACTGCATCCCCAGTGCTGCCAGTGCACTCTCTAGACTCACTGCACTGCATCCCCAGTGGTGCCAGTGCACTCTCTGGACTCACTGCAGTGCATCCCCAGTGGTGCCAGTGCACTCTCTGGACTCACTGCAGTGCATCCCCACTGGTGCCACTGCACTCTCTGGACTCACTGCAGTGCATCCCCAGTGGTGCCAGTGCACTCTCTGGACTCACTGCAGTGCATCCCCACTGCTGCCAGTGCACTCTCTGGACTCACAGCAGTGCATCCCCAGTGGTGCCAGTGCACTCTCTGGACTCACTGCACTGCATCCCCAGTGGTGCCAGTGCACTCTTTGGACTCACTGCACTGCATCCCCAGTGCTGCCTGTGCACTCTCTGGACTCACTGCACTGCATCCCCAGTGGTGTCACTGCACTCTCTGGACTCAGTGCACTGCATCCCCAGTTGTGCCAGTGCACTCTCTGCACTCACTGCACTGCATACCCAGTGGTGCCAGTGCACTCACTGGACTCACTGCAGTGCATTCCCTCTGGTGCCAGTGCACTCTCTGGACTCACTGCAGTGCATCCCCAGTGGTGCCAGTGCACTCTCTGGACTCACTGCAGTGCATCACCTGTGGTGCCAGTGCACTCTCTGGACTCACTGAAGTGCATCCCCAGTGGTGCCAGTGCAATCTCTGGACTCACTGCACTGCATTCCCAGTCGTGCCAGTGCACACTCTGGACTCACTGCACTGCATCCCCAGTGGTGCCAGTGCACTCTCTGGACTCACTGCACTGCAACCCCAGTGTTGCCAGTGCACTCTCTGGACTCACTGCACTGCATCCCCAGTGGTGCCAGTGCACTCTCTGGACTCACTTCAGTGCATCACCAGTGGTGCCAGAGCACTCTCTGGACTCACTGCACTGCATCCCCAGTGGTGCCAGTGCACTCTCTGGACTCACTGCACTGCAGCCCCAGTGGTGCCAGTGCACTCTCTGGACTCACTGCACTGCATCCCCAGTATTGCCAGTGCACTCTCTGGACTCACTGCACTGCATCCCCAGTGCTGCCAGTGCACTCTCTGGACTCACTGCACTGCATCCCCAGTGGTGCCACTGCACTCTCTGGACTCACTGCACTGCATGTCCAGTGGTGCCAGTGCACTCTCTGCACTCACTGCACTGCATCCCCAGTGGTGCCAGTGCACTCACTGGACTCACTGCAGTGCATTCCCTCTGGTGCCAGTGCACTCTCTGGACTCACTGCACTGAATCCCCAGTGGTGCCAGTGCACTCTCTGGACTCACTGCAGTGCATCCCCAGTGGTGCCAGTGCACTCTCTGGACTCACTGCAGTGCATCACCAGTGGTGCCAGTGCACTCTCTGGACTCACTGAAGTGCATCCCCAGTGGTGCCAGTGCACTCTCTGGACTCACTGCAGTGCATCCCCAGTGGTGCCAGTGCACTCTCTGGACTCACTGCACTGCATCCCCAGTGGTGCCAGAGCACTCTCTGGACTCACTGCACTGCATCCTCTGTGCTGCCAGTGCACTCTCTGGACTCACTGCACTGCATCCCCAGTGGTGAAAGTGCACTCTCTGGACTCACTGTACTGCATCCCCAGTGGAGCGCGTGCACTCTCTGGACTCACTGAAGTGCATCCCCAGTGGTGCCAGTGCACTCTCTGGACTCACTGCACTGCATCCCCAGTGGTGCTAGTGCACTCTGTGGACTCACTGCAATGCATCCCCAGTGGTGCCAGTGCACTCTCTGGACTCACTGAAGGGCATTCTCAGTGGTGCCAGTGCACTCTCTGGACTCACTGCAGTGCATCCCCAGTGGTGCCAGTACACTCACTGGACTGACTGCATTGCATCCCCAGTGGTGCCAGTGCACTCTCTGGACTCACCGCACCGCATCCCCAGTGGTGCCAGTGAACTCTCTGGAGTAACTGCAGTGCATCACCAGTGGTGCCAGTGCACTCTCTGGACTCACTGCACTGCATCCCCAGTGGTGCCAGTGCACTCTCTGGACTCACGGCACTGCATCCCCAGTGGTGCCAGAGCACTCTCTGGACTCACTGCAGTGCATCCCCAGTGTTGCCAGTGCACTCTCTGGACTCACTGCACTGCATCCCCAGTGGTGCCAGTGCACTCTCTGGACTCACTGCACTGCATCCCCAGTCGTGCCAGTGCACTCTCTGGACTCCCGGCACCGCATCCCCAGTGGTGCCAGTGCACTCCCTGGGCTCACTGCACTGCATCCCCAGTGGTGCCAGTGCACTCACTGGATTCACTGCACTGCATCCCCAGTGGTGCTAGTGCACTCTCTGGACTCACTGCAGTGCATCCCCAGTGGTACCAGTGCACTCTCTGGACTCACTGAAGTGCATTCTCAGTGGTGCCAGT
Organism: Anser anser; assembly: GCF_964211835.1. NCBI lineage: Eukaryota > Metazoa > Chordata > Aves > Anseriformes > Anatidae > Anser > Anser anser. Next base: position 111,087,753 of record NC_139722.1, read on the forward strand.
GCACTCTGTGGACTCACTGCAGTGCATCCCCAGTGGTGCCAGTGCACTCTCTGGACTCACTGCACTGCATCCCCAGTGGTGCCAGTGCACTCTCTGGACTCACTGCACTGCATCCCCAGTGGTGCCAGTGCACTCTCTGGACTCACTGCACTGCATCCCCAGTGGTGCCAGTGCACTCTCTGGACTCACTGCAGTGCATCCCCAGTGGTGCCAGTGCACTCTCTGGACTCACTGCACTGCATCCCCAGTGGTACCAGTGCACTCTGTGGACTCACTGCAGTGCATCCCCAGTGGTGCCAGTGAAGTCTCTGGACTCACTGCACTGCATCCCCAGTGGTGCCAGTGCACTCTCTGGAGTCACTGCACTGCATCCCCAGTGGTGCCAGTGCACTCTCTCGAGTCACTGCACTACATCCCCAGAGGTGCCAGTGCACTCTCTGGACTCACTGCAGTGCATCCCCACTGGTGCCAGTGCACTCACTGGATTCACTGCACTACATTCCCAGTGGTGCTAGTGCACTCTCTGGACTCACTGCAGTGCATCCCCAGTGGTGCCAGTGCACTCTTTGGACTCACTGAAGGGCATTCTCAGTGGTGCCAGTGCACTCTCTGGACTCACTGCAGTGCATCCCCAGTGGTGCCAGTACACTCACTGGACTGACTGCACTGCATCCCCAGTGGTGCCAGTGCACTCTCTGGACTCACCGCACCACATACCCAGTGGTGCCAGTGCACTCTCTGGACTCACTGCACTGCATCCCCAGTGCTGCCAGTGCACTCTCTGGGCTCACCGCAGTGCATCCCCAGTGGTGCCAGTGCACTCTCTTGACTCACTGCACTGCATCCCCAGTGGTGCCAGTGCACTCACTGGATTCACTGCACTGCATCCCCAGTGGTGCTAGTGCACTCTCTGGACTCACTGCAGTGCATCCCCAGTGGTACCAGTGCACTCTCTGGACTCACTGAAGTGCATTCTCAGTGGTGCCAGTGCACTCTGTGGACTCACTGCAGTGCATCCCCAGTGGTGCCAGTGCACTCACTGGATTCACTGCACTACATTCCCAGTGGTGCTAGTGCACTCTCTGGACTCACTGCAGTGCATCCCCAGTGGTGCCAGTGCACTCTTTGGACTCACTGAAGTGCATTCTCAGTGGTGCCAGTGCACTCTCTGGACTCACTGCACTGCATCCCCAGTGGTGCCAGTGCGCTCTCTGGACTCACTGAAGTGCATTCTTAGTGGTGCCAGTGCACTCTCCAGACTCACTGCAGTGCATCCCCAGTGGTGCCAGTACACTCTCTGGACTCACTGCACTGCATCCCCAGTGGTGCTAGTGCACTCTCTGGACTCACTGCAGTGCATCCCCAGTGGTGCCAGTGCACTCTCTGGACTCACTGAAGGGCATTCTCAGTGGTGCCAGTGCACTCTCTGGACTCACTGCAGTGCATCACCAGTGGTGCCAGTGCACTCTCTGGACTCACCGCACCGCATCCCCAGTGGTTCCAGTGCACTCTCTGGAGTAACTGCAGTGCATCCCCAGTGGTGCCAGTGCACTCTCTGGACTCACTGCACTGCATCCCCAGTGGTGCCAGTGCACTCTCTGGACTCACTGCACTGCATCCCCAGTGGTGCCAGAGCACTCTCTGGACTCACTGCACTGCATCCCCAGTGCTGCCTGTGCACTCTCTGGACTCACTGCACTGCATCCCCAGTGGTGCCACTGCACTCTCTGGACTCACTGCACTGCATCCCCAGTGGTGCCAGTGCACTCCCTGCACTCACTGCACTGCATCCCCAGTGGTGCCAGTGCACTCACTGGACTCACTGGAGTGCATTCCCTCTGGTGCCAGTGCACTCTCTGGACTCACTGCACTGCATCCCCAGTGGTGCCAGTGCACTCTCTGGACTCACTGCAGTGCATCCCCAGTGGTGCCAGTGCACTCTCTGGACTCACTGAAGTGCATCCCCAGTGGTGCCAGTGCGATCTCTGGACTCACTGCACTGCATTCCCAGTGGTGCCAGTGCACACTCTGGACTCACTGCAGTGCATCCCCAGTGTTGCCAGTGCACTCTCTGGACTCACTGCACTGCATCCCCAGTGGTGCTAGTGCACTCTGTGGACTCTCTGCACTGCATCCCCAGTGGTGCCAGAGCACTCTCTGGACTCACTGCACTGCATCCCCAGTGGAGCCAGTGCACTCTCTGGACTCACTGCACTGCATCCCCAGTGGTGCCAGTGCACTCTGTGGACTCACTGCAGTGCATCCACAGTGGTGCCAGTGCACTCTCTGGACTCACTGAAGTGCATTCTCAGTGGTGCCAGTGCACTCTCTGGACTCACTGCAGTGCATCCCCAGTGGTGCCAGTACACTCACTGGACTGACTGCACTGCATCCCCAGTGGTGCTAGTGCACTCTCTGGACTCACTGCACTGCATCGCCAGTGGTGCCAGAGCACTCTCTGGACTCACTGCAGTGCATCCCCAGTGGTGCCAGTGCACTGTCCGGACTCACTGTACTGCATCCCCAGTGGTGCCAGTGCACTCTGTGGACTCACTGCTGTGCATCCCCAGTGGTGCCAGTGCACTCTCTGGACTCACTGCACTGCATCCCCAGTGGTGCAAGTGCACTCTCTGGACTCACTGCAGTGCATCCCAAGTGGTGCCAATGCACTCTCTGGACTCACTGCACTGCATCCCCAGTGGTGCCAGTACACTCACTGGACTCACTGCACTGCATCCCCAGTGGTGCCAGTGCACTCTGTGGACTCACTGAAGTGCATCCCCATTGGTGCCAGTGCACTCTCTGGACTCACTGCACTGCATCCCCAGTGGTGCCAGTGCACTCTCTGGACTCACTGCACTGCATCCACAGTGGTGCAAGTGCACTCTCTGGACTCACTGCAGTGCATCCCAAGTGGTGCCAATGCACTCTCTGCACTCACTGCAGTGCATCCCCAGTGGTGCCAGTACACTCACTGGACTCACTGCACTGCATCCCCAGTGGTGCCAGTGCAGTCTCTGCACTCACTGAAGTGCATCTCCAGTGGTGCCAGTGAACTCTCTGGACTCACTGCAGTGCATCCCCAGTGGTGCCAGTGCACTCACTGGATTCACTGCACTGCATCCCCAGTGGTGCCAGTGCACTCTCTGGACTCACTGCACTGCATCTCCAGTGGTGCCAGTGCACTCTCTGGACTCACTGCACTGCATCTCCAATGGTGCCAGTGCACTCTCTGGACTCACTGCACTGCATCCCCAGTGGTGCCAATGCACTCTCTGGACTCACTGCTGTGCATCCCCAGTGGTGCCAGTGCACTCTCTGGACTCACTGTACTGCATCCCCAGTGGTGCCAGTGCACTCTCTGGACTCACTGCACTGCATCCCCAGTGGTGCCAGTGCACTCTCTGGACTCACTGCTGTGCATCCCCAGTGGTGCCAGTGCACTCTCTGGACTCACTGCACTGCATCCCCAGTGGTGTCAGTGCACTCTCTGGACTCACTGCACTGCATCCCCAAGGGTGCAAGTGCACTCTCTGGACTCACTGCACTGCATCCCAAGTGGTGCCAATGCACTCTCTGGACTCACTGCAGTGCATCCCCAGTGGTGCCAGTACACTCACTGGACTCACTGCACTGCATCCCCAGTGGTGCCAGTGCAGTCTCTGCACTCACTGAAGTGCATCTCCAGTGGTGCCAGTGCACTCTCTGGAGTCACTGAAGTGCATCCCCAGTGGTGCCAGTGCACTCTCTGGACTCACTGCACTGCATCCCCAGTGGTGCCAGTGCACTCTCTGGACTCAATGCACTGCATCCCCAGTGGTGCCAGTGCACTCTCTGGACTCACTGCACTGCATCTCCAATGGTGCCAGTGCACTCTCTGGACTCACTGCACTGCATCCCCAGTGGTGCCAATGCACTCTCTGGACTCACTGCTGTGCATCCCCAGTGGTGCCAGTGCACTCTCTGGACTCACTGTACTGCATCCCCAGTGGTGCCAGTGCACTCTCTGGACTCACTGCACTGCATCCCCATTGGTGCCAGTGCACTCTCTGGACTCACTGCACTGCATCCCCAGTGGTGCCAGTGCACTCTCTGGACTTGCTGCACTGCATCCCCAGTGGTGCCAGTGCACTCTCTGGACTCACTGCACTGCATCCCCAGTGTTGCCAGTGCACTCTCTGGACTCACTGCAGTGCATCCCCAGTGGTGCCAGTGCACTCTCTGGACTCACTGCACTGCATCACCAGTTTTGCCAGTGAAGTCTTTGGACTCACTGCACTGCATACCCAGTGGTGCCAGTGCACTCTCTGGAGTCACTGAAGTGCATCCCCAGTGGTGCCAGTGCACTCTCTGGACTCACTGCACTGCATCACCAGTTTTGCCAGTGAAGTCTTTGGACTCACTGCACTGCATCCCCAGTGGTGCCAGTGCACTCTCTGGAGTCACTGAAGTGCATCCCCAGTGGTGCCAGTGCACTCTCTGGACTCACTGCACTGCATGCCCAGTGGTGCCAGTGCACTCTCTGGACTCACTGCACTGCATCCGCTCATGATCGGAGGATTCGGCAACTGAGTAGTCCCCCTCATAATCGGTGCCCCCGACATAGCATTCCCGCGAATAAACAACATAAGCTTTTGACTCCTCCCCCCATCATTCCTCCTACTACTAGTCTCATCCACTGTAGAAGCTGGCGCCGGCACAGGCTGAACTGTCTACCCTCCCCTAGCAGGTAACCTTGCCCACGCCGGAGCTTCAGTAGACCTGGCTATCTTCTCACTCCACTTAGCCGGTATCTCCTCCATCCTTGGGGCCATCAACTTTATCACCACAGCCATCAACATAAAACCCCCCGCACTCTCACAATACCAAACCCCACTATTTGTCTGATCCGTACTAATTACCGCCATCCTACTCCTTCTATCACTCCCCGTACTCGCCGCCGGTATTACAATATTACTAACTGATCGAAACCTAAACACCACATTCTTCGACCCCGCTGGAGGAGGAGACCCAATCCTGTACCAACACCTATTCTGATTCTTCGGACACCCAGAAGTCTATATTCTGATCCTACCGGGGTTCGGAATCATCTCACACGTAGTCACGTACTACTCAGGCAAAAAGGAGCCCTTCGGCTACATGGGAATAGTCTGAGCCATACTATCCATCGGCTTCCTAGGATTCATCGTCTGAGCTCACCACATGTTTACAGTAGGAATAGACGTTGATACCCGAGCCTACTTTACATCAGCCACTATAATCATTGCCATCCCTACCGGAATCAAAGTATTTAGCTGACTAGCCACCCTGCACGGAGGAACAATCAAATGAGACCCCCCCCAATACTATGAGCTCTAGGATTTATCTTCCTATTTACCATCGGAGGATTAACAGGAATCGTTCTTGCAAACTCTTCCCTAGACATCGCCCTGCACGACACGTACTACGTAGTTGCCCACTTCCACTACGTCCTATCCATAGGCGCCGTCTTTGCCATTCTAGCAGGATTTACTCACTGATTCCCACTACTCACTGGGTTTACCCTACACCAAACATGAGCAAAAGCCCACTTCGGGGTAATATTTACAAGAGTAAACCTAACGTTCTTCCCCCAGCACTTCCTAGGCCTAGCAGGAATACCCCGACGATACTCGGACTATCCCGACGCCTACACACTATGAAACACCATTTCCTCCATCGGCTCCCTAATCTCAATAGTAGCCGTAATCATACTAATATTCATCATCTGAGAAGCCTTTCCGGCCAAACGAAAAGTCCTACAACCAGAACTAACTACCACAAACGTTGAATGAATCCACGGCTGCCCTCCCCCATACCATACTTTCGAGGAACCGGCCTTCGTCCAAGTACAAGAAAGGAAGGAATCGAACCCTCACATGCTGGTTTCAAGCCAACTGCATTCACCGCTCATGCTTCTTTCTTATGAGACGTTAGTAAACCAATTACATAGCCTTGTCAAGACTAAATCACAGGTAAAAATCCTGTACATCTCATGTGGCCAACCACTCCCAACTAGGATTCCAAGACGCCTCATCACCCATCATAGAAGAACTCGTTGAATTCCACGACCACGCCCTAATCGTTGCCCTAGCTATCTGCAGCCTAGTTCTCTACCTTTTAGCCCACATACTAACAGAAAAACTCTCGTCCAATGCTGTAGACGCCCAAGAAGTAGAGCTGATCTGGACAATCCTACCTGCTATCGTCCTGGTACTCCTCGCCCTCCCATCCCTACAAATCCTCTACATAATGGACAAAATCGATGAACCAGACCTCACCCTAAAAGCCATCGGCCACCAATGATACTGAAGCTAC